>NW_028136461.1:0-745310 GCF_964662115.1 Mustela nivalis
ATCATGGTGAAAGGCATTCAAAGAGATTGTGGGGGCACAGGGATCCAATTAAGGGGGACAAGTTTAAGGTTTGCCTGGTCCCCTAAAAACTAATGGCACTAGAGAAGATGAGCTTTGGGAACTATAGCATAATGGATACAATGTGTAAAAAGCTTCAGTGAGTCATGGTGGGAAGAGGCCAAGAGGGTAGCAAACACAGTCTTAGATGATGTTATTAATAGCACTATAGGCTCTAGATTTCCTGTGGTGGTGTTCTTGGCAAGACCAGCCCGGCCAAAGTGGATACTCTCAACATGGAACAGAGGGTCTTGGAGATGCCAGCACGTGAGGTATGATGAGAGGGTAAAATGATAGGAGGTGTCCTTTGGAAGGACTGACTCCTTGACTTTAAAAGGGAGAACCCAAATCTGTAGGTGAAATCTTTCTGGCTACAAAGAGGGCCAAGGCCTCCTAAGGTCAAGGTCTCCTCGTCACTTGCAAAGATGTCGAAGAACATATTCAGACATTTCAAAGATGTCCTCATATCATTGGTTCCCACTCTGGAATTCTATCAATAAGGTGAGAGTTCCTCTAGTTGAAAAAGAGATCTAAAAAGACTTCCCTTTCTCATGTAATTTCTGTAACCTCCAGGACACACCCACCTCCCCCTTCCAGCTCTGTAATGAAGCCACAGCTGGTGCCAATTTGTGGAACTCCTTAAAGGCTATTCTCCCTTATATACCCCCGGACCAAGTTCCCATGCTCCCTCACCCGATTTCCTGCACTCACCTCCCACCTGGTGTGTTCACACCTGCAAGTGCCTTTTACCAACCCCTTTGCCAAAAGGCAGCCAGAGTGACCTTTCAAAGACCTATCAGTTCCTGGCATTTGTCTCCATAGAAATCTGCACTGATCTTCTAACAAATTCTCAGTCCTCCAAAGGCACCCATAATCCTCCCATCAGTCTATTCATACCCCTCCAACTGACTGATGCCTGTTCTGCCCCATCTCTCTGCCCTTCAACCACACTGCCTCCTTCTTCCTGTGGAGACCTCTCATGGCACCTGCCTCCAAGCACAGGTGATTCCCATTGATGGGAAGACCCTCTTCTCTCCCCCATCTCCCCACTCCAGTTACTCCCACTTATTCGTGAGCTCACAAGCCCCATGGTACACACTCTCCATGCAGCCTGCTCTCTCTTTTCTAGCACTGGCCTCCGTTTCTAGCTGTGCTTGTGTCATGGATGTCCCTCCCCAGCCAGCCTACAAGCTCTCCTTCCCTTTAGCTCCAACACCTGACACAGTGCCTGGCACGTAGTAAGCCCTGGCTAGCTTCTAAGAGCCTCACTGAGGGACTGAAAGCATTTTAAAAATGTCACCACGTAGGCTCCAAACTGTAGGCAGAAAAAGCTTTGCCTGGATTGACATTTTAGAGACGTATTCGTCAAGTTGGATATGTTCACTGACTTTACCTTGTAAAATTAAAAAAAAAAAAGGACCTCTGTATCGCTTCGCATCTACCAAAGGCGCATGTATACTATTAGACCACGTTATGAGCTTAATGGAAGGAGACAAGATGTTTTCGCTAAGAAAATGTATAAGACTGTTGAGGTCAAGTGGGAGGAAACAGTCCGTTTGTTGGAGCATTGCTATCTTACTCTATCACAGCCACTCATAAAAATCTGACACGGGGTGAGTCAGAATTGTCTGTCGGAGATGAGTTAGATCTGGCTCATGTTCCTACAGACATGAAAGCCAGAAACGAAGAAGGAGGCTTTGAAAGCGTGGGTTGAGGAGGCCGTGTGGTTCACTGCGATGAGCTAAGTGCCCAGGGCCACCAGCAGACTTGCTGGCCTGTGTCCGTCCTTTGTTCTGGGGTCCCTCTTGCACCATGTGGTGAGGCTGGTGGCTGGGAGCAGCTCAGGACAGGACCTGGTGGCATCTTACCTCTCCCAACCCCCTGTGGGCTCCAGTGGGCTCCAGTAGGTCCCAAGGGACAGCCTGCCTTCCTTGCAAAGCCTAGTAGCACTGGGAGCAGAAACTGGGGCCAAAGAGTGAGCACCCTGATTGACAAGCTGGACCAGCCACCTCTTCTTCAGATGCAGGGGGAGCCCTGGCATGCTGACTCCTCCCTTCTCCCTTTCCCATTTCCTCTTTCCTCCCTCTTTTCTTCCCCTCTCTCCTTCCCTGGTGGTGCCCTTTCCCAATGCCCACTTCATCCCTTTTCCTTTCTACATACCTGTCTTCTAGAGTTTCTTCTCTTTCCTCCCCATTACTTCCCTTCATCTGAATCTCCTCTTTGGTCCCTTTGTCCCTGCTCTCTGCTCCTCCTCCCCTTCCCTGGCCCCTGTTCAGCTCCATACTGAATGCAGGCAGAGCTGGACTAACATGCTCACTTGCTAGCTCAGCCACCCTCCAGAGAAGTCACTATTCGGTGGCCACCTTCCTGACCCCCTGGTCGCTTCTCCACTTGTTCAGATATTGCTCTGAAGTCTGAGGAGGACAGAGCAGGGCTGCCACAGAAGCAGGCCAGAGGAGAAACCAAACCATGTGTCCACACTGTCCCCCAGCACTGTGCTCTGAGAGCTTTTGGAGTCCACAAAGGGTTAGGATTTAGGGGCTTCTTCAGAACTGGGAGTGAAAACAACCATAGGTCAAAAGAAAAGCTACGGCCCCCACACAAAAATAATAATCACAAATGAAAACTATGTTAACTCTGAGTCCCAAAGTCGAAAAATTGCCTTGAATCTGTCACTAGAAAACACCCAAGGCCTCACTCTCTGGGTTCTGGGTGCCCTGGGAATGGCAGGAGGCTCTGAAAAGCGCGTGGGGGTGCAGAACTATGGGGGCTAGCCTGCCCGCTGGCAGGGGGGGGGGTACCTCCTGTGGCGCTGTCCCGGCCTGACCCCCTGCGGACAGGGTGTGGCGGAGCGTCTGGGGTGGTCCTGGTGCCCTGGGGTTGGCGGGAGGCTGCGCCCAGCTCCTGGACTGCGTTTTCTGTTTCAGGTGAGGGCATGTCTTGGTGTCACTTTACCTGTGAGCAGAGGGTCCTCCAGAGAAGCCATGGGGCGGGGAGGGGCAGCAGGCGGCCGGAACGGGAACAGGACACCGCGGCCTCAGGGGCTAGGCTGGAGCATGGGACTGCAGGGGCAGCGAGTATGGTGGGTCCTGCAGTCCCAAATGGGATGCAGCACAGCACCCTGGCGCTGCGCGCCCCTCCTTCCCGCCTGGGCAATTAGCAAAGCCCCTTCTCCCGGCCGCCCTGACCCGCCCCCGCCCCCCTCCCTCCTGAGTCCTCTGAGAGCTCACTTCCAGCTTTGGAAATTAGCAAAGACCTTTCTCTGCGCTGTCCCCGCCCCCTCACTTCTGTGGCCGGAGCCCATGCTGGGGTGCGGGGCTAAGCCCTGGTGTGCTGCTGCATTGCCAGCGCCTGCCCTGGGCAGCCTCCTAGCCTGGCTCCCTGAGCGGGTGTCCACGCGCAGCCTGGCTGCGAAAAGATCATCAGTCCTAAACGCCAGCTGCACTCTTGGGTCAGTTTGCTGGCTTCAGATTGCGCCCAAAGCCTGGAACCAGCTTCCCCAGCACAGGCCTGGGCTGAGATGCCTGCCTGGGATCTGTCTGAGCAGTCTCCTCCACTCCAGGCAGGGATGGCACTTCGACCTGGATGTTTGAGTTTCTTGTTTGTTTTTTTGGTCATTGGTTATTACATGACCTCCAGGGTAGGTGCTCCACAAAGGGAGTGAAAACAGGACGCCATATATAGCATACAGCCATTCTAGAAAAATAGCTTGGGGTTCTCTCAGAAACGCGGCATTGGTCCTTGCACTATGGTTTAATAGAAAAGGGATTATGCATCAAGTTACTTAAATGAGCATAGGTTGAAATCGTTTACTGAGAGTAAATATTTTAAATAGTTATATTTTAACTAAATCTATTATCAATCATAAATCTATTACACGAAGGTTACAGGCAATTTAAAAGCGAGAGCTTCTCTTCAGGGTTTTAAATAACCCCTGTCTCTCTTGGCACATGAGAATGCAAAGATAGGAAATGGTTTGTAAAAGATCATATAATAGCTTTTACTAATTCTATTTATTTGACAGACAGAGATCACAAGTAGGCAGAGAGGCAGGCAGAGAGAAAGATGGGGAAGCAGGCTCCTTGTCAAGCAGAGAGCCTGATGAAGGGCTCGATCCCAGGACCCTGAGATCATGACCTGAGCCCAAGGAAGAGGCTTAACACACGGAGCCACCCAGGCGCCCCCAGATGAAATACATTTCTGACTTAGAAACTTCAGATATAATTGTTTTGTCCATGATGACAACTGAAGAAAATGTGTCATCCCTAAACCTAACCTTAAACCCTACCAACGCTGAAACCTAAGCTGACCTTAAAGCCCAAACTAGAACCCTGAACCCCAAACCTGGAATGGAACCCAAAGCCTGTACCTGAGCCCTGGATCCAAGCCCTGAACCACGAACCCAAACCCTAAACCAGACCTCCAAGTCATGAAACCTGAACCCAAATCTCAGCATGAAGTCAAACCCCAAATTTGACCTTGAACTTTATCCCATAAGCCCTGAGTCTTAAAGCCTAAATCATAAACTTAAAGCCCTAAACTATAACTCTGTTCCCTTGTCCTTCACTCTAAACCCTCACCCTAACACTAAACCCAAAGCCTGATCTAGAACTCTGACTAAAACCTGAACCTGAACCCAAATTCAAACCCTTCACCACACTTTGCATATGCACTTGCCATTGATGGATATTTGCAGTTTCTACCTTTTGATTCTTGTGAACATTGTTTGGGTTGGGGGCTAGGGTTAGGGTCTTGGATTAGGGTAGGGTCCAGGCTTGAGACCAAGTTGAGGTCAGAGTGTGGGTCTGCATCAGGGCCATGTTCAGTGACACTGTTTGGGTCAAGGACTGTTGTAATTCCACATTGTTTCCAATTCATTGTTCCTTAGCTATTTGGGGGGAAGTTGGGGGGTATTGGGCTCCATGCAGCTTGAATTTCCGGAATGAAATGGCATCAGCTGGACCCGGGGAGGGAGCAGGACCTTCCACTGAAGGGTGAGCTTCCACAGTCCTGCACTGCCTTGCACCGCCTGCAGAGGGCGCCAGACCCCAGCTCCCGCCCTGAGCCCAGGCTGCACAGCCACAGCTGGGACCAGAGCCCCGCCTCTTCAGGACCCACTGTGGAGACTTCTGGAGAATGTGGGGCGCCTCCCACCCTGACAGGACAAGCTGAGGAGGGTGTGGCTCTGCATCCACACTGACCGGACCCGTTGTGGAGGACGCGCCCACACTGGCAGCAGTCCAACCTCCTAAGGACCAGATGCTGGAGGAGCTGAGGAGAAGCCGCCTGAGTGGACTGTCAAGGGTTTCGTGGTCTCAGGACCCCACAGAGGAAGGGCGCCCTGTGTAGACACTGGGGCTTCCTTCGTTTTGTGTGAGGAGACGTGGCCTCCTGCTGTGCTGTGCACGGGGCTGTGGGGTCCCCCCTTTCTGGGCTCGGGTGCTCCTCAGTCCTCGTCTGTGTTTGTGTGCTCGCGGATTCGGTTCCTGGGGCTCCCCAGATGGTCTGCAGTCAGGGAGCATCAGCCTTCTTCGGTGCTTGTGCTCTCCCCACCTCAGCCCTGCGGGGTCCTTCCCGTGTCCACACCCACTCCAGGCTTGCGCCGAGTCCAGAAATTCGGGAGCCAGAGTGAGGACTCTGTAGACGGTTTTGGGGAGAGTAGGTATTTTCCCAGTGTGGGTTCTACCCTGAGCACAGTGCCTCCCCATCTCCGTGTGTACCCCTCCCTGTCTGTCGTCATTGTTGCAGGGCTGTCAGAGGACAGGTCTGTCACCTTCTTGGTTCAGGGGCCTCCCGGGTATCTTGCTGTCTTGGATGCAGGTGTAAATGAGATCATTCTCCACAGTCTCTTTTTGATGGTTCCTTCCGAGCACGTAGGAGTGCCACTAATTTGTGCATATTGATTTTGTTCCTTGCAAGATCTTGAATTTATTTGTTCGATTGGCCTTAAACTCAATCTGCCAGTTATTTGACCAGCAGCATGGATTTAATTGGGAAGAGCAGAGAATGGCAGTCTGGGCTGAGCAAGCTAAGGTCCCATCACAGGCAAGTGCGAGAAACAAAGGAGAGTAACATTATTTCATGGAGGAGGAAGAAGTTGGGAAGGGTGCTTGAAGGAAAGTCCCTTGGAGAAAGGCAGGGTGATGGAGAATTCTCACCAGCTGAGCTGCAAAGCTCCTACAAAAAGTCAGGAGTTGAACCTCCAGCTTCCCGTGTGGGGCCTGGAATTGGTGAGTCTCTCCTGTGGGGAATTGCAATGTGGAGTCTGTAATGGGCACTGAGCAGCAGGCGCCCCCTTCCAGCCTCCCCTTCTGGCATCCCCAGTCCACTTTACTGGGGCTTCCCTTCCTGCTTTTGCACAGTTCTAACCAGCTTGTGGTGGAACGTTGTGGAAAAACTGAAATTCCAAATCCACTGCTTCTACTGCACCTGAGATACAGGGGCCCATGATTTAATTCTCCCACGAGTCTCTTGCTAACATGTGTCCTCTCCATGTTGGGTGACCTGGATCTGGAAGGGCTTGGACTCCATCCCAAAGTCTGATGTTCTCTCTGCTTCCGTGTCGTCGTGCTAACATGGTTGTTTGGAAGATTCATTTCCTCTGTGGTGATTTCAAAGTGCAGTCAGCTTGTTATAGCAGCACAAATACGTGCTGTCTCCACACTCAGATTCCCCAGCCGTCATTTCTTTACCACGTTTGCCACTTCACACGGGATGCTTCAGTGTGTTTGATCCCACACCAGGACAATGTCCTGCAGAACCACCACATAACCTGAAATGAGGAGATCATTACAGAACCCATCCAAGGGTTAGTGTTAGGAACCAGGGACATGGCAGGGCTGATCTGAAGACCCCATGGAGAGCTGTCTGGGTGGCTGAGTTGACAGTGGAGGTGAGGGTGAGTGTCTGGCTCTGGCTTTGTGTCCAGGAGTCAGCTCTGTGTGGGTGTGTCCTCAGCTAGGCATGCAGATTTCTGCTCCTCTGAATCCTTTCCGGAGTTCCAAATGGCACAGTTTCCTTCTGGGCAGCAGGCTGAGTCCTCTGGGATTGCCCATGTGTCCCCAAATTGTAGGGCACCTACTGCAAGGCCTTTGGGGTCAGTATCTTGAAAACCAAACCAAAGGTTATGGTTAGGGACCACCACATGGCAGGCCCGATCTGCTAGCACTCTGTCCATCTTTCTGGGGGAGGGGGCAGTCGACGGATTTGTTCAGGTTGAGTGTCAAGCTCCAGGTTTGCATCCAGGGGCCTGCTGAATATGGGGCTGTCCAGAGGTAGGAATGCAGATTTCAGTTCCTCTGAATCCTTTCTGGAGTTCCAAATGGCATGGTTCCTTTCAGGGTGGCAGGTTGAGTCCTATGGTGTTCCTCACTGTCCCCATTCTCTGAGGCTTTGGAGCCAGGCCGTCGGGGACAGACAAACACAGGCTGGAGAGCTTTAATGTCAGAAATGTATTTTCTCACAGATCTGGAGGCCAGAAGTTCCAGATCAAGGTGCCAGCAAGGTTGGTCTCCAGTGAGCCTTTTCTTGTTGGTCTATAGATCACTATCTTTTCAACTGTGCCCTCAGATGACCTCTTCTCTGTGCACCCCCAGAGGGGAGGTAGGGGGAGTGCTTTCATGTGTTTCACCCTTATGAGGACACCAGTCCTAGCAGATTAGGACTCCTGTGACCTCACCAAGCCTTCAGTACCTCCTTCTAGGTAGGCCCTATCTCCAGATGCAGTCACACCGGAGATTAGGAATTCTTCATATGACTTTTGTGGGGACACAATTCAGTCCATAACAATTAGTACAGGAGAAAAACCATGGAGAGAATTCTAGAGGAGTCACACGTTGATGTTATAAGGTAAGTAGGTATAAAAGAGCACCTCTGAAGTCCAATAGGTCATTAGAGCTAGAGGCTGACAGGAAAGTCTCGTACATGCCACAGTTTTGAGTTTGATGCAAGCGCAACTCTGAAGGGAAGATATTTGGGAGGCCTTGGCCGACCACTACTTCTAGCCAGGGGTGATTCTGGAGGGAGTATCTCTCGGAGTGCTGCCTAGAATCAAGACTTTGGGGTTGGAAAAGTGCCACTTCCAAAGCTGGAGAAGGATGGTGCTGTAAGTTACTTGAAGAGTACTGTTCTGGGAGAAAGGAGATCTGGGGTGTCTTCTTTGTTCTGCTGCTGACCAGATGTGAAAATGCAGATTAACTCCCTAACCATCTCAGTTCTACCACCATGTGCTGCTGTCATGTGTCCCAAGCCCCAGAGTTAGTTTGATCCATAAGCAGAAGCCAGTCTTTTAGTTCCCAATCTCTTAATCGGGCTGATCGTCACAATATATAGCGGACACGTGACAGCCACCGGGGAGAAGTAAGGGTTGTCTTCCCCTCAGGGAGAGTGGAAAAGCTCTAGGAGAGGGCATACCCGTAGACCAAAGGCAGCCAGTGCTGGGGAGTGGAGCCACGGGGAAGAGTGTGCTGATGACAGCCTTGTGGAGGGAGGGCAGAAAGAGCCACCACCATGACACTTGAGTTACAGATCGAGCTTGGGGATAGAGAAGGGATCAGGGCACGGTAGAGCAGCAGCTGGCAAAGTGATTCTGTTGAGCTTAAGCTCATAGTGCCTTAGCGAATTAGAATGGGAAATGCCTTGCTATTGTCTGTGACTCTGTGATTGTGTGAGTATGAGTGACAGAGTGGGGACAAAGAGAGAGGGAGAGAGAATACATTAAATTTTAAAGGACAATAAGGGACGCCTGGGTAGCTTACTCAGTTAAGCATCTACCTTTGGTTCAGGTGATGATCCCAGGGTCCTGGGATTGGATCCCATACCAGGCTCTAGTGGGGGGCCTGCCTTCCCTCTGCCTGCAGCTCCCCTTGCTTGTGATCTCTCTCTTCCTCTGTAACAAATAATAGTAAAAAATAAACGAGGGCGATACGTTATGTTTACTTTTGTTTCTGATGCCAGACATGGGTTCAGAGGATTGAAGAGGGAGATCCAAGGAGCTAGCCTCTCAAGAGGAGTGAATACCTAGTCACTGGTAAGACCCCTGGTCCTGCAATACAATATGGCTCCTGTGATCTGGGTCCTGTTAAATGCCCCTCGCCATCCTTCACCCGATAGTTTGATTCTTCATTGCGTTCAGTGTGGGGAACTGGGAGAAGCTATGACACTTGGCCCTTTGTGGAGGAATGTTAGTAGTATAAATAGCAATAGTTATCAGTTCTGGAGCACTTCCATGACTCTGCTGCAGGCACTCTGCTGTGACCTGGGTTTATAGCAGTGAGATAAACATAGAAATAGATGTGGGCTCTGTTCCCAAGAATCTGAAACCCACTATTCTCCTTGTCCCCTTCCCACTCTGTCTTCTTCAGCCCTTGTGCAATCCCACCAAGCAGGAAGCTTGCTTCTCCCCTTCCCTCTCCTGCTCCCCCTGCTTGTGCTCTCATTCCCTCTCTCTGACATGTAAATAAATCAAATGTTTTAAAAAATTATAAAAAAGGCAAAACAAATAACCATTTTTGGAGAGTGATTTTCTGAATGCAGTTATGGGCAGTGCTGGGTACTGAAGAAGACGCTCTGCTGACCAGAGGAGTGGGGAAATTACAGAACAAATTCCACAGGTCATTGAATATATCACATTCATCACCCCACCCATAGCACTCATTAATCTCTAGCCCAGCCAATATGTTGGTTATAAAAATGAGCTTTCTCCAAACTGACAGGAAGTTCTCGTTTTAGCAATGTAAATCATTCTGATCTTTATCACTAATGTGATCTAATCCTGTCTAGTAAAGAAACTTGAGAGTTCTATATCTCTGTAAGCATTTAAGAAAAACAATGGACTCTACTCTAATTACTTTTTAACTAACTTGACTTGCCAAAGGAAGGAGAAAGTAAATATCAGAAATCTTACCACTAAGCACAAGTTGCAAGTTATACCTGCCAAAATGTGGTTCAAAATATAAGTAACCAGTCTCCTTAGAAGCCTTTTACCTTCTTATATCTGTTATGTTGGGTAAATGAGTAGTTACTAGAATACAGCTGGCTCAGTGATCACAATTCAGCTTACCCTCAGAAATATAAATAGATTACATGTTTAGCCCGGTAACTGGACACTGATATAGAATTATTCACTGGCTGATTCCTAGATCAGAAACCACAAAAAAATTTTCTTTTTTATGGAAGTATGGCTGTTACAATAGTCTCACCTGTACCTCATAGTGATTGACTTAACTACTCTATACGTTACAACTCTAGATGTAACATTTTAATAAAACAACAATATCTTTGATGGTATCATGGAAATGTAAGTGCCTTGTGCACTTTTCTTAATGTGTATAATTACCTAAACATCATAGTAAGTAAATCAAGGCCATTGTCAAGCTTCCGTCAAGGAGAGTCCTTAACTAGAGGGATTTCCCATTGCTCTCAGGATGATAACCTCTGAGTTACAGGTTCCGTTAGTTGGCCACACACATTTGGAGCCTTGTGGACTTTCTGACAGCTGAGCAGCATATCTGTTTCAAGCATTGTGATCCCTGTTCTTACTGCAAGAGTGACAGTTGTCAATTTTCCTTTGACCCCTGTCTTTAGGAAAGTGTCTGACTCAGAAAGTCGAGTCAGTACCCCCCAAAAATATTTTCAGGAGAACCACCTCAAAGATGATCACCTGAGATACTGTCAAGAAAAAAAAAAACTGAAATTCTAAGCAACATCCATAAAAAGTATTTTCATGTTGATAAGGAAAGATTTTCCCCTAAATACCAGAGAGGCTCCATGAAAGTGAGATTTTTACCTATTTTGTTCACCGTGTCACCAGTCCCTAGAAGAGCGCCTAAGACATCACTCAAGATTAGGTTGCTTTGAATGAATCAAATGAATGAATGAACTGTAGCCTTTGATAGTGAGGTAGTTTATGGTCCTTAGGCAAGAGATGTGATTTGTGTTGGGATTTCAAGAATGGGAGGTGCCGAAGAGAAAATTGAGAAGCTAAATGTGAAAATATGCAATTTACTGACTGGAGTAGTTCTGAATATATTTCAAACATAATTAAACTATGGCTGTGGGTCTATATGCATTTTCATAATTTTCCCTTGAAAATGTGAGGCATACAGATGTCATCTCCAGTGAATTCTCCTTGTCCGTATACAGAATCACCAAAAAAAAAAAAGGCATTCTGACAGTCCTCAGCCCATCCACTCCAGGATTGTGACTCTTTCTTCTCCATGTTCTTTCTGACATCATGGACTTTCAGGTTGACCTCTCTCATCTTGGGTCCCACTCTCATTAGCTGTAGAAGTCATGCGATGTTTGTGATGTGAGGGTGGCAATACTCTCTGACTTTTGGTTACAATATGTCTTTGAAAGCCAGTGTTTATTCTGCTTTTACAGCATTTCTCCATTTGAATTGGCCACCTTTTAAGTGGTCATTAGCCACATGTGGCTACTAGCCATGGGACTTGGACAGCAGAGGTGTGGAAAGTCTGCACATTCTTCCACTCAAAGGATATTGTGAGTTATGCTACATCTTTTTTTTTGAAGTGCCTTTTTTAGATATTTAAATTCAATTAGCCATTAGATAGTACATCATTGGTTTCAGAGAATTTAGTAACTCATCAGTTGTGGATAACCCTTGGTGCTCATCACATCACGTGTCCTCCTTAATGCCTATCACCCAGTTTCTCCATGTCTCCCACTCCCCTCCCCCCCAGCAACTCTCAGTTTGTTTCCTATAGTTAAAGGTGCCTCATGGCTTGTCTCCCTTTCTGATGACTCCCATTCAGATTTCCCTCCCTTCCCTCTCATCCTCTGTACTACATCTTAATCTCAACAGTCAAGCAGTGGTAGTAATTCAGTCATGGAGTCATGCATATTCTAAATCTGATGAGGTGGATTCCCATACTGCCTTTGTCTCTTCTAGAGCGCTTACATTTGTTATATTATTGCTGCTGCGTTCATGTTTCTCGTTCACTGAATGTCTGATAAAAGAATTAGTAAAATGTGTGACTGCAGAAAATACAATGGTCATGGATGATGAAGATTTTCTCCTTGACCAGACTCGAGTCAAGTTCCTCTGAGTCCTCTTTCTGTCTAGCCTTGACCTTAGGCTCCGCCCACTTAGCCCAGTTTTAGCAAGAAATCTGCTTGGTCATTTTTCAGCAATCTTCTATCCTACTCTTGATATCTGATCAAATTCCTTATCTCTCACCCCTGGTATCTTACCACTTTTTTTTTTAAGATTTATTTATTTTGACAGAGAGAGAGCCTGAGCAGGGGGAATAGCAGAGGGAGAGAGAGAACCAGACTCCCCACTGAGCAGCAAGCCCAATGCCAGGCTTGATCCTGGGATCAGATCATGACCAAGCCAAAGCCAGAGATTTAACCAACTAAGCCACCCAGGTGCTTCAGTATCTATAACCCTTAATATCTGATCCAATCCCTTATTCCCAGGGCACCTGGTTGGTGCAGCTGGTTGAACGTTTGACTCTTGGTTTCTACTCTGGTCATGATCTCACGGTCCTGAGATTAAGCCTCACCTCAGGCTCTATGCTCAGTGAAGAGTCTGATTAAAATTCTCTTTCCCTCTCCCTCTACCCCTACCCCTGCTCCCTCTCTCTAAAATGTATTAATAAGTCTTTTAAAAAATTCCTTATCCCCTGATCTCAATAGTTTATGACCCTAGCCTTCCTTCAACAATATTACTGTCCAGATGGTTTAGCCAGAATCCCTTCATCCTTACCCTTGATGTTCCATCTTAATTTTACATTCAGTGATCCCCACCATGCTCTTTAGCTGTAAATCTCCATTTGTCTGAGCTGAGCCAGATTTCTCTCCCATACTATACAATAAAATCTCATCATAGTAGCATCCCTTGAATAAAATCTTCCTTACTCTCTTTAATGGGTGTCACAATATTTTTTTTTCTTTAACAGTCAGGAGGGTGCTAATGGAGTACCATGACAAAAGGCCTAACTTCCTATAATGGACATTTCCTTGGTTTACCTGACAAATACTCTTTCTCTCTTCTAAGGAAAATTTCCGGTTCTCAGTATAACTGCCAACTGACCCAGGGGTGGACAAGTGAGGCAGATGAGACCAAAATGAAAATTCTGTTGAGACACTGGACCTTGAGGATTCAAGCCAAGGACATAAAAGTGTTGGTACTCCATTATTCTGATGGTCCGTTAACTCTTGCTTTTTTGGTTCCTGTGTCTATCACTGCCCCTGCCTTTTTGAAGATAATGACCATTCATCTGAGTACACGGTTCACAGAATCCCTTTGCAGTGGCCCATGCGGGCCAAGGTAGTAGAGCATAATAGATCTCTGTAAGTTTTTAAAAAATGTCTTTGTCCCTGTTGCCCATGGCCATTAAAGACCAAAGGTCGGGGGTAGGGGGATATTGGAAAAGGTGAAGTTATAGTTACTCACTGATTTTTTGATTGGTAGAGAGAAAGCAACACCTACATACAGGGCCAGTGGGTGAGTGGAGGAAACATCTTTGGCTCTAGGAGGAATGGGGGAAGGAGAAATATTAATAATCTTTGTCTTTGGAACTGCCCCTGAAGACTTCCCCACACAGGAAAATGATCTAGCATGACTCTCCTATACTTCGGCAAGCCCCTTAAATTTAACTGACTTCTAGATCTGATACTCCCTGCTGGATAACTCTGATCATTATTGGATTGTTACTTATTTTATTTTAAAATTATTTTTAAAGAAAATTTTAATCTAAATACAATTAATTAACATATAATACTAGTTTCAGACATACAGGTTAGTGATTCATCAGTCTTTTGTAACACCCAGTGCTCACTGTATCACATGCCTTCCTTAATGTCCATCACCCAGTTACCCCATCCAGCCATCCCTCTCCCCTCCAAGAACCCTCAGTTTGTTTACTGTGATTAAGAGTCTCTTCTGAGGGGTGCCTGGCTGGCTCAGTGGGTTAAAGCCTCTGCCTTCAACTCAGGTTATGATCTCAGGGTCCTGGGATCGAGCCCCACATCAGGCTCTCTGCTCCCTGGGGAGTCTGCATCCTCCTCTCTCGCTCTTCCTGCCTCTCTGCCTACTTGTGATCTCTGTTTGTCAAATAAGTAAATAAAAATCTTTTTTTTTTAAAGTCTCTTCTGGTTTGTCTTCCTCTTTGACTTCATCTTGTTTTATTTTTTTCCTTTACTCCCCTATGATTCTGGTTTGTTTCTTGAACTCCACATATGAGTGAGATCATATGATAATTGTCTTTCTCTGACTGACTTATTTCGCTTGGCATAATACCCTCTACTTTCACCCCTGTCATTGCAAATAATTGCCATTTATTTTAACTCGACAGAGAAGGCCACTAGAAACAGCAGGTGATGGCCCCAGCTCCTGTTCCTCCATGCAGAACATCTGTCAACACCTGTGGACATCTTTTCCTCCCCCCATTCCTATGAATGTTGCTCAGTTGTTACATGGCATGGACAAATGCTGTTGGCTGGTGGCATGGACACACTGGACAAGCTTGGCCTTCGGTAAAACAAAGACTGGCTTCAATTACTCAAACTGAAACAGGAATGCTTGGATGAACAAGCCTGCCAGGAAGTCCCACTGGAGGTACTCAACCTGTGCCCCTTCCCTCCTTGGACCAAGAACCTGAACTTGAGAGATGAATGGCTTATCCAAGGTTATGGCAAGGTTACACAGAGCTGAAACTAGACACAGGTGTACATGCCTATTGATCAAGGCTGGCTGAGAAATCGAACTGCCTCAAATCTTGATTCTTTTTGCCACTTCTTATTCTCTGACCCTGTTTTTCATAGTTTAGGATGTAGGAATAATAAAAATATCAGCTAATGGGGTATCCTGACTTTTTGATGTTTTAGTTCTTGTCAGACATTTACCATAATGCTTAGCACATGGATATGTGTGTGCACACACGTGCACATGCATGACACTCAAAAAATTGTTCCCTGATATTAACTTTATCAGTGCACTTTGCATCCACCACCAATTGGCTGTTTTGTCACAAACTGATTAAAGCAGAACTGTCAAGTGAGAAACTTCAAAGCCAAAGCATTAAGTGCTTTGAAAAACCAGCACCTGGGAGGATTTGTCTCAGCATCTGTGATTAGAAGGCAGCAAAAAGAGACTTTGGGGACACAGTTCACCCCTTCATGAAGCAGCCATTCAGAACTTTCTCCAAAGGGCTAATGCCTAATCTTCCAAAGACCAGCAAGAACAAGCTTATGGTCTGTTAAAATCAGATTTTTAAAAGATTTTTATTTATTTATTTGAGAGAGAGAGAGAGAGTGAGAGAGAGAGCATGAGAGGGGAGAAGGTCAGAGGGAGAAGCGGACTCCCCATGAAGCTGGGAGCCTGATGCAGTCCTTGATCCTGGGACTCCAGAATCAAAATCAGTTTGATTGACTCAATACAGTCAGGGAGGACAGTCCTCAGGAGTCACAGAATGCTGGTTGCCATGAGGGAGGAGTCTTTTACAAAGTCTGGGCTCTCACAGAAGGAGTCTGAAGCACGTGTATGGAAAGCAGAGGTCAGTTCTGGATTAGAAGCTCTTTCTGAGGGGAAATGAGTAGAAGCAGGGATTAACCAGGACTTGGGCTCTGCTTTATTCAGTTCAAGTTGCTGCAACAAATGATGACAGACTGGGTGGCTGAAACAGCAAAACATGTACTATTCCTTGCAGTTCTAGAGACTGAGAAGTCCAAAAGCAAGATCCTGGGAGATCTGATATCTAGCAAGAGACTGCTTCATTATCTACAAATGCCCATATTTCTGTTGTAGACTTGCATGGATGACAGCTGGCAGAACAATCTCTCAGGTCGTTTCTCAGAAGTGCTTTTATCTCATTCACAAGTGTTCCAATCTCATGACCTCACCACCTCTCAAAGCCCATACCTCCTGATGGCACTCCTTGAGGGTCAGGGCTTCAACATCTGAATTGGGACAAGACACAAACATTCAGTCCATTAGCAAGTGTTGTCATGAGGACAGCATAGCTTATCAACTGGGTATCCCCAGGAATCCATGGGACTAGCAAAGCAGAATCTGGGGGTGTCACTGGTAGGAAAGCAGGAGGTCCCCAAGAGACAGTCCTCATAGCATTTTACAGAGACAGCAGGACCCTTGAGAAACAATAGTTTCCGTGACCCATACACCAGCCTTTATCTATGCCTGTCCTCCCTGCTGGATTCACAGCAAGCCTACTTCTTTCTTTTCCAGTACAAATGGATTTCCACTCTCTGAATCCTGATGAATTTTTGCTCTTTTGCAGTTAGTAGGTTGTCCCTCAGGATTCTGCATGTCTGGATTTGCAATCGTGGAAACTGCCAAAGGTCTAGGGACCTGCATGGCAGAACCCGGCCTCTACCACTATTGCCCAAGGTAGGGACTCTGGTCCCTTGAGCGTCCTGTGCTGCTGTCAAAGGTCTGTGTGCATTGGCTTATTGTTTTTTTTTTTAATGTAATTGCTTATACGTGTGTTTCATCATGCTCAAGTGGCCTTTCTGTGAAAAAGTGGCCAAGCTACACCTAGAAGTCACTGAAGAAAGTTCTAAGAACTCCTGGTTAGTATGAGGCTAGAGAGAGAGAGAAAGAGAGAAAAGAAATCTGCCTCTCTGCATTTTGCAAGTCCCTGGGCAAAATCTGTTGGCTGTGCACTCCTCACACGAAGATTCCAGGCAGGGAGACCCTCCTGAGCCTCATCTCCCTGAGTTCCTCTTCCAGGAGCAATCCCTAGTTTGAGACCAGGGTTAGCGAAAATAGAGCAGCAAAGCAGGGTCCAGAAGGAAGGACTGCCACAGACCATGGAGCACCAGGGGGACAGGCTGGTACCTCCTCACAGTTGGGGTACAAATGGGCTCAGCTCAGCAGGTATAGGGGTGCCCTTGGCCCCTCTGGTGGGCTTTGCAGTGCCCCAATCTCAGGAAGAAAAAAGGCTGGCTCAGGTGACATATTTTTGACTGGGAAGGAGCTGACAGCAATGGAAATAAACAAGTAGGGAATGATGTTGGAAAGTTGGAGGGTTTGTCCTTTATATCTCAGCTTTCTCTCCTATCTTCCCTTGCTCTGTAGTGTGTTATCAAAGAAGTATTTGGCATGATATTCCTGTTCACTGATTAACTCTTGAGCTGTGTCTTTTCTGCTGTTCAGCTCATCTGGTGAATTCTTTTACTGTAAAAAGTATCTTGCCCTTGCAAGGGCAATGGCAAGACCTGAGAAATCCCAGAGATTTCAGCTTGCCACCCAGAAGGAAACCAGGCTATTTGGAATGCTGGAAAGGATTCAGAGTAGGGGAAATCGTCTTGGACATCTGAGACCACCCCCACATTCAGCGGTCCACTGGACACAAACCCAGACCTTGATACTGATCCTGAACCATGCTCTCAACTCAGACCCCTGTGATCCTCGCCACAGTGCTTTCAGATCAGTGCAGCCATGCCCATAGGCACAAACTCTTAAGCCTAGATTCTGTCCTGAGAGGTCTGTCCCCGACGGCCTGGCTCTAAAGCCTCAGAGATTGGGGACAGTGAGGAACACCATAGGACTCACCCTGCCACCCTGAAAGGAACCATGCCATTTGGAACTCCAGAAAGGATTCAGAGGAACTGAAATCTGCATTCCTACCTCTGGACAGCCCCATATTCAGCAGGCCACTGGATGCAAACCTGGAGCTTGACACTCACCCTGAACAAATCCCTCGACTGCTTCCTCCCCCAGAAAGATGGACAGAGTGCTGGCAGATCGGGCCTGCCATGTGGTGGGCCCTAACCATAACCTTTGGTTTGGTTCGGTTCTCAGGATTGTGACCCCAAAGGCCTTGCAGTAGGTGCCCTACAATTTGGGGACACATGGGCAATCCCAGAGGACTCAGCCTGCTGCCCAGAAGGAAACTGTGCCATTTGGAACTCCGGAAAGGATTCAGAGGAGCAGAAATCTGCATGCCTAGCTGAGGACACACCCACACAGAGCTGACTCCTGGACACAAAGCCAGAGCCAGACACTCACCCTCACCTCCACTGTCAACTCAGCCACCCTGACAGCTCTCCATGGGGTCTTCAGGTCAGTCCTGCCATGTCCCTGGTTCCTAACACTAACCCTTGGATGGGTTCTGTAATGATCTCCTCATTTCAGGTTATGTGGTGGTTCTGCAGGACATTGTCCTGGTGTGGGATCAAACACACTGAAGCATCCCGTGTGAAGTGGCAAACGTGGTAAAGAAATGACGGCTGGGGAATCTGAGTGTGGAGACAGCACGTATTTGTGCTGCTATAACAAGCTGACTGCACTTTGAAATCACCACAGAGGAAATGAATCTTCCAAACAACCATGTTAGCACGACGACACGGAAGCAGAGAGAACATCAGACTTTGGGATGGAGTCCAAGCCCTTCCAGATCCAGGTCACCCAACATGGAGAGGACACATGTTAGCAAGAGACTCGTGGGAGAATTAAATCATGGGCCCCTGTATCTCAGGTGCAGTAGAAGCAGTGGATTTGGAATTTCAGTTTTTCCACAACGTTCCACCACAAGCTGGTTAGAACTGTGCAAAAGCAGGAAGGGAAGCCCCAGTAAAGTGGACTGGGGATGCCAGAAGGGGAGGCTGGAAGGGGGCGCCTGCTGCTCAGTGCCCATTACAGACTCCACATTGCAATTCCCCACAGGAGAGACTCACCAATTCCAGGCCCCACACGGGAAGCTGGAGGTTCATCTCCTGACTTTTTGTAGGAGCTTTGCAGCTCAGCTGGTGAGAATTCTCCATCACCCTGCCTTTCTCCAAGGGACTTTCCTTCAAGCACCCTTCCCAACTTCTTCCTCCTCCATGAAATAATGTTACTCTCCTTTGTTTCTCGCACTTGCCTGTGATGGGACCTTAGCTTGCTCAGCCCAGACTGCCATTCTCTGCTCTTCCCAATTAAATCCATGCTGCTGGTCAAATAACTGGCAGATTGAGTTTAAGGCCAATCGAACAAATAAATTCAAGATCTTGCAAGGAACAAAATCAATATGCACAAATTAGTGGCACTCCTAGGTGCTCGGAAGGAACCATCAAAAAGAGACTGCGGAGAACGATCTCATTTACACCTGCATCCAAGACAGCAAGATACCCGGGAGCCCCCTGAACCAAGAAGGTGACAGACCTGTCCTCTGACAGCCCTGCAACAATGACGACAGACAGGGAGGGGTACACACGGAGATGGGGAGGCACTGTGCTCAGGGTAGAACCCACACTGGGAAAATACCTACTCTCCCCAAAACCGTCTACAGAGTCCTCACTCTGGCTCCCGAATTTCTGGACTCGGCGCAAGCCTGGAGTGGGTGTGGACACGGGAAGGACCCCGCAGGGCTGAGGTGGGGAGAGCACAAGCACCGAGGAAGGCTGACGCTCCCTGACTGCAGACCATCTGAGGAGCCCCAGGAACCGAATCCGGGAGCACACAAACACAGACGAGGACCTAGGATCACCCGAGCCCAGAAAGGGGGGACCCCACAGCCCCGTGCACAGCACAGCAGGAGGCCACGTCTCCTCACACAAAACGACGGAAGCCCCAGTGTCTACACAGGGCGCCCTTCCTCTGTGGGGTCCTGAGACCACGAAACCCTTGACAGTCCACTCAGGCGGCTTCTCCTCAGCTCCTCCAGCATCTGGTCCTTAGGAGGTTGGACTGCTGCCAGTGTGGGCGCGTCCTCCACAACGGGTCCGGTCAGTGTGGATGCAGAGCCACACCCTCCTCAGCTTGTCCTGTCAGGGTGGGAGGCGCCCCACATTCTCCAGAAGTCTCCACAGTGGGTCCTGAAGAGGCGGGGCTCTGGTCCCAGCTGTGGCTGTGCAGCCTGGGCTCAGGGCGGGAGCTGGGGTCTGGCGCCCTCTGCAGGCGGTGCAAGGCAGTGCAGGACTGTGGAAGCTCACCCTTCAGTGGAAGGTCCTGCTCCCTCCCCGGGTCCAGCTGATGCCATTTCATTCCGGAAATTCAAGCTGCATGGAGCCCAATACCCCCCAACTTCCCCCCAAATAGCTAAGGAACAATGAATTGGAAACAATGTGGAATTACAACAGTCCTTGACCCAAACAGTGGCACTGAACATGGCCCTGATGCAGACCCACACTCTGACCTCAACTTGGTCTCAAGCCTGGACCCTACCCTAATCCAAGACCCTAACCCTAGCCCCCAACCCAAACAATGTTCACAAGAATCAAAAGGTAGAAACTGCAAATATCCATCAATGGCAAGTGCATATGCAAAGTGTGGTGAAGGGTTTGAATTTGGGTTCAGGTTCAGGTTTTAGTCAGAGTTCTAGATCAGGCTTTGGGTTTAGTGTTAGGGTGAGGGTTTAGAGTGAAGGACAAGGGAACAGAGTTATAGTTTAGGGCTTTAAGTTTATGATTTAGGCTTTAAGACTCAGGGCTTATGGGATAAAGTTCAAGGTCAAATTTGGGGTTTGACTTCATGCTGAGATTTGGGTTCAGGTTTCATGACTTGGAGGTCTGGTTTAGGGTTTGGGTTCGTGGTTCAGGGCTTGGATCCAGGGCTCAGGTACAGGCTTTGGGTTCCATTCCAGGTTTGGGATTCAGGGTTCTAGTTTGGGCTTTAAGGTCAGCTTAGGTTTCAGCGTTGGTAGGGTTTAAGGTTAGGTTTAGGGATGACACATTTTCTTCAGTTGTCATCATGGACAAAAAAATTCTATCTGAAGTTTCTAAGTCAGAAATGTATTTCATCTGGGGGCGCCTGGGTGGCTCCGTGTGTTAAGCCTCTGCCTTGGGCTCAGGTCATGATCTCAGGGTCCTGGGATCGAGCCCTTCATCAGGCTCTCTTCTTGACGGGGAGCCTGCTTCCCCATCTTTCTCTCTGCCTGCCTCTCTGCCTACTTGTGATCTCTGTCTGTCAAATAAATAGAATTAGTAAAAGCTATTATATGATCTTTTACAAACCATTTCCTATCTTTGCATTCTCATGTGCCAAGACAGACAGGGGTTATTTAAAACCCTGAAGAGAGTGCTCTTGCTTTTAAATTGCCTGTAACCTTCGTGTAATAGATTTATGATTGATGATAGATTTAGTTAAAATATAACTATTTAAAATATTTACTCTCAGTAAACGATTTCAACCTATGCTCATTTAAGTAACTTGGTGCATAATCCCTTTTCTATTAAACCATAGTGCAAGGACCAATGCCGCGTTTCTGAGAGAACCCCAAGCTATTTTTCTAGAATGGCTGTATGCTTATATATGGCGTCCTGTTTTCACTCCCTTTGTGGAGAACCTACCTTGGAGGTCATGTAATAACCAATGACCAAAAAAAACAAACAAAAAACCCAAACATCCAGGTCGAAGTGCCATCCCTGCCTGGAGTCAAGGAGACTGCTCAGACAGATCCAGGGCAGGCATCTCAGCCCAGGCCTGTGCTGGGGAAGCTGGTTCCTGGCTTTGGGCGCAATCTGGAAGCCAGCAAACTGACCCAAGAGTGCAGCCGGCGTTTAAGACTGATGATCTATTCGCAGCCAGGCTGCACGTGGACACCCGCTCAGGGAGCCCGGCTAGGAGGCTGCCCAGCGCTGGAGCTGGCAATGCAGTAGCATGCCAGGGCTTAGCCCCGCACCCCAGCCATGGCTCAGTTTTCAGAAGTTAGGGGGCGGGGCCGGAGCAGAGAAGGGTCTTCGCTAATTTCCAAAGCTGGAAGTGAGCTCTCAGAGGACTCAGGAGGGAAGGGGGGGCGGGTCGGGGGCGGCCTTGAGCAGGGGTTTTGCTAATTGCCCAGGCAGGAAGGAGGGGCGCACAGCGCCAGGGTGCTGTGCTGCAGCCCATTCGGGACTGCAGGACACACCATACTCGCTGCCCCTGTGCTCCCATGCTGCAGCCTAGCCCCTGACGCCGCGGTGTCCCGTTCCCTTTCAGGCCTTCAGGCCGCCTGCTGCCCCTCCCCGCCCCATGGCTTCTCTGGAGGACCCTCTGCTCACAGGTAAAGTGACACCGCGACGCGCCCTCACCTGAAGCAGAAAACGCAGGACAGGAGCGGGGTGTGGGGTGGTCGGGGCCCAGCCTCCCGCCAACCCCAGGGCACCAGGACCACCCCGGAGGCCGCGCCACACCCTGTCCACAGGGGGTCGGGCCAGGACCGCGCCACAGGAGGGACCCCCTCCTCCCCCCTGCCAGCCGGCAGGCTAGCCCCCATAGTTCCGCACTCCCACGCGCCTGTCAGAGCCTCCTGCCATTCCCAGGGCACCCAGAACCCAGAGAGTGAGGCCTTGGGTGCTTTCTAGTGACAGATTCAAGGCAATTTTTCGACTTTGGGACTCAGAGTTAACATAGTTTTCATTTGTGATTATTATTTTTGTGTGGGGGCCGTAGCTTTTCTTTTGACCTATGGTTGTTTTCACTCCCGGTTCTGAAGAAGCCCCTAAATCCTAACCCTGTTGAGGACTCAGAAAGCTCTCAGAGCAGCAGTGCTGGGGGACAGTGTGGACACATGGTTTGGTTTCTCCTCTGGCCTGCTTCTGTGGCAGCCCCGCTCTGTCCTCCTCAGACTTCAGAGCAATATCTGAACAAGTGGAGAAGCGACCAGAGGGTCAGGAAGGTGGCCACCGAAGAGTGACTTCTCTGGAGGGTGGCTGAGCTAGCAAGTGAGCATGTTAATCCAGCTCTGCCTGCATTAGCCATGGAGCTGAACAGGAGCCAGGGAAGGGGAGGAGGAGCAGAGAGCAGGGACAAAGGAACCAAAGAGGAGATTCAGATGAAGGGAAGTATTGGGGAGGAAAGAGAAGAAACTCTAGAAGACAGGCATGTAGAAAGGAAAAGGGATGAAGTGGGCATTGGGAAAGGGCACCACCAGGGAAGGAGAGAGGGGAAGGAAAGAGGGAGGAAGAGAGGAAAGGGGAAAGGGAGAAGGGAGGAGTCAGCATGCCAGGGCTCCCCCTGCATCTGAAGAAGAGGTGGCTGGTCCAGCTTGTCAAACAGGGTGCTCACTCTTTGGCCCCAGTTTCTGCTCCCAGTGCTACTGGGCTTTTCAAGGAAGGCAGGCTGTCCCTTGGGACCTACTGGAGCCCACAGGAGGGTGGGAGAGGTAAGATGCCACCAGGTCCTGTCCTGAGCTGCTCCCAGCCACCAGCCTCACCACATGGTGCAAGAGGGACCCCAGAACAAAGGAGGGACACAGGCCAGCATGTCTGCTGGTGGCCCTGGGCACTTAGCTCATCGCAGTGAACCACACGGCCTCCTCAACCCACGCTTTCAAAGCCTCCTTCTTCGTTTCTGGCTTTCATGTCTGTAGGAACATGAGCCAGATCTAACTCATCTCCGACAGACAATTCTGACTCACCCCGTGTCAGATTTTTAAGAGTGGCTGTGATAGAGTAAGATAGCAATGCTCCAACAAACGGACTGTTTCCTCCCACTTGACCTCAACAGTCTTATACATTTTCTTAGCGAAAACATCTTGTCTCCTTCCATTAAGCTCATAACGTGGTCTAGTAGTATACATGCGCCTTCGGTAGATGCGAAGCGATACAGAGGTCCTTTTTTTTTTTTTTAATTTTACAAGGCAAAGTCAGTGAACACATCCAACTTGACCAATACGTCTCTAAAATGTCAATCCAGGCAAAGCTTTTTCTGCCTACAGTTTGGAGCCTACGTAGTGACATTTTTAAAATGCTTTCAGTCCCTCAGTGAGGCTCTTAGAAGCTAGCCAGGGCTTACTACGTGCCAGGCACTGTGTCAGGTGTTGGAGCTAAAGGGAAGGAGAGCTTGGAGGCTGGCTGGGGAAGGACATCCATAACACAAGCACAGCTAGAAACGGAGGCCAGTGCTAGAAAAGAGAGAGCAGGCTGCATGGAGAGTGTGTACCATGGGGCTTGTGAGCTCACGAATAAGTGGGAGTAACTGGAGTGGGGAGATGGGGGAGAGAAGAGGGTCTTCCCATCAATGGGAATCACCTGTGCTTGGAGGCAGGTGCCATGAGAGGTCTCCACAGGAAGAAGGAGGCAGTGTAGTTGAAGGGCAGAGAGATGGGGCAGAACAGGCATCAGTCAGTTGGAGGGGTATGAATAGACTGATGGGAGGATTATGGGTGCCTTTGGAGGACTGAGAATTTGTTAGAAGATCAGTGCAGATTTCTATGGAGACAAATGCCAGGAACTGATAGGTCTTTGAAAGGTCACTCTGGCTGCCTTTTGGCAAAGGGGTTGGTAAAAGGCACTTGCAGGTGTGAACACACCAGGTGGGAGGTGAGTGCAGAAAATCGGGTGAGGGAGCATGGGAACTTGGTCCGGGGGTATATAAGGGAGAATAGCCTTTAAGGAGTTCCACAAATTGGCACCAGCTGTGGCTTCATTACAGAGCTGGAAGGGGGAGGTGGGTGTGTCCTGGAGGTTACAGAAATTACATGAGAAAGGGAAGTCTTTTTAGATCTCTTTTTCAACTACAGGAACTCTCACCTTATTGATAGAATTCCAGAGTGGGAACCAATGATATGAGGACATCTTTGAAATGTCTGAATATATTCTTCGACATCTTTGAAAGTGACGAGGAGACCTTGGCCTTAGGAGGCCTTGGCCCTCTTTGTAGTTAGAAAGATTTCACGTACAGATTTGAGTTCTCCATTTTAAAGTCAAGGAGTCAGTCCTTCCAAAGGACACCTCCTATCATTTTACCCTCTCATTATACCTCACGTGCTGGCATCTCCAAGACCCTCTGTTCCAGGTTGAGAGTATCCACTTTGGCCGGGCTGGTCTTGCCAAGAACACCACCACAGGAAATCTAGAGCCTATAATGCTATTAATAACATCATCTAGGACTGTGTTTGCTGCCCTCATAGCCTCTTCCCACCATGACTCACTGAAGCTTTTTACACATTGTATCCATTAAGCTACAGTTCCCAAAGCTCATCTTCTCTAGTGCCATTAATTTTTAGGGGACCAGGCAAACCTTAAACTTGTTCCCCTTAACTGGATCCCTGTTCCCCCACAATCTATTTGAAAGCCTTTCACCATAATTCTTGAATGAGATCTGAGACCACTGCTGGTACCTAACACTTCTTGGCACCTTGTCTGTTAGGTTCTTGGAAGAGGAGATGGCTATGGAGGTGAGTGGGAATGGAAGTGGGAGGATTTCTCCCTTCACTTTGCTTTTTGTGTTTTCAAATAATGGGTTTTGAGGGGGCCGGAAAGTTTAACCAGACCATTTATTTTCCATCTCCCATCGATAAAAAGTTTACCACTCCCCACTGGAAGAATTTATATCTTTCCTTTGAATCTACAGGAAAATCTCCCAAACCCAGACCACCACCATGTGGATTCAGCCATCTTCTGATTCACCTCCAGATTGTCTCCTCCTAACTGCTCAAGCCACAGGTTAAGGGCGAAATGTTCAATGCCCAAGCAATTAAGTGGGGAACACGTTTATCTAAGCAATTGCATGCAGCTCTCTATCTGCATACAGGGGGTCTCTCCCAAGCCTTTCCAACCTCAGCAAAAGAAGACAAAGCCCCAGCAGTCTGGGGTATATATCATTCATTCATTCCTGTGTTCAACACTCATGGCGGATCCCCACCAAGACAGTGGGAGAGCAAGGACTAGAGAAATCCTGGAAGCTGAAGTCTGAGGAGGATTTCAAATTCAAGTCAGAGATGAAAGAAACATCTGGACTTGGTCCTCAGGTACATGCAGTATTCTGAACTGAGGCTAGAACCAGAGACCATTCTAATGAAAGGCCTCTACAGGTGGGTTCTCACAGGTGGGCCCCAACTCAGTTTCGTGTATATTCATTCATGAAATAGCTCTTTGGGTCAACATGCAGAAGAAAACCATTTCAGAAAACTGACAATGAGGAGAGGAAAGGGAAGCCAGAAGGCTTGTGAATGGGGAGAGAGGAGGAGCCAGGGCAGAAAACCAAGAATCCCTCCCTGCCCTCCTTGCTGCCAGGGAGGTCTGAGGGACTAGTTTCCACCTGGGATCCCAAGTCCAGAACAAAAGCAGCGGGGCTCGGCGGGGGAGGGAAGGGGGTCCTCAGCACGGGCGCATGGGGCTGCGGAAAGATGGGGGCTAGCGTGCCTGCTGGCGGGGGGCACCTCGCAAGGCGCTGTCCCCAGCCCGACCCCATGAGGACCCGGGTTTGGCGCAGCGTCCGGGGTGGTCCCGGTGCCCTGGGGTTCCGGGAGGCTGGGCCTCCACAACCTCCCTCTCCGCCCCCAGGTCGGGTCCGCGCTTTCTGCTCCAGGTGAGGGCGCGGCGCGGTGTCACTTTACCCCTGTGCAGAGGGTGGTCCGGAGAAGCCTTGGGGCAGGGAGGGGCAGCAGGCAGCAGGAGCGGGACAGCGGAGCCTCACATGGGAGCGTAAGGGCGGCGAGTCCGGTGGGTCCTGCAGTCCCGACTGGGCCGCAGCACAGCACCGCGGCGCTGCCCGCCCCTCCTCCGCCAGCCCCTCCACCTCCTCCCAGACTCTCAGCCACATCCTCTGTGAGCTCACTTCCAGCAATTAGCAAAGCGCCTTCTCCCCGCCGCCCTCCACCCGCCCCCGCCCCCCTCCCTCCTGAGTCCTCCGCGAGCTCCCTTTTCGCTTTGGCAATTAGCAAAGCCCCTTCTCCGCGCCGCCCCGCCCCCCTCCCTCCTGAGGCCCCGCCCTGGCTGGGGCGCGGGGGGAAGCCCCGGGGGCTGCAAGCTTTGCCAGCGCTGGCGCTGGGCAGCCTCCTAGCCTGGCTCCTTGAGCGGGTGTCCACCCGCGGCCTGGCTGCAAAAAGATCATCAGTCCTGTTAACCCTGGCTGCACTCTCCCGTCAGTTTGCTGGCTTCCTGATTGCGCCCAAAGCCATGAACCAGCTTCCCCAGCACAGGCCTGGGCTGAGATGCCTGCCCAGGATCTGTTTGAGCAGTCTACTCATCTCCAGGCAGGGATGGCACTTCCACATGGATGTTTGGGTTTTTTTATTGTTTTTTGGTCATTGGTTATTATTACATGACCTCCAGGGTAGGTGCTCCACAAAGGGAGTGAAAACAGGATGCATGATATACCCCTCACCTCCCATGCTGTCTTTCTCTTAAATAATAAGCACTGCTGAACTATCTTAGATTCTGTACCTTCTCTCCAGCCATGAACCTATCACTGTCTTTAACTCTTGAAAACTTCATTAGACAAATTAATGTGGTGAAGGAAGCAATATGAGAAAGCCTATTAATCTGATGAGCATGGAACTGAACAAACCCTATAGATACTTTCCCTTTGATTTCTAGCCTATCAATACCTACAGTGAGTCACATACACTCAAGATTATTGTTTTTATTGTATACTTCATATATTCATTGATTTTGGACTCGTTATCATTTCGTTGAAGTGTTAAACTATGGTAATAAACAAACTTTTAATTAACTTTTCCTCCTATGATACAAATATAACTTGCACTTGAGCTTTAGCTAATTTTATGTTCTAAAATTGCCAAAACAAAATGATCAAGGTTTCTAGATTATTTACTGTATTTTCTACTATATAATATTGTTCTATCTCTTCTGTATAAAGAAAATGAATGCTTGGGGCTCTTGGGTGGCTCAGTGCATTAAAGCCTCTGCCTTCTGCTCAGGTCATGATCCCAGAGTCCTGGGATAGAGCCCCACATCAGGCTCTCTGCTCAGCAGGTACCCTGCTCCCCTTCCTTTCTCTCTGCCTGCCTCTCTGTCTACTCGTGATCTCTGTCTGTCAAATAAATAAATAAAATCTTTAAAAAAAGAAAATGAATGCTTGATAACTAAATGAATGCTTTACTGAACAAATTAAATATGGCAATAGCATTTTATTTTATCATGCTTCACATATTAAATAATAATATTATATCACTAGTCTACAAATAATCTACTCGCATAGTCATTTGGAAGCTTTTAGCAAAAGAATTCTTCCTCCTGATTGTAGTATAAAAGCCACAGAAATATACAGAAGACTCCTAGGATAGAAAGTTAAATCCAGTTATCCGTGATGCCTTGAGGAGGACCTGACCTATGTATGTCCTGGGATGCACTAGTAACTGTTACATGTGATAGGATTATATTTAATATATACAGTTTCATTTATTTCACAAAGGACATATAAATTTGAGAATAAAATATTTGATGAATCTATAAAGTCTATATCTATTTGTAACTAATGTGGTAGAACTAAGATGTTAATTTGAAAAAAAAATTCATTGAACACATACACATATTCAATTGTTTTTATATATATAAACAGCATTATTTATTTATGTAAATAAATGCATTGTCAGTAAAATCCATTTACTTATCAATCATAAGGGTAATTTTAAGTACTAAGAATAAGAAATATGTGAAAAGATAAGTGTTCAAGAGTGCAGTTTGTGGTAATTAATACAATATGATAGGCTCATGAAAAAGATATATTACTTGAACTTAAAAGCTTCTATAATTAAGCGATGACCACTTGAAATTTGTAATTAGTCTTGCTGCAGTTTTTCCTTGCACTTATTGCCCTTCCCCAGAAGTTCATTAAGAATTTCTGTGAATGTCCTTATGTTTAATCTCATTCATAGATTCCACTGCTGCTCACAAAACAAAGCCAAAAAGAGAGGTAACTCTATGTGGCACTGCATCCACAAGCAATACATTCATAAATAATTAAAAAGCTCTCTACTTCATTTGTTACCCATTCAGCTGATAATTTAAATGAGTAACTGAGGCCATTTTATCAGCACTTTTAATAGAATGCGACTCAGAAACTTCACAGTGTTATTTAAGAAGAAATGCTCACGTGTTAAGGTTTTTATTTTTTTAAATCAACAAAATAATTTTCAAATATTAAAAGCAAATGTCTCCTTTTCCTCCAAGTTTCCTTGCTATGTCAAAGTTACAAATAAATACATTAAAATCGTATTTTGAGTAGTAGATAAAAACAAAAGTTTTGAAACTGTGGGTTGAGTGTCTGGGTTAACTTGTATAAATATCTGAACTCAATGTATTTAGACTTTATTAGATTTTTTTTTAGACTATTTAAAAATACATGCTGAGATAATGACAACATTATTTTATTCATTTTAATAAATAAATTATTTAATTTAATTATGTTTAGATATTTATTTATTAAATTAATGATTTAATATTTAATAATCTAAATTTGAAATATTTTAAATTCTAAAAATATTTATTTAATTAAATTGATATATTTAATATAAATATTTAATAAATTATTTAACCATTATTATAGTTATGCAATACATTATGTATTGTGTAATAATTGCATTTTAATAAATAAATAAATGTATTATTTACATTATTTTATTATATTTTATTTAGTTGACAAAGAGAGGGAGAACGCAAACAAAGGGAGCTGCAGGCAAAAGGAGAGGGAGAAGTAGGCTCCCAGCTGAGCAGAAAGTTCAACCTGGGGTTCCATCCCAGGACCCTGAGATCACCACCTGAGTCGAAGGCAGATGCTTAAGTGACTGAGCCATCCAGATGCCCAAGGCTTTGTATTCTTTGCTTCTAAATATTGATGCTCCTTCATCTCTGGAGTTAGTAAATTGATGTTGAGAATTCATATCAAAGAATTGATAGTAGCTGTTAAACAGAAACATGTAATTTAGGGGAAAAAAAAGAACAGAAGGAAGAGAAAGGCCAAAAGTCAAAAGCACATTAATATAAAATTTAATTAGATAAAAAAGCTGATATTCCTGAAGGGGGCTAATAAAAGAGCTGCAAAGAGCTGATAGGATTAGGAAAATTGTCCACTCCTGGTCATTTCATAATTTTAAACTATTCCTTATTAATAAATATACTTAGTTCCAGAAACACAAGCACATAGGAACATTTCCACCAAGTTTCCTCTAACAGCATTTACAAATTAGACGTTCAAACAATGCAGTTCATTACATGTTGCATCTGTATCTTAAAGTTTAAACACTTTCTGTGACACATTTTCTAACAATTAAAATTAAAAAATATATATATATATATATACCTTATCCCTAAATGGAAAAAAAAAATATATATATATATATATATACATAGAAACCTTATTCCTAAATGAAACCTTTCTTTGTTTATTAGCTTAAATAGGTAAATTAGCAACAACAACAACAACAAACAGCTAATATTATAAAGGTAGGAACAATTTACCTTTTCATTTACTGCTATTTTCTAAAAATTCCTATTTTATTTTTTTCTCAAGTCTGTCATAATAATTTTCTAAATCTCCTGCCTTATTCAATTTTTTTCTTTTAGTGGAAATCTCTATCTCATATTTATTTTCTCTTCCTCCACTCTTTGCTCTAATAATTCAATGTATTATTAGATTTTCTGTTTTTCTCTTTATCCAGATATATCTTTTCTTTCTTTCTTTCTTTTTTAAATAATTTGATTTGCTGGCATTTTACATCAGTACATGCTTTCTTATGGATGTTAGAAATGTCTGTGGAACTCCTAGAAGAATAAACTTTTTTACCTTTAAGAAGTTTACAGTCTAGAGTGCCTGGGTGGCTCAGTTGGTTAAGTGTCTTCCTTCAGCTTAGGTCATGATGCCAGGGTACTAGGATCCAGTCCTGCATCAGCTGCCTGCTCAGCAAGGAGTCTGGTTCTTCCTCTCCCTCTGCCCCTCCCTCTCTCTCTCTAATAAATAAATAAAATCTTTAAAAAAAAGACTTACTGAATCTGAGACTGAATTACTAAATTCAGTCTTAATAGAAGACAGCTAAACAAAGCAATGATCACAACTGGAAAATTTAGCGAGATCATGGTTTAACATTTTTGGTTGACACAGGACCTCTTTCAGTAACAACTTTCCCTAAATATCAATTTCTTTTTAAGGCAAAAAATTTTGACAAGAAATCCAGATCCTTCTGATCATTTTCATATCAATTTAAGGTGACATCCTCAGAGTATATAATCAAATATGTAATTATTCTATCTGTTGCCTTGTATATTGCCTGTATCTTTTTCAGACTCAAAGTTCCATTGAGGTAGAGTTTTTTTTTTTTTAAAGCAGAGATTTTTAAAGTGTTTGATATATACAAGATGCTTAATAAGTGTTTACAAAGCCTATGTATTACAGAAGCCTTAAACAGGCTTTAAAATAATGTAGGTGATATTAGTGGTCATATCAAACAATTTTTAGGTTTCAGTCATGTAAGTATCTACATTTCTCAGAGACAGAGAAACATACAAATGGTCTGGATCCAGTAGGATAATGCTAGCATGTGTTGTAAATTCTCTTATATGACCTTATTCTTGCAAGAATTGGTTATGTGGCAGAAAAAAAGGTATCACTATCTTATACTTTATTATTAAAGAGATTTATGGAAGTCTTAATTTCTTACACTACACCTTTGTTTCAGTGGAACCAATTTCTGTGGTAATGGTGAGAGGAAAGTAGGCAATTTAGGAAGCAGCAAAAATCTCCTACAAGGCACTATAAAATAAGGCTTGTTCTAGATCATGGGTCTGTCCAAAGGGGAATGTTAAAGGGTAGAATGGATGATGGATGCATTGTGGACTTATAACTTTAAGATTAATACTGTTATGCCCCAATAATGGGTCTATGATTAAAGGAGCGAGACTGATGTAAAGCAAAGGTCAAGCAAAGCTTTATTTCATGCCAAGCATCAAGAATCTAACCGAACGTTCGGGGCCACACCTCTTATGAGAGAAGGCAACCCTTTGCTGTTTCACAGTCTAGCTTTTAAGGGCAAAGACCATGCAGTCAGGCCTGGCCACGCACAGGTGACCAATGAGATTTTAACGCACACAGGAAACTCCACAGTGAGGCTAGATGACCAATTGAGGTTCAATTTACCCTAGTATAGACATTTGACCCAGCCTATTACACCTTGATTAGGATTAGTGCCAAAAAGGTTCCCAAAGGGCGGAGGAGTGGGGCATACTCCATAGTATCTAGGGAGACAATATGCAAACACCGCCCCCCCTCCCGCTGATTGATGTCTCCACCTGGCCTGACCCACTTTTGTATATGGGCTTTGTTACCTGGAGCTGATTACCAGGACTTGTTTTTAAGTGAATCCCCTGGGGGAAGGGGAGCAAGGACAGTTTAAGGGTTAACCTCAATGAAAGCCTCTTGCTAAAATATAAAAATATAAAATAGGTCCTTACATTACAACAACTCAGTAGGGAAAGTCCCAGTGTGGTGATAAAAGAAGTGAGGTAACTTGCATTGCACATTTTTTTTTAAAACGTGTAAGTTGTATTTTTCCGTGCCATTACATCATACTTTATCTTCATCTCTGTCTACTAGTTTAAAACTAGTTAAACAAATTCAACAATTTTTAAAAAAATATTTTATTTATTTATTTAAGAGCAAAAGCCAGAGAGAGAGAGAGAGAGAGCATGAGCAATATGGGGCTCGATCCCAGGACTCTTGAGATCCTGATCTGAGCCAAAGGCAGACACTTAACTGACTAAGCAAATGAGACTCCCACAAACTCAACAATTTTATAAAATTTTTATTTGTTGGGGTGCCTGGCTGGAACAGTCAGTAAAATATGTAAATCTTGATCGTGGGGTTGTACGTTTGAAATCCACCTTGGGTGTAGAAGTTTTATTTAAAAATAAAATCTTTAAAAAATTTTTTTTCATTTTTTTATTTAAGCCATTGTATGGCAGTGTTGATCACTATATTGTACACCTGAAAGTAATATTAACCTTATTTTAACTAACTACAATTTAAATAAAAACTTTAAAAATAAAATAAAAATAATAATCATAAAAATAAAAAAGAGGAAAAATTATTTGGCAGGCAATTTTCTTAATTGCATTATTATTTATTATTATCATAGTCTGTGTGTGTCGGTGGGAGGTGGCTGGTATTACAGTGAGTTCCATATCTGTGTTACACTGAGGTCCATGTCTGTAGTCAGTCTTTTTTTTCTTTTAGTTTATTTTCAGGGATCCAAAATTCATTGTTTATGCACCACACCCAGTGCTTCATGTAATAAATTCCCTCCTTAATACCCACCACTGGGCTCACCCAACCACCTGCCACCCTCCTCTTCAAAACCCTCAGTTTGTTTCTCAGAGTCCACAGTCTCTCATGGTTTGTCTCTCCCTCCGATTTCCCCCAGCACACTTCTCTCCATCTCCCAGTGTCCTCCACGTTATTCCTTATGTATTGAGTCTTATAAAAACTTTTATTTCTTTCCCTATTCTGCTTTGCATATGCTTACCTTAGATGTTAAAATGTTATAAACCTCTCCTGCCTGGTCCATTTTCTCTCTCTTCTCTCATGATTTCTCATGCTCTCCCTGCCAACCCCACATGCCTTACAATATCTGGATATGACTAATTTCTTCCTGAGCTACTTTATTCTACTCTGCCATATGGTCGCCCTTCCCTCTTCTGTACCATATCTTCTATCCCCTGCATTTGTGCTTTAAGAATACCTAATTATTTTCACTGCATCTGTATCTTTGAGGTCAATACTCAGTAGTGCAATCGCTGGGTCATAGGCTAGCTCTATTTTACTGGAAAGAAGGGCCATATGCACCCCAGTGTTCATAGCAGCAATGTCCACTATAGCCATTCTGTTGAAAGAGCCAAGATCCCCTACAACAGACAAACGGATAAAGAAGATGTGATCCAAGGATACAATGGAATATCACTCAGCCATCAGAAAGGATGAATACCCAACTTTTGCATCAACATGGATGGGACTGGAGGAGATTATGTTAAGTGAAATAAGTCAAGCAGTGAAAGTCAATCATCATATGGTTTCACTTATTTGTGGAACCTAAGGAATAGCATGGAGGACATTAGGAGAAGGAAAGGAAAAATGAAGTGGGGGTATTGGAGGGGGAAATGAAACATGAAAAACTATGGACTCCAAGAAACAAACTGAGGGTTTTAAAGATGAGAAGGATGTGGGGATGGGTGAGCCTGGTGATGAGTATTAAGGAGGGCACATATTGCATGGGGCACTGGGTGTTTTACACAAACAATGAATCATGGAACACTACTTCAAAAACTAATGATGTATTGTATGGTAACTAGCATAACAGAATTAAAAAAAAAAAAGGAGGGGGACAATACCTAACACTCAATCTTTGCTAGTTTCTTGTTTACCTCCTTTTAAGAGTAAGCTCATTAGTGTTTTTGTTTGTTTGTTTTTTTTTGTCTCAACTAAAAGAAGAAAAATAATACACATTATTTTGAAAACTTTTTGAACAGTGTACAAACGTTAGTCAAGTCCACAATGTCTCATCTCTTCTTCCTCCTAACATGGCTAAGTTGAAAAACCCTTTATCTGGGAAAAGATCATTGTCCAGCCACCTTGTGTAAGATTTTGGCTTTAGGTTAGATTATCCTTTCTTTCCTTTTCTGAAAATAAGTTGAAAATATTAATAGCCTCAGTTTCTTCTTCCAAAATATGACTGCTTCTTTACCAAGTGCAAAAGCAACCCATTTTGACCATAGTAAACAGCTTGGACCTACTTTTTTTGGCTCACTGTTTTAGTGAGACAAGTGGAGTGAAGATGACACACCATTTCCAAATGTATTAATAATTGGTAGACCATACTTATAAATTGAAGATTTGTTGCCATTAAACTACGACCAGACTCGCTATAATTACAGAGGTAAATTCTTTATATTTACTATATTTGAAATTACCATATAATACCAAAATAAAATTATGATAATGTGAAGAGTCTGTAATATTAAGAAGATGACTTTGAAATGATTGCTTATCTAAATGAAATTTCCCATTTTATAATCTTGTATAAGCTTCCGTTGTCATTTCCTATTTAAAATCTATTAGAAGGCACTCTTATTTTCCCTTAAGTGGGAAGTCAAATGTGGAACAAATTCATCCCAAAGGAACTGATTCTATGTTCCACTGAAGACCAGGTGGCTTCCATGTGGCATTTTGCCTCTTGCATATTGTTCATCTCCTACAACAAATGAGGGTATGCTCTTTAGTAAACTAATTCAACTCAATTAGAGACATTGTCTTCAAGGGATAACATCATAGAGACTAGAATCAGAATCATACTTTTGGGAAAATTGGGCCCAGGATTTTTGTTTTGTTTTGTTTTGTTTTAAGATTTTATTTATTTATTTGACAGACAGAGACCACAAGTAGGCAAAGAGGCAGGGGCGGGGGTGGGAAGCAGGCTCCCTGCTGAACAGAGAGCCTGATGCAGAGCTCGATCCCAGGACCCTGAGATCATGGCCTGAGCCGAAGGCAGAGGCTTAACCCACTGAGCTATCCAGGTGCCCCTGGGCCCAGGTTTTGATGGCTTCTTTCCTCAATATTATAAAACCTATTTGAACTCTACTGGATGCCAGAACTGCTTAAAAATATTTGGTCCCTTGTAATTTTAACCTTCCATTATTCAATGCACCTGATCCATGTAATATCCTATAGTATTTTTGTCAAATGAAGACTCTCAAAGTGTGTTTCTTGGGAGACACTTTTCAATTGGTTGCTTACATTTCTGCATTTATTATTTGTTCTAGGCCATCCCTGTGAAGATGGTTGTAATGAATAGACTTGGAAGACAGAAATAGTATCTTTTTTTTAACTTAACCTGTTGTGTTTGCAAATATTATCTGCCTCTGTTTTGATTCTTCTTGTGGGAACTGAGGCTCAGAACTGATATATAACTCCCAACCCTACACACACACACACACACACACACACACACACACACACACAAATACTGTTAATATTCTGGCTACCTCTATTGCTGTGAATATTAAACTATATTATTTCTGAACCATGAGTCTGCGTCTTCTATCAACACCCAAGAAACTACGGCAGACTCATACACCAGCTTTCAAATAAGGGAAAATAATCTCAGATGCTTTATATTTTTTGATAGTGTTACCTACTTCTGAACATATGACTGAACACATATAAAGCTGGAGCCCTGACCATTTAGAGCTTCTTCTGTGGAAGAACTATGCATTCACCAGTAAACAAAAGTAGATTCATCTTTTTTTTTTTTTTCCTCCTGGACACCATTTCCTCTCTCACACTGTTGCTCAAATTGGATGGAGTCTAAGGTCCTTTGAGGAAATTTTTGTTTAATGACTCAAAATAAAATAGGAAGAGTCTAAAGTGCTAAAAATACTTCTAGATAAAAGGTATAAGATAATGCCAGAAAGGATAGTAATTTTATCTAACAACTGCCTGTTCACCCCTTTTTTGTTCATTAACTAATCTCCAAATTCCTGACTAAATCCCTTTTGTAAGCCAGAATGTGAGCTAAAAACTGGGATTTTAAAAAATTTTCATTTGAAATCCAGTTAGTTAACATATATGGTTGTATTAGTTTCATGTGTACAATATAACATATAGCACTCAGTGCTCATCATGACAAGTGCTCTAATTAACCCCCATCACTTATTTAATCCATCACTCCTTTCAGATCCCCTCAAGTAACCATCAGTTTGTTCTCCGTAATGAAATGTCTGTTTCTTGCTTTGTTTCTCTTTCTATGTCTTATTATTTCCCCTTTGCTTGTTTGTTTTGTTTCTTTTATTCCATATATGAGTAAAGGTATTTGTCTTTCTCTGACTGACTTATTTCACTTTTAGCATTATACTGTCTAGTTCCAACCATGTTATTGCAAATGGCAAGATTTCAGTCTTTTTTATGGCAGAATAATATTCCATTGTATATAGATACCACTTATTCTTTATTTATTCATCAATTGATGGATACTTGGGCGCTTTCCATATCTTAGCTTTATAAATAATGCTGCTATAAACATAGGGGTGCTAGCATCCCTTTGAATAAGTTTTCTTATATTCATTGGGTAAATACACACCAACAGGATTGTTGGATCACAAAGGACTTCTATTTTTAAATTTTATGGAAATTCCATACTGTTTTCAAATATGGCTGTATCAGTTTGCATCACCACCAACAGTTCACAATTGTTACTTTTTCTTTTTTTTAAGATTTTATTCATTTGACAGAGAGAGATCACAAGTAGAGAGAGAGAGAGGAGGGAGCAGGCTCCATGCCTGGCAGAGAGCCCGATGTGGGACTTGATCCCAGGTCCCTGAGATCATGACCTGAGCTGAAGGCAGAGGCTTAACCCACTGAGCCACCCAGGCAGCCCCCACAAGTGTTACTTTTTCACATCCTCTCCAACACCTTTTGTTTCTTGTAGTGTTGATTTTAGCCATTCTGACAGGTGTGAGGTGGTATCTCTTTCTAGTTTTGCTTTGCAATTTCCTGATGATACATGATGATGGACATCTTTTCATGTATCTACTGAACATTTGAATGTGTGCTTTGGGGAAACACTTGTTCATGTCTTCTATCCATGGTTTTATTGGATTATTTGTTTTTGGATGTTGACTAAAAACTGGATATTAAGTAACACACAAGACAGGTTTCCTTGAGCTTAAATTTTATTTGCATGAGTATCATTAACAGGAAAAAATATGCATATGTGTATGTACAAGTGTGTTTATGTATACATCTATCTATCTATCCTCTATCCCATGTCTTCTAATTGTGGTAAATCCTGTAAGGTGGGGAATGGGATAGTCTGAAGAAATATGCTTCTGGATATGCTGGGTAAGCAAATTTAATTGCACTCAGATGCATTGGATATAAGTGAATCACTCAAATGAGTTATTTAATATTATATAGAAACAAATTAAAAGTTTATGTAGTTGAAAATAATAGGTAGTTAAAATAATTTTTTTGTTTGTTGTTTTTGTGTCTTTTTTTGTTTATATATACTATGGTGTGAATGTTTATGTCTCCCAAAATCATGTTATGGAATCTAACTCTGGAAGTGATAGTATTAAAACTTAGGGGCCTTTGGGAGGTGATTAGGTCATAAGTGGGATTACAGTCCTTTTAAAGGAGACCCCAGTGAGTTCTCTTGATTCATTCATCATGTACGTTTACAGTGAGAAGATAGCCATCTATGAGGAAGTGGGCTCTCCCTGGATCTGCCCATTCCTTAATCTTGAACTTCTCCATTCTAGAACTGTGAGAAATAAATTCCTGTTCTTTATAAGCTATTAAGTCTATATCATGTCCGTTATAGCAGCCTGCATGCAGAAGGACACTATGACCTAAAATGAGAGCAATAAATATAAAGTTTCAGTAAAGTCAGTTGGTACAATGTTTTTTTTTTTTTTTTTTTACTTAGAGAAGCCATGCTGCTTCATGTTAAACCTTGATATTGTATATGTTTCTTGAAGGGCCACTTCTTACTCCTTTGTGTGTTTTCCACAAAGTCCAGGATGATGCCTTACATAAAGGTAATATTTTATAAATACTGTTGGAAATATATACTTCTCTAAAATCTTATTTTGCCTACAGATTACTTGGATCCACTTTGCCTTGTGTAGAATATTTGAAATATATTAAGTACAGAATGTCTCTCTAAATAACATTTAGAATCATCATTAGTTTATGACTCCTGACTCATTTGTTTATGCAGTGATACTTACTTCAAGAACACTGAAGTTTGTAATATATTTTGAATTAATCACCAAGCTAGTTTATTTTAACTTATGAAAAAATAATTTCTCATGTTGGTTTAATTCTGCTCTTATGTTATGGTCATGACATTTTCATTAAAATAAAGTAGAAAATAGAAGTAAATAATTAATGAAAAATAATAAATAATAAATAAAAAATAAAAGCAAATCTCTTGTGAAATGTTAAACTTTTCTTACTTATTTTGTTTTGCTTTTCCTCTACCATGCTGGCAAAGCTGTATGTTGCAGATAAGTATAATTTTCTAGGTGCTAGGTTTGTTACTTTTACTAAAATTTTCAAAATATAAGGAGTTGAATAGTCATGGATTGTTTATTAAACTCCTTATCTACACATATAAAAATAAAACAATGATGGTGACCTGGGTATTTCTAAAATTGTATTCTGTTTTTCCATATTATGGTTTACAATGTAATTAATAAAGATTCTGCATATATTAACATCCATCCCCTTCTATCTCATCTGTATGTCCATACAGAGCATGTATGATTTCTATTCATTTCTATGTTGTGGTGAAGAGATTGTCTGAAGTAGCCTATATTTATGCAGGTAGATCTTAAGCTACGGTGCTCTTGTTTATTTGCTTGTTCGTGATCAGTATGTCTGAAAGATGATAACTATTGCATCAGGTGTGACGATTAAAAAATATTATTGTTGCCTGATACACTGTGATGAAATAGGTAAGTCGATTCATAATTTGTTAATTAAATTAGAAAAGAAATTCCTTTGGATTTGTTCTTTATTAAAGTTTTTTTTTTAACGAATTCCTTGGGATGTTTTTTGTGTAATATATATCACATGCCTCAACCTTTAAATTTGAATGTAGAAAAGAGTTATCAGAATGAGCCTAGAAAATATTGTTATGGGGGCGCCTGGGTGGCTCAGTGGGTTAAGCCGCTGCCTTCGGCTCAGGTCATAATCTCAGAGTCCTGGGATTGAGTCCCACATTGGGCTCTCTGCTCAGCAGGGTGCCTGCTTCCTCCTCTCTTTCTGCCTGCCTCTCTGCCTACTTGTGATCTCTCTCTGTCAAATAAATAAATAAAATCTTAAAAAAAAAGAAAACATTGTTTTGAAATATTTTTGTTCTGTTATATTATGTTAACTTAGGAAATAATGGTAGTTATTTTTATTAGCATTTCCTACTTTCCACATGCCCTTACAGATGAGATATCATGTTTTTCCTACTCTTTTTATCGTGGTTGTTATATTCTTCATGATCAATAACAATCAATAAAAATTCATAACATTAATTTTCTTTGGGAAAGTGATATTTTAGCAAGAATCCATGACCAAAAATTTTAGCTGTTGTTCTTCCAGGAGATGAGACTATCAATGTTCCCGAAATTTCAAGAAATAGAACTTATTAATTGTGTTGGTTGATGTTTATTGTCTCTGAACTTAGAGGTGCATAATTCAATTTAAAATTTATTTTGGGGGCGCCTGGGTGGCTCAGTGGGTTAAAGCCTCTGCCTTTGGCTCAGGTCATGATCCCAGGGTCCTGGGATCGAGCCCCGCATCGGGCTCTCTGCCTAGCAGGGAGCCTGCTTCCTCTTCCCTCTCTCTCTGCCTGCCTCTCTGCCTACTTGTGATCTCTATCTGTCAAATAAAATAAATAAAATCTTAAAAAAAACGGAGTGGACCTTATGGGGGTGCTTATCTGAAATTGAGGGACATTATAAAAAAATAAAAAATAAAATTTATTTTGAATTGAAAACAAGATCTTACTGAAGTTTAGGCATCCCACTTTATATCAGGCCTCCAGTACATTCTAATTTATTTATAGAAAATATCATAAACATGAATGACACTTTTCCTATTGCATTTATATGAAACTGCAATGACTCAAAGATGTCAGATTTGAAAAGCACTACCTTTCTATAATTTCTGTTTCCTAGGAGGAATGGATATACCATTTTAGCTCAATTATCCAACAGTATTCAAAACCACCATGAATTTTAAAACATAGTTATTACATCCTAAAAATCAAGTATGAAAATGTATAAACAACCAAATCTCTATCTGTAAATGAAATACTCCCACACAGACGGGTTTTAAAACTTTCTAACTTAAGGAATTTGATAGCACAGACTCAGGGTAGTAGTTTCAGTGCCTACAGTATACTTTCAGGGAGAGAGTAATGTAAGCTCTGAGTCACTTTCTGCCTAGAGATGACCTAATAGTGGTTCTGGCATTGTTTGTTTGTTTTTGAAAATACGTTCCTGGGCGTCATTCAGAAAATGCAGAGTTTGGCATCTATATAAATTAAGGATGATCTTTTTGAACTTTTGTCTTTCATTACATCAAATTACCATAATTGGACAGAAATTCCACTAAATTAAGCATTGTTAGGAAATGTGTAAATTGGAGCTACTCAAATTAGTTGCTCTTTGAACTATGTGCTGTTGGTTCAGGATTAGATAAGGATTTTGAAGGCAAACCTAAATCATTGCTTCCTTTTTTGAGAGATTCTCAGCATATTTTCTTAAAATTAGCTGAAATAAACAATGTGTTTAGTCGCAAAGTGATTTGCATTTTTGCACAAACTCCCTATCTCCTTGAGAATTATAACAGATATTTCATGAAACATCATTGATCTTTACTTTGTTACACTGCTGTAAAGTACATTCAGAGTTGCCAGTTAAAGGTGTTAGTGTTGAGATGAAATTTCATGCATTTTTCTTCACTTCCATGCAAATGAACACAGTAATTTATTAAGACACAATGAAGAAAAAAAAATTGACAATGAGTTCCAGATTTCAAAAATCACTTGCCATTCAATCCAAATTGTGAGTTTGATCGGTTACTGAACACTTTATAATGCACCCCCGGTAATTTTACAGAGATTACTTTTTTCTTACCAATTCTTGATTATTCTGTCTTGCAATGCAGAGAAAGCTAACTAATTTAAAGAGTGCTGTGAAGTGTGTAAACCTGGTGATTCACAGACATGTACCCCTGGGTATAAAAATATATGGTTATAAAAAATAAAAATTAAAAAAAAAGAAAAAAGAAAAAAGAAAAATAAAATAAAATAAAATAAACTTCCGTTAATTTTGATTGTTATAAACTTAAAATTGACTAATTTCCATATACAGAGTTTAAAATGTTCACAATTTACATTAAATATACATTCTGTGTATACCTTGGAAAAATTATACTGAAAATTGAAATTAAAATGATGTTGTATATAGCTGCAAGAAGCTGCCTGTCCCATTTCATCTTACTATATAAGTTGTGTAGGTAATTTATAAAATCCCTGCTGCATAACAAATCTAATTTTTGTTGGAATGGGTAGTAATGTTTCTTCTTATTTCGAAATAAGAGTTGGTCTATGAGTGCCTCTGCAACTGTATTTTTCCTAAGTGGCTTCATGGTCTTGAACTGAGAAAGCTCAGAGCATTAAACATCAAAGTAATATATTTTGACATAATTAGACATCAAGGAAATGCAATTAAAATGACACTGAGATATCACTACACACTTACCAGAATGGCTAAAATAAAATATAATGACAAGCCCAAAAGAAAAAAATATACCATTTGATGATACACAATGGCAAGTTGTACCATAACTTAACCATCTCAGACTAGTGTAGTGTTAAATTTGTTTTTCTAAGCCATGTTTTGGGTCACTTACCACTTTTCAAGGATATAAAGTGCTATCATTTTACTTAAAACTGTGAAATTTGGTCAGATTTAAATTTCAATTTATGTTAAAACATTCTGTAAACTGTGTTAGACTTTGACATTTGTTCCCTCAGTTCAGTGAATAACACTATATCATTTTCTGAAAAATACGCTAATTTTTTATTATTTTGAAAAATATCCCTTTTTCCTCTTATGGTAATTATTAATATGAATTAATAGTAGAATTTGATATGGTCCAATATGACCATAAATACTTTATTGTATATTATCAAATTTAATAATGAATATAATGTACTTCTTTGGACAATTTTTAAAGACCAGTCTACTCTTGAAACAAAAAAAAATGGAGATGCACTTCTTTAGTTCACACAAATTTCATTTTATTATATATGACCTCAGATAAATTTCAACAAATCATAATTTATTAAAATCATGTCTACTTAAAAATCTCATAGAAGAGTTAAACCATCAAAAATAAAAATAAACACACACAACACACACACATCACCCATGTATTGGCAAATCACAATTGCTGTAACAATACATTAGGCATTCCACAGTTAAGGGCTATCAAAATTTCCATCAGTGACAAAAAGATTTGTATCCAAATGGACTGATTTGCCAGAATCCAAGAAAAAGTCTCCTAGGATTTATTTAAAGGTAAATATTTGAACAAATACTTCTTAAATTTAGGAAATTCAGAACATACGATTAAAGAATATTTGCAGTGCAGACTATATTCAATCCTTCCTTCAAAATGTGCCTTTGAGTACATAATTCTGTTTTCTCGATCTAAATTGAGCTGTCTTCCAAGGAAGTTTTCCAAAATGTGTGTCTCTGTGTGATAAATGTTCTAAGACCTAACATGCTTCATTGTATTTTTACTGTGCTCTCAAATTTAATCAATAATTTGGATTGATGTATAATACCTAGTTTCAAATATCTTTTCCATCTATAAAAACTCCCAGCTGTCTCTTTATATGCTATTACTATTGAGAATTGTGCTGTCAGTATTATTCTTGTACATTTTAGGTGATCTGTTCTTCTCTTGGGCATCATTTATGCTCTTCTCTGTTTTTGATATTCTTAAAACTCACCATAATGTATACGAGTGGTTTTTAGTGTGTGTAGTTTTTGTTTTGTTTTGTTTCTGATATCTCGTGTTTGGCATCATTTTAAGTCTGGTATCTTTTATCTTTCTTTAATTCTCCAAAATTTATCTCAGTACTTATTTAAATATTTTCTTTATTTTTTTTTCTCTTCTGCTGTATTTGGGCAGAAGTCATTAATTTGTTTGTTTGTTTTTCCCAACTCATTTATTCATTTTACAGCTATATTCATCTTAGTCTCCATTTATTGTATTCTTTATTTCAACAATTTTCACTTAATTTATATTCACAGTATAGTATCTTTCTTTTCCTTGTATATGTATATCATTATTTTATCATATACTTTTAAGCTATTTTTAAAAATATTTTATTTATTTATTTGACAGTGAGAGATCACAAGTAGGCAGAGAGGCGGGCAGAAAGAGAGGAAGGGAAGCAGGCTACCTGCTGAGCAGAAAGCTTGATGTGGGGCTTGATCCAGGACTCTGAGATCATGACCTGAACGGAAGGCAGCGGCTTAACCCACTGAGCCACCCAGGCGCCGCTTTTAAGCTATTTTTTAAAAGTACAGTCATTCTTTTTTTTTTTAAGTTTTTCTTTATTTATTTATTTGACAGAGAGAGATCACAAGTAGACAGAGGGCAGGCAGAGAGAGAGAGAGAGAGAGAGGGAAGCAGACTCCCTGCTGAGCAGAGAGCCTGATGCAGGACTTGATCCCAGGACCCTGAGATTATAACCTGAGCTGAAGGCAGTGGCTTAATCCACTGCGCCACCTAGGCGCCCCTAAGCTATTTTTTAAATTCCTGTTCCAATAACACTTGGATTGGCATATAAAGTTAACCACATCATATTTTTTAGGTAAGTAATTGTACTTTTTATGTGCATAGTTATTTTGGTCCATGAGTTCAGCTCTTCTTAGGATCATCAAATCTCTGTAAAGTCTGGGTATGCTAGGATTTCCTAAGCAACAATAAAATACATTGAAACCTGGTAGCTTAATTATAATAATGTTTTCTTTCTCAATCATTCACAATAGTATTCCATTCTGAGTAGCTTCCTTCTATTTTGCAGCTATAGTGTTTGGAAAAACTTGAATTATGATATTACTGTGATAATGTGAATTAGTCAGGGTTTTTCAGAGAATCGGGAAGAGAAAAAAAGGAAGATATTCTCCAGGGCCAACTCTAGAAGTGACTATTAAAACATCTGTCCAAATTCAATTGAACAAAACTCAGAAATGCCATCTCCAGTGAAATACAAAAAAGATTATATATAGTTCTGGGCACACACATCTCATTTGACCCAATGATGTATATCAATGAAAGACTGAAGGCCAATCACCACTCCATGGGAGAATTTAAAAATAAATTTACTAATGAGGCCAAGAATTCAGAATCACCAATACTTCAGAACTAATAATAACTGCCTTCACTTGATGTTATTCTATAAGATAAATCCTACAGTCAAGTTTCAATTTTAAATTCTTAAATCCTTATGAAGAAGCATCATTTGGAGGGAGCAGTTTTCATAATTTATCATCCATCAGCCTTTTTTAAAAGATTTTATTTATTTATTGGACACAGAGAGAGAGAAAGAGAGCGAGAGAGAGAGATCACAAGTAAGCAGAGAGGCAGGCAAGCAGGGAGGGAAGCAGGCTTCCTTTTGAGCAGTGCCCGATGTGGGGCTGGATCCCAGGACCCAGAGACCATGACTTGAGATGAAGGCAGAGGCTTAACCCACCACCCACGTGATGAGAGAGCCACTCAGGTGCCCCTCATCCATCAGTCTTAATTGATTGGAGGAAAATGTGTGGAGGAATAATGCCTTAGGGAGCTAATCTCTCTAAAGAATTTTCAAGTCTTTACCCCTTCAAGGTTTTGTACAGTTCTGATAGCCTCTAAACATCCAGCGGATTTCTACAGTGACAGGCCTGTTAAAACCTGTCTTCAAACCAGGAATAGAGCTTGAAACATACCAGTCAAGGGCAACTTTGAGTATTTTAAGGCGTTTATCATCATTTCTTTGTTTTTGGTTAATATCTGAAATAGTTCCATATTACACTTGCATAATTTCTCCAGAGCTGACTTTGAAGGAGGCATTCAGTTCCAGCTAGTTCCATATTTTGGCAAGAACTATACTTCTATATTAAAAAAAAAAACATATTTTAGGGCGCCTGGGTGGCTCAGTGGGTTAAAATCTCTGCCTTCGGCTCAGGTCATGATTCCAGGTTCCTGGGATTGAGTCCCACAGTGGGCTCTCTTCTCAGCTGGGAGCATGCTTCCATTCCTCTCTCTCTGGCTGCCTCTCTGCTTTCCTATGATCTCTGTCAAGTAAATAAATAAAATTTTAAAAAAACATATTTTATACCAGTTATTCATGTTTATTAACTAAGATATCACAATACAAATAATACAAACAGTTGCTCTTTTTTAATACCTTCAACCAAGATAAAAAAATATGTCATATTTTCTCCAAAAATTTTATATCATCTGATAGGTCAGATATATATAAAATTACATTTAAATTTTAAAAATATCAGCAAATATTTTCATTTAAATGCCAATTTGAAAAGAAATCTACTTTTCCAAACACGACTTTTTTTTTAAGGATTTTATTTATTTATTTGACAGAGAGAGATCACAAGTAGGCAGAGAGGCAGGCAGAGAGAGAGGAGGAAGCAGGCTCCCTGCTGAGCAGAGAGCCCGATGCGGGACTTGATCCCAGGACCCTGAGATCATGACCTGAGCCGAAGGCAGCGGCTTAACCCACTGAGCCACCCAGGCGCCCCCAAACACGACTTTTTATCCTATTTATTTTGAATTTTGTCAACAACTGATAAAATGTTTAGCGAGACTATAAATGTTAGATCGAAAAAAATGATTAATAGATGTAGGTTCAAATTATTATGTTCCATTAAAAATGATTTAGTCTTTGATGAACATCTGTTTGGTAATATGTTGTATCCAGATATAGTCAATTAAAGACATATATAAAATTATAGGGAAATGACATCTTCCGTTCCATTATGAGTAGAGCTTTTAAAATGCTATTTGTCACAACCTGTCATCTTGTCATTATGTAGCATTATGTAGCAATTAAAAAATGTATACTCTTCACTTAGAAGTCTTTTGGAAATCTAAAATATGACTTTCTATGGTTTGTGTCTCCATATTGCTTTATTGCCAGTTAAAACAAATCCACATGCTTTGATTCAAAGGTAATAAATTCCTCTTATTTGGAAAAAGGATGTTTATTTTTGTTCTCTCACCCTTAGCAGGTGGTTTCATTTTAGCACACTTCAGAGTTATAATTTCATGCTTATTAAAAACATTTATTTTGATCTACATAGATGAATGAAACTTTTATTTGATTAAATTATTTGCCAAAAAATCTGTGATTTTTATTTTTATTTTTATTTTTAAAGATTTTATTTATTTATTTGACAGAGAGAGATCACAAGTAGGCAGAGAGGCAGGCAGAGAGAGAGGAGGAAGCAGGCTCCCTGCTGAGCAGAGAGCCCGATGCGGGACTCGATCCCAGGACCCTGAGATCATGACCTGAGCCGAAGGCAGCGGCTTAACCCACTGAGCCACCCAGGTGCCCCAAATCTGTGATTTTTAAAAATGTATTTCCTTTGAAGGGTTATTTTAGAGCATTCAAAGAGGATCTAAGAGTGTGGTATTATGCAGTTTTTAAGTAGGTATGAAATGGTTAATTATAGGATTGTTTCTTTAAGGCTTATGTATATTGTCCATTATATGCTATAAAATATTTTGAAAGTAAATTTAAGGTATGTTTTACGTAGTTTATTTTTTTGGAAAAAAATATTGAAATGACTTATGAAATTCAGTATACTCTCAACATTAATTTATTTTGAAATTTACCAGTTGTGTACTGAACTATTATAGGGCAGATATTACTTCAGACTACACTGGTAAATGAAATACTTGGCTTTGTAGAACTTTTATTTTAATGGGTGAGACAATTCAAAGCTATAAACCTTAATAAAAATGGCATAGTGCATTCAAAAAGGAAGAGTACAATGGGGAAAAAGAAAAATTCGATCAGGGTGAGAAAAATCAAGGTTGCTAGGCAGGGGATGGGGAGTTAAAATTTTTAATAGAAAGATCAGGGTAGTTACAATGAAGCTGACAATTGAACAAATGTATGGAAAGGTGATGAATTTGCGCAGAACTATCAGCAATAAGGTCACTCCAGACAAAGGAATTGGCTATCTTGAAGGCCATAAGGTTGGATCATGCCTGGCATATCTGAGGAATAGCAAGGAGGCCATTGTGAGTGACTGAAGAGTAGCAGGAAAAGAGGTCACAGAGGTTAAATGAGTGGCTAGATCATGTAAAGCTTAGAAGTCATTGTAAAACTCTGGCTTTTATATTTGGAAACTTACTGTGTGATAGAATTTTTGCTAATAACTGAGAGTTCAAATGTCCATAAACTTTCAAGGATTCTTATTCTAGTAAGACAGAATAAAGAGAAAGAGTTCATATTTTCACATGGTGTAAGAAATGCTCGGAGATTCAAGTGTAGGAAGCTATGGGAGCACAGAAGAAGGCACTAAAATCACACCATATATTTGATGACTGTGACTATATATAAATTTGTATTTTAGATTTTTTGTAGTCATGGAATCACACAGTATATACTATTCATTGCCTGGATTTTCTTTTCTCAGCATCATTACTTTGAGATTCTCCAATTGTCTTTGCTCTATTGATGGACATTGATGAACATTTCCACTGTTTTCAATTCTTAAAAATAAAGCTGCTATGAAATTCATATACAAGTCCTTGTATGAACATAGGGTTTGTTTTTCTTGGTTAAATGCCTAGAATAAAATGGCTATTTGTGTAACTGCAACATATTTTTCATTTAAAAAAATTTTGAAACTATTTTCCAAAGTGGTTGTATCATGATATATGCCAACAACAGTTTAGATTTTTTGTTGCTTCTCAATCTAGCTCAGACCAAGTACAATTAGCCTTTATAATTTTAGCCATTCTAATAGATATGTAAGCATGTCTCATTATGATTTTAATTTTTATTTCTTTAATGTTTAAATGTTGAGAAATTGGCCATGTGCCTATAAGCCATCCATATACTTTTGGTGACATGTCTCTTCCATTATTTCCTTCACATGTAAAATTGGATACTCTGTTTGGTTATTAGTAAGGTTTTTTATTTTTATTCATTTTTAAATAATCAGAGTAGATGTCCATTATCAGATATTTAATTTGCAAATCCCTTCTCCATCTTTACGGTTTCTCAATGGAGCTTTGATAGCTGTGTCTTTCAAGAAATATGCTACTTCTTTCCTGGTACACGGAGGTATGACTACAACATTATCAATGTTGACCTTTGCAAAGAAAATCATCCTTAAGATATATGTAGTCTGCAGTTGTTGGGAGTGTTCACCATCCTTGCCTCTAACTCATCTCTCACTGCCCACACATTCAGGTATAGGGGAATATTGATTGACAAAATATTAATTGCCAAATAACACTAGTTAGAGAATAAGAAAAATGCAGGCACCTGATTATATAATATTCCTTAAATAAAATATGTTTTTATAAGTGCTATTGGAAGTAAATTCCTCAATACTTTAATCACACAGAATGATGGAATCCTAGATTTTTTTCCCTTGTATTTACTAAGAAAATGATCATGCCTCAAGTATATTAAAATGGAATAGGGAAAATTAAAAATTGTTTTAAGTTGATTTGCGTGTGTTGTGCGTATGTGAGAGAGAAAGTGAGAGAGAAAGAGAAAGAGAGAAAAAGAGAAAGGGAAAGACAGAGAGGTGGCTGCAGTGAATTGATGAGTTGGAGGATAGATTTTAAAGTTTTGTCTTTTGCTTTCTACATTTCCTTTTCCTTAGGTTCAAGAGAACAATCAGTAATATCTCAGATGCCTGCTGGTAACATCAGCAGAAAGAGTTAGAGGTTCCTAGAAAATTATAGAAGAGATATAGTTTTCCTGACATAAGAAAAGTCATTTTTTGTCCCCAGCTATTTTCAATGATCTATACCCCACCTGTGTACTTGCCCAAGCACACTTCTTCCAAAACTTCCTGGGAGGTTCTTAAAAAGAAATGCAAAAACCACACTCCTTAAGGATTTTGAGGGAACAAGGCAATGGGAAAACTAACAGTCACCACCAGACCAGGAAATAGCCTAAGCTATTGAGACAATAAATCAGTGGTAAAACTCCTAGTGCTATTTCAAAAGCAATCAAGGCCTTGCATTCCTTTTCCCAGAAAATGAGCCCAAGACCCCATCTAGTTTCTATCTGCTCTTGAAGCCTGCAGAGTCCCTTTCCCTTGTCCAACAGTTACCCCTGCTTTATTCTAACGTTGACGTTTCTGCCCTCGGTGGAATACAAGCTTCATTCAGGTGAACATGCAATACATATTGCACAAATACATATGTGGATGTGCATGCATCCACAACCTTATGACCAACCATACATGGGATAATAAAACTCTCCCTTCTGAGTATTCATTTTAAATACTAAATAAAAATCTCTCTCCTGTTCAAACAGTCAAGGCTTTGGAACTTATTCCCTGTGAACTCCTTGTATGTTGTAAACAAAGATTCCTTTGTTTGACAACTCCACCTGTTTCTGTGATTCACCAAAGACTGACCTCAGTTAGTTCCGTTACTGTAATGTAATATCAAGCATATCTAGTTAGTTGATCATTTTGTTCAAGTCTTACATATCTTACCAATGTGATGACCATTTGTCTATGTAATCTTAAAATAAGGGTGTTGAAATTATTTTCCATTTGTCGTCCAAGGTAGAAGTTATGATTTTTGTTCTTAGTTTTTCCCTATATATCCCCAAATCTGTTGTTACGTATTAAAAGTCAAGAATTATTATACTCCTGGGGCGCCTGGGTGGCTCAGTGGGTTAGGCCGCTGCCTTTAGCTCAGGTCATAATCTCAGGGTCCTGGGATCGAGTCCCGAATCGGGCTCTCTGCTCAGCAGGGAGCCTGCTTCCTCCTCTCTCTCTCTCTCTGCCTGCCTCTCTGCCTACTTCTGATCTCTCTCTGTCAAATAAATAAATAAAATCTTTAAAAAAAAAGAATTTTTACACTCCCTGATGAATTCATCCTTTTACTCTTCTGTAATTTTGACTTGATCTTTATGTCTGATAATGAAATTTGCTTTAAAATCACTTTTCATTATCTTGATATAACCACCAAAGTTATAGTATGATTAGAGTTAATATAGCATATTTTTTCTTTTACTTTTTAAAGCACTTCTATATTGAATCCTGACAAAGAAACAAAACAACTTTTTAACTCTGGAAGCATCTTTCTAAATTATCTTTTTTTTTTTTTTTTAATGAAGCAGTAGCAATTTTTGTTAAGGGACTTAAACTGAAAGTAGGTTTAGAAATTTATTTATTTATTTATTTATTTAGTAAAAGATTTTATTTTATTTATTGACAGCAAGAGAGAGAGAGAGAGAGAGAAGAAGCACACAAACAGGGGGAATCATGTGCAAAGGGAGAGGAAGAAGCAAGCTCCTTGGGGTGCAAGTAGTCCCATGCAGGGCTGGATCCCTGTACACTGGAATCATGACCTCAGCCAAAGGCAAACATCTGCTTAAACAACTAAGTCATCCAGGCACCCCTTTAAAATTAAAAAAAAAAAAAAAGACCTTTTAAAAACATTTTGTTTCTTTCTTGTTTTTTTTTTAAATATTTTATTTATTTGACAGACAGAGAGACAGGAAGAGGAACTATAAGCAGGGCAGAGGGAAAAGGAGAAGCAGGTTTCCCACTGAGCAGAGAGCCTGATGTGGGGCTCCATCCCAGGACCCTGGGATCATGACCTGAAAAGAAGGGACACTTCTTGGAGGAAGCCACACAGACACCTCTTTTCTTTGTTTTTAATATATGGCAACTGATGCTTCCCAGCCACGAGGAGCATATTACCCATTGATTAAATCTTTGATAACAACCTATTTAAAAAGGTGTGTAAATATATACTTACTCAGATTTATACACTTTGTGTTTTCTTCATAGTTTGGGGCTGGACCCCATGGTCACAACACTGCTTCCAGTCTTTGCCTTCCCATCTTTTGATACCAGGTATTTGGTCAGCAAAGCAAATTAGTATCAAAATTAATAAGCCCTTGGCACCATATCTCTGGAGCAGGGCTTGCTCTTAGCCAAGGCCCAGAGCAGTTGACATCCCCTCGCTAGTGCTATAGCCCCAAGGACTAGGTCCCTGCCACCAGAACTCAGTCTTACATGTTATGCTAAGCAGACAAAACCAAAACAGGAAAGCTCTGACAGCTTTCACTGGCATGCCTCATCTCCAACTCCCTCGACATCTAGGCAGTACCAGATGACAGGGAGGGGTCTTGGTCCAACATATGGGAGGGAAGGAAGTAGCCACGAGCAAGTACCTGCCTCTCTGTTCCTTTCTTTCATGAGCAGGTTGTAAGGAGGAGGAAGAGGAAGGGGAAGAGAGGTGAACTTCAAGGGGTGAAGGCCTCAGGTAGGCAGCTGGCTCCTGCCAGTAGGAAAGGGACAAAGGAGAAGGCAGTGAGTCTTGCAGGGAGGGTGGGGGGTAAGGGTTACAGCTTATGACGGAATCTGGACAGGAGTAATAGGGATACTAGTCATTTGAGTCCACCATTGGCAAGCTGGGCTGGGTGTCAGGGCAGATAGGCCTCCTTGGGCAACGGCACATGAGAGAAGGTGGAATTCTTCTCTGAGGAGCAGGTGAAGCTTTGGGTGTTGGGAAAGCATAGACAGTATTGTTCCAGGGCCAAGGACAGGTCCGGTTACTCCTGGTTGGAGGTCAAGGACACAGTATGATCCAGGTCTTCTACCAGCAGCTTGAAGGTACCACATGCCAGCCACCCCTCATTATTGTGTATAACTCTCTGGTGCACTTATTGGCTTATCCATCAAATGACTCCTTCAGCAGCTTAAAAACCACCTCCACAGGCACTCCAGGATATGGGAGGCTTCCAGAGTGAAAATTTTGCACAGGATCACCCCAAAAGACCAGAAGTCACTCTGGTGGATGTAGATCTGGTCAAACATGGCCTTAGAGACCATCCAGTTCACAGGCAGTCCACTATTGGTTCTCAATTTATAGTAACTGATGTGGTGATATCTCTGGCAAGGCTGAAGTCTGAGATCTTCATCATGTTGTCCTTTGTCACCAGCACTTCCCTGGTGGCCAGGTCTTGGTGTATGCACTTCTTGGAGGCAAGGTACTCCATGCCTCAGGCTACCTGGTAGGCACAGGATACCGGGTGCTTGGAGGAGAGTTGCTCTGCTGCATTGTGGCTGATATTGTAACAGTACTCCAGGTCAGGAGGCCTCTGGGCCTGCAGGTACTCCTGTATGTTGTCTTTGGAGGCATATTCCATGATAGTGTACGAAGGACCATCCTGTGTGCAGGACCCAGCAGGTTGATGGTGTCCTTGTGCTGTCCAATCATCTTCATCATCTCCATTTCTGAGATTAGGTTTGACAGGTCTTTCTCTGCTGCATCTGACTTCAACATCTTCACAGACACTTTAGTCAAATGGTTGGATTTGTCTTTGTCCAGCCCAATGGCCTCCTCCAACACCACCTGCCCAAAGTAGGCCTCTCTTAGGGGTCTGCCTAAACTGCCTACAACCAGCCTGCCTCAAGGCAGTTATGAACTCTAGATTATCCTCAAAAACATTAAACCACAAGCTAAAAATTCTCTTCACTAGGTCTCTGTCGCAGGTCTAATTTTCTTATCTTTCATCATTTATCTTTTTCCTAATTCTTATTTTCAGTATAGTTTATTTGGCTTCCAGGTGTTTCCCCGGGTTTCTGTATGCTGTTTCATAGGGAAGAATTATCCTGTCATAAAATTATTTCTTGAGCATTCATTACATCTCTCGGTTAAAATGGGTTCTTTTATGGTATTGATTCATTTGAGTTTTCTCAAAATGGGAAGAATTTTCAAAATGGTGTTTTCCTCAAGGTTCAGAGTATGTCTTAGCCTCATCTTTACTCTTTTTGAAATTCACTTTTCAAATTCTTGTCCCTCTTTTTATCTTTTTAAATTAAAATGTTTCCTTTTACTATTTTTTTATTTGAGTGTAGTTGATAGTCAGTGTTACATTGGTTTCAGGTTTTCAATATCTCCATACATTATTCTATGATCACTACAAATATAGCCGCCATCTGTCACCATATAACACTATTATAATATCATTGACTATATTCTCTACACTGTCCCATATCTCTTTTTAAAATCTCTGATTTTTATGTTTTCTGTTATTCCAATTTTCGACCTCATTTTACTTGGTTACTTTAATAAAATATGCCTGATTACACACTCTATGCTGAAAACCATAGCATTTGATTTATAGTAGTCTTCTTCTTCTTCTTCTTCTTCTTCTTCTTCTTCTTTCTTCTTCTTAATTAACATATAATGTATTATTAGCCCCAGGGGTACAGGTCAGTGAATCGCCAGGTTTACACACTTCACAGCACTCACCACAGCACATACCCTCCCCAATGTCCAGTTACTCCCACTTATTCGTGAGCTCACAAGCCCCATGGTACACACTCTCCATGCAGCCTGCTCTCTCTTTTCTAGCACTGGCCTCCGTTTCTAGCTGTGGTTGTGTCATGGATGTCCTTCCCCAGCCAGCCTCCAAGCTCTCCTTCCCTTTAGCTCCAACACCTGACACAGTGCCTGGCACGTAGTAAGCCCTGGCTAGCTTCTAAGAGCCTCACTGAGGGACTGAAAGCATTTTAAAAATGTCACCACGTAGGCTCCAAACTGTAGGCAGAAAAAGCTTTGCCTGGATTGACATTTTAGAGACGTATTGGTCAAGTTGGATGTGTTCACTGACTTTGCCTTGTAAAATTAAAAAAAAAAAAAGGACCTCTGTATCGCTTCGCATCTACCGAAGGCGCATGTATACTACTAGACCACGTTATGAGCTTAATGGAAGGAGACAAGATGTTTTCGCTAAGAAAATGTATAAGACTGTTGAGGTCAAGTGGCAGGAAACAGTCCGTTTGTTGGAGCATTGCTATCTTACTCTATCACAGCCACTCTTAAAAATCTGACACGGGGTGAGTCAGAATTGTCTGTCGGAGATGAGTTAGATCTGGCTCATGTTCCTACAGACATGAAAGCCAGAAACGAAGAAGGAGGCTTTGAAAGCGTGGGTTGAGGAGGCCGTGTGGTTCACTGCGATGAGCTAAGTGCCCAGGGCCACCAGCAGACATGCTGGCCTGTGTCCCTCCTTTGTTCTGGGGTCCCTCTTGCACCATGTGGTGAGGCTGGTGGCTGGGAGCAGCTCAGGACAGGACCTGGTGGCATCTTACCTCTCCCACCCTCCTGTGGGCTCCAGTAGGTCCCAAGGGACAGCCTGCCTTCCTTGAAAAGCCCAGTAGCACTGGGAGCAGAAACTGGGGCCAAAGAGTGAGCACCCTGTTTGACAAGCTGGACCAGCCACCTCTTCTTCAGATGCAGGGGGAGCCCTGGCATGCTGACTCCTCCCTTCTCCCTTTCCCCTTTCCTCTCTTCCTCCCTCTTTCCTTCCCCTCTCTCCTTCCCTGGTGGTGCCCTTTCCCAATGCCCACTTCATCCCTTTTCCTTTCTACATGCCTGTCTTCTAGAGTTTCTTCTCTTTCCTCCCCAATACTTCCCTTCATCTGAATCTCCTCTTTGGTTCCTTTGTCCCTGCTCTCTGCTCCTCCTCCCCTTCCCTGGCTCCTGTTCAGCTCCATGGCTAATGCAGGCAGAGCTGGATTAACATGCTCACTTGCTAGCTCAGCCACCCTCCAGAGAAGTCACTCTTCGGTGGCCACCTTCCTGACCCTCTGGTCGCTTCTCCACTTGTTCAGATATTGCTCTGAAGTCTGAGGAGGACAGAGCGGGGCTGCCACAGAAGCAGGCCAGAGGAGAAACCAAACCATGTGTCCACACTGTCCCCCAGCACTGCTGCTCTGAGAGCTTTCTGAGTCCTCAACAGGGTTAGGATTTAGGGGCTTCTTCAGAACCGGGAGTGAAAACAACCATAGGTCAAAAGAAAAGCTACGGCCCCCACACAAAAATAATAATCACAAATGAAAACTATGTTAACTCTGAGTCCCAAAGTCGAAAAATTGCCTAGAATCTGTCACTAGAAAGCACCCAAGGCCTCACTCTCTGGGTTCTGGGTGCCCTGGGAATGGCAGGAGGCTCTGACAGGCGCGTGGGAGTGCGGAACTATGGGGGCTAGCCTGCAGGCTGGCAAGGGGGAGGAGGGGGTACCTCCTGTGGCGCCATCCTGGCCCGACCCCCTGCGGACAGGGTGTGGCGGAGCGTCTGGGGTGGTCCTGGTGCCCTGGGGTTGGCGGGAGGCTGGGCCCTGACCACCCCACACCCCGCTCCTGTCCTGCGTTTTCTGCTTCAGGTGAGGGCGCGTCGCGGTGTCACTTTACCTGTGAGCAGAGGGTCCTCCAGAGAAGCCATGGGGCGGGGAGGGGCAGCAGGCGGCCTGAAGGCCTGAAGGGGAACGGGACACCGCGGCGTCAGGGGCTAGGCTGCAGCGTGGGAGCACAGGGGCAGCGAGTATGCTGTGTCCTGCAGTCCCGAATGGGCTGCAGCACAGCACCCTGGCGCTGTGCGCCCCTCCTTCCTGCCTGGGCAATTAGCAAAACCCCTGCTCAAGGCCGCCCCCGACCCGCCCCCCCCTTCCCTCCTGAGTCCTCTGAGAGCTCACTTCCAGCTTTGGAAATTAGCGAAGACCCTTCTCTGCTCCGGCCCCGCCCCCTAACTTCTGAAAACTGAGCCATGGCTGGGGTGCGGGGCTAAGCCCTGGCATGCTACTGCATTGCCAGCTCCAGCGCTGGGCAGCCTCCTAGCCTGGCTCCCTGAGCGGGTGTCCACGTGCAGCCTGGCTGCGAATAGATCATCAGTCTTAAACGCCGGCTGCACTCTTGGGTCAGTTTGCTGGCTTCCAGATTGCACCCAAAGCCAGGAACCAGCTTCCCCAGCACAGGCCTGGGCTGAGATGCCTGCCCTGGATCTGTCTGAGCAGTCTCCTTGACTCCAGGCAGGGATGGCACTTCGACCTGGATGTTTGGGTTTTTTGTTTGTTTTTTTTGGTCATTGGTTATTACATGACCTCCAAGGTAGGTTCTCCACAAAGGGAGTGAAAACAGGACGCCATATATAAGCATACAGCCATTCTAGAAAAATAGCTTGGGGTTCTCTCAGAAACGCGGCATTGGTCCTTGCACTATGGTTTAATAGAAAAGGGATTATGCACCAAGTTACTTAAATGAGCATAGGTTGAAATCGTTTACTGAGAGTAAATATTTTAAATAGTTATATTTTAACTAAATCTATCATCAATCATAAATCTATTACACGAAGGTTACAGGCAATTTAAAAGCAAGAGCACTCTCTTCAGGGTTTTAAATAACCCCTGTCTGTCTTGGCACATGAGAATGCAAAGATAGGAAATGGTTTGTAAAAGATCATATAATAGCTTTTACTAATTCTATTTATTTGACAGACAGAGATCACAAGTAGGCAGAGAGGCAGGCAGAGAGAAAGATGGGGAAGCAGGCTCCCCGTCAAGCAGAGAGCCTGATGAAGGGCTCGATCCCAGGACCCTGAGATCATGACCTGAGCCCAAGGCAGAGGCTTAACACACGGAGCCACCCAGGCGCCCCCAGATGAAATACATTTCTGACTTAGAAACTTCAGATAGAATTTTTTTGTCCATGATGACAACTGAAGAAAATGTGTCATCCCTAAACCTAACCTTAAACCCTACCAACGCTGAAACCTAAGCTGACCTTAAAGCCCAAACTAGAACCCTGAATCCCAAACCTGGAATGGAACCCAAAGCCTGTACCTGAGCCCTGGATCCAAGCCCTGAACCACGAACCCAAACCCTAAACCAGACCTCCAAGTCATGAAACCTGAACCCAAATCTCAGCATGAAGTCAAACCCCAAATTTGACCTTGAACTTTATCCCATAAGCCCTGAGTCTTAAAGCCTAAATCATAAACTTAAAGCCCTAAACTATAACTCTGTTCCCTTGTCCTTCACTCTAAACCCTCACCCTAACACTAAACCCAAAGCCTGATCTAGAACTCTGACTAAAACCTGAACCTGAACCCAAATTCAAACCCTTCACCACACTTTGCATATGCACTTGCCATTGATGGATATTTGCAGTTTCTACCTTTTGATTCTTGTGAACATTGTTTGGGTTGGGGGCTAGGGTTAGGGTCTTGGATTAGGGTAGGGTCCAGGCTTGAGACCAAGTTGAGGTCAGAGTGTGGGTCTGCATCAGGGCCATGTTCAGTGACACTGTTTGGGTCAAGGACTGTTGTAATTCCACATTGTTTCCAATTCATTGTTCCTTAGCTATTTGGGGGGAAGTTGGGGGGTATTGGGCTCCATGCAGCTTGAATTTCCGGAATGAAATGGCATCAGCTGGACCCGGGGAGGGAGCAGGACCTTCCACTGAAGGGTGACCTCCCACAGTCCTGCACTGCCTTGCACCGCCTGCAGATGGCGCCAGACCCCAGCTCCCGCCCTGAGCCCAGGCTGCACAGCCACAGCTGGGACCTGAGCCCCGCCTCTTCAGGACCCACTGTGGAGACTTCTGGAGAATGTGGGGCGCCTCCCACCCTGACAGGACAAGCTGAGGAGGGTGTGGCTCTGCATCCACACTGACCGGACCCGTTGTGGAGGACGCGCCCACACTGGCAGCAGTCCAACCTCCTAAGGACCAGATGCTGGAGGAGCTGAGGAGAAGCCGCCTGAGTGGACTGTCAAGGGTTTCGTGGCCTCAGGACCCCACAGAGGAAGGGCGCCCTGTGTAGACACTGGGGCTTCCGTCGTTTTGTGTGAGGAGACGTGGCCTCCTGCTGTGCTGTGCACGGGGCTGTGGGGTCCCCCCTTTCTGGGCTCCGGTGATCCTAGGTCCTCGTCTGTGTTTGTGTGCTCGCGGATTCGGTTCCTGGGGCTCCTCAGATGGTCTGCAGTCAGGGAGCATCAGCCTTCTTCGGTGCTTGTGCTCTCCCCACCTCAGCCCTGCGGGGTCCTTCCCGTGTCCACACCCACTCCAGGCTTGCGCCGAGTCCAGAAATTCGGGAGCCAGAGTGAGGACTCTGTAGACGGTTTTGGGGAGAGTAGGTATTTTCCCAGTGTGGGTTCTACCCTGAGCACAGTGCCTCCCCATCTCCGTGTGTACCCCTCCCTGTCTGTCGTCATTGTTGCAGGGCTGTCAGAGGACAGGTCTGTCACCTTCTTGGTTCAGGGGCCTCCCGGGTATCTTGCTATCTTGGATGCAGGTGTAAATGAGATCGTTCTCCGCAGTCTCTTTTTGATGGTTCCTTCCGAGCACCTAGGAGTGCCACTAATTTGTGCATATTGATTTTGTTCCTTGCAAGATCTTGAATTTATTTGTTCGATTGGCCTTAAACTCAATCTGCCACTTATTTGACCAGCAGCATGGATTTAATTGGGAAGAGCAGAGAATGGCAGTCTGGGCTGAGCAAGCTAAGGTCCCATCACAGGCAAGTGCGAGAAACAAAGGAGAGGAACATTATTTCATGGAGGAGGAAGAAGTTGGGAAGGGTGCTTGAAGGAAAGTCCCTTGGAGAAAGGCAGGGTGATGGAGAATTCTCACCAGCTGAGCTGCAAAACTCCTACAAAAAGTCAGGAGATGAACCTCCAGCTTCCCCTGTGGGGCCTGGAATTGGTGAGTCTCTCCTGTGGGGAATTGCAATGTGGAGTCTGTAATGGGCACTGAGCATCAGGCGCCCCCTTCCAGCCTCCCCTTCTGGCATCCCCAGTCCACTTTACTGGGGCTTCCCTTCCTGCTTTTGCACAGTTCTAACCAGCTTGTGGTGGAACGTTGTGGAAAAACTGAAATTCCAAATCCACTGCTTCTACTGCACCTGAGATACAGGGGCCCATGATTTAATTCTCCCACGAGTCTCTTGCTAACATGTGTCCTCTCCATGTTGGGTGACCTGGATCTGGGAGGGCTTGGACTCCATCCCAAAGTCTGATGTTCTCTCTGCTTCCGTGTCGTCGTGCTAACATGGTTGTTTGGAAGATTCATTTCCTCTGTGGTGATTTCAAAGTGCAGTCAGCTTGTTATAGCAGCACAAATACGTGCTGTCTCCACACTCAGATTCCCCAGCCGTCATTTCTTTACCACGTTTGCCACTTCACACGGGATGCTTCAGTGTGTTTGATCCCACACCAGGACAATGTCCTGCAGAACCACCACATAACCTGAAATGAGGACATCATTACAGAACCCATCCAAGGGTTAGTGTTAGGAACCAGGGACATGGCAGGACTGACCTGAAGACCCCATGGAGAGCCGTCAGGGTGGCTGAGTTGACAGTGGAGGTGAGGGTGAGTGTCTGGCTCTGGCTTTGTGTCCAGGAGTCAGCTCTGTGTGGGTGTGTCCTCAGCTAGGCATGCAGATTTCTGCTCCTCTGAATCCTTTCCGGAGTTCCAAATGGCACAGTTTCCTTCTGGGCAGCAGGCTGAGTCCTCTGGGATTGCCCATGTGTCCCCAAATTGTAGGGCACCTACTGCAAGGCCTTTGGGGTCACAATCCTGAGAACCGAACCAAACCAAAGGTTATGGTTAGGGCCCACCACATGGCAGGCCCGATCTGCCAGCACTCTGTCCATCTTTCTGGGGGAGGAAGCAGTCGAGGGATTTGTTCAGGGTGAGTGTCAAGCTCCAGGTTTGCATCCAGTGGCCTGCTGAATATGGGGGTGTCCAGAGGTAGGAATGCAGATTTCAGTTCCTCTGAATCCTTTCTGGAGTTCCAAATGGCATGGTTCCTTTCAGGGTGGCAGGGTGAGTCCTATGGTGTTCCTCACTGTCCCCAATCTCTGAGGCTTTAGAGCCAGGCCGTCGGGGACAGACCTCTCAGGACAGAATCTAGGCTTAAGAGTTTGTGCCTATGGGCATGGCTGCACTGATCTGAAAGCACTGTGGCGAGGATCACAGGGGTCTGAGTTGAGAGCATGGTTCAGGATCAGTATCAAGGTCTGGGTTTGTGTCCAGTGGACCGCTGAATGTGGGGGTGGTCTCAGATGTCCAAGACGATTTCCCCTACTCTGAATCCTTTCCAGCATTCCAAATAGCCTGGTTTCCTTCTGGGTGGCAAGCTGAAATCTCTGGGATTTCTCAGGTCTTGCCATTGCCCTTGCAAGGGCAAGATACTTTTTACAGTAAAAGAATTCACCAGATGAGCTGAACAGCAGAAAAGACACAGCTCAAGAGTTAATCAGTGAACAGGAATATCATGCCAAATACTTCTTTGATAACACACTACAGAGCAAGGGAAGATAGGAGAGAAAGCTGAGATATAAAGGACAAACCCTCCAACTTTCCAACATTATTCCCTACTTGTTTATTTCCATTGCTGTCAGCTCCTTCCCAGTCAAAAATATGTCACCTGAGCCAGCCTTTTTTCTTCCTGAGATTGGGGCACTGCAAAGCCCACCAGAGGGGCCAAGGGCACCCCTATACCTGCTGAGCTGAGCCCATTTGTACCCCAACTGTGAGGAGGTACCAGCCTGTCCCCCTGGTGCTCCATGGTCTGTGGCAGTCCTTCCTTCTGGACCCTGCTTTGCTGCTCTATTTTCGCTAACCCTGGTCTCAAACTAGGGATTGCTCCTGGAAGAGGAACTCAGGGAGATGAGGCTCAGGAGGGTCTCCCTGCCTGGAATCTTCGTGTGAGGAGTGCACAGCCAACAGATTTTGCCCAGGGACTTGCAAAATGCAGAGAGGCAGATTTCTTTTCTCTCTTTCTCTCTCTCTCTAGCCTCATACTAACCAGGAGTTCTTAGAACTTTCTTCAGTGACTTCTAGGTGTAGCTTGGCCACTTTTTCACAGAAAGGCCACTTGAGCATGATGAAACACACGTATAAGCAATTACATTAAAAAAAATAAAAAAACAATAAGCCAATGCACACAGACCTTTGACAGCAGCACAGGACGCTCAAGGGACCAGAGTTCCTACCTTGGGCAATAGTGGTAGAGGCCGGGTTCTGCCATGCAGGTCCCTAGACCTTTGGCAGTTTCCACGATTGCAAATCCAGACATGCAGAATCCTGAGGGACAACCTACTAACTGCAAAAGAGCAAAAATTCATCAGGATTCAGAGAGTGGAAATCCATTTGTACTGGAAAAGAAAGAAGTAGGCTTGCTGTGAATCCAGCAGGGAGGACAGGCATAGATAAAGGCTGGTGTATGGGTCACGGAAACTATTGTTTCTCAAGGGTCCTGCTGTCTCTGTAAAATGCTATGAGGACTGTCTCTTGGGGACCTCCTGCTTTCCTACCAGTGACACCCCCAGATTCTGCTTTGCTAGTCCCATGGATTCCTGGGGATACCCAGTTGATAAGCTATGCTGTCCTCATGACAACACTTGCTAATGGACTGAATGTTTGTGTCTTGTCCCAATTCAGATGTTGAAGCCCTGACCCTCAAGGAGTGCCATCAGGAGGTATGGGCTTTGAGAGGTGGTGAGGTCATGAGATTGGAACACTTGTGAATGAGATAAAAGCACTTCTGAGAAACGACCTGAGAGATTGTTCTGCCAGCTGTCATCCATGCAAGTCTACAACAGAAATATGGGCATTTGTAGATAATGAAGCAGTCTCTTGCTAGATATCAGATCTCCCAGGATCTTGCTTTTGGACTTCTCAGTCTCTAGAACTGCAAGGAATAGTACATGTTTTGCTGTTTCAGCCACCCAGTCTGTCATTTGTTGCAGCAACTTGAACTGAATAAAGCAGAGCCCAAGTCCTGGTTAATCCCTGCTTCTACTCATTTCCCCTCAGAAAGAGCTTCTAATCCAGAACTGACCTCTGCTTTCCATACACGTGCTTCAGACTCCTTCTGTGAGAGCCCAGACTTTGTAAAAGACTCCTCCCTCATGGCAACCAGCATTCTGTGACTCCTGAGGACTGTCCTCCCTGACTGTATTGAGTCAATCAAACTGATTTTGATTCTGGAGTCCCAGGATCAAGGACTGCATCAGGCTCCCAGCTTCATGGGGAGTCCGCTTCTCCCTCTGACCTTCTCCCCTCTCATGCTCTCTCTCTCACTCTCTCTCTCTCTCTCAAATAAATAAATAAAAATCTTTTAAAAATCTGATTTTAACAGACCATAAGCTTGTTCTTGCTGGTCTTTGGAAGATTAGGCATTAGCCCTTTGGAGAAAGTTCTGAATGGCTGCTTCATGAAGGGGTGAACTGTGTCCCCAAAGTCTCTTTTTGCTGCCTTCTAATCACAGATGCTGAGACAAATCCTCCCAGGTGCTGGTTATCAAAGCACTTAAAGCTTTGGCTTTGAAGTTCCTCACTTGACAGTTCTGCTTTAATCAGTTTGTGACAAAACAGCCAATTGGTGGTGGATGCAAAGTGCACTGATAAAGTTAATATCAGGGAACAATTTTTTGAGTGTCATGCATGTGCACGTGTGTGCACACACATATCCATGTGCTAAGCATTATGGTAAATGTCTGACAAGAACTAAAACATCAAAAAGTCAGGATACCCCATTAGCTGATATTTTTATTATTCCTACATCCTAATCTATGAAAAACAGGGTCAGAGAATAAGAAGTGGCAAAAAGAATCAAGATTTGAGGCAGTTCGATTTCTCAGCCAGCCTTGATCAATAGGCATGTACACCTGTGTCTAGTTTCAGCTCTGTGTAACCTTGCCATAACCTTGGATAAGCCATTCATCTCTCAAGTTCAGGTTCTTGGTCCAAGGAGGGAAGGGGCACAGGTTGAGTACCTCCAGTGGGACTTCCTGGCAGGCTTGTTCATCCAAGCATTCCTGTTTCAGTTTGAGTAATTGAGTAATTGAAGCCAGTCTTTGTTTTACCGAAGGCCAAGCTTGTCCAGTGTGTCCATGCCACCAGCCAACAGCATTTGTCCATGCCATGTAACAACTGAGCAACATTCATAGGAATGGGGGGAGGAAAAGATGTCCACAGGTGTTGACAGATGTTCTGCATGGAGGAACAGGAGCTGGGGCCATCACCTGCTGTTTCTAGTGGCCTTCTCTGTCGAGTTAAAATAAATGGCAATTATTTGCAATGACAGGGGTGAAAGTAGAGGGTATTATGCCAAGCGAAATAAGTCAGTCAGAGAAAGACAATTATCATATGATCTCACTTATATGTGGAGTTCAAGAAACAAACCAGAATCATAGGGGAGTAAAGGAAAAAAATAAAACAAGATGAAGTCAAAGAGGGAGACAAACCAGAAGAGACTTTAAAAAAAAAAGATTTTTATTTACTTATTTGACAAACAGAGATCACAAGTAGGCAGAGAGGCAGGAAGAGCGAGAGAGGAGGATGCAGACTCCCCAGGGAGCAGAGAGCCTGATGTGGGGCTCGATCCCAGGACCCTGAGATCATAACCTGAGTTGAAGGCAGAGGCTTTAACCCACTGAGCCAGCCAGGTACCCCTCAGAAGAGACTCTTAATCACAGTAAACAAACTGAGGGTTCTTGGAGGGGAGAGGGATGGCTGGATGGGGTAACTGGGTGATGGACATTAAGGAAGGCATGTGATACAGTGAGCACTGGGTGTTACAAAAGACTGATGAATCACTAACCTGTATGTCTGAAACTAGTATTATATGTTAATTAATTGTATTTAGATTAAAATTTTCTTTAAAAATAATTTTAAAATAAAATAAGTAACAATCCAATAATGATCAGAGTTATCCAGCAGGGGGTATCAGATCTAGAAGTCAGTTAAATTTAAGGGGCTTGCCGAAGTATAGGAGAGTCACGCTAGATCATTTTCCTGTGTGGGGAAGTCTTCAGGGGCAGTTCCAAAGACAAAGATTATTAATATTTCTCCTTCCCCCATTCCTCCTAGAGCCAAAGATGTTTCCTCCACTCACCCACTGGCCCTGTATGTAGGTGTTGCTTTCTCTCTACCAATCAAAAAATCAGTGAGTAACTATAACTTCACCTTTTCCAATATCCCCCTACCCCCGACCTTTGGTCTTTAATGGCCATGGGCAACAGGGACAAAGACATTTTTTAAAAACTTACAGAGATCTATTATGCTCTACTACCTTGGCCCGCATGGGCCACTGCAAAGGGATTCTGTGAACCGTGTACTCAGATGAATGGTCATTATCTTCAAAAAGGCAGGGGCAGTGATAGACACAGGAACCAAAAAAGCAAGAGTTAACGGACCATCAGAATAATGGAGTACCAACACTTTTATGTCCTTGGCTTGAATCCTCAAGGTCCAGTGTCTCAACAGAATTTTCATTTTGGTCTCATCTGCCTCACTTGTCCACCCCTGGGCCAGTTGGCAGTTATACTGAGAACCGGAAATTTTCCTTAGAAGAGAGAAAGAGTATTTGTCAGGTAAACCAAGGAAATGTCCATTATAGGAAGTTAGGCCTTTTGTCATGTTACTCCATTAGCACCCTCCTGACTGTTAAAGAAAAAAAAATATTGTGACACCCATTAAAGAGAGTAAGGAAGATTTTATTCAAGGGATGCTACTATGATGAGATTTTATTGTATAGTATGGGAGAGAAATCTGGCTCAGCTCAGACAAATGGAGATTTACAGCTAAAGAGCATGGTGGGGATCACTGAATGTAAAATTAAGATGGAACATCAAGGGTAAGGATGAAGGGATTCTGGCTAAACCATCTGGACAGTAATATTGTTGAAGGAAGGCTAGGGTCATAAACTATTGAGATCAGGGGATAAGGAATTTTTTAAAAGACTTATTAATACATTTTAGAGAGAGGGAGCAGGGGTAGGGGTAGAGGGAGAGGGAAAGAGAATTTTAATCAGACTCTTCACTGAGCATAGAGCCTGAGGTGAGGCTTAATCTCAGGACCGTGAGATCATGACCAGAGTAGAAACCAAGAGTCAAACGTTCAACCAGCTGCACCAACCAGGTGCCCTGGGAATAAGGGATTGGATCAGATATTAAGGGTTATAGATACTGAAGCACCTGGGTGGCTTAGTTGGTTAAATCTCTGGCTTTGGCTTGGTCATGATCTGATCCCAGGATCAAGCCTGGCATTGGGCTTGCTGCTCAGTGGGGAGTCTGGTTCTCTCTCTCCCTCTGCTATTCCCCCTGCTCAGGCTCTCTCTCTGTCAAAATAAATAAATCTTAAAAAAAAAAAGTGGTAAGATACCAGGGGTGAGAGATAAGGAATTTGATCAGATATCAAGAGTAGGATAGAAGATTGCTGAAAAATGACCAAGCAGATTTCTTGCTAAAACTGGGCTAAGTGGGCGGAGCCTAAGGTCAAGGCTAGACAGAAAGAGGACTCAGAGGAACTTGACTCGAGTCTGGTCAAGGAGAAAATCTTCATCATCCATGACCATTGTATTTTCTGCAGTCACACATTTTACTAATTCTTTTATCAGACATTCAGTGAACGAGAAACATGAACACAGCAGCAATAATATAACAAATGTAAGCGCTCTAGAAGAGACAAAGGCAGTATGGGAATCCACCTCATCAGATTTAGAATATGCATGACTCCATGACTGAATTACTACCACTGCTTGACTGTTGAGATTAAGATGTAGTACAGAGGATCAGAGGGAAGGGAGGGAAATCTGAATGGGAGTCATCAGAAAGGGAGACAAGCCATGAGGCACCTTTAACTATAGGAAACAAACTGAGAGTTGCTGGGGGGGAGGGGAGTGGGAGACATGGAGAAACTGGGTGATAGGCATTAAGGAGGACACGTGATGTGATGAGCACCAAGGGTTATCCACAACTGATGAGTTACTAAATTCTCTGAAACCAATGATGTACTATCTAATGGCTAATTGAATTTAAATATCTAAAAAAGGCACTTCAAAAAAAAAGATGTAGCATAACTCACAATATCCTTTGAGTGGAAGAATGTGCTGACTTTCCACACCTCTGCTGTCCAAGTCCCATGGCTAGTAGCCACATGTGGCTAATGACCACTTAAAAGGTGGCCAATTCAAATGGAGAAATGCTGTAAAAGCAGAATAAACACTGGCTTTCAAAGACATATTGTAACCAAAAGTCAGAGAGTATTGCCACCCTCACATCACAAACATCGCATGACTTCTACAGCTAATGAGAGTGGGACCCAAGATGAGAGAGGTCAACCTGAAAGTCCATGATGTCAGAAAGAACATGGAGAAGAAAGAGTCACAATCCTGGAGTGGATGGGCTGAGGACTGTCAGAATGCCTTTTTTTTTTTTGGTGATTCTGTATACGGACAAGGAGAATTCACTGGAGATGACATCTGTATGCCTCACATTTTCAAGGGAAAATTATGAAAACGCATATAGACCCACAGCCATAGTTTAATTATGTTTGAAATATATTCAGAACTACTCCAGTCAGTAAATTGCATATTTTCACATTTAGCTTCTCAATTTTCTCTTCGGCACCTCCCATTCTTGAAATCCCAACACAAATCACATCTCTTGCCTAAGGACCATAAACTACCTCACTATCAAAGGCTACAGTTCATTCATTCATTTGATTCATTCAAAGCAACCTAATCTTGAGTGATGTCTTAGGCGCTCTTCTAGGGACTGGTGACACGGTGAACAAAATAGGTAAAAATCTCACTTTCATGGAGCCTCTCTGGTATTTAGGGGAAAATCTTTCCTTATCAACATGAAAATACTTTTTATGAATGTTGCTTAGAATTTCAGTTTTTTTTTTTTTCTTGACAGTATCTCAGGTGATCATCTTTGAGGTGGTTCTCCTGAAAATACCTTTGGGGGGTACTGACTCGACTTTCTGAGTCAGACACTTTCCTAAAGACAGGGGTCAAAGGAAAAGTGACAACTGTCACTCTTGCAGTAAGAACAGGGATCACAATGCTTGAAACAGATATGCTGCTCAGCTGTCAGAAAGTCCACAAGGCTCCAAATGTGTGTGGCCAACTAACGGAACCTGTAACTCAGAGGTTATCATCCTGAGAGCAATGGGAAATCCCTCTAGTTAAGGACTCTCCTTGACGGAAGCTTGACAATGGCCTTGATTTACTTACTATGATGTTTAGGTAATTATACACATTAAGAAAAGTGCACAAGGCACTTACATTTCCATGATACCATCAAAGATATTGTTGTTTTATTAAAATGTTACATCTAGAGTTGTAACGTATAGAGTAGTTAAGTCAATCACTATGAGGTACAGGTGAGACTATTGTAACAGCCATACTTCCATAAAAAAGAAAATTTTTTTGTGGTTTCTGATCTAGGAATCAGCCAGTGAATAATTCTATATCAGTGTCCAGTTACCGGGCTAAACATGTAATCTATTTATATTTCTGAGGGTAAGCTGAATTGTGATCACTGAGCCAGCTGTATTCTAGTAACTACTCATTTACCCAACATAACAGATATAAGAAGGTAAAAGGCTTCTAAGGAGACTGGTTACTTATATTTTGAACCACATTTTGGCAGGTATAACTTGCAACTTGTGCTTAGTGGTAAGATTTCTGATATTTACTTTCTCCTTCCTTTGGCAAGTCAAGTTAGTTAAAAAGTAATTAGAGTAGAGTCCATTGTTTTTCTTAAATGCTTACAGAGATATAGAACTCTCAAGTTTCTTTACTAGACAGGATTAGATCACATTAGTGATAAAGATCAGAATGATTTACATTGCTAAAACGAGAACTTCCTGTCAGTTTGGAGAAAGCTCATTTTTATAACCAACATATTGGCTGGGCTAGAGATTAATGAGTGCTATGGGTGGGGTGATGAATGTGATATATTCAATGACCTGTGGAATTTGTTCTGTAATTTCCCCACTCCTCTGGTCAGCAGAGCGTCTTCTTCAGTACCCAGCACTGCCCATAACTGCATTCAGAAAATCACTCTCCAAAAATGGTTATTTGTTTTGCCTTTTTTATAATTTTTTAAAACATCTGATTTATTTACATGTCAGAGAGAGGGAATGAGAGCACAAGCAGGGGGAGCAGGAGAGGGAAGGGGAGAAGCAAGCTTCCTGCTTGGTGGGATTGCACAAGGGCTGAAGAAGACAGAATGGGAAGGGGACAAGGAGAATAGTGGGTTTCAGATTCTTGGGAACAGAGCCCACATCTATTTCTATGTTTATCTCACTGCTATAAACCCAGGTCACAGCAGAGTGCCTGCAGCAGAGTCATGGAAGTGCTCCAGAACTGATAACTATTGCTATTTATACTACTAACATTCCTCCACAAAGGGCCAAGTGTCATAGCTTCTCCCAGTTCCCCACACTGAACGCAATGAAGAATCAAACTATCGGGTGAAGGATGGCGAGGGGCATTTAACAGGACCCAGATCACAGGAGCCATATTGTATTGCAGGACCAGGGGTCTTACCAGTGACTAGGTATTCACTCCTCTTGAGAGGCTAGCTCCTTGGATCTCCCTCTTCAATCCTCTGAACCCATGTCTGGCATCAGAAACAAAAGTAAACATAACGTATCGCCCTCGTTTATTTTTTACTATTATTTGTTACAGAGGAAGAGAGAGATCACAAGCAAGGGGAGCTGCAGGCAGAGGGAAGGCAGGCCCCCCACTAGAGCCTGGTATGGGATCCAATCCCAGGACCCTGGGATCATCACCTGAACCAAAGGTAGATGCTTAACTGAGTAAGCTACCCAGGCGTCCCTTATTGTCCTTTAAAATTTAATGTATTCTCTCTCCCTCTCTCTTTGTCCCCACTCTGTCACTCATACTCACACAATCACAGAGTCACAGACAATAGCAAGGCATTTCCCATTCTAATTCGCTAAGGCACTATGAGCTTAAGCTCAACAGAATCACTTTGCCAGCTGCTGCTCTACCGTGCCCTGATCCCTTCTCTATCCCCAAGCTCGATCTGTAACTCAAGTGTCATGGTGGTGGCTCTTTCTGCCCTCCCTCCACAAGGCTGTCATCAGCACACTCTTCCCCGTGGCTCCACTCCCCAGCACTGGCTGCCTTTGGTCTACGGGTATGCCCTCTCCTAGAGCTTTTCCACTCTCCCTGAGGGGAAGACAACCCTTACTTCTCCCCGGTGGCTGTCACGTGTCCGCTATATATTGTGACGATCAGCCCGATTAAGAGATTGGGAACTAAAAGACTGGCTTCTGCTTATGGATCAAACTAACTCTGGGGCTTGGGACACATGACAGCAGCACATGGTGGTAGAACTGAGATGGTTAGGGAGTTAATCTGCATTTTCACATCTGGTCAGCAGCAGAACAAAGAAGACACCCCAGATCTCCTATCTCCCAGAACAGTACTCTTCAAGTAACTTACAGCACCATCCTTCTCCAGCTTGGGAAGTGGCACTTTTCCAACCCCAAAGTCTTGATTCTAGGCAGCACTCCGAGAGATACTCCCTCCAGAATCACCCCTGGCTGGAAGTAGTGGTCGGCCAAGGCCTCCCAAATATCTTCCCTTCAGAGTTGCGCTTGCATCAAACTCAAAACTGTGGCACATACAGGACTTTCCTGTCGGCTTCTAGCTCTAATGACCTATTGGACTTCAGAGGTGCTCTTTTATACCCACTTACCTTATAACATCAACGTGTGACTCCTCTAGAATTCTCTCCATGGTTTTTCTCCTGTACTAATTGTTATGGACTGAATTGTGTCCCCACAAAAGTCATATGAAGAATTCCTAATCTCCGGTGTGACTGCATCTGGAGATAGGGCCTACCTAGAAGGAGGTACTGAAGGCTTGGTGAGGTCACAGGAGTCCTAATCTGCTAGGACTGGTGTCCTCATAAGGGTGAAACACATGAAAGCACTCCCCCTACCTCCCCTCTGGGGGTGCACAGAGAAGAGGTCATCTGAGGGCACAGTTGAAAAGATAGTGATCTATAGACCAACAAGAAAAGGCTCACTGGAGACCAACCTTGCTGGCACCTTGATCTGGAACTTCTGGCCTCCAGATCTGTGAGAAAATACATTTCTGACATTAAAGCTCTCCAGCCTGTGTTTGTCTGTCCCCGACGGCCTGGCTCTAAAGCCTCAGAGATTGGGGACAGTGAGGAACACCATAGGACTCACCCTGCCACCCTGAAAGGAACCATGCCATTTGGAACTCCAGAAAGGATTCAGAGGAACTGAAATCTGCATTCCTACCTCTGGACACCCCCATATTCAGCAGGCCACTGGATGCAAACCTGGAGCTTGACACTCACCCTGAACAAATCCCTCGACTGCTTCCTCCCCCAGAAAGATGGACAGAGTGCTGGCAGATCGGGCCTGCCATGTGGTGGGCCCTAACCATAACCTTTGGTTTGGTTCGGTTCTCAGGATTGTGACCCCAAAGGCCTTGCAGTAGGTGCCCTACAATTTGGGGACACATGGGCAATCCCAGAGGACTCAGCCTGCTGCCCAGAAGGAAACTGTGCCATTTGGAACTCCGGAAAGGATTCAGAGGAGCAGAAATCTGCATGCCTAGCTGAGGACACACCCACACAGAGCTGACTCCTGGACACAAAGCCAGAGCCAGACACTCACCCTCACCTCCACTGTCAACTCAGCCACCCTGACGGCTCTCCATGGGGTCTTCAGGTCAGTCCTGCCATGTCCCTGGTTCCTAACACTAACCCTTGGATGGGTTCTGTAATGATGTCCTCATTTCAGGTTATGTGGTGGTTCTGCAGGACATTGTCCTGGTGTGGGATCAAACACACTGAAGCATCCCGTGTGAAGTGGCAAACGTGGTAAAGAAATGACGGCTGGGGAATCTGAGTGTGGAGACAGCACGTATTTGTGCTGCTATAACAAGCTGACTGCACTTTGAAATCACCACAGAGGAAATGAATCTTCCAAACAACCATGTTAGCACGACGACACGGAAGCAGAGAGAACATCAGACTTTGGGATGGAGTCCAAGCCCTCCCAGATCCAGGTCACCCAACATGGAGAGGACACATGTTAGCAAGAGACTCGTGGGAGAATTAAATCATGGGCCCCTGTGTCTCAGGTGCAGTAGAAGCAGTGGATTTGGAATTTCAGTTTTTCCACAACGTTCCACCACAAGCTGGTTAGAACTGTGCAAAAGCAGGAAGGGAAGCCCCAGTAAAGTGGACTGGGGATGCCAGAAGGGGAGGCTGGAAGGGGGCGCCTGCTGGTCAGTGCCCATTACAGACTCCACATTGCAATTCCCCACAGGAGAGACTCACCAATTCCAGGCCCCACAGGGGAAGCTGGAGGTTCATCTCCTGACTTTTTGTAGGAGCTTTGCAGCTCAGCTGGTGAGAATTCTCCATCACCCTGCCTTTCTCCAAGGGACTTTCCTTAAAGCACCCTTCCCAACTTCTTCCTCCTCCATGAAATAATGTTACTCTCCTTTGTTTCTCACACTTGCCTGTGATGGGACCTTAGCTTGCTCAGCCCAGACTGCCATTCTCTGCTCTTCCCAATTAAATCCATGCTGCTGGTCAAATAACTGGCAGATTGAGTTTAAGGCCAATCGAACAAATAAATTCAAGATCTTGCAAGGAACAAAATCAATATGCACAAATTAGTGGCACTCCTACGTGCTCGGAAGGAACCATCAAAAAGAGACTGTGGAGAATGATCTCATTTACACCTGCATCCAAGACAGCAAGATACCCGGGAGGCCCCTGAACCAAGAAGGTGACAGACCTGTCATCTGACAGCCCTGCAACAATGACGACAGACAGGGAGGGGTACACACGGAGATGGGGAGGCATTGTGCTCAGGGTAGAACCCACACTGGGAAAATACCTACTCTCCCCAAAACCGTCTACAGAGTCCTCACTCTGGCTCCCGAATTTCTGGACTCAGCGCAAGCCTGGAGTGGGTGTGGACACGGGAAGGACCCCGCAGGGCTGAGGTGGGGAGAGCACAAGCACCGAAGAAGGCTGATGCTCCCTGACTGCAGACCATCTGGGGAGCCCCAGGAACCGAATCCGCGAGCACACAAACACAGACGAGGACCGAGGAGCACCCGAGCCCAGAAAGGGGGGACCCCACAGCCCCGTGCACAGCACAGCAGGAGGCCACGTCTCCTCACACAAAACGACGGAAGCCCCAGTGTCTACACAGGGCGCCCTTCCTCTGTGGGGTCCTGAGACCACGAAACTTTTGACAATCCACTCAGGCGGCTTCTCCTCAGCTCCTCCAGCATCTGGTCCTTAGGAGGTTGGACTGCTGCCAGTGTGGGCGCGTCCTCCACAACGGGTCCGGTCAGTGTGGATGCAGAGCCACACCCTCCTCAGCTTGTCCTGTCAGGGTGGGAGGCGCCCCACATTCTCCAGAATTCTCCACAGTGGGTCCTGAAGAGGCGGGGCTCTGGTCCCAGCTGTGGCTGTGCAGCCTGGGCTCAGGGCGGGAGCTGGGGTCTGGCGCCCTCTGCAGGCGGTGCAAGGCAGTGCAGGACTGTGGGAGCTCACCCTTCAGTGGAAGGTCCTGCTCCCTCCCCGGGTCCAGCTGATGCCATTTCATTCCGGAAATTCAAATTGCATGGAGCCCAATACCCCCCAACTTCCCCCCCAAATAGCTAAGGAACAATGAATTGGAAACAATGTGGAATTACAACAGTCCTTGACCCAAACAGTGGCACTGAACATGGCCCTGATGCAGACCCACACTCTGACCTCAACTTGGTCTCAAGCCTGGACCCTACCCTAATCCAAGACCCTAACCCTAGCCCCCAACCCAAACAATGTTCACAAGAATCAAAAGGTAGAAACTGCAAATATCCATCAATGGCAAGTGCATATGCAAAGTGTGGTGAAGGGTTTGAATTTGGGTTCAGGTTCAGGTTTTAATCAGAGTTCTAGATCAGGCTTTGGGTTTAGTGTTAGGGTGAGGGTTTAGAGTGAAGGACAAGGGAACAGAGTTATAGTTTAGGGCTTTAAGTTTATGATTTAGGCTTTAAGACTCAGGGCTTATGGGATAAAGTTCAAGGTCAAATTTGGGGTTTGACTTCATGCTGAGATTTGGGTTCAGGTTTCATGACTTGGAGGTCTGGTTTAGGGTTTGGGTTCGTGGTTCAGGGCTTGGATCCAGGGCTCAGGTACAGGCTTTGGGTTCCATTCCAGGTTTGGGGTTCAGGGTTCTAGTTTGGGCTTTAAGGTCAGCTTAGGTTTCAGCGTTGGTAGGGTTTAAGGTTAGGTTTAGGGATGACACATTTTCTTCAGTTGTCATCATGGACAAAACAATTATATCTGAAGTTTCTAAGTCAGAAATGTATTTCATCTGGGGGCGCCTGGGTGGCTCCGTGTGTTAAGCCTCTGCCTTGGGCTCAGGTCATGATCTCAGGGTCCTGGGATCGAGCCCTTCATCAGGCTCTCTGCTTGACGGGGAGCCTGCTTCCCCATCTTTCTCTCTGCCTGCCTCTCTGCCTACTTGTGATCTCTGTCTTTCAAATAAATAGAATTAGTAAAAGCTATTATATGATCTTTTACAAACCATTTCCTATCTTTGCATTCTCATGTGCCAAGAGAGACAGGGGTTATTTAAAACCCTGAAGAGAAAGCTCTCGCTTTTAAATTGCCTGTAACCTTCGTGTAATAGATTTATCATTGATAATAGATTTAGTTAAAATATAACTATTTAAAATATTTACTCTCAGTAAACGATTTCAACCTATGCTCATTTAAGTAACTTGATGCATAATCCCTTTTCTATTAAACCATAGAGCAAGGACCAATGCCACGTTTCTGAGAGAACCCCAAGCTATTTTTCTAGAATGGCTGTATGCTATATATGGCGTCCTGTTTTCACTCCCTTTGTGGAGCACCTACCCTGGAGGTCATGTAATAACCAATGACCAAAAAAACAAACAAGAAACTCAAACATCCAGGTCGAAGTGCCATCCCTGCCTGGAGTGGAGGAGACTGCTCAGACAGATGCCAGGCAGGCATCTCAGCCCAGGCCTGTGCTGGGGAAGCTGGTTCCAGGCTTTGGGCGCAATCTGGAAGACAGCAAACTGACCCAAGAGTGCAGCTGGCATTTAGGACTGATGATCTTTTCGCAGCCAGGCTGCGCGTGGACACCCGCTCAGGGAGCCAGGCTAGGAGGCTGCCCAGGGCAGGCGCTGGCAATGCAGCAGCATGCCAGGGCTTAGCCCAACACCCCAGCATGGTCTCCGGCCTCAGAAGTGAGGGGGCGGGGACAGCGCAGAGAAGGGTCTTTGCTAATTTCCAAAGCTGGAAGTGAGCTCTCAGAGGACTCAGGAGGGAGGGGGGCGGGGGCGGGTCGAGGGCGGCCGGGAGAAGGGGCTTTGCTAATTGCCCAGGCGGTAAGGAGGGGCGCCCAGCGCCAGGGTGCTGTGCTGCAGCCCATTTGGGACTGCAGGACCCACCATACTCGCTGCCCCTGCACTCCCATGCTCCAGCCTAGACCCTGAGGCCGCGGTGTCCTGTTCCCGTTCCCGCCGCCTGCTGCCCCTCCCCGCCCCATGGCTTCTCTGGAGGACCCTCTGCTCACAGGTAAAGTGACACCACGACACGCCCTCACCTGAAGCAGAAAACGCAGTCCAGAAGCTGGGCGCAGCCTCCCGCCAACCCCAGGGCACCAGGACCACCCCAGACGCTCCGCCACACCCTGTCCGCAGGGGGTCAGGCCGGGACAGCGCCACAGGAGGTACCCCCCCCCCTGCCAGCGGGCAGGCTAGCCCCCATAGTTCTGCACCCCCACGCGCTTTTCAGAGCCTCCTGCCATTCCCAGGGCACCCAGAACCCAGAGAGTGAGGCCTTGGGTGTTTTCTAGTGACAGATTCAAGGCAATTTTTCGACTTTGGGACTCAGAGTTAACATAGTTTTCATTTGTGATTATTATTTTTGTGTGGGGGCCGTAGCTTTTCTTTTGACCTATGGTTGTTTTCACTCCCGGTTCTGAAGAAGCCCCTAAATCCTAACCCTTTGAGGACTCCAAAAGCTCTCAGAGCAGCAGTGCTGGGGGACAGTGTGGACACATGGTTTGGTTTCTCCTCTGGCCTGCTTCTGTGGCAGCCCCGCTCTGTCCTCCTCAGACTTCAGAGCAATATCTGAACAAGTGGAGAAGCGACCAGGGGGTCAGAAAGGTGGCCACCGAAGAGTGACTTCTCTGGAGGGTGGCTGAGCTAGCAAGTGAGCATGTTAGTCCAGCTCTGCCTGCATTCAGTATGGAGCTGAACAGGGGCCAGGGAAGGGGAGGAGGAGCAGAGAGCAGGGACAAAGGGACCAAAGAGGAGATTCAGATGAAGGGAAGTAATGGGGAGGAAAGAGAAGAAACTCTAGAAGACAGGTATGTAGAAAGGAAAAGGGATGAAGTGGGCATTGGGAAAGGGCACCACCAGGGAAGGAGAGAGGGGAAGAAAAGAGGGAGGAAAGAGGAAAGGGGAAAGGGAGAAGGGAGGAGTCAGCATGCCAGGGCTCCCCCTGCATCTGAAGAAGAGGTGGCTGGTCCAGCTTGTCAAACAGGGTGCTCACTCTTGGCCGCAGTTTCTGCTCCCAGTGCTACTGGGCTTTGCAAGGAAGGCAGGCTGTCCCTTGGGACCTACTGGAGCCCACTGGAGCCCACAGGGGGTTGGGAGAGGTAAGATGCCACCAGGTCCTGTCCTGAGCTGCTCCCAGCCACCAGCCTCACCACATGGTGCAAGAGGGACCCCAGAACAAAGGACGGACACAGGCCAGCATGTCTGCTGGTGGCCCTGGGCACTTAGCTCATCGCAGTGAACCACACGGCCTCCTCAACCCACGCTTTCAAAGCCTCCTTCTTCGCTTCTGGCTTTCATGTCTGTAGGAACATGAGCCAGATCTAACTCATCTCCGACAGACAATTCTGACTCACCCCGTGTCAGATTTTTAAGAGTGGCTGTGATAGAGTAAGATAGCAATGCTCCAACAAACGGACTGTTTCCTCCCACTTGACCTCAACAGTCTTATACATTTTCTTAGCGAAAACATCTTGTCTCCTTCCATTAAGCTCATAACGTGGTCTAATAGTATACATGCGCCTTTGGTAGATGCGAAGCGATACAGAGGTCCTTTTTTTTTTTAATTTTACAAGGTAAAGTCAGTGAACATATCCAACTTGACGAATACGTCTCTAAAATGTCAATCCAGGCAAAGCTTTTTCTGCCTACAGTTTGGAGCCTACGTGGTGACATTTTTAAAATGCTTTCAGTCCCTCAGTGAGGCTCTTAGAAGCTAGCCAGGGCTTACTACGTGCCAGGCACTGTGTCAGGTGTTGGAGCTAAAGGGAAGGAGAGCTTGTAGGCTGGCTGGGGAGGGACATCCATGACACAAGCACAGCTAGAAACGGAGGCCAGTGCTAGAAAAGAGAGAGCAGGCTGCATGGAGAGTGTGTACCATGGGGCTTGTGAGCTCACGAATAAGTGGGAGTAACTGGAGTGGGGAGATGGGGGAGAGAAGAGGGTCTTCCCATCAATGGGAATCACCTGTGCTTGGAGGCAGGTGGCATGAGAGGTCTCCACAGGAAGAAGGAGGCAGTGTGGTTGAAGGGCAGAGAGATGGGGCAGAACAGGCATCAGTCAGTTGGAGGGGTATGAAGAGACTGATGGGAGGATTATGGGTGCCTTTGGAGGACTGAGAATTTGTTAGAAGATCAGTGCAGATTTCTATGGAGACAAATGCCAGGAACTGATAGGTCTTTGAAAGGTCACTCTGGCTGCCTTTTGGCAAAGGGGTTGGTAAAAGGCACTTGCAGGTGTGAACACACCAGGTGGGAGGTGAGTGCAGGAAATCGGGTGAGGGAGCATGGGAACTTGGTCCCGGGGTATATAAGGGAGAATAGCCTTTAAGGAGTTCCACAAATTGGCACCAGCTGTGGCTTCATTACAGAGCTGGAAGGGGGAGGTGGGTGTGTCCTGGAGGTTACAGAAATTACATGAGAAAGGGAAGTCTTTTTAGATCTCTTTTTCAACTAGAGGAACTCTCACCTTATTGATAGAATTCCAGAGTGGGAACCAATGATATGAGGACATCTTTGAAATGTCTGAATATGTTCTTCGACATCTTTGCAAGTGACGAGGAGACCTTGACCTTAGGAGGCCTTGGCCCTCTTTGTAGCCAGAAAGATTTCACCTACAGATTTGGGTTCTCCCTTTTAAAGTCAAGGAGTCAGTCCTTCCAAAGGACACCTCCTATCATTTTACCCTCTCATCATACCTCACGTGCTGGCATCTCCAAGACCCTCTGTTCCAGGTTGAGAGTATCCACTTTGGCCGGGCTGGTCTTGCCAAGAACACCACCACAGGAAATCTAGAGCCTATAGTGCTATTAATAACATCATCTAAGACTGTGTTTGCTACCCTCTTGGCCTCTTCCCACCATGACTCACTGAAGCTTTTTACACATTGTATCCATTATGCTATAGTTCCCAAAGCTCATCTTCTCTAGTGCCATTAGTTTTTAGGGGACCAGGCAAACCTTAAACTTGTCCCCCTTAATTGGATCCCTGTGCCCCCACAATCTCTTTGAATGCCTTTCACCATGATCCTTGAATGAGATCTGAGACCACTGCTGGTACCTAACACTTCTTGGCACCTTGTCTGCTAGGTTCTTGGAAGAGGAGGTGGCTATGGAGGTGAGTGGGGATGGGAGTGGGAGGATTTCTCCCTTCACTTCCCTTTTTGTGTTTTCAAATAATGGGTTTTGAGGGGGAGGGAAAGGTTAACCAGACCATTTATTTTCCATCTCCCATCGATAAAATGTCACACAGGAGAGAGGTGGCAGAAACGCACTTTCAGGTTAATTTTTTTACAAGGAAGATTGACTTATGAACCTACTTTGTTATTCCCTTTCATTCAATTTCCCTGTACCTCCTTTTCTATGAAGTGTAACGGTAACCCATTATTATTTTTATTGTTGGCACGTGCTTTGTGAACCATAAAGTGTATGCTATAAATGGGAGCGCTTTTCTTTTTTTTTTTTTTTGTAGTTTACGAAAAACTAATATTTTTTAAATTAATTTTTTATTTATTTTCAGCATAACAGTATTCATTCTTTTTGCACCACACCCAGTGCTCCATGCAAGCAGTGCTCTCTATGATACCCAACACCTGGTACCCCAACCTCCAAATCCCCCACCCCTTCAAACCCTCAGATTGTTTTTCAGAGTCCATAGTCTCTCATGATTCAGCTCCCTTCCAATTTCCCCCACCTCCCTTCTCGTCTCTAACTCCCCATGTCCATGAAAAACTAATTTAAAAACATTCATCCACCAGAGTACCCAAAGGGCTCCCATATAAACTATCTGTCGTTACATTATGTCCCGATGTGGAGCTCGATCCCAGGATCCTGAGATCATGACCTGAACTGAAGGCAGAGGCTTTAACACACTGAGCCACCAGCCCCAATGTATTCTCTTCAGTACCAGAATTTGTAACCAATTGACAGATGAAAAAGGAGGCAGTCAAGTGAAAATCAATAGGTCTTAGACCTGCAAGAAATTTGAATTAGATGAATTCAGCTACTCAGGCACTGTTTCACATTTTCAGATCTCTGCAGAAAAGGGGTTAACCTTTTTACAGCATGTAAAAGAGAAGACTATAACACATACTATGTGTAAGCATGTAAATATCAAAAAATATCCCATTAGTTGCTAAGACACACAGGGCCTATATTTTCTCTCAAATTCATGAATATGTAGGAGCAATAAGTGAGAAGTGAATGTATACTTTTTACTTCGAAGTCTTTTAGAAATCTAAAATATGACTTTCTATGGTTTGTGTCTCCATATTCCTTTATTGCCAGTTTGAACAAATCCACATGCTTTGATTCAAAGGTAATTAATTCCTCTTATTTGGAAACATGATGTTTATTTTTATTCTCTCACCCTTAGCAGGTGGTTTCATTTTAGCACACTTCAGAGTTATAATTTCATGCTTATTAAAAACATTTATTATGATCTACATAGATGAATGAAACTTTTATTTTATTAAATTATTTGACAAAAAATCTGTTATTTTTAAAAATGTATTTCCTTTAGGGTTATTTTAGAGCGTTCAGAGAGGATCTAGGAGTGTGGTATTATGTAGTTTTTAAGTAGGTATGAAATGGTTATTTATAGGATTGTTTCTTTAAGGCTTATGTATATTGTCCATTATATGCTATAAAATATTTTGAAAGTAAATTTAAGGTATGTTTTACATAGTTTATTTTTTGGAAATAAATATTGAAATGACTTGTGAAATTCAGTATATTCTCAACATTAATTTATTTTGAAATTTACCAGTTGTCTACTGAACTATTATATGGCAGATATTACTTCAGACTACACTGGTAAATGAAATACTTGGCTTTGTAGAACTTTTATTTTAATGGGTGAGACAATTCAAAGCTATAAACCTTAATAAAAATTGTATAGTGCATTCAAAAAGGATGAGTACAATGGGGAAAAAGAAAAACTCATCAGGGTGAGAAAAATCAAGGTTGCTAGGCAAGGGATGGGGAGTTAAAATTTTAAATAGGAAGATCAGGGTAGTTACAATGAAGCTGACAATTGAACAAAGGTATGGAAAGGTGATGAATTTGCGCAGAACTATCAGCAATAAGGTCACTCCAGACAAAGGAATTGGCTATCTTGAAGGCCATAAGGTTGGATCATGCCTGGCATATCTGAGGAATAGCAAGGAGGCCACTGTGAGTGACTGAAGAGTAGCAGGGAAAGAGGTCACAGAGGTTAAATGAGTGGCTAGATCATGTAAAAGCTTAGAAGTCATTGTAAAACTCTGGCTTTTATATTTGGAAACTTACTGTGTGATAGAATTTCTGCTAATAACTGAGAGTTCAATTGTCCATAAAATTTCAAGGACTCTTATTCTAGTAAGACAGAATGAAGAGAAAGAGTTCATATTTTCACATGGTGTAACAAATGCTCAGAGATGCAAGTGTAGGAAGCTATAGGATCACAGAAGAAGGCACTAAAATCACACCAATATATTTGATGACTGTGACTATATATAAATTTGTATTTTCTAGATTTTTTATAGTCATGGAATCACACTGTATATACTATTCATTGCCTGGCTTTTCTTTTCTCAGCATCATTACTTTGAGAATCTCCAATTGTAAATAGTTCATTTTGATGTTGAATAGTAATCTCTTTAATGAATAGATCATAATTTTTCTTTTCTCTATGGATGGACATTGATGAACATTTCCACTGTTTTCAATTCTTAAAAATAAAGCTGCTATGAAATTCATATACAAGTCCCTGTATGAACATGGGCTTGTTTCTCTTGGTTAAATGCCTAGAAGTAAAATGGCTATTTTTGTAACTGCAACATATTTTGCATTTAAAAAAATTTTCAAACTATTTTCCAAAGTGGTTGTATCATGATATATGCCAACAACAGTTTAGATTTTTTGTTGCTTCTCAATCTAGCTCAGACCAAGTACAATTAGCCATTATAATTTTAGCCATTCTAATAGATATGTAAGCATGTCTCATTATGATTTTAATTTGTATTTCTTTAATGTCTAAATGTTGAGAAATTTGTCATGTGCCTATAAGCCATCCATATACTTTTGGTGACATGTCTCTTCCATTATTTCCTTCACATGTAAAATTGGATACTCTGTTTGGTTATTAGTAAGGTTTTTTATTTTTATTCATTTTTAAATAATCAGAGTAGATGTCCATTATCAGATATTTAATTTGCAAATCCCTTCTCCATCTTTATGGTTTCTCAATGGAGCTTTGATAGCTGTGTCTTTCAAGAAATATGCTACTTCTTTCCTGGTACACGGAGGTATGACTAGAACATTATCAATGTTGACCTTTGCAAAGAAAATCATGGCTTAAGATATATGTAGTCTGCAGTTGTTGGGAGTGTTCACCATCCTTGCCTCTAACTCATCTCTCACTGCCCACACATTCAGGTATAGGGGAATATTGATTGACAAAATATTAATTGCCAAATAACACTAGTTAGAGAATAAGAAAAATGCAGGCACCTGATTATATAATATTACATAAATAAAATATGTTTTTATAAGTGCTATTGGAAGTAAATTCCTCAATACTTTAATCACACAGAATGATGGAATCCTAGATTTTTTTTTCTTGTATTTACTAAGAAAATGATCATGCCTCAAGTATATTAAAATGGAATAGGGAAAATTAAAAATTGTTTTAAGATGATTTGCGTGTGTTGTTCGTATGTGAGAGAGAAAGTGAGAGAGAAAGATAAAGAAAAAGAGAAAGGGAAAGACAGAGAGGTGGCTGCAGTGAATTGATGAGTTGGAGGATAGATTTTAAAGTTTTGTCTTTTGCTTTCTACATTTCTTTTTCCTTAGGTTCAAGAGAACAATCAGTAATATCTCAGAAGCCTGCTGGTAACATCAGCAGAAAGAATTAGAGGTTCCCAGAAAATTAAGATGACATATAGTTTTCCTGACATAAGAAAATCATTTTTTGTCCCCAGCTATTTTCAATGATCTATACCCCACCTGTGTACTTGCCCAAGCACACTTCTTCCAAAACTTCCTGGGAGGTTCTTAAAAAGAAATGCATAAACCTCACTCCTTAAGGATTTTGAGGGAACAAGGCAATGGGAAAACTAACAGTCACCACCAGACCAGGAAATAGCCTAAGCTATTGAGACAATAAATCAGTGGTAAAACTCCTAGTGCTATTTCAAAAGCAATCAAGGCCTTGCATTCCTTGTCCCAGAAAATGAGCCCAAGACCCCATCTAGTTTCTATCTGCTCTTGAAGCCTGCAGAGTCCCTTTCCCTTGTCCAACAGTTACCTCTGCTTTATTCTAACGTTGAAGTTTCTGCCCTCGGTGGAATACAAGCTTCATTCAGGTGAACATGCAATACATATTGCACAAATACATATGTGGATGTGCATGCATCCACAACCTTATGACCAACCATACACGGAATAATAAAACTCTCCCTTCTGAGTATTCATCTTAAATACTAAATAAAAATCTCTCTCCTGTTCAAACAGTCAAGGCTTTGGAACTTATTCCCTGTGATCTCCTTGTATGTTGTAAACAAAGATTCCTTTGACAACTCCACCTGTTTCTGTGATTCACCAAAGACTGACCTCAGTTAGTTCAGTTGCTGTAATGGCTTTCACTACTCTGATTCTACCTCTGCAAGTCTCCAAATTTAACTATTTTTTCTCCCAATTCTGCATGTTCTTGGCTTTAAACTGCAACTCTGAAGAGAAGATTTGCTTGTTTAAAAAAAAAAAATCAAGAAAAGGTAGTAGTAGTTAACATTGTTACTTTGAACTTCCTGCCCTAAGGGGCTCTCCTGTTCTTTCTCTTTGACTTCCTGGACTAAAATGACAGAAATTTGGCAATACATCACTCCCCAATCCAGATTACTGCCAGAACAGTTTATACTCTTAGAAAAATATTAGTTTAAAAGATCACATAATTAAATACTTAAGCATGTAGTGTAATATAGTGGTTTACAAGAAATATATTTTGGTCATCTGAATATTTGGTTTTCAACCATGGCTACTGACTCACAGCTCCTAAAACTCTTGGGATTTCCTGTGATAAGGGTGAGAGAGGTGTGTTTTGCTCTGTTAATGAAGTGACCTTCAGACCTCACTCAAGGCAAGGGCTGTTTGCCTGAAGGACCAACCACTTGGTGAAAGCCTTCACAACTTTTTGCCTCCCCTTCCTCCCAATACAGGATTATCTGGGGAGGGAAGAGGATCTGGAGATTAGATCAGCAAATGACAATGATTTAGTCAGTCATGACTATGTCATGAAGCCTCCACAGAAAAGCTGAAAGGACTGGGTTCAGAAAGCTTTTAGTTTGTTAAATGTATGAAAAGGCAGGAAGAGTGGCAGTCTTACAGAAGGTAATAGAAGCTCTGTGCCCATTCTCCATACCTTGCCCTGTGCACTTCTTTATCTATCTATTGATTTAAATCTTCTATTATATCTTTTAATAAGCTGGCAAACATAAAGTAAGTATTTTTCTGAGTTTTGTGAGTCCCTGTAGCAAATTAAAAGAACGTAAAAAAGTAGGCCACTGGGACCTCCAACCTGTAGTTGCTCAGTCACAAGCACAGGTAATAACCTGGGGCCTACAGTGAGACTGGCATCTGAGGTGGGGTTGGAGATAGTCTTGGAGGACTGATCCCTTAACTGATGAAATCTTACACTATGTTCAGGTAGATAGTGTCAGAATTTAGTTGAATTCTTGGAGATCCTGCTGTTGTCTGAAAATTATTTGGCATTGTTGGTATGATGTCCTAAAACCCAAAAAGATATAGCTACCTCAAAATAAGAATACGGTTGACAGCTTATATATAATAAGTGAGTATTTCAGGGATTTAAAATATACCCAATAAATAATGTAAGGAAATAAGGAAAGATTTTGAAATAAAAACAAGAATAAGAACCTAGTGGTACTAATAGATTAAATATATGTAATCTAGTTGAATTAAGAATACAATGGATAGAATACATAATGGTTTCAATAGAGATAAGAAGTCACTTAAGGATATAGTCATCTGGATACCAGCAAAGCATTAAAATTATCAATATAAAAGAGGTGTAAGATGTAGGTGATGTGTGTGGAACAAAAGCTAGAGAAGAAATTAGATTTCCTTACTACTCATAGCCTGTTGACAAGTCCTTGAAGCTCCTCTGGGGACTCAGCTGCTTCCATGTGGACACATCCACTCAGGGCAAAAAGCATTCTTAGTCCACCCCCCAGGATACTGAAAATCTACTTTCACATGTAAAAATTACTTTGGAAACTTCTTTATCTCTACTCCCCACCCCTGCCCTCAAGATATACATTGGCAATCATCTCCCAAGCATATACCCACTGATACACATCAGAAGAGTCTCTTCCCTGAGTTTTTACTAAATAGTAATAAATGACCTTTCCCTAACAATAGCTAGCCCCCTCAAGGTCCTGGAAACCTTGTTTATAAAATACCTTGGAGGCTTGTGCTATCCCTAACCTCCTCCCAAATTGAAAGTATATAATCAGCCACTCTTCATGACCCTCTCTCTCTACTCCAAATAAATAAATAAATATTTTTAAATAAAATAAAATAAATGACTTTTTTTAAATGAAAGAAGAAAAAGGAAAGAAATATTTGAATATTAATGTACATCTATTTCTCAAGCATAAAATAGTCAAGACACTGGATTAAAACTTACATACAAGAAAAGAAAGAAAATATTCATAACTAGAGTTGACTCTATGAATCCCAAACTAGGGCATACATACCAAAGACACACAAAAAAAATCACAAGTGTTAGAGAGAAAAAAAATAATTCATTAATAAAGAAACAAGAATCAGACTGACAGAAATTTTTTAAATAACATCAGATATAAAAAAGAATGAAGTAATAGCTTTATTATCTTGAAAAAAAATCACAAATGGAAACGTTTAGATCCTTATAAAATGTCATTGGCATAGGAAGGCATAATAAAAAAAATATTTTCAGGAATACAGATCACAGATAATTTGCCTTAATTTGTGTAGGCAGTACTTAAATACTAATATTATTTTAACAGTTAAAATATACTCTATGATCTTTGAGGTTGGGGAAAAGAGGATGACCAAGTCATCTTGAAATAATTCAGTTTTATGAAAAAAGTAAAAAGATCAAAAAAAAAGACTTGTAGAAAAGAGAGATAAAACATATGCATAATAAAAATAAATAAATAAATAAACAGCTGGAGTGCCTGGGTGACTTAGTCGGTTCAAGTGTCTGCCTTCAGCTCAGGTGATGATCCCAGGGTCCTGGTATTGAGCCCTGCATCAGGCTCCCTGCTCAGTGGAGAGTCTGCTTCTCCCTCCCATTGAGAAAAAAAATTTGACTTATTTATTTGAGAGAGATAATCTTTAAATTTTACTTATTTATTTGAGAGAGAGTGAGAAAAGAAAAACATGCACACAGCAGAGGGAATAACAGAGGGAGAGGGAGAAGCACGCCACTGAGCAGGGAACCCCCTGCGGGGCTCTATCCCAGGACCCGGGTATTATGACCTGAGCTATAGGTAGACACTTAACTCAGGTACCCCAATAAATACAATCTTTTAAAAAAAATAAATAATAATAAAAATAAATAATATTTCAGATAGTATGATTTTTTTAATGTAAGACTTGGTATAAAAACAGGATGACATACTTGTCTAATTATAGCAAAGACTTTGATAAGTTTAGATGCAGTAGTACATAAAAAATTTAACTTCTTTCATTAACTGATAATTTAATTAGATTAAATTAAGAGACATCAAAATTTAGAGAATCTAATAGTCCTGATCTATTAATAAATGTAGCCATCCTAACCCCAAAACAAGAGTCTTCAGTAAGTATATAAGCATAAGTTGAACATTTACACAAACAGGCCATTATTTAGGCCAGAAGTCTATGCCAATAAATTCCTAGAGTTAAATATCAGGCTATATTTTCCAAGAATAAGGCAATAAAATTAGAAAACAATGACCAAAATATTAAATTCATATAATTGGAAGTTAACTTCATACCTAAAAAGAAATAATACAGCTAATTCAGAAATTTTTAGAATTACAGTACTTTGGTAATATCAACTCTCAAAATGAGTAACGGACAGGTGGGGCTAGCAAGAGACTCGTGGGAGGATTAAATCATGGGCCCCTGTATCTCAGGTGCAGTAGAAGCAGTGGATTTGGAATTTCAGTTTTTCCACAACGTTCCACCACAAGCTGGTTAGAACTGTGCAAAAGCAGGAAGGGAAGCCCCAGTAAAGTGGACTGGGGATGCCAGAAGGGGAGGCTGGAAGGGGGCGCCTGGTGCTCAGTGCCCATTACAGACCCCACATTGCAATCCCCCACAGGAGAGACTCACCAATTTTAGGCCCCACAGGGGAAGCTGGAGGTTCATCTCCTGACTTTTTGTAGGATCTTTGCAGCTCAGCTGGTGAGAATTCTCCATCACCCTGCCTTTCTCCAAGGGACTTTTCTTCAAGCACCCTTCCCAACTTCTTCCTCCTCCATGAAATAATGTTCCTCTCCTTTGTTTCTCGCACTTGCCTGTGTTGGGACCTTAGCTTGCTCAGCCCAGACTGCCATTCTCTGCTCTTCCCAATTAAACCCATGCTGCTGGTCAAATAACTGGCAGATTGAGTTTAAGGCCAATTGAACTAATAAATTCAAGAACTTGCAAGGAACAAAATCAATATGCACAAATTAGTGGCACTCCTAGGTGCTCCGAAGAAACCATCAGAAAGAGACTGCGGAGAACAATATCATTTACACCTGCTTCCAAGACAGCAAGATACCTGGGAGGCCCCTGAACCAAGAAGGTGACAGACCTGTCCTCTGACAGCCCTGCAACAATGACGACAGACAGGGAGGGGTACACACGGAGATGGGGAGGCACTGTGCTCAGGGAAGAACCCACACTGGGAAAATACCTACTCTCCCCAAAACCGGCTACAGAGTCCTCACTTTGGCTCCCGAATTTCCGGACTAGGCGCAAGCCTGGAGTGGGTGTGGATACGGGAAGGACCCCGCAGGGCTGAGGTGGGGAGAGCACGAGCACCAAAGCAGGGGGACGCTCCCTGACTGCAGACCATCTGAGGAGCCCAAGGAACCTAATCTGCGAGCACACAAACACAGACAAGGACCAAGGATCACCCGAGCCCAGAAAGGGGGGACCCCACAGCCCCCCCCCCGCACAGCACAGCAGGAGGCCACGTCTCCTCACACAAAACGACGGAAGCCCCAGTGTCTACACAGGGCGCCCTTTCTCTGTGGGGTCCTGAGACCACGAAACCCTTGACAGTCCACTAAGGGACTTCTCCTCACCTCCTCCAGCGTCTGGTCCTTAGGAGGTTGGACTGCTGCCAGTGTGGGCGCGTCCTCCACAAAGGGTCCGGTCAGTGTGGATGCAGAGCCACACCCTCCTCAGCTTGTCCTGTCAGGGTGGGAGGCGCCCCACATTCTCCAGAAGTCTCCACAGTGGGTCCTGAAAAGGCAGGGCTCAGGCCACAACTGTGGCTGTGCAGCCTGGGCTCAGGGAGGGTGCTGGGGTCTGGTGCCCTCTGCAGGCGGTGGAAGGCAGTGCAGGACTGTGGGAGCTCACCCTTCAGTGGAAGGTCCTGCTCCCTCCCCGGGTCCAGCTGATGCCATTTCATTCCGGAAATTCAAGCTGCATGGAGCCCAATACCCCCCAACTTCCCCCCAAATAGCTAAGGAACAATGAATTGGAAACAATGTGGAATTACAACAGTCCTTGACCCAAACAGTGTCACTGAACATGGCCCTGATGCAGACCCACACTCTGACCTCAACTTGGTCTCAAGCCTGGACCCTACCCTAATCCAAGACCCTAACCCTAGCCCCCAACCCAAACAATGTTCACAAGAATCAAGAGGTACAAACTGCAAATATCCATCAATGGCAAGTGCATAAGCAAAGTGTGGTGAAGGGTTTGAATTTGGGTTCAGGTTCAGGTTTTAGTCAGAGTTCTAATCAGGCTTTGGGTTTAGTGTTAGGGTGAGGGTTTAGAGTGAAGGACAAGGGAACAGAGTTATAGTTTAGGGCTTTAAGTTTATGATTTAGGCTTTAAGACTCAGGGCTTATGGGATAAAGTTCAAGGTCAAATTTGGGGTTTGACTTCATGCTGAGATTTGGGATCAGGTATCATGACTTGGAGGTCTGGTTTAGGGTTTGGGTTCTTGGTTCAGGGCTTGGATCCAGGGCTCAGGTACAGGCTTTGGGTTCCATTCCAGGTTTGGGATTCAGGGTTCTAGTTTGGGCTTTAAGGTCAGCTTAGGTTTCAGTGTTGGTAGGGTTTAAGGTTAGGTTTAGGGATGACACATTTTCTTCAGTTGTCATCATGGACAAAATAATTCTATCTGAAGTTTCTAAGTCAGAAATGTATTTCATCTGGGGGCGCCTGGGTGGCTCCGTGTGTTAAGCCTCTGCCTTGGGCTCAGGTCATGATCTCAGGGTCCTGGGATCGAGCCCTTCATCAGGCTCTCTGCTTGGCGGGGAGCCTGCTTCCCCATCTTTCTCTCTGCCTGCCTCTCTGCCTACTTGTGATCTCTGTCTGTCAAATAAATAGAATTAGTAAAAGCTATTATATGATCTTTTACAAACCATTTCCTATCTTTGCCTTCTCATGTGCCAAGACAGACAGGGATTATTTAAAACCCTGAAGAGAGTGCTCTTGCTTTTAAATTGCCTGTAACCTTCGTGTAATAGATTTATGATTGATGATAGATTTAGTTAAAATATAACTATTTAAAATATTTACTCTCAGTAAACGATTTCAACCTATGCTCATTTAAGTAACTTGGTGCATAATCCCTTTTCTATTAAACCATAGTGCAAGGACCAATGCCGCGTTTCCGAGAGAACCACAAGCTATTTTTCTAGAATGGCCATATGCATATATATCAGGCGTCCTGTTTTCACTCCCTTTGTGGAGCACCTACCCTGGAGGTCATGTAATAACCAATGACCAAAAAAACAAACCAAAAACCCAAACATCCAGGTCGAAGTGCCATCCCTGCCTGGAGTGGAGGAGACTGCTCAGACAGATCCCAGGCAGGCATCTCAGCCCAGGCCTGTGCTGGGGAAGCTGGTTCCAGGCTTTGGGCGCAATCTGGAAGCCAGCAAACTGACCCAAGAGTGCAGCTGGCGTTTAGGACTGATGATCTTTTCGCAGCCAGGCTGCCCGTGGACACCCGCTCAGAAAGCCAGGCTATGAGTCTGCCGGGCCGGCGCAGAGAAGGGTCTTTGCTAATTTCCAAAGCTGGAAGTGAGCTCTCAGAGGACTCAGGAGGGAGGGGGGCGGGGGCGGGGCGGGGGGGGGCCAGGAGAAGGGGCTTTGCTAATTGCCCAGGCGGGAAGGAGGGGCACACAGCTCCAGGGTGCTGTGCTGCAGCCCATTCGGGACTGCAGGACCCACCATACTCGCTGCCCCTGCGCTCCCACGCTCCAGCTTAGCCCCAGAGGCCACGGTGTCCTGTTCTCATTCCTGCTGCCTGCTGCCCCTCCCTGCCCCATGGCTTCTCTGGAGGACCCTCTGCTCACAGGTAAAGTGACACCTCGACGCGCCCTCACCTGAAGCAGAAAACGCAGGACAGGAGCGTGGGGGGGGGGAGGGTGGAGTGGTCAGGGCCCAGGCTTCCGGCAACCCCAGGGCACCAGGACCACCCAGGACGCCGTGCCACACCCCCTACGCAGGGGGTCGTGCCAGGACAGCGCCACAGGAGGTACCCCCCCCCTGCCAGCGGGCAGGCTAGCCCTCATAGTTCGGCACCCCCACGTGCATGTCAGAGCCTCCTGCCATTCCCAGGTCACCCAGAACCCAGAGAGTGAGGCCTTGGGTGCTTTCTAGTGACAGATTCAAGGCAATTCTTCAACTATGGGACTTCAGAGTTAACATAGTTTTCATTTGTGATTATTATTTTTGTGTGGGGGCCGTCAATTTTCTTTAGACCTATGCTTGTTTTCACTCCCAGTTCTGAAGAAGCCCCTAAATCCTAACCCTGTTGAGGACTCCGAAAGCTCTCAGAGCAGCAGTGCTGGGGGACAGTGTGGACACATGGTTTGGTTTCTCCTCTGGCCTGCTTCTGTGGCAGCCCCGCTCTGTCCTCCTCAGACTTCAGAGCAATATCTGAACAAGTGGAGAAGCGACCAGGGGGTCAGGAAGGTGGCCACCGAAGAGTGACTTCTCTGGAGGGTGGCTGAGCAAGCAAGTGAGCATGTTAGTCCAGCTCTGCCTGCATTCAGTATGGAGCTGAACAGGGGCCAGGGAAGGGGAGGAGGAGCAGAGAGCAGGGACAAAGGGACCAAAGAGGAGATTCAGATGAAGGGAAGTAATGGGGAGGAAAGAGAAGAAACTCTAGAAGACAGGTATGTAGAAAGGAAAAGGGATGAAGTGGGCATTGGGAAAGGGCACCACCAGGGAAGGAGAGAGGGGAAGGAAAGAGGGAGGAAAGAGGAAAGGGGAAAGGGAGAAGGGAGGAGTCAGCATGCCAGGGCTCCCCCTGCATCTGAAGAAGAGGTGGCTGGTCCAGCTTGTCAAACAGGGTGCTCACTCTTTGGCCCCAGTTTCTGCTCCCAGTGCTACTGGGCTTTGCAAGGAAGGCAGGCTGTCCCTTGGGACCTACGGGAGCCCACTGGAGCCCACAGGAGGGTGGGAGAAATAAGATGCCACCGGGTCCTGTCCTGAGCTTCTCCCAGCCACCAGCCTCACCACATGGTGCAAGAGGGACCCCAGAACAAAGGACAGACACAGGCCAGCATGTCTGCTGGTGGCCCTGGGCACTTAGCTCATCGCAGTGAACCACACCGCCTCCTCAACCCACGCTTTTAAAGCCTCCTTCTTCGTTTCTGGCTTTCATGTCTGTAGGAACATGAGCCAGATCTAACTCATCTCCGACAGACAATTCTGACTCACCCTGTGTCAGATTTTTATGAGTGGCTGTGATAGAGTAAGATAGCAATGCTCCAACAAACGGACTGTTTCCTCCCACTTGAGCTCAACAGTCTTATACATTTTCTTAGCGAAAACATCTTGTCTCCTTCCATTAAGCTCATAACGTGGTCTAATAGTACACATGCGCCTTCCTTAGATGCGAAGCGATACAGAGGTCCTTTTTTTTTTTTTTAATTTTACAAGGTAAAGTCAGTGAACACATCCAACTTGACGAATACGTCTCTAAAATGTCAATCCAGGCAAAGCTTTTTCTGCCTACAGTTTGGAGCCTACGTGGTGACATTTTTAAAATGCTTTCAGTCCCTCAGTGAGGCTCTTAGAAGCTAGCCAGGGCTTACTACGTGCCAGGCACTGTGTCAGGTGTTGGAGCTAAAGGGAAGGAGAGCTTGGAGGCTGGCTGGGGAGGGACATCCATGACACAAGCACAGCTAGAAACGGAGGCCAGTGCTAGAAAAGAGAGAGCAGGCTGCATGGAGAGTGTGTACCATGGGGCTTGTGAGCTCACGAATAAGTGGGAGTAACTGGAGTGGGGAGATGGGGGAGAGAAGAGGGTCTTCCCATCAATGGGAATCACCTGTGCTTGGAGGCAGGTGGCATGAGAGGTCTCCACAGGAAGAAGGAGGCAGTGTGGTTGAAGGGCAGAGAGATGGGGCAGAACAGGCATCAGTCAGTTGGAGGGGTATGAATAGACTGATGGGAGGATTATGGGTGCCTTTGGAGGACTGAGAATTTGTTAGAAGATCAGTGCAGATTTCTATGGAGACAAATGCCAGGAACTGATAGGTCTTTGAAAGGTCACTCTGGCTGCCTTTTGGCAAAGGGGTTGGTAAAAGGCACTTGCAGGTGTGAACACACCAGGTGGGAGGTGAGTGCAGGAAATCGGGTGAGGGAGCATGGGAACTTGGTCCCGGGGTATATAAGGGAGAATAGCCTTTAAGGAGTTCCACAAATTGGCACCAGCTGTGGCTTCATTACAGAGCTGGAAGGGGGAGGTGGGTGTGTCCTGGAGGTTACAGAAATTACATGAGAAAGGGAAGTCTTTTTAGATCTCTTTTTCAACTAGAGGAACTCTCACCTTATTGATAGAATTCCAGAGTGGGAACCAATGATATGAGGACATCTTTGAAATGTCTGAATATGTTCTTCGACATCTTTGCAAGTGACGAGGAGACCTTGACCTTAGGAGGCCTTGGCCCTTTTTGTAGCCAGAAAGATTTCACCTACAGATTTGGGTTCTCCCTTTTAAAGTCAAGGAGTCAGTCCTTCCAAAGGACACCTCCTATCATTTTACCCTCTCATCATACCTCACGTGCTGGCATCTCCAAGACCCTCTGTTCCAGGTTGAGAGTATCCACTTTGGCCGGGCTGGTCTTGCCAAGAACACCACCACAGGAAATCTAGAGCCTGTAGTGCTATTAATAACATCATCTAAGACTGTGTTTGCTGCCCTCTTGGCCTCTTCCCACCATGACTCACTGAAGCTTTTAACACATTGTATCCATTAAGCTATAGTTCCCAAAGCTCATCTTCTCTAGTGCCATTAGTTTTTAGGGGACCAGGCAAACCTTAAACTTGTCCCCCCTAATTGGATCCCTGTTCCCCCACAATCTATTTGAAAGCCTTTCACCATGATTCTTGAATGAGATCTGAGACCACTGCTGGTACCTAACACTTCTTGGCACCTTGTCTGTTAGGTTCTTGGAAGAGGAGATGGCTATGGAGGTGAGTGGGAATGGGAGTGGGAGGATTTCTCCCTTCACTTCCCTTTTTGTGTTTTCAAATAATGGGTTTTGAGGGGGCGGGAAAGTTTAACCAGACCATTTATTTTCCATCTCCCATCGATAAAATGTTTACTACTCCACACTGGAAGAATTTATATCTTTCCTTTGAATCTCCAGGAAAATCTCCCAAACCCAGACCACCACCATGTGGATTCAGCCATCTTCTGATTCACCTCCAGATTGTCTCCTCCTAAATGCTCAAGCCACTGGTTAAGGGCGAAATGTTCAATGCCCAAGCAATTAAGTGGGGAACACGTTTATCTAAGCAATTGCATGCAGCTCTCTATCTGCATACAGGGGGTCTCTCCCAAGCATTTCCAACCTCAGCCAAAGAAGACAAAGCCCCAGCAGTCTGGGGTATATATCATTCATTCATTCCTGTGTTCAACACTCATGGCGGATCCCCAGCAAGACAGTGGGAGAGCAAGGACTGGAGAAATCCTGGAAGCTGAAGTCTGAGGAGGATTTCAAATTCAAGTCAGAGATGAAAGAAACATCTGGACTTGGTCCTCAGGTACATGCAGTATTCTGAACTGAGGCTAGAACCAGAGACCATTCTAATGAAAGGCCTCTACAGGTGGGCTCCAACTCAGTTTCGTGTATATTCATTCATGAAATAGCTCTTTGGGTCAACATGCAGAAGAAAACAATTTCAGAAAACTGACAATGAGGAGAGGAAAGGGAAGCCAGAAGGCTTGTGAATGGGGAGAGAGGAGGAGCCAGGGCAGGAAACCAAGAATCCCTCCCTGCCCTCCTTGCTGCCAGGGAGGTCTGAGGGACTAGTTTCCACCTGGGATCCCAAGTCCAGAACAAAAGCAGCGGGGCCACGGCGGGGGAGGGAAGGGGGTCCTCAGCACGGGCGCATGGGGCTGCGGAAAGATGGGGGCTAGCGTGCCTGCTGGCGGGGGGCACCTCGCAAGGCGCTGTCCCCAGCCCGACCCCATGAGGACCCGGGTTTGGCGCAGCGTCCGGGGTGGTCCCGGTGCCCTGGGGTTCGCGGGAGGCTGGGCCTCCACACCCCCCTCTTCGCCCCCAGGTCGGGTCCGCGCTTTCTGCTCCAGGTGAGGGCGCGGCGCGGTGTCACTTTACCCCTGTGCAGAGGGTGGTCCGGAGAAGCCTTGGGGCGGGGAGGGGCAGCAGGCAGCAGGAGCGGGACAGCGGAGCCTCACATGGGAGCGTACGGGGGGCGAGTCCGGTGGGTCCTGCAGTCCCGACTGAGCCGCAGCACAGCACCGCGGCGCTGCCCGCCCCTCCTCCGCCAGCCCCTCCACCTCCTCCCAGACTCTCAGCCACATCCTCTGTGAGCTCACTTCCAGCTTAGGCAATTAGCAAAGCGCCTTCTCCCCGCCGCCCTCCACCTGCCCCCGCCCCCCTCCCTCCTGAGTCCTCCGCGAGCTCCCTTTTCGCTTTGGCAATTAGCAAAGCCCCTTCTCTGCCCCGCCCCCGCCCCCTCCCCCTCCCTCCTGAGGCCCCGCCCTGGCTGGGGCGCGGGGGAAGCCCCGGGGGCTGCAAGCTTGACCAGCGCTGGCGCTGGGCAGCCTCCTAGCCTGGCTCCTTGAGCGGGTGTCCACCCGCGGCCTGGCTGCAAAAAGATCATCAGTCCTGTTAACCCTGGCTGCACTCTTCCGTTAGTTTGCTGGCTTCCAGATTGCGCCCAAAGCCAGGAACCAGCTTCCCCAACACAGGCCTGGGCTGAGATGCCTGCCCAGGATCTGTTTGAGCAGTCTACTCATCTCCAGGCAGGGATTGCACTTCCACATGGATGTTTGGGTTTTTTTATTGTTTTTTGGTCATTGGTTATTATTACATGACCTCCAGGGTAGGTGCTCCACAAAGGGAGTGAAAACAGGATGCATGATATACCCCTCACCTCCCATGCTGTCTTTCTCTTAAATAATAAGCACTGCTGAACTATCTTAGATTCTGTACCTTCTCTCCAGCCATGAACCTATCACTGTCTTTAACTCTTGAAAACTTCATTAGACAAATTAATGTGGTGAAGGAAGCAATATGAGAAAGCCTATTAATCTGATGAGCATGGAACTGAACAAACCCTATAGATACTTTCCCTTTGATTTCTAGCCTATCAATACCTACAGTGAGTCACATACACTCAAGATTATTGTTTTTATTGTATACTTCATATATTCATTGATTTTGGACTCGTTATCATTTCGTTGAAGTGTTAAACTATGGTAATAAACAAACTTTTAATTAACTTTTCCTCCTATGATACAAATATAACTTGCACTTGAGCTTTAGCTAATTTTATGTTCTAAAATTGCCAAAACAAAATGATCAAGGTTTCTAGATTATTTACTGTATTTTCTACTATATAATATTGTTCTATCTCTTCTGTATAAAGAAAATGAATGCTTGCGGCTCTTGGGTGGCTCAGTGTGTTAAAGCCTCTGCCTTCTGCTTAGGTCATGATCCCAGAGTCCTGGGATAGAGCCCCACATCAGGCTCTCTGCTCAGCAGGGACCCTGCTTCCCTTCCTTTCTCTCTGCCTGCCTCTCTGTCTACTTGTGATCTCTGTCTGTCAAATAAATAAATAAAATCTTTAAAAAAAGAAAATGAATGCTTGATAACTAAATGAATGCTTTACTGAACAAATTAAATATGGCAATAGCATTTTATTTTATCATGCTTCACATATTAAACAATAATATTATATCACTAGTCTACAAATAATCTACTCGCATAGTCATTTGGAAGCTTTTAGCAAAAGAATTCTTCCTCCTGATTGTAGTATAAAAGCCACAGAAATATACAGAAGACTCCTAGAATAGAAAGTTAAATCCAGTTATCCGTGATGCCTTGAGGAGGACCTGACCTATGTATGTCCTGGGATGCACTAGTAACTGTTACATGTGATAGGATTATATTTAATATATACAGTTTCATTTACTTCACAAAGGACATATAAATTTGAGAATTAAATATTTGATGAATCTATAAAGTCTATATCTATTTGTAACTAATGTGGTAGAATTAAGATAATAATTTGAAAAAAAATTCATTGAACACATACACATATTCAATTGTTTTTATATATATAAACAGCATTATTTATTTATGTAAATAAATGCATTGTCAGTAAAATCCATTTACTTATCAATCATAAGGGTAATTTTAAGTACTAAGAATAAGAAATATGTGAAAAGATAAGTGTTCAAGAGTGCAGTTTGTGGTAATTAATACAATATGATAGGCTCATGAAAAAGATATATTACTTGAACTTAAAAGCTTCTATAATTAAGCGATGACCACTTGAAATTTGTAATTAGTCTTGCTGCAGTTTTTCCTTGCACTTATTGCCCTTCCCCAGAAGTTCATTAAGAATTTCTGTGAATGTCCTTATGTTTAATCTCATTCATAGATTCCACTGCTGCTCACAAAACAAAGCCAAAAAGAGAGGTAACTCTATGTGGCACTGCATCCACAAGCAATACATTCATAAATAATTAAAAAGCTCTCTACTTCATTTGTTACCCATTCAGCTGATAATTTAAATGAGTAACTGAGGCCATTTTATCAGCACTTTTAATAGAATGCGACTCAGAAACTTCACAGTGTTATTTAAGAAGAAATGCTCACGTGTTAAGGTTTTTATTTTTTTAAATCAACAAAATAATTTTCAAATATTAAAAGCAAATGTCTCCTTTTCCTCCAAGTTTCCTTGCTATGTCAAAGTTACAAATAAATACATTAAAATCGTATTTTGAGTAGTAGATAAAAACAAAAGTTTTGAAACTGTGGGTTGAGTGTCTGGGTTAACTTGTATAAATATCTGAACTCAATGTATTTAGACTTTATTAGATTTTTTTTAGACTATTTAAAAATACATGCTGAGATAATGACAACATTATTTTATTCATTTTAATAAATAAATTATTTTATTTAATTATGTTTAGATATTTATTTATTAAATTAATGATTTAATATTTAATAATCTAAATTTGAAATATTTCAAATTCTAAAAATATTTATTTAATTAAATTGATATATTTAATATAAATATTTAATAAATTATTTAATCATTATTATAATTATGCAATACATTATGTATTGTGTAATAATTGCATTTTAATAAATAAATAAATGTATTATTTACATTATTTTATTTTATTTTATTTACTTGACAAAGAGAGGGAGAACGCAAGCAAAGGGAGCTGCAGGCAGAAGGAGAGGGAGAAGTAGGCTCCCAGCTGAGTAGAAAGTTCAACCTGGGGTTCCATCCCACGACCCTGGGATCACCACCTGAGTCGAAGGCAGATGCTTAACTGACTGAGCCATCCAGATGCCCAAGGCTTTGTATTCTTTGCTTCTAAATATTGATGCTCCTTCATCTCTGGAGTTAGTAAATTGATGTTGAGAATTCATATCAAAGAATTGATAGTAGCTGTTAAACAGAAACATGTAATTTAGGGGAAAAAAAAGAACAGAAGGAAGAGAAAGGCCAAAAGTCAAAAGCACATTAATATAAAATTTAATTAGATAAAAAAGCTGATATTCCTGAAGGGGGCTAATAAAAGAGCTGCAAAGAGCTGATAGGATTAGGAAAATTGTCCACTCCTGGTCATTTCATAATTTTAAACTATTCCTTATTAATAAATATACTTAGTTCCAGAAACACAAGCACATAGGAACATTTCCACCAAGTTTCCTCTAACAGCATTTACAAATTAGACGTTCAAACAATGCAGTTCATTACATGTTGCATCTGTATCTTAAAGTTTAAACACATTCTGTGACACATTTTCCAACAATTAAAATTAAAAAAAATATATATACATATATATCTATGTATATATATATATATACCTTATCCCTAAATGGAAAAAAAATATATAGAGAGAGAGAAACCTTATCCCTAAATGAAACCTTTCTTTGTTTATTAGATTAAATAGGTAAATTAGCAACAACAACAACAACAAACAGCTAATATTATAGAGGTAGGAACAATTTACCTTTTCATTCATTGCTATTTTCTAAAAATTCCTATTTTATTTTTTTCTCAAGTCTGTCATAATAATTTTCTAAATCTCCTGCCTTATTCAATTTTTTTCTTTTAGTGGAAATCTCTATTTCATATTTATTTTCTCTTCCTCCACTCTTTGCTCTAATAATTCAATGTATTATTAGATTTTCTGTTTTTCTCTTTATCCAGATATATCTTTTCTTTCTTTCTTTCTTTTTTAAATAATTTGATTTGCTGGCATTTTACATCAGTACATGCTTTCTTATGGATGTTAGAAATGTCTGTGGAACTCCTAGAAGAATAAACTTTTTTACCTTTAAGAAGTTTACAGTCTAGAGTGCCTGGGTGGCTCAGTTGGTTAAGTGTCTTCCTTCAGCTTAGGTCATGATGCCAGGGTACTAGGATCCAGTCCTGCATCAGCTGCCTGCTCAGCAAGGAGTCTGGTTCTTCCTCTCCCTCTGCCCCTCCCTCTCTCTCTCTAATAAATAAATAAAATCTTTAAAAAAAAGACTTACTGAATCTGAGACTGAATTACTAAATTCAGTCTTAATAGAAGACAGCTAAACAAAGCAATGATCACAACTGGAAAATTTAGCGAGATCATGGTTTAACATTTTTGGTTGACACAGGACCTCTTTCAGTAACAACTTTCCCTAAATATCAATTTCTTTTTAAGGCAAAAAATTTTGACAAGAAATCCAGATCCTTCTGATCATTTTCATATCAATTTAAGGTGACATCCTCAGAGTATATAATCAAATATGTAATTATTCTATCTGTTGCCTTGTATATTGCCTGTATCTTTTTCAGACTCAAAGTTCCATTAAGGTAGAGTTTTTTTTTTTTTAAGCAGAGATTTTTAAAGTGTTTGATATATACAAGATGCTTAATAAGTGTTTACAAAGCCTATGTATTACAGAAGCTTTAAACAGGCTTTAAAATAATGTAGGTGATATTAGTGGTCATATCAAACAATTTTTAGGTTTCAGTCATGTAAATAACTACATTTCTCAGAGACAGAGAAACATACAAATGGTCTGGGTCCAGTAGGATAATGCTAGCATGTGTTGTAAATTCTTTTATATGACCTTATTCTTGCAAGAATTGGTTATGTGGCAGAAAAAAAGGTATCACTATCTTATACTTTATTATTTAAAGAGATTTATGGAAGTCTTAATTTCTTACACTACCCCTTTGTTTCAGTGGACCCAATTTCCGTGGTAATGGTGAGAGGAAAGTAGGCAATTTAGGCAGCAGCAAAAATCTCCTACAAGGCACTATAAAATAAGGCTTGTTCTAGATCATGGGTCTGTCCAAAGGGGAATGTTAAGGGGTAGAATGGATGATGGATGCATTGTGGACTTATAACTTTAAGATTAATACTGTTATGCCCCAATAATGGGTCTATGATTAAAGGAGCGAGACTGATGTAAAGCAAAGGTCAAGCAAAGCTTTATTTCATGCCAAGCATCAAGAATCTAACCAAACGTTCGGGGCCACACCTCTTATGAGAGAAGGAAACCCTTTGCTGTTTCACAGTCTAGCTTTTAAGGGCAAAGGCCATGCAGTCAGGCCTGGCCACGCACAGGTGACCAATGAGATTTTAACACACACAGGAAACTCCACAGTGAGGCTAGGTGACCAATTGAGGTTCAATTTACCCTAGTATAGACATTTGACCCAGCCTATTACACCTTGATTAGGATTGGTGCAAAAAAGGTTCCCAAAGGGCGGAGGAGTGGGGCATACTCCTTAGTATCTAGGGAGACAATATGCAAACACCGCCCCCCTCCCGCTGATTGATGTCTCCACCTGGCCTGACCCACCCTTGTATATGGGCTTTGTTACCTGGAGCTGATTTCCAGGACTTGTTTTTAAGTGAATCCCCTGGGGGAAGGGGAGCAAGGACAGTTTAAGGGTTAACCTCAATGAAAGCCTCTTGCTAAAATATAAAAATATAAAATAGGTCCTTACATTACAACAACTCAGTAGGGAAAGTCCCAGTGTGGTGATAAAAGAAGTGAGGTAACTTGCATTGCACATTTTTTTTTAAAACGTGTAAGTTGTATTTTTCCATGCCATTACATCATACTTTATCTTCATCTCTGTCTACTAGTTTAAAACTAGTTAAACAAACTCAACAATTTTTTAAAAAATATTTTATTTATTTATTTAAGAGCAAAAGCCAGAGAGAGAGAGAGAGAGCATGAGCAATATGGGGCTCGATGCCAGGACTCTTGAGATCCTGATCTGAGCCAAAGGCAGACACTTAACTGACTAAGCAAATGAGACTCCCACAAACTCAACAATTTTATAAAATTTTTATTTGTTGGGGTGCCTGGCTGGAACAGTCAGTAAAATATGTAAATCTTGATCGTGGGGTTGTACGTTTGAAATTCACCTTGGGTGTAGAGGTTTTATTTAAAAATAAAATCTTTAAAAATTTTTTTTTCATTTTTTTATTTAAGCCATTGTATGGCAGTGTTGATCACTATATTGTACACCTGAAAGTAATATTAACCTTATTTTAACTAACTACAATTTAAATAAAAACTTTAAAAATAAAATAAAAATAATAATCATAAAAATAAAAAAGAGGAAAAATTATTTGGCGGCAATTTTCTTAATTGCATTATTATTTATTATTATCATAGTCTGTGTGTGTCGGTGGGAAGTGGCTGGTATTACAGTGAGTTCCATATCTGTGTTACACTGAGGTCCATGTCTGTAGTCAGTCTTTTTTTTCTTTTAGTTTATTTTCAGGGATCCAAAATTCATTGTTTATGCACCACACCCAGTGCTTCATGTAATAAATTCCCTCCTTAATACCCACCACTGGGCTCACCCAACCACCTGCCACCCTCCTCTTCAAGACCCTCAGTTTGTTTCTCAGAGTCCACAGTCTCTCATGGTTTGTCTCTCCCTCCGATTTCCCCCAGCACACTTCTCTCCATCTCCCAGTGTCCTCCACGTTATTCCTTATGTATTGAGTCTTATAAAAACTTTTATTTCTTTCCCTATTCTGCTTTGCATATGCTTACCTTAGATGTTAAAATGTTATAAACCTCTCCGGCCTGGTCCATTTTCTCTCTCTTCTCTCATGATTTCTCATGCTCTCCCTGCCAACCCCACATGCCTTACAATATCTGGATATGACTAATTTCTTCCTGAGCTACTTTATTCTACTCTGCCATATGGTTGCCCTTCCCTCTTCTGTACCATAACTTCTATCCCCTGCATTTGTGCTTTAACAATACCTAATTCTTTTTACTACATCTGTATCTTTGAGGTCAATACTCAGTAGTGCAATCGCTGGGTCATAGGCTAGCTCTATTTTACTGGAAAGAAGGGCCATATGCACCCCAGTGTTCATAGCAGCAATGTCCACTATAGCCATTCTGTTGAAAGAGTCAAGATCCCCTACAACAGACAAACGGATAAAGAAGATGTGATCCAAGGATACAATGGAATATCACTCAGCCATCAGAAAGGATGAATACCCAACTTTTGCATCAACATGGATGGGACTGGAGGAGATTATGTTAAGTGAAATAAGTCAAGCAGTGAAAGTCAATCATCATATGGTTTCACTTATTTGTGGAACCTAAGGAATAGCATGGAGGACATTAGGAGAAGGAAAGGAAAAATGAAGTGGGGGTATTGGAGGGGGAAATGAAACATGAAAAACTATGGACTCCAAGAAACAAACTGAGGGTTTTAAAGATGAGAAGGATGTGGGGATGGGTGAGCCTGGTGATGGGTATTAAGGAGGGCACATATTGCATGGGGCACTGGGTGTTTTACACAAACAATGAATCATGGAACACTACTTCAAAAACTAATGATGTATTGTATGGTAACTAACATAACATAATTTAAAAAAAAAAAGGAGGGGGACAATACCTAACACTCAATCTTTGCTAGTTTCTTGTTTACCTCCTTTTAAGAGTAAGCTCATTAGTGTTTTGTTTTTTTTTTTGGTTTTTTTTTTTTGTCTCAACTAAAAGAAGAAAAATAATACACATTATTTTGAAAACTTTTTGAACAGTGTACAAACGTTAGTCAAGTCCACAATGTCTCATCTCTTCTTCCTCCTAACATGGCTAAGTTGAAAAACCCTTTATCTGGGAAAAGATCATTGTCCAGCCACCTTGTGTAAGATTTTGGCTTTAGGTTAGATTATCCTTTCTTTCCTTTTCTGAAAATAAGTTGAAAATATTAATAGCCTCAGTTTCTTCTTCCAAAATATGACTGCTTCTTTACCAAGTGCAAAAGCAACCCATTTTGACCATAGTAAACAGCTTGGACCTACTTTTTTTGGCTCACTGTTTTAGTGAGACAAGTGGAGTGAAGATGACACACCATTTCCAAATGTATTAATAATTGGTAGACCATACTTATAAATTGAAGTTTTGTTGCCATTAAACTATGACCAGACTCGCTATAATTACAGAGGTAAATTCTTTATATTTACTATATTTGAAATTACCATATAATACCAAAATAAAATTATGATTATGTGAAGAGTCTGTAATATTAAGAAGGTGACTTTGAAATGATTGCTTATCTAAATGAAATTTCCCATTTTATAATCTTGTATAAGCTTCCGTTGTCATTTCCTATTTAAAATCTATTAGAAGGCACTCTTATTTTCCCTTAAGTGGGAAGTCAAATGTGGAACAAATTCATCCCAAAGGAACTGATTCTATATTCCACTGAAGACCAGGTGGCTTCCATGTGGCATTTTGCCTCTTGCATATTGTTCATCTCCTACAACAAATGGGGGTATGCTCTTTAGTAAACTAATTCAACTCAATTAGAGGCATTGTCTTCAAGGGATAACATCATAGAGACTAGAATCAGAATCATACTTTTGGGAAAATTGGGCCCAGGATTTTTGTTTTGTTTTGTTTTGTTTTAAGATTTTATTTATTTATTTGACAGGCAGAGACCACAAGTAGGCAAAGAGGCAGAGGGTGGGGGGGGGGAAGCAGGCTCCCTGCTGAACAGAGAGCCTGATGCCGAGCTTGATCCCAGGATCCTGAGATCATGGCCTGAGCCGAAGGCAGAGGCTTAACCCACTGAGCTACCCAGGGGCCCCTGGGCCCAGGTTTTGATGGCTTCTTTCCTCAATCTTATAAAACCTATTTGAACTCTACTGGATGCCAGAACTGCTTAAAAATATTTGGTCCCTTGTAATTTTAACCTTCCAGTATTCAATGCACCTGATCCATGTAATATCTTATAGTATTTTATTCAAATGAAGACTCTCAAAGTGTGTTTCTTGGGAGACACTTTTCAATTGGTTGCTTACATTTCTGCATTTATTATTTGTTCTAGGCCATCCTTTGAAGATGGTTGTATTGAATAGACTTGGAAGACAGAAATAGTATCTTTTTTTTAACTTAACCTGTTGTGTTTGCAAATATTATCTGCCTCTGTTTTGATTCTTCTTGTGGGAACTGAGGCTCAGAACTGATATATAACTCCCACCCCTACACACACACACACACACACAAACACAAATACACACACACACACAAATACTGTTAATATTCTGGCTACCTCTATTGCTGTGAATAATAAACTATATTATTTCTGAACCATGAGTCTGCGTCTTCTATCAACACCCAAGAAACTACGGCAGACTCATACACCAGCTTTCAAATAAGGGAAAATAATCTCAGATGCTTTATATTTTTTGATAGTGTTACCTACTTCTGAACATATGACTGAACACATATAAAGCTGGAGCCCTGACCATTTAGAGCTTCTTCTGTGGAAGAACTATGCATTCACTAGTAAACAAAAGTAGATTCATCTTTTTTTTTTTTTTTCCTCCTGACACCATTTCCTCTCTCACACTGTTGCTCAAATTGGATGGAGTCTAAGGTCCTTTGAGGAAATTTTTGTTTAATGACTCAAAATAAAATAGGAAGAGTCTAAAGTGCTAAAAATACTTCTAGATAAAAGGTATAAGATAATGCCAGAAAGGATAGTAATTTTATCTAACAACTGCCTGTTCACCACTTTTTTGTTCCTTAACTAATCTCCAAATTCCTGACTAAATCCCTTTTGTAAGCCAGAATGTGAGCTAAAAACTGAGATTTTAAAAAATTTTCATTTGAAATCCAGTTAGTTAACATATATGGTTGTATTAGTTTCATGTGTACAATATAACATATAGCACTCAGTGCTCATCATGACAAGTGCTCTAATTAACCCCCATCACTTATTTAATCCATCACTCCTTTCAGATCCCCTCAAGTAACCATCAGTTTGTTCTCCGTAATGAAATGTCTGTTTCTTGCTTTGTTTCTCTTTCTATGTCTTATTATTTCCCCTTTGCTTGTTTGTTTTGTTTCTTTTATTCCATATATGAGTAAAGGTATTTGTCTTTCTCTGACTGACTTATTTCACTTTTAGCATTATACTGTCTAGTTCCAACCATGTTATTGCAAATGGCAAGATTTCAGTCTTTTTTATGGCAGAATAATATTCCATTGTATATAGATACCACTTATTCTTTATTTATTCATCAATTGATGGATACTTGGGCGCTTTCCATATCTTAGCTTTATAAATAATGCTGCTATAAACATAGGGGTGCTAGCATCCCTTTGAATAAGTTTTCTTATATTCATTGGGTAAATACACACCAACAGGATTGTTGGATCACAAAGGACTTCTATTTTTAAATTTTATGGAAATTCCATACTGTTTTCAAATATGGCTGTATCAGTTTGCATCACCACCAACAGTTCACAATTGTTACTTTTTCTTTTTTTTTTTTTAAGATTTTATTCATTTGACAGAGAGAGATCACAAGTAGAGAGAGAGAGAGGAGGGAGCAGGCTCCATGCCTGGCAGAGAGCCCGATGTGGGACTTGATCCCAGGACCCTGAGATCATGGCCTGAGCTGAAGGCAGAGGCTTAACCCACCTAGCCACCCAGGCAGCCCCCACAAGTGTTACTTTTTCACATCCTCTCCAACACCTTTTGTTTCTTGTAGTGTTGATTTTAGCCATTCTGACAGGTGTGAGGTGGTATCTCTTTCTAGTTTTGCTTTGCAATTTCCTGATGATACATGATGATGGACATCTTTTCATGTATCTACTGAACATTTGAATGTGTTCTTTGGGGAAACACTTGTTCATGTCTTCTATCCATGTTTTTATTGGATTATTTGTTTTTGGATGTTGACTAAAAACTGGATATTAAGTAACACACAAGACAGGTTTCCTTGAGCTTAAATTTTATTTGCATGAGTATCATTAACAGGAAAAAATATGCATATGTGTATGTACAAGTGTGTTTATGTATACATCTATCTATCTATCCTCTATCCCCTGTCTTCTAATTGTGGTAAATCCTGTAAGGTGGGGAATGGGATAGTCTGAAGAAATATGCTTCTGGATATGCTGGGTAAGCAAATTTAATTGCACTCAGATGCATTGGATATAAGTGAATCACTCAAATGAGTTATTTAATATTATATAGAAACAAATTAAAAGTTTATGTAGTTGAAAATAATAGGTAGTTAAAATAATTTTTTTGTTTGTTGTTTTTGTGTCTTTTTTTGTTTATATATACTATGGTGTGAATGTTTATGTCTCCCAAAATCATATTATGAAATCTAACTCTGTAAGTGCTAGTATTAAAACATAGGGGCCTTTGGGAGGTGATTAGGTCATAAGTGGGATTACAGTCCTTTTAAAGGAGACCCCAGTGAGTTCTCTTGATTCATTCATCATGTACGTTTACAGTGAGAAGATAGCCATCTATGAGGAAGTGGGCTCTCCCTGGATCTGCCCATTCCTTAATCTTGAACTTCTCCGTTCTAGAACTGTGAGAAATAAATTCCTGTTCTTTATAAGCTATTAAGTCTATATCATGTCCGTTATAGCAGCCTGCATGCAGAAGGACACTATGACCTAAAATGAGAGCAATAAATATAAAGTTTCAGTAAAGTCAGTTGGTACAATGTTTTTTTTTTTTTTAATTAGAGAAGACATGCTGCTTCATGTTAAACCTTGATATTGTATATGTTTCTTGAAGGGCCACTTCTTACTCCTTTGTGTGTTTTCCACAAAGTCCAGGATGATGCCTTACATAAAGGTAATATTTTATAAATACTGTTGGAAATATATACTTCTCTAAAATCTTATTTTGCCTACAGATTACTTGGATCCACTTTGCCTTGTGTAGAATATTTGAAATATATTAAGAACAGAATGTCTCTCTAAATAACATTTAGAATCATCATTAGTTTATGACTCCTGACTGATTTGTTTATGCAGTGATACTTACTGCAAGAACACTGAAGTTTGTAATATAATTTTGAATTAATCACCAAGCTAGTTTATTTTAACTTCTGAAAAAATAATTTCTCATGTTGGTTTAATTCTGCTCTTATGTTATGGTCATGACATTTTCATTAAAATAAAGTAGAAAATAGAAGTAAATAATAAATGAAAAATAAAAATTAAAAAATAAAAAAATAAAAGCAAATCTCTTGTGAAATGTTAAACTTTTCTTACTTATTTTGTTTTGCTTTTCTTCTACCATGCTGGCAAAGCTGTATATTGCAGATAGGTACAATTTTCTAGGTGCTAGGTTTGTTACTTTTGCTAAAATTTTCAAAATATAAGGAGTTGAATAGTCATGCATTGTTTATTAAACTCCTTATCTACACATATAAAAATAAAACAATGATGGTGACCTGGGTATTTCTAAAATTGTATTCTGTTTTTCCATATTATGGTTTACAATGTAATTAATAAAGATTCTGCATATATTAACATCATCCCATTCTATCTCATATGTATGTCCATACAGAGCATGTATGATTTCTATTCATTGCTATGTTGTGGTGAAGAGATTGTCTGAAGTAGCCTATATTTATGCAGGTAGATCTTAAGCTACGGTGATCTTGTTTATTTGCTTGTTCATGATCAGTATGTTTGAAAGATGGTAACTATTGCATCAGGTGTGACGATTAAAAAATATTATTGGTGCCTGATACACTGTGATGAAATAGGTAAGTCGATTCATAATTTGTTAATTAAATTAGAAAAGAAATTCCTTTGGATTTGTTCTTTATTAAGAGTTTTTTTTTTTTTAACGAATGCCTTGGGATGTTTTTTGTGTAATATATATCACATGCCTCAACCTTTAAATTTGAATTTAGAAAAGAGTTATCAGAATGAGCCTAGAAAATATTGTTATGGGGGCGCCTGGGTGGCTCAGTGGGTTAAGCCGCTGCCTTCGGCTCAGGTCATAATCTCAGAGTCCTGGGATTGAGTCCCACATTGGGCTCTCTGCTCAGCAGGGTGCCTGCTTCTTCCTCTCTCTCTGCCTGCCTCTCTGCCTACTTGTGATCTCTCTCTGTCAAATAAATAAATAAAATTAAAAAAAAAGAAAACATTGTTTTGAAATATTTTTGTTCTGTTGTATTATGTTAACTTAGGAAATAATGGTAGTTATTTTTATTAGCATTTCCTACTTTCCACATGCCCTTACAGATGAGATATCATGTTTTTCCTACTCTTTTTATCGTGGTTGTTATATTCTTCATGATCAATAACAATCAATGAAAATTCCTAACATTAATTTTCTTTGGGAAAGTGATATTTTAGCAGGAATCCATGACCAAAAATTTTAGCTGTTGTTCTTCCAGGAGATGAGACTATCAATGTTCCCGAAATTTCAAGAAATAGAACTTATTAATTGTGTTGGTTGATGTTTATTGTCTCTGAACTTAGAGGTGCATAATTCAATTTAAAATTTATTTTGGGGGCGCCTGGGTGGCTCAGTGGGTTAAAGCCTCTGCCTTTGGCTCAGGTCATGATCCCAGGGTCCTGGGATCGAGCCCCGCATCGGGCTCTCTGCCTAGCAGGGAGCCTGCTTCCTCTTCCCTCTCTCTCTGCCTGCCTCTCTGCCTACTTGTGATCTCTATCTGTCAAATAAAATAAATAAAATCTTAAAAAAAACGGAGTGGACCTTATGGGGGTGCTTATCTGAAATTGAGGGACATTATAAAAAAATAAAAAATAAAATTTATTTTGAATTGAAAACAAGATCTTACTGAAGTTTAGGCATCCCACTTTATATCAGGCCTCCAGTACATTCTAATTTATTTATAGAAAATATCATAAACATGAATGACACTTTTCCTATTGCATTTATATGAAACTGCAATGACTCAAAGATGTCAGATTTGAAAAGCACTACCTTTCTATAATTTCTGTTTCTTAGGAGGAATGGATATACCATTTTAGCTCAATTATCCAACAGTATTCAAAACCACCATGAATTTTAAAACATAGTTATTACACCCTAAAAATCAAGTATGAAAATGTATAAACAACCAAATCTCTATCTGTAAATGAAATACTCCCACACAGACGGGTTTTAAAACTTTCTAACTTAAGGAATTTGATAGCACAGACTCAGGGTAGTAGTTTCAGTGCCTACAGTATACTTTCAGGGAGAGAGTAATGTAGGCTCTGAGTCACTTTCTGCCTAGAGATGACCTAATAGTGGTTCTGGCATTGTTTGTTTGTTTTTGAAAATACGTTCCTGGGCGTCATTCAGAAAATGCAGAGTTTGGCATCTATATAAATTAAGGATGATCTTTTTGAACTTTTGTCTTTCATTACATCAAATTAACATAATTGTACAGAAATTCCACTAAATTAAGCATTGTTAGGAAATGTGTAAATTGGAGCTACTCAAATTAGTTGCTCTTTGAACTATGTGCTGTTGGTTCAGGATTAGATAAGGATTTTGAAGGCAAACCTAAATCATTGCTTCCTTTTTTGAGAGATTCTCAGCATATTTTCTTAAAATTAGCTGAAATAAACCATGTGTTTAGTCGCAAAGTGATTTGCATTTTTGCACAAACTCCCTATCTCCTTGAGAATTATAACAGATATTTCATGAAACATCATTGATCTTTACTTTGTTACACTGCTGTAAAGTACATTTAGAGTTGCCAGTTAAAGGTGTTAGTGTTGAGATGAAATGTCATGCATTTTTCTTCACTTCCATGCAAATGAACACAGTAAATTATTAAGACACAATGAAGAAAAAAAAATTGACAATGAGTTCCAGATTTTAAAAATCACTTGCCATTCAATCCAAATTGTGAGTTTGATCAGTTACCGAACACTTTATAATGCACCCCCGGTAATTTTACAGAGATTACTTTTTTCTTACCAATTCTTGATTATTCTGTCTTGCAATGCAGAGAAAGCTAACTAATTTAAAATAAACTTCCGTTAATTTTGATTGTTATAAACTTAAAATTGATTAATTTCCATATACAGAGTTTAAAATGTTCACAATTTACATTAAATATATATTCTGTGTATACCTTGGAAAAATTATACTGAAAATTGAAATTAAACTGATGTTGTATATAGCTGCAAGAAGCCGCCTGTCCCATTTCATCTTACTATATAAGTTGTGTCAGGTAATTTATAAAATCCCTGCTGCATAACAAATCTATTTTTTGTTGGAATGGGTAGTAATGTTTCTTCTTATTTCGAAATAAGAGTTGGTCTATGAGTGCCTCTGCAACTGTATTTTTCCTAAGTGGCTTCATGGTCCTGAACTGAGAATGCTCAGAGCATTAAACATCAAAGTAATATATTTTGACACAATTAGACATCAAGGAAATGCAATTAAAATGACACTGAGAGGGCGCCTGGGTGGCTCAGTGGGTTAAGCCGCTGCCTTCGGCTCAGGTCATGATCTCAGGGTCCTGGGATCGAGTCCCGCATCGGGCTCTCTGCTCAGCAGGGAGCCTGCTTCCCCCTCTCTCTCTCTGCCTGCCTCTCCATCTACTTGTGATTTCTCTCTGTCAAATAAACAAATAAAATCTTTTAAAAAAAAATGACACTGAGATATCACTACACACTTACCAGAATGGCTAAAATAAAATATAATGACAAGCCCAAAAGAAAAAAATATACCATTTGATGATACACAATGGCAAGTTGTACCATAACTTAACCATCTCAGACTAGTGTAGTGTTAAATTTGTTTTTCTAAGCCATGTTTTGGGTCACTTACCACTTTTCAAGGATATAAAGTGCTATCATTTTACTTAAAACTGTGAAATTTGGTCAGATTTAAATTTCAATTTATGTTAAAACATTCTGTAAACTGTGTTAGACTTTGACATTTGTTCCCTCACTTCAGTGAATAACACTATATCATATTCTGAAAAATACGCTAATTTTTTATTATTTTGAAAAATATCCCTTTTTCCTCTTATGGTAATTATTAATATGAATTAATAGTAGAATTTGAAATGGTCCAATATGACCATAAATACTTTATAGTATATTATCAAATTTAATAATGAATATAATGTACTTCTTTGGACAATTTTTAAAGACCAGTCTACTCTTAAAACAAAAAAAATGGAGATGCACTTCTTTAGTTCACACAAATTTTATTTTATTATATATAACCTCAGATAAATTTCAACAAATCATAATTTATTAAAATCATGTCTACTTAAAAATCTCATAGAAGAGTTAAACCATCAAAAATAAAAATAAACACACACAACACACACACATCACCCATGTATTGGCAAATCACAATTGCTGTAACAATACATTAGGCATTCCACAGTTAAGGGCTATCAAAATTTCCATCAGTGACAAAAAGATTTGTATCCAAATGGACTGATTTGCCAGAATCCAAGAAAAAGTCTCCTAGGATTTATTTAAAGGTAAATATTTGAACAAATACTTCTTAAATTTAGGAAATTCAGAACATACGATTAAAGAATATTTGCAGTGCAGACTATATTCAATCCTTCCTTCAAAATGTGCCTTTGAGTACATAATTCTGTTTTCTCGATCTAAATTGAGCTGTCTTCCAAGGAAGTTTTCCAAAATGTGTGTCTCTGTGTGATAAATGTTCTAAGACCTAACATGCTTCATTGTATTTTTACTGTGCTCTCAAATTTAATCAATAATTTGGATTGATGTATAATACCTAGTTTCAAATATCTTTTCCATCTATAAAAACTCCCAGCTGTCTCTTTATATGCTATTACTATTGAGAATTGTGCTGTCAGTATTATTCTTGTACATTTTAGGTGATCTGTTCTTCTCTTGGGCATCATTTATGCTCTTCTCTGTTTTTGATATTCTTAAAACTCACCATAATGTATACGAGTGGTTTTTAGTGTGTGTAGTTTTTGTTTTGTTTTGTTTTGTTTCTGATATCTCGTGTTTGGCATCATTTTAAGTCTGGTATCTTTTATCTTTCTTTAATTCTCCAAAATTTATCTCAGTACTTATTTAAATATTTTCTTTATTTTTTTTTCTCTTCTGCTGTATTTGGGCAGAAGTCATTAATTTGTTTGTTTGTTTTTCCCAACTCATTTATTCATTTTACAGCTATATTCATCTTAGTCTCCATTTATTGTATTCTTTATTTCAACAATTTTCACTTAATTTATATTCACAGTATAGTATCTTTCTTTTCCTTGTATATGTATATCATTATTTTATCATATACTTTTAAGCTATTTTTAAAAATATTTTATTTATTTATTTGACAGTGAGAGATCACAAGTAGGCAGAGAGGTGGGCAGAGAGAGAGGAAGAGAAGCAGGCTACCTGCTGAGCAGAAAGCCCGATGTGGGGCTTGATCCCAGGACCCTGAGATCATGACCTGAACGGAAGGCAGCGGCTTAACCCACTGAGCCACCCAGGTGCTCCTTTTAAGCTATTTTTTAAAAGTACAGTCATTCTTTTTTTTTTTTTTAAGATTTTATTTATTTATTTATTTGACAGAGAGAGATCACAAGTAGACAGAGGGCAGGCAGAGAGAGAGAGAGGGAAGCAGACTCCCTGCTGAGCAGAGAGCCTGATGCAGGACTTGATCCCAGGACCCTGAGATTATGACCTGAGCTGAAGGCAGTGGCTTAATCCACTGTGCCACCTAGGCGCACCTAAGCTATTTTTTTAATTCCTGTTCCAATAACACTTGGATTGGCATATAAAGTTAACCACATCATATTTTTTAGGTAAGTAATTGTACTTTTTATGTGCATAGTTATTTTGGTCCATGAGTTCAGCTCTTCTTAGGATCATCAAATCTCTGTAAAGTCTGGGTATGCTAGGATTTCCTAAGCAACAATAAAATACATTGAAACCTGGTAGCTTAATTATAATAATGTTTTCTTTCTCAATCATTCACAATAGTATTCCATTCTGAGTAGCTTCCTTCTATTTTGCAGCTATAGTGTTTGGAAAAACTTGAATTATGATATTACTGTGATAATGTGAATTAGTCAGGGTTTTTCAGAGAATCGGGAAGAGAAAAAAAGGAAGATATTCTCCAGGGCCAACTCTAGAAGTGACTATTAAAACATCTGTCCAAATTCAATTGAACAAAACTCAGAAATGCCATCTCCAGTGAAATACAAAAAAGATTATATATAGTTCTGGGCACACACATCTCATTTGACCCAATGATGTATATCAATGAAAGACTGAAGGCCAATCACCACTCCATGGGAGAATTTAAAAATAAATTTACTAATGAGGCCAAGAATTCAGAATCACCAATACTTCAGAACTAATAATAACTGCCTTCACTTGATGTTATTCTATAAGATAAATCCTACGGTCAAGTTTCAATTTTAAATTCTTAAATCCTTATGAAGAAGCATCATTTGGAGGGAGCAGTTTTCATAATTTATCATCCATCAGCCTTTTTTAAAAGATTTTATTTATTTATTGGACACAGAGAGAGAGAAAGAGAGCGAGAGAGAGAGATCACAAGTAAGCAGAGAGGCAGGCAAGCAGGGAGGGAAGCAGGCTTCCTTTTGAGCAGTGCCCGATGTGGGGCTGGATCCCAGGACCCAGAGACCATGACTTGAGATGAAGGCAGAGGCTTAACCCACCACCCACGTGATGAGAGAGCCACTCAGGTGCCCCTCATCCATCAGTCTTAATTGATTGGAGGAAAATGTGTGGAGGAATAATGCCTTAGGGAGCTAATCTCTCTAAAGAATTTTCAAGTCTTTACCCCTTCAAGGTTTTGTACAGTTCTGATAGCCTCTAAACATCCAGCGGATTTCTACAGTGACAGGCCTGTTAAAACCTGTCTTCAAACCAGGAATAGAGCTTGAAACATACCAGTCAAGGGCAACTTTGAGTATTTTAAGGCGTTTATCATCATTTCTTTGTTTTTGGTTAATATCTGAAATAGTTCCATATTACACTTGCATAATTTCTCCAGAGCTGACTTTGAAGGAGGCATTCAGTTCCAGCTAGTTCCATATTTTGGCAAGAACTATACTTCTATATTAAAAAAAAAAAACATATTTTAGGGCGCCTGGGTGGCTCAGTGAGTTAAAATCTCTGCCTTCGGCTCAGGTCATGATTCCAGGTTCCTGGGATTGAGTCCCACAGTGGGCTCTCTTCTCAGCTGGGAGCATGCTTCCATTCCTCTCTCTCTGGCTGCCTCTCTGCTTTCCTATGATCTCTGTCAAGTAAATAAATAAAATTTTTAAAAAAACATATTTTATACCAGTTATTCATGTTTATTAACTAAGATATCACAATACAAATAATACAAACAGTTGCTCTTTATTAATACCTTCAACCAAGATAAAAAAATATGTCATATTTTCTCCAAAAATTTTATATCATCTGATAGGTCAGATATATATAAAATTACATTTAAAGTTTTAAAAATATCAGCAAATATTTTCATTTAAATGCCAATTTGAAAAGAAATCTACTTTTCCAAACACGACTTTTTTTTTAAAGATTTTATTTATTTATTTGACAGAGAGAGATCACAAGTAGGCAGAGAGGCAGGCAGAGAGAGAGGAGGAAGCAGGCTCCCTGCTGAGCAGAGAGCCCGATGCGGGACTCGATCCCAGGACCCTGAGATCATGACCTGAGCCGAAGGCAGCGGCTTAACCCACTGAGCCACCCAGGCGCCCCCAAACACGACTTTTTATCCTATTTATTTTGAATTTTGTCAACAACTGATAAAATGTTTAGCGAGACTATAAATGTTAGATCGAAAAAAATGATTAATAGATGTAGGTTCAAATTATTATGTTCCATTAAAAATGATTTAGTCTTTGATGAACATCTGTTTGGTAATATGTTGTATCCAGATATAGTCAATTAAAGACATATATAAAATTATAGGGAAATGACATCTTCCGTTCCATTATGAGTAGAGCTTTTAAAATGCTATTTGTCACAACCTGTCATCTTGTCATTATGTAGCATTATGTAGCAATTAAAAAATGTATACTCTTCACTTAGAAGTCTTTTGGAAATCTAAAATATGACTTTCTATGGTTTGTGTCTCCATATTGCTTTATTGCCAGTTAAAACAAATCCACATGCTTTGATTCAAAGGTAATAAATTCCTCTTATTTGGAAAAAGGATGTTTATTTTTGTTCTCTCACCCTTAGCAGGTGGTTTCATTTTAGCACACTTCAGAGTTATAATTTCATGCTTATTAAAAACATTTATTTTGATCTACATAGATGAATGAAACTTTTATTTGATTAAATTATTTGCCAAAAAATCTGTGATTTTTATTTTTATTTTTATTTTTAAAGATTTTATTTATTTATTTGACAGAGAGAGATCACAAGTAGGCAGAGAGGCAGGCAGAGAGAGAGGAGGAAGCAGGCTCCCTGCTGAGCAGAGAGCACGATGCGGGACTCGATCCCAGGACCCTGAGATCATGACCTGAGCCGAAGGCAGCGGCTTAACCCACTGAGCCACCCAGGTGCCCCAAATCTGTGATTTTTAAAAATGTATTTCCTTTGAAGGGTTATTTTAGAGCATTCAAAGAGGATCTAAGAGTGTGGTATTATGCAGTTTTTAAGTAGGTATGAAATGGTTAATTATAGGATTGTTTCTTTAAGGCTTATGTATATTGTCCATTATATGCTATAAAATATTTTGAAAGTAAATTTAAGGTATGTTTTACGTAGTTTATTTTTTTGGAAAAAAATATTGAAATGACTTATGAAATTCAGTATACTCTCAACATTAATTTATTTTGAAATTTACCAGTTGTGTACTGAACTATTATATGGCAGATATTACTTCAGACTACACTGGTAAATGAAATACTTGGCTTTGTAGAACTTTTATTTTAATGGGTGAGACAATTCAAAGCTATAAACCTTAATAAAAATGGCATAGTGCATTCAAAAAGGAAGAGTACAATGGGGAAAAAGAAAAATTCGATCAGGGTGAGAAAAATCAAGGTTGCTAGGCAGGGGATGGGGAGTTAAAATTTTTAATAGAAAGATCAGGGCAGTTACAATGAAGCTGACAATTGAACAAATGTATGGAAAGGTGATGAATTTGCGCAGAACTATCAGCAATAAGGTCACTCCAGACAAAGGAATTGGCTATCTTGAAGGCCATAAGGTTGGATCATGCCTGGCATATCTGAGGAATAGCAAGAAGGCCATTGTGAGTGACTGAAGAGTAGCAGGGAAAGAGGTCACAGAGGTTAAATGAGTGGCTAGATCATGTAAAGCTTAGAAGTCATTGTAAAACTCTGGCTTTTATATTTGGAAACTTACTGTGTGATAGAATTTTTGCTAATAACTGAGAGTTCAAATGTCCATAAACTTTCAAGGATTCTTATTCTAGTAAGACAGAATAAAGAGAAAGAGTTCATATTTTCACATGGTGTAAGAAATGCTCGGAGATTCAAGTGTAGGAAGCTATGGGAGCACAGAAGAAGGCACTAAAATCACACCATATATTTGATGACTGTGACTATATATAAATTTGTATTTTAGATTTTTTGTAGTCATGGAATCACACAGTATATACTATTCATTGCCTGGATTTTCTTTTCTCAGCATCATTACTTTGAGATTCTCCAATTGTCTTTGCTCTATTGATGGACATTGATGAACATTTCCACTGTTTTCAATTCTTAAAAATAAAGCTGCTATGAAATTCATATACAAGTCCTTGTATGAACATAGGGTTTGTTTTTCTTGGTTAAATGCCTAGAATAAAATGGCTATTTGTGTAACTGCAACATATTTTTCATTTAAAAAAATTTTGAAACTATTTTCCAAAGTGGTTGTATCATGATATATGCCAACAACAGTTTAGATTTTTTGTTGCTTCTCAATCTAGCTCAGACCAAGTACAATTAGCCTTTATAATTTTAGCCATTCTAATAGATATGTAAGCATGTCTCATTATGATTTTAATTTTTATTTCTTTAATGTTTAAATGTTGAGAAATTGGCCATGTGCCTATAAGCCATCCATATACTTTTGGTGACATGTCTCTTCCATTATTTCCTTCACATGTAAAATTGGATACTCTGTTTGGTTATTAGTAAGGTTTTTTATTTTTATTCATTTTTAAATAATCAGAGTAGATGTCCATTATCAGATATTTAATTTGCAAATCCCTTCTCCATCTTTACGGTTTCTCAATGGAGCTTTGATAGCTGTGTCTTTCAAGAAATATGCTACTTCTTTCCTGGTACACGGAGGTATGACTACAACATTATCAATGTTGACCTTTGCAAAGAAAATCATGGCTTAAGATATATGTAGTCTGCAGTTGTTGGGAGTGTTCACCATCCTTGCCTCTAACTCATCTCTCACTGCCCACACATTCAGGTATAGGGGAATATTGATTGACAAAATATTAATTGCCAAATAACACTAGTTAGAGAATAAGAAAAATGCAGGCACCTGATTATATAATATTCCTTAAATAAAATATGTTTTTATAAGTGCTATTGGAAGTAAATTCCTCAATACTTTAATCACACAGAATGATGGAATCCTAGATTTTTTTCCCTTGTATTTACTAAGAAAATGATCATGCCTCAAGTATATTAAAATGGAATAGGGAAAATTAAAAATTGTTTTAAGTTGATTTGCGTGTGTTGTGCGTATGTGAGAGAGAAAGTGAGAGAGAAAGAGAAAGAGAGAAAAAGAGAAAGGGAAAGACAGAGAGGTGGCTGCAGTGAATTGATGAGTTGGAGGATAGATTTTAAAGTTTTGTCTTTTGCTTTCTACATTTCCTTTTCCTTAGGTTCAAGAGAACAATCAGTAATATCTCAGATGCCTGCTGGTAACATCAGCAGAAAGAGTTAGAGGTTCCTAGAAAATTATAGAAGAGATATAGTTTTCCTGACATAAGAAAAGTCATTTTTTGTCCCCAGCTATTTTCAATGATCTATACCCCACCTGTGTACTTGCCCAAGCACACTTCTTCCAAAACTTCCTGGGAGGTTCTTAAAAAGAAATGCAAAAACCACACTCCTTAAGGATTTTGAGGGAACAAGGCAATGGGAAAACTAACAGTCACCACCAGACCAGGAAATAGCCTAAGCTATTGAGACAATAAATCAGTGGTAAAACTCCTAGTGCTATTTCAAAAGCAATCAAGGCCTTGCATTCCTTTTCCCAGAAAATGAGCCCAAGACCCCATCTAGTTTCTATCTGCTCTTGAAGCCTGCAGAGTCCCTTTCCCTTGTCCAACAGTTACCCCTGCTTTATTCTAACGTTGACGTTTCTGCCCTCGGTGGAATACAAGCTTCATTCAGGTGAACATGCAATACATATTGCACAAATACATATGTGGATGTGCATGCATCCACAACCTTATGACCAACCATACATGGGATAATAAAACTCTCCCTTCTGAGTATTCATTTTAAATACTAAATAAAAATCTCTCTCCTGTTCAAACAGTCAAGGCTTTGGAACTTATTCCCTGTGAACTCCTTGTATGTTGTAAACAAAGATTCCTTTGTTTGACAACTCCACCTGTTTCTGTGATTCACCAAAGACTGACCTCAGTTAGTTCCGTTACTGTAATGTAATATCAAGCATATCTAGTTAGTTGATCATTTTGTTCAAGTCTTACATATCTTACCAATGTGATGACCATTTGTCTATGTAATCTTAAAATAAGGGTGTTGAAATTATTTTCCATTTGTCGTCCAAGGTAGAAGTTATGATTTTTGTTCTTAGTTTTTCCCTATATATCCCCAAATCTGTTGTTACGTATTAAAAGTCAAGAATTATTATACTCCTGGGGCGCCTGGGTGGCTCAGTGGGTTAGGCCGCTGCCTTTAGCTCAGGTCATAATCTCAGGGTCCTGGGATCGAGTCCCGAATCGGGCTCTCTGCTCAGCAGGGAGCCTGCTTCCTCCTCTCTCTCTCTCTCTGCCTGCCTCTCTGCCTACTTCTGATCTCTGTCTGTCAAATAAATAAATAAAATCTTTAAAAAAAAAGAATTTTTACACTCCCTGATGAATTCATCCTTTTACTCTTCTGTAATTTTGACTTGATCTTTATGTCTGATAATGAAATTTGCTTTAAAATCACTTTTCATTATCTTGATATAACCACCAAAGTTATAGTATGATTAGAGTTAATATAGCATATTTTTTCTTTTACTTTTTAAAGCACTTCTATATTGAATCCTGACAAAGAAACAAAACAACTTTTTAACTCTGGAAGCATCTTTCTAAATTATCTTTTTTTTTTTTTTTAATGAAGCAGTAGCAATTTTTGTTAAGGGACTTAAACTGAAAGAAGGTTTAGAAATTTATTTATTTATTTATTTATTTATTTAGTAAAAGATTTTATTTTATTTATTGACAGCAAGAGAGAGAGAGAGAGAGAGAGAGAGAGAAGAAGCACACAAACAGGGGGAATCATGTGCAAAGGGAGAGGAAGAAGCAAGCTCCTTGGGGTGCAAGTAGTCCCATGCAGGGCTGGATCCCTGTACACTGGAATCATGACCTCAGCCAAAGGCAAACATCTGCTTAAACAACTAAGTCATCCAGGCACCCCTAGAAAATTAAAAAAAAAAAAAGACCTTTTAAAAACATTTTGTTTCTTTCTTGTTTTTTTTTTAATATTTTATTTATTTGACAGACAGAGAGACAGGAAGAGGAACTATAAGCAGGGCAGAGGGAAAAGGAGAAGCAGGTTTCCCACTGAGCAGAGAGCCTGATGTGGGGCTCCATTCCAGGACCCTGGGATCATGACCTGAAAAGAAGGGACACTTCTTGGAGGAAGCCACCCAGACACCTCTTTTCTTTGTTTTTAATATATGGCAACTGGTGCTTCCCAGCCACGAGGAGCATATTACCCATTGATTAAATCTTTGATAACAACCTATTTTAAAAGGTCTGTAAATATATACTTACTCAGATTTATACACTTTGTGTTTTCTTCATAGTTTGGGGCTGGACCCCATGGTCACAACACTGCTTCCAGTCTTTGCCTTCCCATCTTTTGATACCAGGTATTTGGTCAGCAAAGCAAATTAGTATCAAAATTAATAAGCCCTTGGCACCATATCTCTGGAGCAGGGCTTGCTCTTAGCCAAGGCCCAGAGCAGTTGACATCCCCTCGCTAGTGCTATAGCCCCAAGGACTAGGTCCCTGCCACCAGAACTCAGTCTTACATGTTATGCTAAGCAGACAAAACCAAAACAGGAAAGCTCTGACAGCTTTCACTGGCATGCCTCATCTCCAACTCCCTCGACATCTAGGCAGTACCAGATGACAGGGAGGGGTCTTGGTCCAACATATGGGAGGGAAGGAAGTAGCCACGAGCAAGTACCTGCCTCTCTGTTCCTTTCTTTCATGAGCAGGTTGTAAGGAGGAGGAAGAGGAAGGGGAAGAGAGGTGAACTTCAAGGGGTGAAGGCCTCAGGTAGGCAGCTGGCTCCTGCCAGTAGGAAAGGGACAAAGGAGAAGGCAGTGAGTCTTGCAGGGAGGGTGGGGGGTAAGGGTTACAGCTTATGACGGAATCTGGACAGGAGTAATAGGGATACTAGTCATTTGAGTCCACCATTGGCAAGCTGGGCTGGGTGTCAGGGCAGATAGGCCTCCTTGGGCAACGGCACATGAGAGAAGGTGGAATTCTTCTCTGAGGAGCAGGTGAAGCTTTGGGTGTTGGGAAAGCATAGACAGTATTGTTCCAGGGCCAAGGACAGGTCCGGGTACTCCTGGTTGGAGGTCAAGGACACAGTATGATCCAGGTCTTCTACCAGCAGCTTGAAGGTACCACATGCCAGCCACCCCTCATTATTGTGTATAACTCTCTGGTGCACTTATTGGCTTATCCATCAAATGACTCCTTCAGCAGCTTAAAAACCACCTCCACAGGCACTCCAGGATATGGGAGGCTTCCAGAGTGAAAATTTTGCACAGGATCACCCCAAAAGACCAGAAGTCACTCTGGTGGATGTAGATCTGGTCAAACATGGCCTTAGAGACCATCCAGTTCACAGGCAGTCCACTATTGGTTCTCATTTTATAGTAACTGATGTGGTGATATCTCTGGCAAGGCTGAAGTCTGAGATCTTCATCATGTTGTCCTTTGTCACCAGCACTTCCCTGGTGGCCAGGTCTTGGTGTATGCACTTCTTGGAGGCAAGGTACTCCATGCCTCAGGCTACCTGGTAGGCACAGGATACCGGGTGCTTGGAGGAGAGTTGCTCTGCTGCATTGTGGCTGATATTGTAACAGTACTCCAGGTCAGGAGGCCTCTGGGCCTGCAGGTACTCCTGTATGTTGTCTTTGGAGGCATATTCCATGATAGTGTACGAAGGACCATCCTGTGTGCAGGACCCAGCAGGTTGATGGTGTCCTTGTGCTGTCCAATCATCTTCATCATCTCCATTTCTGAGATTAGGTTTGACAGGTCTTTCTCTGCTGCATCTGACTTCAACATCTTCACAGACACTTTAGTCAAATGGTTGGATTTGTCTTTGTCCAGCCCAATGGCCTCCTCCAACACCACCTGCCCAAAGTAGGCCTCTCTTAGGGGTCTGCCTAAACTGCCTACAACCAGCCTGCCTCAAGGCAGTTATGAACTCTAGATTATCCTCAAAAACATTAAACCACAAGCTAAAAATTCTCTTCACTAGGTCTCTGTCGCAGGTCTAATTTTCTTATCTTTCATCATTTATCTTTTTCCTAATTCTTATTTTCAGTATAGTTTATTTGGCTTCCAGGTGTTTCCCCGGGTTTCTGTATGCTGTTTCATAGGGAAGAATTATCCTGTCATAAAATTATTTCTTGAGCATTCATTACATCTCTCGGTTAAAATGGGTTCTTTTATGGTATTGATTCATTTGAGTTTTCTCAAAATGGGAAGAATTTTCAAAATGGTGTTTTCCTCAAGGTTCAGAGTATGTCTTAGCCTCATCTTTACTCTTTTTGAAATTCACTTTTCAAATTCTTGTCCCTCTTTTTATCTTTTTAAATTAAAATGTTTCCTTTTACTATTTTTTTATTTGAGTGTAGTTGATAGTCAGTGTTACATTGGTTTCAGGTTTTCAATATCTCCATACATTATTCTATGATCACTACAAATATAGCCACCATCTGTCACCATATAACACTATTATAATATCATTGACTATATTCTCTACACTGTCCCATATCTCTTTTTAAAATCTCTGATTTTTATGTTTTCTGTTATTCCAATTTTCGACCTCATTTTACTTGGTTACTTTAATAAAATATGCCTGATTACACACTCTATGCTGAAAACCATAGCATTTGATTTATAGTAGTCTTCTTCTTCTTCTTCTTCTTCTTCTTCTTCTTCTTCTTCTTCTTCTTCTTCTTCTTCTTTCTTCTTCTTAATTAACATATAATGTATTATTAGCCCCAGGGGTACAGGTCAGTGAATCGCCAGGTTTACACACTTCACAGCACTCACCACAGCACATACCCTCCCCAATGTTCATAACCCCACCACCCTCTCCCTAACCTCCCCACCCCCCCCCCGGAAACTCTCAGTTTGTTTTGTGAGATTAAGAGTCTCTTATGGTTTTTCTCCCTCCCGATCCCATCTTGTTTCATTTACTCTTTTCCTGTTCCCCAAACCCCCCACATTGCACCTCCATTTCCTCATATCAGGGAGATCATATGATAGTGCCTTTCTCTGGTTGACTTATTTTGCTAAACATAATACCCTCCAGTTCCATCCATGTCAACGCAAATGGCAAGATTTCATTTCTTTTGATGGCTGAATAGTATTCCATTGTGTGTGCATATATATATATATATATATATATATATATATATATATATATTTCATTTGTTGATGGACATCTATGTTCTTTCCATAGTTTGGCTATTGTGGATATTAATGCTATAAACATTTGGTGCACGTGCCCCTTTGGATCATATACAGTCTTCTTTACCTCTATCAGAACCCCAGGAAGCTTTATTTATTTATTTACTCACATAAACAGATAATCCAACACAACGTTTTTTGATGTTCCAATGTATTATAATGTCTTACCGCTTAACACTATGCTTACTGCTCTCTTTCACTGTCTGACTAAATCCTCATCATCACTATGCCATTTAATGAGAAAGAACATTTGAACTCAGAGTTCTCTCCATATCAGGGAATGAAGACTCCACCCTTCTGTTTGTGCAGGTAAAATAAATGTTGATGTCTGTCCTGCACATACCCCATCCTGTTCACCAGAATATTCACCATCAAAATATATACACAATGAAAACCATACCTCACCACTTCTATTACCACCCAGCATGCTAAAAACACCATCATATGTTCCTGAATTATTGACTTGATTGATAACCCCACTTCCACACATACTGCACTCCTTTCTCCATGCAAATTTATTTTGGTACAGCAATTTAACCTAAAAATCAAGTCATATGATTTTATTCTGCTGTTGAAAGACTTTTGGTATCTTCCCCTTTCATATTAAATAAAAACTGAAGGCGTTTCAATGTACTAGAAGGTCATACATCAATACGTTCTTCCTCTCTCCACCACTATGAACTCCTCATTGGCCTCCTTGCTTTTCCTCAAAAGTAACAGACAAGCTGTTCACACAAAGTCTATATACTTACTTGCTCTGCCTAGAGCAATCTTTTCCTTTAATATTTGTATAACACTCTCCTTCACTTCCTGGGTCTTTGTGCAAATAACATCTCATAAATGAGATATAACCACCCAAAACAAAATAAAATTAACTTTCATCCCAGCATTCCTCAATGGCTTTTACCTTTCTTGTATTTCTTTGTATCACTTATCACCATCAACCATCAATCATTATTCTATTACTGGTTTATTTTCTTATTTGAGACAGAGAGAGAGAGAATTGGGAGGGTGCGCAGAGGAAGAAGAAAACACCCCACTGCCTAGAAAGCCTGCTGGGGAGTTACATCCCAGGACCTTGAGATCATGACCCAAGCCAAAGGCAGTCACTCAATGGACTGAGCCACCCAGGTGCCCCTCTATTATTGGTTTATTTCACTATTATATTTCAAAAGAATGTGAGCTCTTTGTGGTCAGGTATTTTATATGTTTTATTAATTGAAGTATTCTCAGAAAGGTAGCTGGCAGATTGTAAGGGCTCACTAAACTGTATTTTGTTGTTATTATTGGGCTCCTTTATGGGCTTTACCTCTTACGCTAGAAGTCTATCCTTCAGATGTAAGCGATAAGAATAGAGCCCTGCTGCCTGTTCAAATGTGTAAAAAGCCTGTATTAAGTGGATATTTTAAAAGCTAAATGAATGGCTTAATAGTTGTATATGGGGGGAAAGGGAACATATTTTCCACAGTTTAGAAGTGGAGTTCTTTTATAGACTTCTTGTACAAGCCTACACTATGGAACGATAATGGGCAGTTGTACATTACAATTATACAAACACTTTGGTAATTTATATCCTTTTTTTGTTATTCTTGACTGGATCATTTAATTCCTTAGGAGCATTATAGCATTTCAACTTTTCATGTTCAATAAACTTATTGGGATTGCTACCTTTTTTATTCAAATGGAGAAATAGTCATGATTTAATCTAAATAAAGTGTTATTGATTGTGTTGTTTTCTAAAAATGAGTCGCACATGCTAGTTTAAAAGTTTTGTTAAATTCCCAAGTCTGTCACTGATAAAAGCCTTTTGTAGATTAGTAACTTGATCAAAACGGAAAAGTTATGTATCACCTATTGTTATACTATATTTGTTTCCATCTTGCATTGTAATAACACCCATCTTAACTCTATTTAAGACAAATCATTGCCAGATGGATTTCTGGCATTGATTGCAGGATATGAAATCTAGTATAACTAAAAGTTTTTGGTTTTAGTAGCATATAAATCAATTTAGAAAAATATATGTATTTGAATATAAGATAAAGTTTTAAATTATTTGGCAATAGTAAACTAAACTTTTTTTTTGTAAATTTTTATTTTCTAAAATTTCATTGAGCTCTCTTGCAATAAGAAACAAGTTACAAAAAATTAAGGTTTATTTACCCCAATTCAAAATTATTAGGAATATAATCATAGAGGTTGAAGTATTTAAAATATTGAACCCAAAATGTTTTATTAGGTAAATTCATGAATGCTGAGCATTCACTGTTAAAATATACTAATACTATTGATAGACTGGTAGAAGCCTAAAATCAAATATTTATTAAATATTTCTATCCATATCTTTTCATAGCTTGGTAATTCATTTCTCTAGCATTAAATAATATTCCATTGTTTGCATGTACTACACTTTCTTTGACCTTTCACTTATGGAAGGATATCTTGGTTGCTTCCAAGCTTTTGTCAGTTATGAATAAAACTACTATAGACATCTTTGTGGGTATAGATTTCATCTTCTTTGGATAAATACCAAGAGCTGCTACTGCTGAATCATCTGGCAAGAATATGTTTAGTTTTGTAAGAAACTGCCAAGTTGTTTTCCATTCTTTATTCTCAATACACATGGAAGAACATTCCTGTTGCTCCACATCCTCACCAACATTTCGTGTTCTGTTGACAGTGCTCTGGATTCTGGGTATGTACTGGTGTCTCTTTTTTGTTTTAATTTGCATTTTCCTGATGACATATGATGTGAAGCATCTTTTTATATGCTTATTTGCCATCTGTAATATTTTCTTTGGTGAGGTATCTGCTAAGGCCTTTGGCTCATTTTTAATCCGGTTTTTCCCCCATTGTTGAGTTTTTAGGGGTCTTTGTGTATTTTTGATTAACAGTCCTTTGCCAGATGTGTATTTTGCAAATTTTTTCTCATAGTCTGTGCTTTGCCTTTTCATTCTCTTGGCATTGTGTTTCACAGAGTAGACATTTTTAAATTCAGTGCTTGTGCTTTTGTAGCTAAAGTTATTGCAAAAACCAAGGTCATTTAAATTTTCTTCTATATTACCTTCTACATGTTTCATGTTTAGGTTTATAATCCAATCTGAGTTAATTTTTGTGAAGAGTGTAGGATATCTGCCTGGATTTATTTTATTTTATATTTTTAGATTTAGCTTCACCATTGCTACAGAACCATTTGTTTAAAAGATTGTATTTTGCTCTCTTGTATTGCTTTTGCTTTTCTATTATATATAAAATATAATTGATAATATATATTCTGTTGCTTTAATCTAGTCTCTCTGTGGTATTACAATATCATGCTTACAATTATCGTTATGGTAAACTTTTTTTTAAGATTTTATTTATTTATTTGACAGAGAGAGAGATCACAAATGGGCAGAGAGACAGCCAGAGAGAGAGATGAGGAGAAGCAGGCTCCCTGCTGAGCAGAGAACCCAATGCGGGACTCGATCCCTGGCCCCTGGGATCATGACCTGAGCCGGAAGGCAGAGGCTTAACCAACTGAGCCACCCAGGCGCCCAATCGCTTTAGTAAACTTTGAAGTCAGTCCTCAGTCTTTGTTCTCCTTCAACACTATGTTGACTATTGTGAGTCTTTGCCTCTCCATATAAACTTTAAAATAAGTTTGTTAATATTAAAAAAAAAAAGAACTTGCTGGAATGCATTAATTGTATAGATAAACTTGGAAACCAGTGACCTCTTGAGCTTAGCAGGAATTAGACCATGGACATCAGTTGTCACAGTGGTGCCTCTGGCAGAACCTATTGCAAATCCCTAGGCAAAATGAGACCTCAAGGATCTGAGAGAATGTCTAAGAAGTACTTGATACATCCCTTGGGTATGGTTTATTAAAGTGTCCACCTGTCTGAAAGCTGGGGAATCTAGATAAGGGAGGGAAAATTAGTTATGATAAAACATATCAACAAACATCAATAAATTTTGTAAAACTAATTGTCATGGCTCATATACAATATGACCAACAGAGGGACCATCAGAAGGAAAGCATCAGTTATGTTTATTGTGAAATTTTTTATTCAAAATAAAGCAATGTGAGGGGAAGACACAATGAGAAAATTACCATTTTTTAAATGGTAAACATCTTACAAAATGGAATAGGTTTTATATTCTAAGTAGTATATTGAAAAGTAAAACATTGGGGCGCCTGGGTGGCGCAGTGGGTTGGGCTGCTGCCTTCAGCTCGGGTTATGATCTCAGGGTCCTTGGATTGAGCCCCGCATCGGGCTCTCTGCTCCGCAGGGAGCCTGCTTCCCCCTCTCTCTCTCTCTCTCACTGCCTGCCTCTCTGCCTACTTGTGATCTCTGTCTCTCAAATAAATAAATAAAATCTTTAAAAAAAAAGAAAAGAAAAGTAAAACATTAAAAAATAAAATTTCAATGAAAAAAATTATTTAATTTTTAAAAAGGTTAAAAATAGCAGAACCATTTTTCTTATAACTGGAAAATACACTGTATATACATCTATCAAAATAACTTGTCATGGGGGAGCCTGGGTGGCTCAGTAGGTTAAAGCATCTGCCTTCGGCTCAGGTCATGATTCCAGGATCTTTGGATCGAGGCCCACATCGGGCTCTCAGCTCAGCAGGGAGTCTGCTTCCTCCTCTCTCTCTCTGCCTGACTCTGCCTTATTGTGATCTCTGTCAAATAAATAAATAAAAACTTTTATAATAAATATTTGAAAAATAACTTGTCATGTCTGGAATCAGGAGCATATGGAAAAAAATAATATCTGAGGACAATACTTCTGCCATGTTTTGTGCCTTGCTAATATTTTTAAACAGTCAGGCAAATTTTAGCCTTATTGAAATACCTGCTAAGATACCTGCAGTGCCTTTTGGAGCCCTATGACTATAAAAATTAATTGCAAATATTCAAAATGTTTACTATGGTGTCACTATTTAGGGCCACCACCAAGTATGTTTCAGAAGTAAGCATAACTGTTACTCTTCCATAAGGCAAAAGGGCATATTTTCAGGAGTTCCATCTGCTGTACCAGGAGGTGAATCAAGTAATGATTTTTGTCTATAAAATAATTCACTTTTCAATCTAACATTCCTCATTCCACATTATAATAATAAAAACTAGGAGGAGACTAAAACAAACAAACAAATACAACTACAACAACCAGCTTTTCCTACAGTGGAAAAGTAAATATAACCTTAGGAGTAGCCTAAAATTTATTTTTAAATATTTTAAGATAAACGTTTTTGTTAGAAAACCATATATTTTATATTACTAAGAAATAACAGGCAACGTTTTATTAACGTCTAAAAAGTCTAGTTACTTGTATTTATCTATTAACTCATCTCTTTATGAAGTAGAACATGATCACACCTCTTGTATCTACCCAAGTTGTATGCTTTGGTTGTTTTATGTTTGCTATTTCCTTGCTTAATTTTTACAATATTTGATACATAATAGTATCTTTAAGTCCATCTATGGTTTCACAGAATTTGTTTGAACTTCATAAAAATGTACCATACTTTTTGCACTGTCCTTGTTTTAATTCTCTATTAGCTTTCCAAGTTTTATTCACTTTAGAGTGTGTAGCTATCATTTATTTTTACTCCTCCATAATGCTATGTTTACAAATTTGTATTTATCTGTACTTTTAAAAATATCTTAATTATATACCATTTCGCATCTCACGTAACACTCATGTTACTTCTACACTTATCAGATATTATGTAACGGAAAACCACAACTCAGCAACAATACAACACCGTTTTTCAAAATTAAATGGCTTACCAGAATTCTTTAATTCTATCCTTTATTTGTATTAGATGACCCTTTATTCTGGTATTTGGCATTGTTCATATGGAGGAAAGCTTATAAGTTGATATTCCATAAATAGAAGGATTTTTATGATCGATTAATTATTTTCATTTAGAATGCATAGAATATGGTTGATTTAATATTTCTTTCTTACTCTCTGCCTGGAACATAGTGCTATCTATGCAATAGCCACTAAAATATTAAGTTAATTACCTAGACTTTAAACTGCATATTAATAGGAATAGCATACAGAACTCTTCTCAGATTGGGACACCTGGGTGGCTCAGTCAGTTAAACGCCTGAGCCTTTAGCTCGGGTCATGATCTTAGGGTCCTGGGACTCAGTTCTGCAACAGATTCCCTGCTTAGCCGGGAGTTTGCTTCTCCCTCATCCTGCTGCTCCCCCTGCTTGTGCTCTCTCTCACTCTCTCTCTTACAAATAAATAAAATTAAAAAAATAAATTCTTCTCAGATAGCTAATATAGAATATCATCTTTGTATTCATCAAAGGGAAAGTGCCATATAATAATGAAATCCAGACTACTTCAAATTCACTTTTTAACCAGTAAGAAAGTACTGGAAACAAGCCAAAAATGTCTTCAATGAATTAAAGAAATAGATTGATTTTCAATATCTTAATGTTTCTAATGTTAAATTGCAAGATTTTTATACTAGATATCAGTGTAAATATTCATTATACAAGGATATTCTAAAAATAAACCTGAGAAAACTACTTGACATATATGATGACAAAAACCAATGTCAGTTTGGGTAAAACTTACAACACCTACCACCTGAAACTCTTGTTCTATATGGTGCCATCTTGTGATTCTGGGCAGCGGCAGCCACAGCTTCCAGTCAGCTAGAAGATTACAGGGGTGAACACCTGATATTCTTACAAGCATTCTATATATAGAACATATATATAGAATATATATATTCTTCTTTTTTAGTGTAATATTTAATAAATTTCATGTGATATTTGATACTTTGTTATAAAATAGGCTTTGCTTAAGATGATTTTGCCCAAATGCAGGCAAATGTAAGTGTTCTGAGTATGTTTAAATAAGCTTAAGGTAAGCTATGATATTTGATAGTTTTGGGGTATTAAATGCATTTTTAATTTTTTATGTGTTTCTCTGTACATAGCCCCCTTGTAAGCTGAGGAACATCTCTATATGTATATGTAGCCTTGGTATGGCTTACATATTATTGGCATGAAACATCTAGAACAGTACGTGTGCCATAGAATTGTCTACAACATCAAACAAGTTTCTTGAAAACTTGTGCCAAAGGGGTTATGTCTTTAAGGATTCTTATTTCAGAAGGGTTCTCTCAAACGTAAGATTTTTCAGAAGTTAAGTGAAAATCTGACCAAACTAAACATTTTTCCATTTTCCCTAGTGAGCAAAGATAGCTAAAATCTATCTGCCATTTTCAACACTGTACTCAAAGATTGTAATTCTAATTTAAGAACAGATTATTTATATCAAAACCACATGTTGGCCTAATCTTATACAATATTCATAAGTCACACTCAGACCCTTGGACACTTTTATTTGTTGAGTCTATATGGTACTACGGACATTCATCTTTTTTGACCTCATAGCTTCATGTATGTCTATACTTTTGAAAATACATGCATCATAGTTCCATTGTAAAATGTCTGGGTTATAAAATGTGCTATGCTATCAAAATGGTAATAAGAACATACAAATGACCTGATGTAATGAACTGGACCAGATTGCCAGATATCACATTTCATACCAGAAAGATTCAGTGGTAAGTTTTAAAATGGCCAGCTATACATTGACTGAATTATAACTCATTTAACTTCTTTCTTTGTGTACAGTATTATACATTAGTCAGTATTATAGTAGATAAGTACTTTGGACAGATGTAAATATGCTGTAATAAAAAATGTTTTTTTTTTTTTAGTCCTTTTTACTTGTAAGACTAGCCACAAATACCACGCCTCCCCCAAAATAATTTGCAATCCAAATTTATCTCTAAATGAATTTATTGCACAGAAAAATATGTATATATATATATATATATATATATATACACTTACAGAAGACATGTTCAAAAATAGTTACACAACAGCAGGGCCCTAAATGTAAGCAGTATAGTTGTTTTGTTTTGTTTTATTTCTTTAAAAAAAAGAGGTTATGTGAAATATTAGGATTTTATTTCCAGGCGTAGTATTTCAAGACAGTTAACTACACCTATGGTGTCAACAGCCTCTTGTTGGCAGTATGATTTTATTGGCTCCATGGAATAACAGCAAGAATTTACTATTGCTTCTTTCTTTTATGACACACACAGAAAAAAAAAATGACACATTTGCTCAAGACCAACCAGAATCATTTTAACCTATCAAAATTGATGGGAGGCCTTCACTGCCAAAGTCACTGCTGCGTTTTCACAATTCACTGCAGACAATCTGCTACTCCCATTATGATAAAGGAGAGAAGAGTCATAATCAGGGAAGAAAGCTAGATTAATACTTGTAATTATCATTGAATATTTAGCCTGCTATAGGTTTATTATTATTAGTGTCATTTGATAATTTTCTCTCATTTTATTAAACACAACTGTGAGTAATTACGCTACCTAATATTTCTCTGTATTGGCTGACTAGCTAGCAAACATTCATGAAAATATCCATTAGCCACACATATAAAATGCTGCATTATGATGCTGTTGAATCAGAACATACCACTACCTGATCCTGTAGCTCTTTGAGGATTTGCAAATCAATTAATTCTATGTTTATTGGATTCTTCCCATACAATTAGAAAATTTATAATCGAGTCCATGAACATTATTAGTTTTACCATTTTAAACCAGCAATCACACTTTGATTTTTACAACAAAAGCAGAAATATAAACACACACATTTGGATCAGTTTTCTCTTAGTCTGTCTGGACTTCAAAATCCTATTCCTCAAGATGATGCACACCAAAGTTCTGGATTAAACAAGAAATTAGATGGCACCTGAACACTTGGTTTAATATTCTCAAAAGGATTATGCAACTTCTTTCTTACAATATGACATTGTTTTACAAAGATCTACACTTTTATAATGTTAGTATTTATAATAATCAATAAAGTCAATTAATCATGATTAAAAATCAAACATAAAAATTTCTACTTTTTGCTTTTGCCCCCTCCATTTAGAACTTATTTATAGCCTGATAATTCAAAGGTCCCTATGTTTATGAAAATCTGGACAGAAATAGCTCTAAGATCCCATTCAGAACTTGATATTAATCTAAGTCTTTTGGCTCCATTTATCCTGAGAGCAAAGAGTAGGACAAAGGATTTGAGTACTGTTAGTTTATCTGGGAGATTATCCAAGGTAGAAAAGAATGGGAAAGTGATACAGTGAAGAAGCAACTTTGTCAAAGAGGTACATTGTTGATATAATTGTTGTGGATAGAAAATGAAGGCTTGCTTTTACTGAAAGGTCCTGAGAAACTTCTTTAAGTTGTCCTCATGAAGACCTGAAAACTGACAATTTTACCTATGGTTCTTATTTCCACTTCACTGAGAGCTGTCCTCAGAGGACATTAACTCTCCTACACTTTTGGGTTGTGTTGGAGACATTCTAAAATGAGAGAGAGAACATGAGATGCTATCAGTGTTAAGTAACTGCAATTTCCATTGGAACTATCCACCACAGGTTTGGCTATAATCAGGTGTTGGGCCTTGATATCAGAGGGATTTGAGGCAGTATCATTTTAGGTTAATCATTATATCTGAAATTTCCAAAAACTACAACTGATGAAACTTTGATTATAAACCTACAAATATAACAATAAATCTACAGTATTCAAATTATTTTCATAGAAATACACAAACAAAGCATCAACTGATTAATATTTAAATGTTACAAAATACTGAACTGAAAGAATTTGGTCATATAACAACGTGTAAGAAGTAGAGCTTAGGTTTAGGTTAGAAGTCAGGATGCATTTGGGACTCAGTTAAGAAATTGAATGGAGGGACGCCTGGGTGGCTCAGTGGGTTAAGCCGCTGCCTTCGGCTCAGGTCATGATCCCAGGGTCCTGGGACCGAGCCCCAAATCAGGCTCTCTGCTCAGCAGGGAGACTGCTTCCTCCTCTCTCTCTGCCTGCCTCTCTGCCTGCTTGTCATCTCTCTCTGTCAAATAAATAAATAAAATCTTAAAAAAAAAAGAAATTGAATGGATGTCTGACTATCTTATAGGTTTGCTAAAAATCAGTGACTTTGTGTTCACGTGTGGCTATGCGGGAATTTTTAACTTTCTCTAAGAAGTTATTAGGTTGATTATATAATGGCAGTAAAGGATGGGGAAAAGCAAAGTACAAACCCCATAAAGACAAAGACACTGAGTATGAGAAAAGAGTAATAGATAAGAAGAATCAATGCATTTGAGGAAAATGGGAATTGAAATACACAATGATTGTTGATTTTTTTAGATGCAGAAATCAAAACTAGCTTGCAAGAAGGAAATAACAGAAGACATGTTGTGAAAAGGCAGTAACGTGGAATAAAGGAATAGGGAGAGCATATCAGGTAATTTGGATAGGAAGGAGTTAGGAGATAATTGCTTGATAAATTTTATATGGCCCACTTAAATGCACAGATTTCTCTTCTTTAATTTATATGGAGAACAGGGTGTCCTTTCTCTTCCCTTTCAGAGCACCCGAGGTGTACTCTTTCAGACTGAAAACCTGAAAAGCTCAGGACTCAGTTGCTTAAGCACAGCTGAGAGGACATATTTCAATTAAGATTTACAGTTTGCTGTAGGTAGTAGACTGTCAAAAGTGGTTTAACCATATTTTTCATTTAACAAGAAGACTACAGAGAGTGTTTTCTGGTGTTGGTTCAGAGTCTTAAGAAAGTCAAGTGAACTGTCTTAGAGGTTTTCATGGCTTTTTATTCACAGTTGCAAAAATTGCTGTTGGAGTTCTCACTATTAAGCCCACATTTCTGGCAGAAAGATAGAGGTAAAAGAGAATGATATCTTGTACAACTGATACTTTGTCATATGGTTACAATGTAACTAGAAAAGAGACAATAAAATATTTGATGTTGTTTTAAGTTTCCTTGTTGTCAATCCCTCAGTGCTTTCTGATACTAAAGGAAAAAGTAGATGGATATTGACCTGGCAACTATCAACACCTGTCAGTCTCTCTTGGATAACCAATATCTCTATAATCTCTTCTTCCCAGTAAAAAAAAAATAAAATATATTCATAAACCACACTGTGCCATCTCAAGTTACTGCACCAAGATAAAATTACAATGATTTTCAGTTGTTCCAAATGGACAGAATACCCTTCCTTATGATATCATGTCTTATAAGATAGATAATTGGCTTGCTACCAATATACCCAGATGAGACTGTGGAAGAGACAGGAAAAAAATAATAATATTTATTTATTCCTTGGGTTGACCCTGTTTACACAGATGCATTACTATTAGAAAAGGTTGGTTTGGGACATTGGAATGAATTTACTTAATGGGTCTGTATGTAATTGGGTTGGAGAAAATTTTTAATTTCTACAAAAATTATTAGAATTCTATCTTATTCCCTTTTGATAATTTTCACATGTTAACAAAGCCAACGTTTTTGTCTAGCAGACAAGATCTTAAATCCTAACAAAACTCAATTTTTTCCTTTTTTTTTTTAAGTTTGAGAGCCTTATGTTCTCTCATGCTGCTTTAAATACAACTCAAAAAAACAAAAGGAGCTAAATGGGGCAGTAAGCCCAGACTTTTTATTTTAATTTATTTATCTTATTTTTAATTAAAAAATTAAAGATTGTATTTATTTATTTGAGAGAGAGAGAGCATGAGTGGGGCAGGGGGATGTAGCTGCAGAGAGAGACTGAGAAGTATACTCCCTAATGAGCAGGAAGCCCGATATGGGGCTCGATCCCAGGATCCTGACTGAGATCATGACCAGAGACAAAGGCAGATACATGTGCAAAATCCCTTTTTTTCTGGGAAACAATACTTTACAAGAGATGTTTGAAAAAGTACTGGGGAAACAACTTTAATCAGAGATACAAAAATTTAATTGACTTCTGTAAAGCTACAGGGATCCAAATGATGGGAATCCCAGGCCGTTTAGGTTGTGGACCACAGAGTATTCTTCTCTGTAATATTTTATTTTCTTCCATGTCTACTAACTCCAGTCCAAGTTCACTGATCTCTTTTTAGATAGTGCAAAACATGGCAAAGAATACCAAACAAGTGCCCAATATTCTACATTTATTACATCATTTCTAACATATAGAAGTGTGTTATCAAGGCTGGTTCTGTGAACGAACCTAGTTATGCTAAAGTGTGTTTTGTTCTCCAAAAATTAAATTCATGATTATCACACAATTATAAAATACTTGTGTCAAGAATTTTTATTCAAAAATTAATAAGAGAAGCAGATATTAAAACTAGTTCACATGGTTATTTGGGATATAAGCAGAGTTGTGCAGCAGAAGTGCTCTGGGCCCATAATTTGGGTTATAGAATTTATGTTTTCTAATGAAAAATCACTAACTTGCATTATTGTTAACAAGAATCCTGTGCATTACCATCAGTTTTCTCCATTATAACCTCTTGCTCTACAGTTTGTAAATAACTTTGTCAATAGCAAGCTAATAAACGGGGTGACTCCAATGGATTGAGATAATCTCCAGAGTTTCTGCTACATAATGAACAGGACTCCATTGAAAGGACACCTAAGAGTTTATTTTGCCCAAAAATTTGATCACTTTTTTCACTGTCCTTACCTATTTTCCAAACCTAGTTCTTTTCAGTCTACAGACAACCCTGTATCTGACTGACTTGTTAATTCTGGGAATGTCTTGCAGATTAATTTGCTTGCCCGAGGTGGTTCCTCTAATTGATGTCTAAGAACCCTAATTAGTTAAGAAAACTTTTATTTTAACATTTTCATTGCTATTTATTATTATTATTATTATTATTATTGCTAATATCTCTATTATAAATAATTCACAAGGGCATCTTTCTGACAAAAGACAAAGAGCTGGCTACTAGTAGAAAAAGTACATTTGACTCTGTCAGTGAAAGTGGTAAAGGGATTTGAGAAAATAAGGCAAAGCAGTGGAATTATGTGTTAAAACTTTAAATATTATAGACACATTTACTTAATTTCTAATACTGCTTATAATTAAAAAAGATGTTTTCCATGAACCACGCATTACAACAAATATATTGTTTATACAGATTAAATTTTCATCAAAAGGGACGCCTGGGTGGCTCAGTTGGTTAAGCAGCTGCCTTTGGCTCAGGTCATGATCCCAGCATCCTGGGATCGAGTCCCGCATCTGGCTCCTTGCTCGGCCGGAGCCTGCTTCTCCCTCTACCTCTGCCTGCCATTCTGTCTGCCTGTGCTTGCTCTCTCGCCCACTCTCTCTGAGAAAGAAATAAAATCTTAAAATAAATAAATAAATTTTCATCAAAAAATTATAAGTGTATTTTTTTGTAGGATCATCATAAGCATTTTGCAGATGAGAAAAGTGAAATTTAGAAAAGTATGTCTCTTCAAATCCCTCATACAATATCTGGCCTAGATAGAAGGATATACTATCACAATTGAGGAAGATAATTGAGATTACTTAAAATGATAAACTTTACTGTATAGGGTTTTTTTACAAGTTTGCCACAGATTCACATTTTTTAAAATATATATCTATTTGTGTAAAGAGAATGCACTGAGAAGTAAAAAGATAGTGATATATCAGTGCTACCAACTAATGGCTATAATATCATCACCTTATTTATGAACAATGAAACAGTGTGTAATATTTAAATAAATTTAAATAAATTCCTATTTATTTTATATATTTATAAATTTAAATGAATTCCTATTTATTTATTATTAAAGAAATTCCTCTAACAAACAGTATGTTTTGAAGGTTGCTAGCAGGAAAGTGTTGTACGACATGGAAGTAATCAGAAAATGTGATCTAAAATTCTGCTTTCAAGGGCGCCTGGGTGGCTCAGTGGGTTAAAATTCTGCTTTCAAGAAGCTATAACAGTAAGTACTGAGCATTAGCTATTATATGCTATGGATGAATAACTGAAATCTACATTTGAAACTATTGGTACACTATATGTTACCTAATTGAATTTTTAAAAGTTAATAAAAAAAACCACTATTTTATAAAACAATATTCCCAACAGGCTCTTTTGCTTTAAAATACTCACTTTGTTTCCTCTCCGAGAGAACACCAAATGGCGGATGACGCCGGTGCTGCGGGAGGGCCCGGAGGGCCCGGGGGCCCTGGAATGGGAGGCCGCGGCAATTTCCGCGGTGGCTTCGGCAGAGGCATCCGGGGCCGGGGCCGGGGCCGGGGCCGGGGCCGTGGTCGGGGCCGGGGCCGAGGCCGCGGAGCTCGCGGGGGCAAGGCCGCGGACAAGGAGTGGATCCCCGTCACCAAGCTGGGCGCCTGGTCAAAGACAAGAAGATCAAGTCCCTGGAGGAGATCTATCTCTTCTCCCTGCCCATCAAGGAGTCTGAGATCATCGACTTCTTCCTGGGAGCCTCCCTCAAGGACGAGGTTTTGAAGATCATGCCTGTGCAGAAGCAGACGCGCGCGGGCCAGCAGACCAGGTTCAAGGCATTTGTCGCCATCGGAGATTACAATGGACACGTCGGTTTGGGTGTCAAGTGTTCCAAGGAGGTAGCCACTGCCATCCGCGGAGCCATCATTCTGGCGAAGCTTTCCATTGTCCCTGTGCGGCGAGGCTACTGGGGGAACAAGATCGGCAAGCCCCACACTGTCCCGTGCAAGGTGACTGGCCGCTGTGGCTCTGTGCTGGTGTGTCTCATCCCCGCCCCCAGAGGCACTGGCATTGTCTCGGCCCCTGTGCCCAAGAAACTGCTGATGATGGCTGGTATTGACGACTGCTACACCTCGGCCAGGGGCTGCACTGCCACCCTAGGGAACTTTGCCAAGGCTACTTTCGATGCCATCTCCAAGACCTACAGCTATCTCACCCCTGATCTCTGGAAGGAGACTGTGTTCACCAAGTCTCCCTATCAGGAGTTCACGGACCATCTTGTGAAGACCCACACCAGAGTCTCTGTTCAGAGGACCCAGGCTCCAGCTGTGGCTACTACATAGTTTTATACAAGAAAAATAAACTGAACTAAAGCTTGAAAAAAAAATACTCACTTTGTAATGAGAGTCATTACTTTTGTCTAGCCAAATCTTATAGCACTGTTTATCCCTTCCCTGCTTTATCCCTTCCCAGTATCAATAAAGGCTCACTTGGGTTACCTAGAAGCCATGAGAAAGCTTGTAATAGATCTGGCTGGTTTTCACCAGCAATTTGACCACCATGTGCACAGGGAAGTCTATTGATAAAGGCTTTATTGCAATAAGTTGCAAATACATGGATGATTTTGAATTCTCTTTCTTGAGGTCTTGTTTCATGATAATAAATTTAGGGTGGCTTATTGGAATGGATGTTATTAACATATCTTCATAGTTATAAGCACATGGAATTGTAAAATAGATGAATGAATGTGGCATTACTGACAACTGTCCTCATTTTGAAATCAAATTACAGTGTACTAAGATGAGGAAGCAAAGCAGATTTGGGATTATGAGTGAAATAATTTAAAAAAGTCTTGGGGTATGATCAGACTATTGGGTAATTCAGTAGAAAAATGTCTACTGATTGAGATTCTGTGTTCCCTGATTTCAGAGAGAAGTTAAGATAAATAAGTAACACGAGGAGACTAGGAAGCCAAACATAAGTGATAATTTTGTGCCAGGGTGTGTTTACATCTGTTTATCTTCTTGCTTTACCACTAAGGTTGCTCCTAGAGGAGAGTTTAAATATGTGTTGGAGCTAATCTCTGTGGATTACACAAGAAACCACATCCTACAGCTCTCCCTGAAACACCCCTTATGATTTCAATGTAATTTGGTTTTTGCATTTTTAGAAATAACAAAATACTTTGCAAACTCATCTACTTTATTACCATCACAAGTGAGTCAGCTGACTCCACATTTTAACACAGTGACAGTCACAGAGGAATGGAGGAATGAGTAGAGTTATCAATATATGTGCTTTTAAGAAGTATGACAGGGTAGCAGCTATTTCCAGGAACCAAAACATGGGTCAGCAGCTGTGCAGGAAAAGTGATGGAATAAATGACTCATTTCAGAGGAGTTCTATAACATATTAGTTCTATAATGTATCTTCAGCCCCCAATTACCCGCTTTGATCTAAAGATAAGGATTTACAGTTAAGGTCCCATTTATGATTTGACTGGTGTGGTCTGAATCATTTTTACTATTGTTTTGACTATTACTTGAAGCCTATAGTAGTACTTGGGATATGTGTTGTGTATTCTGTGAACATGTGCTATTTTTAGATTAGATAATTTCTGTCTCGAACCCCTGTTCATTTGTTTGTTTTTGTTTATTTGATAGTGGTTTCAGTAAATGGATATATCTGAAAAATTGCAAAGCCACTATTAAAACAAGTTATTATTATATATAGCATGGAATTGCACATTCCTCCTTTGAATCCGACAGAGCTTCACCATATCCTTAACAATTTGGGAAAAACATGCTATTGTTTTTCTTTATAAAATTTCTCCTGTTAGGCTGTGATGGTTGTCATCAGCAGTAACTCCTCTGAAGGCTTTGTCAAAAGAGTTGAAAAAATTGGAAAGGTGTGTGAATGAAGCTGTTTGCTGAATATAAAGAAAAGAGCATTGAAGTACAATTCACACTCTTACTTCTCCTTCTATGCTTTCAGATGTTTGACATTTGAAAATTTTGCTTCTAGAAGAGATGCCCTATATAATTCTTACTTTAAGGAGCAAGTTGCTTTTATAATTTTTTTATTATTCTACCATTCCAGTATTTCCATTTAAATTAAATTCAATACCATTTAAAAAAAATCAAAAGTGCAGCCAGTATTCAATTCCTGGGCTAAATAATTTTAGAAAGCTTTGTGTTATTGAACCTACAGGGTTTTTCTGTAGTTTTAACTCTTTCTTTCTGTGATTTTTCCCATTAGTCACGTAAGTGACTGCAATATAACAGACATTGAGGATAAAGAAGGACTGAATAGAACAATCCTTGGCCTCATGAAGTTGAGAATCTAGCAAGGGAGTCAAACAATTCAATCATTCAGAGACAGTTTATTGAGTGCCTGGCCTAAAATGAGCACAACAAAACCCCAGGCCAGAGGAATCATTTTAATGGGAGAGATAGATAAGAGGTAAGCCAACTTAAAAAAAAAATCGTACTGCTTTTTCTTTAATAGAGATGCATATTTGAACTAAATAAGCACATTTTAAAAAGAGCAGTGATTGAGAAGAGGTTTTTTAACTGAGTGGTCCGAAAGGGCCTCCCTGAAAAAGTCTGTTTTGAACAGATTTCTGAATAATATCAGCTAGGAAGCTGCGTAAAAATCTCAGGGATGGGTGATTTTTCCAGTCGAAAAACTGTAAAGGCTCCAAAGTCACAATAGAGCTATAAGTTTCTCTAATAAAGTAACTTCTGACAAAGAATGAGAAGAAATAACTAACCCAGGTTTGAAAGAAAAGGGACAGACTTTCTATGGAATTCATATTTAATTAAAGCTCTAAAGGACAAAAATACAATAGAGCAAAATTCTGGTCACGCTGATATACCTAACGAAAGTTCATAAACAAGGTGTGGGTAGCAAAGAGTGTGTGGGAATGTTGGTAAGAACAGTGGGGAAGAGTCATCCCTGAACATGTTCTTAAATGAAGCAATTCTTGGGTTGTATTAAAGGGTAAATTGGAGTTTGCCTAAGTGATTAGAGAAGGATGCCTCAGCTTATGGAAGTTCAAAGCCATAAAGATGTGATAAACTACTGCAGATATTTTCATGTATATTTGTTGTTGCTTCTAGTAATGGTGATCTAAAAACTCCTACTTAAGACAACTAAAAATCCAGACAAAATAGCTTTTAAAGTTAAAAATATCAGAATGATTATAAAAATAAGTGAGGGATTACTGGGCCAAAATACGAAATACAATGAGAGCCTAGAGATATATGCCCTGAAGCCATTTTAGCTATGAGAGCATTTGAAACTGCTAAAACACACTGAGCTGTGTTGTTAATAGACTCTTGATACTAGAGAAACAAATCCAGCAGCAATCAAATTTGAGGACTTTGGTACAACCCAAATTTAACTTGAGATCCACAAAGCACAAGGAGAAGCAGAAATAAGACTATAGCCTACCTTGCCTTCTGTGTAAACTGAGAAAGCCAATCACTGAATTTGGAGTATGATTGTCTTGTAGAGTCTCAGATATAAGAGAAAATCCTACCAAGGAGGACCATACCGTTATTATAGCTCTTAATTATCCCTACTCAATAAGAGTTTCAAATATAATGTCTTGAACATAGCAAAATGTAACAAAGCACACAAAGAAAAACCATTAACAAGATTTGATAGACAAAATGGGATTAAGTATGATGTTAAAATGATCAATAAAGATTGTAAAATGGCTTGATTACTCTGCTCAAAGAAATGAAAGGGGAAGCAAATTGAACAAAAAACTGACACTAAAAATGATATTGAGAAAGGTTTTATAAATGAACCAAATGGATACTCTAGAACTTTAAAGATATGACAGCTAATTTAAGATACCACAGGGGTGCCTGGGTGGCTCACTTAATTAAACCTCCAATTCTTTTTCCTTTTTTTTTAACACCTTAATTTTATTTTATCTCTTTCAATTTGGCTCAGGTCATGATGTCATGGTTGTGAAATAGAGCCCAGAGTTGGGCTCTGTGCTGAGCCTGGAGCCTGCTTAAGATTCTTTTCCCTTCTTTTTCTATCCCTCCCTGCACTCTCACTTGCTCACTCTCTCTTGCTTGCAAATAAATAGATAGATAGATAGATAGATAATAGACAAAGCAAAATAAAAGCAGATTATGAAAATAAATATAAAGATTTTGAAATGAAAACAAGTTCAAAATAAAATAGAGAAGACCTACACAGCTAAAAGTTCATTCAGAAAATCTACTATTAAAGAAGTCAGTATGACACAGTGTTAAGATATCAAAAGATTTGAGCATGTACTTTACAGAAAGGGTAATCCAAATGGCCACTCATATATAAAAACTGTTTATCTTTATTATGAATCTGGAATTAAATTAAATTAAATTAAAAATAAATTAAAACCTAAAATGACATACTATTACACACTTACCATATTGGGCAACAGTAAAATTGCCTTGCAAGAATGTGAAAGAATGAAAGTGCCCATAATAAAAACATTTGAGGTAAGTTGGACAATATTTAGAAAACTTAAAAATAAAAATAAAAATTTGGTCCATTCCTAGAAATACAACATGGAACTAAATGAATATTTTCACCAGGATATGCAAACAGATGATTATAGCTATTTCATTCATAACGGCAGTTCAGTAGTGGTCTATTTGCACAATGTTACATTAAATAAGAGAGAATATTAACAAACTGGGAGGAGGGGCTAGGTTGTTATCAGAAACAGATCTTCTATGGTGCTGATTATGTTCTATTTCTCAAAATCTTTAAGTTAAAAAAGTTTTCAAATTTATATCTAGATAGATAGATGATAGATAGACAGATATCCCAGAAGCTGCAATGCTAGGCTAAGACCAGGCTTTAAAGGGCTTTTCTATACTCTACTAAATACTTGAAACCATTCATTATATCATAGCTCAGTGTTCAAATCTCCATTTGTTTCCTCAGGTTCCTAATATTTACCTTAAGGTGACCTGATTCAGACTTTTGATCACCTTTGTCTAAATATTTCTATTTTAACAAAGTCCTTTTTAACACTGAGAGACTAAAACTTAGAAAAATACTCTGATTGTTATCTCACTAGGGTGGAAAATATATAGTTACCCATTAACTAATGATATCCATGTCTACATTAGATCCGTGGCATTTTTAATTCTTGGGAGCTTTTGGTTAAATGAAATTTTTAAGCTTCCTTTAAAGGAAGCTTTAAGCCATCACCACATGAATAAAATTAAAGAACCAAATGAAAACAGGCCAAGTATTTACAGAGTAATAGAATGTGCAGTGGAAAGAGTACAATTCTGAAATCATAAAGCCTAAATTAGTGTGATGCATTTTTGCTACCCATGTAATCATAAACCAGTTATCTAAATGTGTTAGCCTCAGTTTTTTCACCCATGAAATGGTGATGATAATACTTATTATGCAGCGTTGTTGTGTGGATGTGATGAAGCATGGAGCATGAGAGTCTCATATTCCATGCTAAAATGATAGCTATTTTTATACTTATAATAATTCTAGTAATAGTAATTAAATTGTTCAAAATGGTAATATTCATTTATATTGAGGCATTGTATTGACTATTATTAGACACATTTACCAACATAAATTTCATTTTACTTTACCCCCTCTGAGGATATATATTCCCTAATTCAATATGAATCTCCTTATGAATAATAATTATCATAATAAATATGCTGATTTTTCTTCTATTTGTTTTTAAGGAGGTATCCTTTACTGTTGAACATAAAGAAACTTAAGCAAGTCTGTCTTATTCAAACTTTGCATGCTGCTTTCTTATGAAACTAGATTATAGAGTTGTATGAAATAAATTCATGCAGTTAAGACATTGATGTTTGGAACACTGGGTGGTCAGTTTAGTATTTCAAAAGAAGATTTTAAATTTAAACCTTAAAACTGAGCTCTTTCAGCCTTTTTTATAGACCATCCTTCATGCTTCATAAGTACTCCTCCATTGTAAACTAAGTAATAGTTTTTGTCACAGTGTATATACCAAAAATGGATTTTATATTCTATTATTTCAGAGTTAGTTGCAGTTTCTACTGCCTTACTTCCTTTTTTGAAAAATAGATTAATTCTACAAAAAGTTTTTTCCAGCTTTATTGAAAAAAATCGACATATTTGTAAATTTAAGAAATGATTTCTTATAACATTGCAAACTTTTAACATTGTGTAAATTTTGTACAATTTGATAAATTGGTATACATCTTTATTGCAATATAATCTACACAAAAATGTTAATACATCTACTATCTCGTATAGTTGCCACTGTTTTTTATGCATGTATCATAAGGAATTTTAAGATCTACTCTCTTAGCAACTTTTATGTATATAGTATAGTAGAGATAAACTTCAGAGGTCTTGTGGGTTTTGTTCCAGACTGCCTCAATAAAGTGATTATCTCAATAAACTAAGTCAAATTATTATATTTTTTGGTTTCCCAGTGCATATAAAAAATTATGTTTCCCAGTGCATATAAAAAATAAAAACTATACTGCACTGTTCAAAAGCATTATGTTTTTAAAGAAAATCAATGTATATACCTTAAGTACACTAGTTCTGAGTTTTCAGTGGGTCATAATTACTGATCACAGATCACCATAACAAATACAATAATAATGAAAAAACTTGATATATTGCAAGAATTACCAACATGTGACAAAGAGACACAAAATGAACAAATGTTGTTAGAAAAATGGTGGCAGCAGACCTCTTTTATACAAGATTGCTATAAACTTTCAACTTGTAAGAATGTGATATATGCAAAGTTTATTAAAGGGAAGCACAATAAAAAAAAGTATGTATATCTTATTAACTATGATCATCATGCTGTACATTAGATCCCCAGAACTTTTTCATATTATAGTTGCAAGTTTGCACCCTTTGACCATCTTACTCCACCCCAGGTTCACCCCTTGTCAACTCAACTCTAAGTTTCCATTAGTTTTCCTTTTCCTCAGATTCTGTATGTAAGGGATATCATAATACATAAATTAAAAAAATATATAAAATCTTTGAAATATTTCACTTAGAATAATACCTTCAAGATCCATCCATGCTGTTGTAAATGGCAGTATTTCTTAATTTTTCATGGTTAAGTAGTATTCCGTAGTATATATTTACCATACTTATTTTACTCATTCATCCATTAATGGATACTGAAGTTATTTCCATCTCTTGCTTAGAGTTAATAATTTTATAATAAACATAAGAGTGCAGATATGTCTTTGAACAGTGAACTTCGTTTTCTTTAGATAGATACCTAGAAGTGGGATTACTGAATCATATGGTAATTTTACTTTTAATAATATGAATAATCTCCATACTGTTTTCCATACAAATTTATATCCCTATTACAGTGCATAAGTTCCCCGTTTTCCCCAATATTTACCAAAATTGGTTAGTTTCAATTTTTTGGTAGTATATATTCTAATATCTTGCTGTGTTTTTCAGAGGTAAACAACAACAACAACAACATAAGGACTTTGCCCTGAGATTTTTACGTTGAGCACTTTTTAATGCTCCTGTTGGTCATTTATATAACTTTTTTGAAAAAAAAGTCTATTGAGATCCTTTTGCTATTTTTTTAATCATATATTTTTTTCTATTTGTATCTGTTGGTTATTAACCTCTTTTCAGATATAAGATTCGTAAGTATTTTCTTACATTCTGTGGATTGTGTTTTCATTCTCTCTCCCTTTTTTTGGCAATGCAGAAACGTTAGTTTGATGTAATACCATTTATTTATTTTTGCTTTTTTTGCTTGTGTTTTTGGTCTGGTATCCAAAAAACTATTGGCAAGACCAATGTCAAGGAGAATTTTTCCTATGTTTTCCTTTAGGAAATTTAGTTTCATGCATCACCTTTAAGTCTTTAATCTATTTCAAGTTCAGACTTATGAGTGATATAAGGTTCCCTTTTCATACTGTTTATGTGACTATTCAGTTTTAAATATCATTTATTGAACAGACTATCTTTCCCCATTACATATGTTGGCCCCTGTCAAATATTAGGTGACTGTATGAAAGGATTTATTTCTGGACTCTCAATTCTGTTCTACTTGTTTATTGGTCTGTTTTTATGCCAGTATACTTTATTGTTTTGAGCATGAGGGCTTTGTAGTATAGTTTCAAATCAAGAAGTGTAATCTCCCTTCTTCATTCTTTCTCAGAACTGCTTTGATTATTTGTTGTCTTTCATGGTCTCATATAAACTTTAGGATTCTTTACTTACTTCTGTAAAACAATAATATTGGGGTTTTTTTTAAGATTTTTAATTTATTTATTTGACAGAGAGAGATGACAAGCAGGCAGAGAGGCAGGCAGAGAGAGAAGAGGAAGCAGGCTTCCTGCTGAGCAGAGAGCCTGATGCGTGGCTTGATCCCAGGACCCTGGGATCATGGCCAGAGCTGAAGGCAGCGGCTTAACCCACTGAGCCACCCAGGCGCCCCTAACATTGGATTTTTGATAGGAATTGGATTTACAGATGGTTTACGGTAGTATGGACATTTTAACAATGTTAATTCTTACCATTCATAAATATGAGCTATCTTTCCATTTCTGTCACCTTCAATTTCTTTATCAATGTCATAGTTTATGGAGTACAGATCTTTCATCTTCTTAGTTAAATCTATTCCTAAGTATTTTATTATTTTTGATGCTATTGTGAATTAGATTGTTTTCTTTATTTTTTCAGATAGTTCATCATTAGAATGTTAAAATGCTCCTGTCTTGTGCTTACTTTGGCAGCACATATACTAAAATTGGAATGGTGCAGAGAAGATTAGCGTGATCACTGAACAAGGATGACATGACAAACTGGGAAGCAGTCCATAAAAAAAAAAAGAAACAAAACAAAATTCTTTTCTTTTATATATTGATCTTGTATTTGGTAATTTTACTAAATTTGTTTATTCAAATTTTTTGTGAATTTTTTTGGATTTTTTAACATGTAAGTTCATGTTATCCAAAAAAAGAAAATTTTACTTCTTCCTTTTTTTTTTTTTTTTTGGAGTCTCTTATTTCTATGTGTTCCTTGTTTCTCTGGCTAGGACATCCACTACTGTGTCAAATGAGAGTAGTGAAAATGGAAACACTTGTCTTTCTTCTGATCTTTAAGGGGAAAACTTTCAAAAGTTTTGATTGAATATGAGATTAGCTCGGGGCTTGCAATCTGTGTTTTTTCTTTAATGGGTTTTTTAAATTATTTTTTAAAATTTTTTATATAATGTGTTTTTATCCCTAGGGGTACAGGTCTGTGAATCACCAGGTTTACACATTTCACAGCACTCACCATCACTCACCATAGCACCTGCCCTCTCCAATGTCCATACCCCCACCATCCTCTCCCAACGCACCTCCCCCCAGCAACCCTCAGTCTGTTTTGTGAGATTCAGTCTTTTATGGTTTGTCTCCCTCCTAATACCATCTTTTTTCATTTTTCTTTTCGTATGCCCGAAACTGCCTATGTTGCATCTCCACTTCATCATATCAGGGAGATCATATGATAGTTGTCTTTCTCAGATTGATTTATTTCGCCAAGCATAATACCCTCTAGTTCCATCCACGTCATCACAAATAGCAGGATTTCATTTTTTTTGATGGCTGCATAGTATTCCATTGAACATATATACCACATCATGTATCTACTGAACATTTGAATGTGTTCTTTGGGGAAACACTTGTTCATGTCTTCTATCCATGGTTTTATTGGATTATTTGTTTTTGGATGTTGACTAAAAACTGGATATTAAGTAACACACAAGACAGGTTTCCTTGAGCTTAAATTTTATTTGCATGAGTATCATTAACAGGAAAAAATATGCATATGGGTATGTACAAGTGTGTTTATGTATACATCTATCTATCTATCCTCTATCCCATGTCTTCTAATTGTGGTAAATCCTGTAAGGTGGGGAATGAGATAGTCTGAAGAAATATGCTTCTGGATATGCTGGGTAAGCAAATTTAATTGCACTCAGATGCATTGGATATAAGTGAATAACTCAAATGAGTTATTTAATATTATATAGAAACAAATTAAAAGTTTATGTAGTTGAAAATAATAGGTAGTTAAAATAATTTTTTTGTTTGTTGTTTTTGTGTCTTTTTTTGTTTATATATACTATGGTGTGAATGTTTATGTCTCCCAAAATCATATTATGGAATCTAACTCTGGAAGTGATAGTATTAAAACTTAGGGGCCTTTGGGAGGTGATTAGGTCATAAGTGGGATTACAGTCCTTTTAAAGGAGACCCCAGTGAGTTCTCTTGATTCATTCATCATGTACGTTTACAGTGAGAAGATAGCCATCTATGAGGAAGTGGGCTCTCCCTGGATCTGCCCATTCCTTAATCTTGAACTTCTCCGTTCTAGAACTGTGAGAAATAAATTCCTGTTCTTTATAAGCTATTAAGTCTATATCATGTCCGTTATAGCAGCCTGCATGCAGAAGGACACTATGACCTAAAATGAGAGCAATAAATATAAAGTTTCAGTAAAGTCAGTTGGTACAATGTTTTTTTTTTTTTTACTTAGAGAAGACATGCTGCTTCATGTTAAACCTTGATATTGTATATGTTTCTTGAAGGGCCACTTCTTACTCCTTTGTGTGTTTTCCACAAAGTCCAGGATGATGCCTTACATAAAGGTAATATTTTATAAATACTGTTGGAAATATATACTTCTCTAAAATCTTATTTTGCCTACAGATTACTTGGATCCACTTTGTCTTGTGTAGAATATTTGAAATATATTAAGAACAGAATGTCTCTCTAAATAACATTTAGAATCATCATTAGTTTATGACTCCTGACTCATTTGTTTATGCAGTGATACTTACTTCAAGAACACTGAAGTTTGTAATATAATTTTGAATTAATCACCAAGCTAGTTTATTTTAACTTATGAAAAAATAATTTCTCATGTTGGTTTTATTCTGCTCTTATGTTATGGTCATGACATTTTCATTAAAATAAAGTAGAAAATAGAAGTAAATAATTAATGAAAAATAAAAAATAATAAATAAAAAATAAAAGCAAATCTCTTGTGAAATGTTAAACTTTTCTTACTTATTTTGTTTTGCTTTTCCTCTACCATGCTGGCAAAGCTGTATGTTGCAGATAAGTATAATTTTCTAGGTGCTAGGTTTGTTACTTTTACTAAAATTTTCAAAATATAAGGAGTTGAATAGTCATGGATTGTTTATTAAACTCTTTATCTACACATATAAAAATAAAACAATGATGGTGACCTGGGTATTTCTAAAATTGTATTCTGTTTTTCCATATTATGGTTTACAATGTAATTAATAAAGATTCTGCATATATTAACATCCATCCCCTTCTATCTCATCTGTATGTCCATACAGAGCATGTATGATTTCTATTCATTTCTATGTTGTGGTGAAGAGATTGTCTGAAGTAGCCTATATTTATGCAGGTAGATCTTAAGCTACGGTGCTCTTGTTTATTTGCTTGTTCGTGATCAGTATGTCTGAAAGATGGTAACTATTGCATCAGGTGTGACGATTAAAAAATATTATTGGTGCCTGATACGCTGTATTAAATAGGTAAGTCGATTCATAATTTGTTAATTAAATTAGAAAAGAAATTCCTTTGGATTTGTTCTTTATTAAGAGTTTTTTTTTTAACGAATTCCTTGGGATGTTTTTTGTGTAATATATATCACATGCCTCAACCTTTAAATTTGAATGTAGAAAAGAGTTATCAGAATGAGCCTAGAAAATATTGTTATGGGGGTGCCTGGGTGGCTCAGTGGGTTAAGCCGCTGCCTTCGGCTCAGGTCATAATCTCAGAGTCCTTGGATCGAGTCCCACATTGGGCTCTCTGCTCAGCAGGGTGCCTGCTTCCTCCTCTCTTTCTGCCTGCCTCTCTGCCTACTTGTGATCTCTCTCTGTCAAATAAATAAATAAAATCTTAAAAAAAAAAAGAAAACATTGTTTTGAAATATTTTTGTTCTGTTATATTATGTTAACTTAGGAAATAATGGTAGTTATTTTTATTAGCATTTCCTACTTTCCACATGCCCTTACAGATGAGATATCATGTTTTTCCTACTCTTTTTATCGTGGTTGTTATATTCTTCATGATCAATAACAATCAATAAAAATTCATAACATTAATTTTCTTTGGGAAAGTGATATTTTAGCAAGAATCCATGACCAAAAATTTTAGCTGTTGTTCTTCCAGGAGATGAGACTATCAATGTTCCCGAAATTTTAAGAAATAGAACTTATTAATTGTGTTGGTTGATGTTTATTGTCTCTGAACTTAGAGGTGCATAATTCAATTTAAAATTTATTTTGGGGGCGCCTGGGTGGCTCAGTGGGTTAAAGCCTCTGCCTTTGGCTCAGGTCATGATCCCAGGGTCCTGGGATCGAGCCCCGCATCGGGCTCTTTGCCTAGCAGGGAGCCTGCTTCCTCCTCTCTTTCTGCCTGCCTCTCTGCCTACTTGTGATCTCTATCTGTCAAATAAAATAAATAAATTCTTAAAAAAAAAACAGAGTGGACCTTACGGGGGTGCTTATCTGAAATTGAGGGACATTATAAAAAAATAAAAAATAAAATTTATTTTGAATTGAAAACAAGATCTTACTGAAGTTTAGGCATCCCACTTTATATCAGGCCTCCAGTACATTCTAATTTATTTATAGAAAATATCATAAACATGAATGACACTTTTCCTATTGCATTTATATGAAACTGCAATGACTCAAAGATGTCAGATTTGAAAAGCACTACCTTTCTATAATTTCTGTTTCCTAGGAGGAATGGATATACCATTTTAGCTCAATTATCCAACAGTATTCAAAACCACCATGAATTTTAAAACATAGTTATTACATCCTAAAAATCAAGTATGAAAATGTATAAACAACCAAATCTCTATCTGTAAATGAAATACTCCCACACAGACGGGTTTTAAAACTTTCTAACTTAAGGAATTTGATAGCACAGACTCAGGGTAGTAGTTTCAGTGCCTACAGTATACTTTCAGGGAGAGAGTAATGTAAGCTCTGAGTCACTTTCTGCCTAGAGATGACCTAATAGTGGTTCTGGCATTGTTTGTTTGTTTTTGAAAATACGTTCCTGGGCGTCATTCATAAAATGCAGAGTTTGGCATCTATATAAATTAAGGATGATCTTTTTGAACTTTTGTCTTTCATTACATCAAATTACCATAATTGGACAGAAATTCCACTAAATTAAGCATTGTTAGGAAATGTGTAAATTGGAGCTACTCAAATTAGTTGCTCTTTGAACTATGTGCTGTTGGTTCAGGATTAGATAAGGAGTTTGAAGGCAAACCTAAATCATTGCTTCCTTTTTTGAGAGATTCTCAGCATATTTTCTTAAAATTAGCTGAAATAAACAATGTGTTTAGTCGCAAAGTGATTTGCATTTTTGCACAAACTCCCTATCTCCTTGAGAATTATAACAAATATTTCATGAAACATCATTGATCTTTACTTTGTTACACTGCTGTAAAGTACATTCAGAGTTGCCAGTTAAAGGTGTTAGTGTTGAGATGAAATGTCATGCATTTTTCTTCACTTCCATGCAAATGAACATAGTAATTTATTAAGACACAATGAAGAAAAAAAATTGACAATGAGTTCCAGATTTTAAAAATCACTTGCCATTCAATCCAAATTATGAGTTTGATCGGTTACCGAACACTTTATAATGCACCCCCGGTAATTTTACAGAGATTACTTTTTTCTTACCAATTCTTTATTATTCTGTCTTGCAATGCAGAGAAAGCTAACTAATTTAAAATAAACTTCCGTTAATTTTGATTGTTATAAACTTAAAATTGACTAATTTCCATATACAGAGTTTAAAATGTTCACAATTTACATTAAATATACATTCTGTGTATACCTTGGAAAAATTATACTGAAAATTGAAATTAAAATGATGTTGTATATAGCTGCAAGAAGCCGCCTGTCCCATTTCATCTTACTATATAAGTTGTGTAGGTAATTTATAAAATCCCTGCTGCATAACAAATCTATTTTTTGTTGGAATGGGTAGTAATGTTTCTTCTTATTTCGAAATAAGAGTTGGTCTATGAGTGCCTCTGCAACTGTATTTTTCCTAAGTGGCTTCATGGTCTTGAACTGAGAAAGCTCAGAGCATTAAACATCAAAGTAATATATTTTGACATAATTAGACATCAAGGAAATGCAATTAAAATGACACTGAGATATCACTACACACTTACCAGAATGGCTAAAATAAAATATAATGACAAGCCCAAAAGAAAATATATATCATTTGATGATACACAATGGCAAGTTGTACCATAACTTAACCATCTCAGACTAGTGTAGTGTTAAATTTGTTTTTCTAAGCCATGTTTTGGGTCACTTACCACTTTTCAAGGATATAAAGTGCTATCATTTTACTTAAAACTGTGAAATTTGGTCAGATTTAAATTTCAATTTATGTTAAAACATTCTGTAAACTGTGTTAGACTTTGACATTTGTTCCCTCAGTTCAGTGAATAACACTATATCATATTCTGAAAAATACGCTAATTTTTATTTTGAAAAATATCCCTTTTTCCTCTATGAATTGGGCCATGGAGAAGGTGACACCGACTCGCTTCGCAAACTGCCTTGGTGAGAGACCCAGGCAGCTCCAGAGGTTTGGGACGGCCTGGGGTCCTCTTGGCCCACCCATGACTACTCCAGTCAAGTGTAGTGATCAGGCCTGGGTTGATGAGGAGTGGTTGCTATGACCTCAAAGCTTTGTGACATCACAGATGCTGGCTTCACTGAAGCAGCTGTCCCTCTCCCATGACCTTGGTGTCCTATGGCTTTAAGTAGGAAGCTCCGGGAAGGACAGAACAAGAGCCCTCTGAACCTGATCAAGAACTCAGGATGTCTTGTGGTTTAATGTCCAACTTCCCCTTTCTGGAGACATAGAGGAAGGAAAATGACATTCAGTATACCTTCCTTTAGGCCAACATATCCCCGGAGATGGCAAGGTGTCCTTTTCCACTACAATTTCTAGATATTTCAAGAAAAGGTGAGGCCTCGCAGGTATGAATAGCTCTCCGTGGGTTTTCTCATCCTGTGGGTGAGAGCGTACTTTGTCAGCGTCTTTCGCCTATGCGTCTGTGATGACTAAGGTACGGAAAGTCCCTTTCCGAGGTAAAAGGTGATGGCATCGATATATGGTGCTGTCTGGGGCCTAGTCTCCTAGTGTTCTGAAACACACGGCTAAGGGATGAGGCCTCTGTCTACCTGGCTTTCCCTTAAATACCTTTGCAAAGACTTCGAGGGAGTGACCTTCTGCATCAGAGCTAACTCTCATTGAAGAGGCCTGGACCGAAACTGTTGTCATTATTAGTTAACTGTACTTGTTGTGGTAACGGGTATAGACATGTGGACCAAGTCTCTTTAGTCAGAAGGAAAGGGACGGCCTATACCGACGGCTTGCAAGGCCCATTCGAGCAGACTTTTGGAGTGAGCCGCAATGCCTTTGCAAGGACTAGTGGATCAGGAAGTTTGGGTCCATTTCGGCACCACAGTATTCCTCTGCCGTCGAAGTGAATGAACCCCTGGACCTTGCCTTGACATGAATGTCCCATGCCCTGCTGTTGGGAAATGGAAAAGGAAGGGAATACTGACGGGCAAGAAGTCAGAGAAGGAGACCCACCAGGAGTGACTCAGGACTCTGAGAATCCAGCTGAGGTTTACCAAAAAGAGAACTGCTTAATGGGTAGTCAGGAGTTGTGGAATATATTAAGAGGAGCACTGGACGTACATGCAACTAAAGCATCCCTGAATACTCTGTCAAAAACGGATGATGGATGATAGGCAGGCTTTCTCCACAGAACAGCAACAAGAACAACATAATTTCAGAGGAAAACATTATGGCCCTCTCTAAACCAAAGGCAGTCACAGGAGAAAAGGAAAGAATTATATTGTTTATTGTCTTTCCTTTATTGAAATGACATGGAATTGGTTTCCTAAAATGTCCTTTTTTGAATTGGGTCTTTATCCTTGTGAATTAGAGCTTACCCACCTCTTCCATCTCTGGATTTGATGAGAGGACATCACAATGCCTTCACTAAATACCTAGAGGAGTGGCTCAAGAAAATGTCTTGACCTGGCCTTCTGTGTGTTGGCTGGGGTTGGATTACTGCTTCAAATGGTTCCGTCACTACTAGAGCTGAGATTTTGTAGGATTACTGACCTAACTTGGATGTTCCTATGTGTCTGCGAATTTATCCTTTTCTCTCAGTTCTTGGATTTGCTAGCATAAATGTGTGGATGTGCCTCTTCGGTTTTTCTTTTTTCCTTTCTCCGAGTTGTCATGTGGTTTCATACTTGCAGCTGTGTGCTTGTCTCCCTGTTTTATCCCAGTAATGGCTTCTGTGGTTTGTTCGTGTTGTGAAAACTGAAGTGTGAGGTCTCCTGATTCATTTCCTATTGGTTTGTTTGTATTTCCTTAATTTTGATAATCACATGTATGATTTCAATTTTTCTGTTAACTTTGGAGTTCGGTTTTTCTTCATCTTGTTCCTTCAGTCGTCCTTATAGGGGGATTTCTTTTTCAGTGTTTTTAAATTTTGGAAATGCATGCTTTTAACCCTATATGGTTTCCCCATAAAATGTTTTGGCATCCTCCTCTAAGTTTCTTAGAATTCCTTCGTTCATGGCTCTTCTTTTCCTTTGGATTTTCTTTCTTGCATTCATTGCAGTTCGTGAATGTGTTGTGTTTTCCACTTTAGTGTCTGGCTGTATTTCCAATTTGAAAGTGATATCTTCCTGTTTTCATACCTTCGTGATCATAAGTGCACAGGATAGGTTTTGACTTCTCTTCCATGAATTACGACTGGATTTGGACTCGAGCTCATGACCTGCGATAGACAAAGTTAGGTCTGCTGCTGGGAAGAACATATCTTATTGTCCTCAGAGACGCAATCTTTCTCATCGATCCCCAAAGTTCAGGTGGTCTCGAGAGCCCATGTGGACGTCTGTTATTCCTTAGCACCTTCCCATCCAGATGATCTGTCCTGTGCTTAACGTAGATATCATAATTGCCAACAGTATTGGATAAAATTTACCATCTCCCTTCCTGTGTGTTCATACCTTCCAACGTTTAGATACACCCTTGTTCGTGGTGTATATGTTGGCAATTCTTCCAGGTTTCTGTTGTTTTGATGCTCCATCAAGACAAAACAACTTCCGCTTATCTTTTGTCTCTCGAAGGCATAAAATGACTCTCGCTGACTTATGCACAAACACTTTGGCTCTCTTCTCCTTGGGAATAGCATAACCTATGTCTTCCCTGTTTCTTCACTTGCAAGCTATGAGTATCTTTATAGTCGAAGGAAATCTCCTATGGTCAACAGAAGGACGAGCTAGTTTAATATTTGTTGTTTTCTTATGGATGTTTTCTACCTTTTTTTTTTTTTATTTGGAATTTCAACCACTCTTACAAACTGTTTGTATTGACGGGAGACTTTAGTCCTGATACTGAATGTATTATTGATAGGTAATAGTTCACTTTCTCATTTCGGTTGGCTTCTGACTTGGATTCTATTTGCCTTTCACCTATATGGTATTTTCTTGGGGTTGCTTCATTGGTACGATTCCTCGCTTCCTTCCCATATTTTGCATGTGCATGTGTTAATGCTGTGTGGTGTGTGTGTGTTTCACATCACAATTATTATTAAAATACGAGAGAATGGAATTCGGTCTCTTGTGGGTAGCAATTCAATTTGACATGCCTTGAAATCTCACATTCCATCAGTTTCAGGAAATCTCCTGCAAGGAATGTCATCTCTTGTCCTCTTCAAGTAACACGTGTTCTCACAAAACTGCTTTCCAAAGAACAGCACCATTTGAATTTCTCATTAGAGTCATACTGTTTGTACCAATACCCTTTCTTTTTCGTATGATTCTTGAGTGTCATGAGTTAGTGAAATCGTCTGTCTGATGTCGTTCTGAGAATGATAGATGTGACAAAGCCCAATGCTCTCCGCAAGACTGCCATAAGAGACAAGTGGAAGAATTCCTTCTTGCTTATGTCTCAGTACGAATTGCGGTGACATGGAGGAGAGTGAGATGGTAGTAGTGTCTAATAACCTCATGCTTGTCTTCAGCTATGAAGGCAACAGGAAGATGAACACAACAACTGCATTGGGGTGGAAATTGACCTGAAGCCTACAAGATAAACTCCACAGCGAAAGAGAACGGAAGTTGCAGAGATGATGGGAGAAGGTTGGAGACATGGCTCAGGGGAGATTTGGTTGGTTCGTGGATCAGAGGGCTGGAGTCCATGAAAAGGACCAAGGCACAGGAGAGCAGGGCACACTGGGAACCCACAAGGAACCTGTTTCCCAGTGCCGTTGACTGTGAGACGCAGAGGGTCTGAAGGGCACAAGTACTTGACAACACAAGTGTTGAAGGCTGAAGTTTTCCTATCAGCAGGCTTGGCAGACATCAACTTGAAGGAACACCATCTTTTTCCTGCATATGACACCAACAAGCGACCAGGAGCAGACAGCCTGGAGACAATGATCAGAGAGAGACAATACTAAGTGACGCAGTGGGAAGATGGTGAGTAGTGGGAGTGATTCCGTGAAAGGCAGTGTTCGTGGAGATGTCTCAATGTGGACATAATAAATTTTGGGCTCTCGCAACAGCAGCATCAAGACAAAGCTACTGGCCAAGACAGGTATGTGAGGACATAGGCTGCCTAGCCAGCCAACTTGAAATCCCGACAGTGGAATACTTGGAAAACTGCCTTCCTCAGTCCAAGATGCTTAGTCCAAGGACAATGACTCTCCCATAGGGGACGAGAAGAAAGCTTTGACCACATGTTCTCTTCTGAACACAGCATTCTGCAGGCCTGCGTTCTGCTGAGTTGCTCGAATTTCTCCTTTCACAGGCACACCAGAGCCCACCAAGGTAAACCTCTGCATATTCAACCCGGACCCTAAAAACAACAAACGGCCGGAAAGGAGAGCTACAGCAAATGACTGGCCTCCAGGACAGGGTCAGCCACAACACAAACAGCAGTGGCATGCATGCCACATACACACTCACAAACACACACACACGCACGCACTCAACAAACCTTAAGGGCCAGCCCTGGGTACTCCGGATCTCTTCCTCCTAAATAAATTACCCTCAGGTTAGAAAGCAGAATGAGTTTAACGAATACAGAGAGGTGACAGAGACTTAGATCCAATGCAAAGATGAAAAAATCAATTGATGCCCAGGTAAAGGAAGAAGGAATGATTATGGCTAGGCAATCAGAGTGAACCCTCTACATAGAAAACGCCTGATGCGGGATTGAAAGCAGGGGCCTGGATACTCGCTGTACGTCAGAAAACATAGGAGATATCAGAGAGTCTCGAACCACAGAGATAAAACTGATAAAGATAAAAGCACCTAAAGAACTCCTGAAGAGAAGATTGGTAGGAGACTGTACACTGCAGCTCCATGCAGGATCCCATGATCTTACCTCCAGAGGCTTTTCCAAAAATTCCAATGCTGTTTCAGTTCTCATCATTTGAATTCGGGTGGCCCTCCAAAGATAGGGTCCTTATTCAAAAGAGCGAGACTGATACAAAGTGAAGGTCAAGCAAACGTTAATTTTGCACAAAGCATCGAGAATCATATTGACCGGTCAGGGCCTTCTCTTGCAAAGAGGCAACCCCTCCCAGCCTCAGAGACTAACATTTATAGCGGTAGTTTAGCCAGGCTATACAGACGTGGCCAATGAGATAACAATACAGAAAAAACTGCACAGTCGTGCTAAGTCTGCTACACCACAAAAACAAAAATGCTAGGTAACACATGGGTGGACAATTGGATCTCAATTTACCCTAGTAGATATATGCGTGCCCCTCTAATGGGATGTCTTCACCTGGCCTGATTCACCCTTGTATCTAGGCTTTGAGAGTAAGCTCCTCTGGGAGGAGTAGGGTCAATTTTGTTTACAGCATGGGTTCAATATAAGTTTACTGCAGAAACACAAAATGACTCCCTCTGGCCTAGCGGACCTTATAATGAGTAGCTGTAGCATCCCTAGAAATAGAGCCAAAATGACTTCCAAATCTTCAAAACTGACGATTTACCAAAAGCAGATTCTACATCCTAGAACCTTAGGTCCAGAATGGACTCATGTACTTGGAGTCCACAGGAGCAAGCATGGAGCATGTTGGAAAAGACCCATAGCCCAAGTGAAGCCATCTGAAAGACTTCCGTGCCCGTTTCAGGAACACAACTTGTATCTTCAAAAGGACGCATTGAAGAGGATTCAAATGTCAAAGAACCTGGAGCATTCCCACAGGGTCGTGCAGATACCCTCTGGAGGAGTACATGTAGATGTGACAGCACAAGCCTGCCTTCACCCTCTCATGAACATCCCCCAAATAGTTTCATGGGATAAGCAAACAATGCCTCTTGTGGAAGATGGGCGTGTTCTAATGGAGGCAGCAGAAGATGAACAGTGGGACAACAAAGGGCCATTAGAGAGCCACAGACAGCGTATGCTACAGGTTGGTGAGGATATTCAGGAAGACAAGGAACTGGAGAATGAACATTGGAGCTCTGAGCGAAGGTCTAGCATTTGAGGATGGTGGGAGGTTCTCTGAACCTGGCTGCCTTCCATAGAGATCTAGGTCCAAATTAAAGAAAACATCCCCTGGCCACAGTCAATCCTTGTACCCCGGTTGTGTTTTTGTCTTTTTGTCAAACAATGCACATGCACATATTTGACAGAGAGACAGAGAGATCACAATCAGGGTGTAGAGCTGGAGAGGGAAAAGCTGACTTACCCCTGAGCAGGGAACCTGAGACCAGAGTCGATGCCAAGACCCTGGGATCATGAGTTGAGCTGAAGGCCGCCTCTGAACTGATAGACACAATCCATGACACAACCTTTGACTTCTGAATACGTCCTAGTTCTAGACGTGAAACACTGCTCTGTCATTGTTCACAAATGCAGGGGAAATGGATTTTGTCTTGGGCTGGTGTTGCTTGAGCTACCTGACCTGCTTTGAGAGCTGGTATAGTTTGTCCTCTTGAGGTAAGTGATTTGGCTATGTACAAACTACACTCCCACGCATATTTAGATAAAGAGAATTCCTCCATTGAATGAAACTATGTCTTGTGGTTCCATGCTTCTGTGGATGGTGATGTGAGTCCTCCTTGCCTCTGAATCTGGATCTCTGTTTCTGCTCCCAGATGAGGGACAGTTTTAGCTCTGAATTCTCAAATCCATGTTCAGCCCTCTTTTTTTTTCTCTCACTCCTACTTCTCCTACAATAAGCACCTCTTTCTATTCCTTGGAGTCAATGACTTTCCTAAGCTCATTGTCATGTTTCATCATTCTTCCTTCTTTCTTTGGATTTGTTTCCTTATTTACCATTCCTTTTCTGCCAGGTCAAAAATTTGGTCCTTTGCTTCTGCCAGCTTTTTTGGACTTTTCCTTCAGTCTGCTACCAATCTTTTCTTTAGAAATTCTTTATTTATTTTATTTTATTTTATTTTACTTTATTTTATTTCTATCAGTTTAATCTATGTGTTTTGAGACTCCCTGATATCTTTCTGCTTTCAATCCTCCATTGGGCGTGTTATATGTGAGGTTTCACTCCGATTACCTGGCCATGATAATTTCTTGTCTTCTTCCTTGGCAACAATTGATTCTTCCATCTTTGTCTTGGATATAGGTCTCTGACTCTTTCTCAGTATTTGAAAAATCAATTCTGTTTTTTATCCTGATGGTAATTTCTTTAGAAATAAGATATCATGGAGTGCCCAAGGGCTGGCCCTTGAGGGAGTCTCAGGTATGTGTGTGTGGCATGCATGCCCTCTGCTGTTGTATCATAGCTGCCCCCTGTCCTTGAGACCAGTCATCTGCAGAGGCTCTCTTTGCCAGCCTTTTGGTGTGTTTGGGGTCTGGGCTGAATAGGCTGAGGTTTAGCTTGGTGGGATCTGGTGTGCCTGTGAAAGGAGAAATTCAACCTTCACAACAGAATGAATGCCTGTAGCATTCTGTGGTCAGGGGACAGCCTATGGACAGGGCTTTCTTCTAGTCCCCTATGGGAGAATCTGTTCTCTTAAAATGAAGCAAGTTGGACTGAGGAACACAGTACCCTATGTGTTCCATGGTTAGAATTTCGTGTTTGCAGGAGAGGCAATTAAAGCCCTCACCAACCTGTCTTTGGCCAGTAGCTCGGGCTTGATGCTGCCTGTGCGAGAGCCCCAAATTTCTTTTGCCCCCATCAAATCATCTCCAAGAACACTGCCTCTCACTAATGTACAGCCAGAACCCACCATCTTCCCACTGTGTCACCTGGTATTGTCTCTAATCGTGGTTTCCAGGCTGTCTTCACCTGGCTATTTGTTGGTGTTCTCTGACAGAGAAATACAGTGTTCTTTTGAGTTGATATGCCAAGGCTGCTGATCTAAAATCTCCAGGCCTCAAGGCCCTTTGTTGGCATGAACTAGTATGATTCAGACCCCCTGATGGTCAGAATCAATGGAATTGGAGAACGTACTCCTTGTGGGTTCCAAGTGTGCTCCGATCTCTTGTGGCTTTGCCCATTGCATTGTCTCACTGCCTTCTGAATTACCAACTTTCCACTTTTCCCCTAAACCATGTCTCCAATCTTCTCCCATAGTGATTGCAACTTATTCTCTCTTTTGCTATGGAGTTTGCTTTGTGGGCTCCAGTTCATTTCTGCCATGTTGAAGTTGATGTGGTAATCTTCCTGTTGTGTTCCTGGATAAAGACAAGTCTGGAGTTACCAGACACTACTACCATCTCACTGTCCTGAAAAAGCCCCACAGAATCTTACCCAGCCATAAGCAAGAATGAATTCTTTCCACTTGCCTCATGTGGCAGAATTGTGGAGAGCATTAGCCTACGTCACATCTATCAGTCCCAGAAAGACAAATAACATACAATTTCACTCTCTCATGACTGTCAAGAGACATATGAAAAAGCAAGGGAAAAATGGACAAATAATACGACACTACCCAGGCACACAAAATGTGGTGTTTGTTGAGGTCAGTTTTGAGAAAATATGTGTTTATCAAAGAGGACAAAAGATGACATTCTTTGTAGGAAATGTGGCTGAAAGAGAGGGAATGTGAGTTTTCAAGGCATGTCAAATGGAACTGCTATCCATTAAATACCGACTTCCTATCTCCATCAATTTAATTATAATTGTTATTTGAAACACACTCAGCACACACACACACACACACACACACACACAGATAAGACACACAAAAGATGGGGAGGAAGTGAAGAATAGCACTAATGAAGCAAACCCAAAAGAAAAGAACTGAGAGAAAAGGATAAATTCCAAGACACATATTCACTCCAAAGATTAGGTCAGGAAACCTACAAAATCTCAGCTCTGTAGTAGTGACTAAAGCGTTTGAAGCAGTAATCAAACCCCTGTCAACACACAGATGGCGAGGTGCAAATCATTTCCTGTTCAACTCTTCTAGACATTTAGAGAAGGCAATGCCATTTTCTTCTCATCAATTCCACAAATGGAGGAGGTGGATGAACTCCACTTTACTAGTATAAAGACCCAATTCAAATAATGACATTTTAGGAAATAAATTATATTCCATTTCAATAATTAAACATAATAAAAATATAATTCTTTCCTTTTCTCTGTCTGTCTTCACCTGCATTTGAAAGGGCCAGCTTGTTTTTGTATTATTTTGTACTGTTGAGGAAGCCAGCCTGTCATCCATCATCCATTTTTGACAGAGTATTCACTGATGCTTCAGTTCCATATATGACCTAGTACTCCGCCTAAGATATGCCAGAACTCTTCAACACCCATTAGCCCGTTCCCTCATTCCCTGCATGTCTCTTTTTTCCTTGACTCTCAGCTTGATTCCTCAGAGTTCTGAGTTACTCCTGGTTTGTCTCCTTCTCTGACTTATCCCCTTCAGTTTTTCCTTCTTTCTACTAAGGGCCGTGGTATTCGTCCTAGGGCACATATGAGAGAAGCCATATGATATTTCCCTATGTCTCCTTGCCCATTTCATTTCACAAACCCAGTCCTGTGGCATTCATGCCAGTGCAAGAATCAAGAGTTCATCCTCCCTAATTGCTGAGGAATACTCTGTTGCAAATATGGACCACACCTTCTTTATCCACTAGTCTTTGCAAGGACATAGCAGCTCAATCCTCAGTTCTGTTCAAGTGAGCCTTGCAGACCATCGATATAAGCCATTAATTTTCCTTTGATTAAAGAGACTTGGTCAACAGGGTTATACCCATTAACACAGTAGGTAGAGATAAATAATGGTAACAAGGAGTGCTGTCCATTGCTCCTCCTTAAGGATTAGCTATAATGTATAATGTCACTCTCTCATGCAAAGGATGACAAACCTCAGAGAGACGGGATGATATACCAGAGGACTTGTTGTTTCTGATATCTCTAGATATTTCAGAGGAAATAGGAAAACTTTGCCATCTCTGGAGAAAGGTTGGCCTAAAAGATCATTTTCCTGGGCCACTCTTCTAGGTATTTAGTGAAGGCATTGTCATGTCCTCTCATCAAATCCAGAGATGGAAGAGGCGGGTAAGCTCTAATTCACAAGGATAAAGACCCAATTCAAAGAAGGACATTTTAGGAAACCCACCCATGTCATTTCAATAAGGAAAGATAATAAACAATATAATTCTTTCCTTTTCTCCCTGTGACTTCCTTTGGTTTTGAGAGGGCCACATTGTTTTCCTATGAATTGATGTTGTTGTTGCTATCTGTTGAGAAAGCCTGCCTATCATCCATCATCCATTTTTGACAGAGTATTCACGGATGCTTTAGTTGCATGGACGTCCTAGTGCTCCTCCTAATATATGCCACAGCTCCTGAGCACCCATTTATCAGTTCTCTTTTCGATAGCCCTCAGCTGGATTCTCAGAGTCCTGAGTCACTCCTGGTGGGTCTCCTTCTCTGACTTCTTGCCCTTTATTATTCCCTTCCTTAAGTGGGCCAAGGTATTCCTCCCGAGGCACATATTGTGGGTAGCCATATGACATTTCCCTTTGTTTGCTTGCCTTTTCCATTTCCCAACAGCAGGGCATGGGACATTCATGTCAAGGCAAGGTCCAGGGGTTCATTCACTCGACGGCAGAGGAATACTGTGGTGCCGAAATGGACCCAAACTTCCTGATCCACTAGTCCTTGCAAGGGCATTGCGGCTCACTCCAAAGTTCTGCTCGAATGGGCCTTGCAAGCCTTCGGTATAGGCCGTCCCTTTCCTTCTGACTAAAGAGTCTTGGTCCACATGTTTATACCCGTTACCACAACAAGTACAGTTAACTAATAATAACAACGGGTTCGGTCCAGGCCTCTTCATTGAGAGTTAGCTCAGATGCAGAATATCACTCTCCTCAAAGACTTTGCAAAGGTATTTAAGGGAAAGCCAGGTAGACAGAGGCCTCATCCCTTAGCCGCGTGTTTCAGAACACTAGGAGACGAGGCCACAGACAGCACCATATAGCGATGCCCTCACCTTTTACCTCGGAAAGGGACTTTCCGTATCTTAGTCATCACTGACCCATAGGCAAAAGACGCTGACAAAGTACGCTCTCACCCACAGGACGACAAACCCCACGGAGAGCTGCTTATACCCGCGAGGCCTCACCTTTTCTTGAGATATCTAGAAATTGTAGTGTAAAAGGACACCTTGCCGTCTCTGGGGATATGTTGGCCTAAAGGAAGGTATACTGAATGTCATTTTCCTTCCTCTATGTCTCCAGAAAGGGGAAGTTGGACATTAACCCACAAGACATCCTGAGTTCTTGATCAGGTTCAGAGGGCTCTTGTTCTGTCCTTCCCGGGGCTTCCTACTTAAAGCCATAGGACACCAAGGTCATGGGAGAGGGACAGCTGCTTCAGTGAAGCCAGCATCTGTGATGTCACAAAGCCTTGAGGTCATAGCAACCACTCCTCATCAACCCAGGCCTGATCACTACACTTGACTGGAGTAGTCATGGGTGGGCCAAGAGGACCCCAAGCCATCCCAAACCGCTGGAGCCGCCTGGGTCTCTCACCAAGGCAGTTTGCGAAGCGAGTCGGTGTCACCTTCTCCATGGCCCAATTCATAGTATTTGGTCGTGAGTGTCAGCACCAGCCCTCTGGACCTCGGAGAAAGGCAAGGATCCCTCATTCCATCTTAGCCACGACAGGCCAAGAAACTAACAGACCACAAGCAAAGCCTCAGGGGAGGAAATCCGAGCCCTGCGTAAGGGTGAGACCCTCCCACCAAATCATGGAGCATCTCAACAGGAAAAGGTCCACCCAAGGGAAGCTCAAAGTGAACCCCCGCAACCGTGCCAAAGACATGTCTGGAATCTTCCACAGCAAGCACACGAGTACCTCGATGATCTCCAGAAACGGTGCCAACAAGGCCTCCCAATCTTCCAGAACACCATTCATCCAAGGCAGACTCTACACCCTAAAACCTTAGGTCCAGGACGGACTCATGTTCTTGGAGTCCACAGAAGCCAACGGAGAGCATGTTGGAAGAGACCCAAGCCCAAGTGAAGCCATCTGAAAGACTTCCGTGCCCATTTCAGGAAGACAACTTGTATGTGCAAAAGGACGCATTGAAGAAGATTCGAATGTGGAAGAACCTTGAGCACTCCCTCATGGTGGATCAGCTACCCTCTGTGGAACTGCATGGAGATGTGGCAGCACAAGCCTGCCTTCACCCTCTCATGACCATCCCCCAAATGGTTACATGCGATAAGCAAACAGTGCCTCTTGAGGAAGATGGGCATGTTCCAATGGAGCCCCGAGAGGATGCACAATGTGTTAACAAGGGGTCAGTACAGCACGACAGACAGCGGATGCTGCAGGTTGGTGAGGAGATCCAGGAAGGCAAAGAACAGGAGAATGAACAAGGAAGCTCCAAGCGAAGGTCGGGCATTTTAGGATGGTGGGAGGTTCTCTATACCTGGCTGCCCTCCATAGGAACCTAGGTCCAAATTCAATAAAACATCCTTTGGCCCCAGTCAATTATTGTGCACTGTTTTTGTCTTTGTTATCTTATCGAACGTGCACATGCACGTTTGGACAGAGAGGCAGAGAGATCCCAATCAGGGGGTGGAGCTGGAGAGGGAGAAGCTTACTTGCCCCTGAGCAGAGAACCTGAGAACAGAGTCAATGCCAAGGCCCTGGAATCATGAGTTGATCTGAAGGCCGCGTCTGAACTGATGGACACAACCCGGGACCCAACAATTGACTTCTGAATACCTCCTTGTTCTAGACAGAACCGCTGCTCTGTCATTGTTCAGAAATGCAGGGGATAAGGATTTTGGCTTGGCTGCTGTTGCTTGAGCTATCCGGCCTGCTTCGAGAGCTGGTATAGCTTTTCCTCTTGAAGTCAGTGACTGGGCTATGGACAAACTATTCTCCGATGCCTATTTGCCTAAAGACAATACCTCCATGCCTAGATTTTCCGGGGGGAATGGCACTATGTCTTTAGGTGCTCCGCTTCTGTGGAAGGTGTTGGGAGTTCTCTGTGCCTCTGATTCTGGACCACTTTCTCTGCTCCCAGATGAGGGTCCTTTCCAGCCCCGAGTTCTCTAATCTAGGATCAGCCCTCTTTTCTTTCTCTCACTCTTACTTCACCTACAAGAGGCACCTCTTTCATTTCCTTAGAGATTCCCTAAGCTCACTATCATGTTCCATCATTCTGCCTTCTCTCTTAGAATTTGCATCCTTATTTTCTAGGCTTGTTCTTCTCGGTTCCTAATTGGATCCTCCACTTCTACCATGTTCCCGAACTTTGCATCCAGTCTCCTGCCAATCTTCTCTTCAGGAGTTTTTAGGTGTTTTTATCTTTATCAGTTTTATCTCTGTGTTTCGAGACTCTCTGATATCTCCTATGTTTTCTGATGTACAGCGAGTATCCAGGCCACCGCTTTCTATCCCGCATCGGGCGTGCTCTATGTAGAGGTTTCACTCTGACTGCCTAGTCGTAATCACTCCTTCTTCCTTTACCTGGGAATCAATTGATTCTTCCATCTTTGCATTGGATCTAAGTCTCTGTCACCTCTCTGTATTCGTTAAACTCATTCTGTTTTCTAACCTGAGGGTAATTTATTTAGGAGGAAGTGATCCGTGAGTGACCCAAGGCTCGCCCTTAAGGTTTGTTGAGTGCATGCGTGTGTGTGTGTTTGTGAGAGTGTATGTGGCATGCATGCCACTGCTGTTTGTGTTGTGGCTGACCCTGTCCTGGAGGCCAGTCATTTGCAGTAGCTCTCCTTTCCGGCCGTTTGTTGTTTTTAGGGTCCGGGCTGAATATGCTGAGGTTTACCTTGGTGGGCTCTGGTGTGCCTGTGAAAGGAGAAACTCTACCAACTCAACAGAACGCAGGCCTGCAGAATGCTGTGTTCAGAAGAGAACATGTGGTCAAAGCTTTCTTCTCGTCCCATATGGGAGAGTCTGTTCTCCTTGGACTAAGCATCTTGGACTGAGGAAGGCAATCCTCCAAGTGTTCCACTGTTGGTATTTTGTGTTGGCTGGCTAGGGAGTCTCTGTCCTCACATACCTGTCTTGGCCAAGCTCTGTCTTGATGCTGCTGTTGTGAGAGCCAAAATTTATTATGTCCACATTGAGTCATCTCCACGAACACTGCCTTTCACGGAATCACTCCCACGACTCATCATCTTCCCACTGCGTCTCTTGGTATTGTCTCTCTCTGATCATTGTCTCCAGGCTGTCTGCTCCTGGTCGCTTGTTGGTGTCATATGCAGGAAAAAGATGGTGTTCTTTCAAGTTGATGTCTGCCAAGCCTGCTGATAGGAAAACTTCAGCCCTCAACACTTGTGTTGTCAAGTACTCGTGCCCTTCAGACCCTCTGCGTCTCACAGTCAACGGCACTGGGAAACAGGTTCCTTGTGTGATCCCAGGGTGCCCTGCTCTCCTGTGCCTTGGTCCTCTTCATGGACTCCAGCCCTCTGATCCACGAACCAACCAAATCTCCCCTGAGCCATGTCTCCAACCTTCTCCCATCATCTCTGCAACTTCCGTTCTCTTTCGCTGTGGAGTTTACCTTGTAGGCTTCAGGTCAATTTCCACCCCACTGCAGTTGTTGTGGTCATCTTTTTGTTGCCTTCATGGTTGAAGAAGCCTGAGGTTATTAGACACTACTACCATCTCACTGTCTTCATGTCACCACAATTTGTACTGTGACATAAGCAAGAAGGAATTCTTCCACATGTCTCTTATGGCAGTCTTGCGGAGAGCATTGGACTTTGTCACATCTATCATTCTCAGAAAGACAATAAACAGACGATTTCACTAACTCATGACAGTCAAGAAACATACGAAAAAGAAAGGGTATTGGGACAAACATTATGAATCTAATGAGGAATTCAAATGGTGCTGTTTGTTGGAAGGCCGTTTTGTGAGAACACGGGATTCTTGAAGAGGACAAGAGATGACATTCCTTTAAGGAGATTTCCTGAAACTAATGGAATGTGAGATTTCAAGGCATGTCAAATTGAATTGCTACCCACAAGAGACCGAATTCCATTCTCTCGTATTTTAATAATAATTGTGATGTGAAACACACACACACCACACAGCATTAACACATGCACATGCAAACACACAAAGATAAGACATGCAAAATATGGGAAGGAAGCGAGGAATCGTACCAATGAAGCAACCCCAAGAAAATACCATATAGGTGAAAGGCAAATAGAATCCAAGTCAGAAGCCAACCGAAATGAGAAAGTGAACTATTACCTATCAATAATACATTCAGTACTCAGGACTAAAGTCTCCCGTCAATACAAACAGTTTGTAACAGTGGTTGAAATTCCAAATAAAAAAAAAAATAGAAACATCCATAAGAAAACAGCAAATATTAAACAGGCTCGTCCTTCTGTTGCCCATAGGAGATTTCCTTCGACTATAAAGATACTCACAGCTTGCAAGTGAAGAAACAGGGAAGACGTAGGTTATGCTATTCCCAAGGAGAAGAGAGCCAAAGTGTTTGTGCCTAAGTCAGCGAGAGTCATTTTATGCCTTCGAGAGAAAAAAGCTAAGCGGAAGGTGTTTTGTCTTGATGGAGCATCAAAACATCAGAAACCTGGAAGAATTGCCAACATATCCACCATGAAAAAAGGTGTATCTAAACGTTGGAAGCCTATGAACACACAGGAATGGAGATGGCGACGTTTATCCAATACTGTTGGCAACTATGATATCCAGGTTAAGCACAGGACAGATTATCTGGATGGGAAGGTGCTAAGGAATAACAGACGTCCACATGGGCATTCGAGACCACCTGAACTTTGGGGGTCCATGAGTAAGATTGCGTCTCTGAGGACAATAAGATATGTTCTTCCCAGCAGCAGACCTAACTTTGTCTATCGCAGGTCATGAGCTCGAGTCCAAATCCAGTCGTAATTCATGGAAGAGAAGTCAAAACCTATCCTGTGCACTTATGATCACGAAGGTATGAAAACAGGAAGATATCACTTTAAAATTGGAAATAAAGCCAGACACTAAAAGTGGAAAACACAACACACTCACAAACTACAATGAATGCAAGAAAGAAAATCCAAAGGAAAAGAAGAAAGAGCCACGAATGAAGGAATTCTAAGAAACTTAGAGGAGGATGCCAAAACATTTTATGGGGAAACAATATAGGGTTAAATGTGTGCATTTCCAAAATTTAAAACCACCGAAAAAGAAAGCCACCTAAAAGGACGACTGAAGGAACAAGATGAAGAAAAACCGAACTCCAAAGTTAACAGAAAAATTGAAATCAGACATGTGATTATCAAAATTAAGGAAATACAAACAAACCAATAGGAAAAAAATCAGGAGATCTCACACTTGAGTTTTGACAACACGAACAAACCGCAGAAGCCATTACTGGGATAAAACAGGGAGACAAGCACACAGTTGCAAGTATGAAACCACATCACAACTGGTAGCAAGGAAAAAAGAATAACCGAAAAGGCATAGCCACACATTTATGCTAGCAATTCCAAGAACTGAGAGAAAAGGATAAATTCCCAGACACATAGAAAATTCCAAGATTAGGTCAGGAAACCTACAAAATCTCAGCTCTCTAGTTTAGACGGAAGCCTTTGAAGCAGTAATCCAACCCCTGCCAACACACAGAAGGCCAGGTCAAGTCATTTGCTTGGGCCACTCTTCTATGTATTTAGTGAAGGCATTGTCATGTCCTCTCATCAAATCCAGAGATGGAAGAGGTGGGTAAACTCTAATTTACATGGATAAAGACCCAATTCAAAGAAGGACATTTTAGGAAACCCACCCATGTCATTTCAATAAGGAAAGATAATAAACAATATAATTCTTTCCTTTTCTCCCTGTGACTTCCTTTGGTTTTGAGAGGGCCACATTGTTTTCCTATGAATTGATGTTGTTCTTGTTGCTGTTCTGTTGAGAAAGCCTGCCTATCATCCATCATCCATTTTTGACAGAGTATTCATGGATGCTTTAGTTGCATGGACGTCCTAGTGCTCCTCCTAATATATGCCACAACTCCTGACCACCCATTAATCAGTTCTCTTTTCGGTAGCCCTCAGCTGGATTCTCAGAGTCCTGAGTCACTCCTGGTGGGTCTCCTTCTCTGACTTCTTGCCCTTCATTATTCCCTTCCTTTACTAGGGCCAAAGTATTCCTCCCGAGGCACATATTGTGGGAAGCCATATGATATTTCCCTTTGTCTGCTTGCCTTTTCCATTTCCCAACAGCAGGGCATGGGACATTCATGTCAAGGCAAGGTCCAGGGGTTCATTCACTTCGATGGCAGAGGAATACTGAGGTGCCGAAATGGACCCAAACTTCCTGATCCACTAGTCCTTGCAAGGGCATTGCGGCTCACTCTAAAGGTCTGCTCGAATGGGCCTTGCAAGCCGTCTATATACGCCGTCCCTTTCCTTCTGACTAAAGAGTCTTGGTCCACATGTCTATACCCGTTACCACAACAAGTACAGTTAACTAATAATGACAACGGGTTCAGTAGACCTCTCTGAGAGTTAGCTCTGATGCAGAAGGTCACTCTCCTCAAAGACTTTCAAAGGTATTTAAGGGAAAGCCAGGTAGACAGAGGCCTCATCCCTTAGCCGCGTGTTTCAGAACACTAGGAGACGAGGACACAGACGGCACCATATATCGATGCCCTCACCTTTTACCTCGGAAAGGGACTTTCCGTACCTTAGTCATCACTGACCCATAAGCAAAAGACGCTGACAAAGTACGCTCTCACCCACAGGACGAAAAACCCCACGGAGAGCTGCTCATACCTGCGACCTCACCTTTTCTTGAGATATCTAGAAATTGTAGTGTAAAAGGACACCTTGCCGTCTCCGGGGATATGTTGGCCTAAAGGAAGGTATACTGAATGTCATTTTCCTTCCTCTATGTCTCCAGAAAGGGGAAGTTTGACATTAAACCACAAGACATCCTGAGTTCTTGATCAGGTTCAGAGGGCTCTTGTTTTGTCCTTCCTGGGGCTTCCTACTTAAAGCCATAGGACACCAAGGTCATGGGAGAGGGACAGCTGCTTCAGTGAAGCCAGCATCTGTGATGTCACAAAGCTTTGAGGTCATAGCAACCACTCCTCATCAACCCAGGCCTGATCACTACACTTGACTGGAGTAGTCATGGGTGGGCCAAGAGGACCCCAGGCCGTCCCAAACTGCTGGAGCCGCCTGGGTCTCTCACCAAGGCAGTTTGCGAAGCGAGTCGGTGTCACCTTCTCCATGGCCCAATTCATAGTATTTGGTCGTGAGTGTCAGCACCAGCCCTCTGGACCTCGGAGAAAGGCAAGATGCCGCATTCCATCTTAGCAACGACAAGCCAAGAAACTAACAGACCGCAAGCAATGCCTCAGGGGAGGAAATCTGAGCCCTGCGTAAGGGTGAGACCCTCCCACCAAATCATGGAGCATCTCAACAGGAAAAGGTCCACCCAAGGGAAGCTCAAAGTGAACCCCCACAACCGTGCCAAAGACATGTCTGGAGTCTTCCACAGAAAGCACACGAGTACCTCAATGGTCTCCAGAAACGGTGCCAACAAGGCCTCCCAATCTTCCAAAAAGACCATGCATCCAAGGCAGAGTCTACACCCTAGAACCTTAGGTCCAGGACGGACTCATGTTCTTGGAGTCCACAGAAGCCAACGGAGAGCATGTTGGAAGAGACCCATAGCCCAATGAAGCCATCTGAAAGACTTCCGTGCCCATTTCAGGAAGACAACTTGTATGTGCAAAAGGACGCATTGAAGAGGATTCGAATGTGGAAGAACCTTGAGCACTCCCTCATGGTGGATCAGCTACCCTCTGTGGAACTGCATGGAGATGTGGCAGCACAAGCCTGCCTTCACCCTCTCATGACCATCCCCCAAATGGTTACATGTGATAAGCAAACAGTGCCTCTTGAGGAAGATGGGCATGTTCCAATGGAGCCCCGAGAGGATGCACAATGTGTTAACAAGGGGTCAGTACAGCACGACAGACAGTGGATGCTGCAGGTTGGTGAGGAGATCCAGGAAGGCAAAGAACAGGAGAATGAACAAGGAAGCTCCAAGCGAAGGTCGGGCATTTTAGGATGGTGGGAGGTTCTCTATACCTGGCTGCCCTCCATAGGAACCTAGGTCCAAATTCAATAAAACATCCTTTGGCCCCAGTCAATTATTGTGCACTGTTTTTGTCTTTGTTATCATATCGAACATGCACATGCACGTTTGGATAGAGAGGCAGAGAGATCCCAATCAGGGGGTGGAGCTGGAGAGGGAGAAGCTTACTTGCCCCTGAGCAGAGAACCTGAGAACAGAGTCAATGCCAAAGCCCTGGAATCATGAGTTGATCTGAAGGCCACGTCTGAACTGATGGACACAACCCGGGACCCAACAATTGACTTCTGAATACCTCCTGGTTCTAGACAGAACTGCTGCTCTGTCATTGTTCAGAAATGCAGGGGATAAGGATTTTGGCTTGGCTGCTGTTGCTTGAGCTATCCGGCCTGCTTCGAGAGCTGGTATAGCTTTTCCTCTTGAAGTCAGTGACTGGGCTATGGACAAACTATTCTCCGATGCCTATTTGCCTAAAGAGAATACCTCCATGCCTAGATTTTCCAGGGGTAATGGCACTATGTCTTTAGGTGCTCCGCTTCTGTGGAAGGTGTTGGGAGTCCTCTGTGCCTCTGATTCTGGACCACTTTCTCTGCTCCCAGATGAGGGTCCTTTTCAGCCCCGAGTTCTCCAATCTAGGATAAGCCCTCTTTTCTTTCTCTCACTCTTACTTCACCTACAAGAGGCACCTCTTTCATTAACTTGGTGATTCCCTAAGCTCACTATCATGTTCCATCAAAGAATACATTCAAATGGCCAACAGACACATGAAAAAATGCTCCACATCTCTCGGCATCAGGGAAATACAAATCAAAACCAGAATGAGATACCACCTCACACCGTTCAGAATGGCTAAAATGAACAAGTCAGTCAATGACAGATGCTGGCGAGGATGTGGAGAAAGGGCAACCCTCCTACACTGTATGTGGGAATGCAAGCTGGTGCAACCACTCTGGAAAACAGCGTGGACGTGCCTCAAAAAGCTGAAAATAGAACTACCCTATGACCCAGTGCTTGTAGTACTGGGTATATACCCTACAGATACAAACGTGGCATTCTGAAGGGGCACATGCACCCAAATGTTTATAGCAGCAATGTCCACAATAGTTAAACTATGGAAAGAAACTAAATGTCCTTCAACAGATGAATCAATAAATAAGATGTGGTATATATGTTCAATGGAATACTATGCAGCCATCAAAAAAATGAAATCCTGCTATTTGTGATGACGTGGATGGAACTAGAGGGTATTATGCTTGGCGAAATAAATCAATCTGAGAAAGACAACTATCATATGATCTCCCTGATATGATGAAGTGGAGATGCAACATAGGCAGTTTCGGGCGTATGAAAAAAAAAAAATAAAAAAAGATGGTATTAGGAGGGAGACAAACCATAAAAGACTGAATCTCACAAAACAGACTGAGGGTTGCTGGGGGGAGGTGTGTTGGGAGAGGATGGTGGGGGTATGGACATTGGAGAGGGCAGGTGCTATGGTGAGTGATGGTGAGTGCTGTGAATCACAGACCTGTACCCCTAGGGATAAAAACACATTATATAAAAAATTTTAAAAAATAATTTAAAAAACCCATTAAAGAAAAAACACAGATTGCAAGCCCCGAGCTAATCTCATATTCAATCAAAACTTTTGAAAGTTTTCCCCTTAACGATCAGAAGAAAGACAAGTGTGTCCATTTTCACTACTCTCATTTGACACAGTAGTGGATGTCCTAGCCAGAGAAACAAGGAACACATAGAAATAAGAGACTCCAAAAAAAAAAAAAAAAAGGAAGAAGTAAAATTTTCTTTTTTTGGATAACATGAACTTACATGTTAAAAAATCCTAAAAAATTCACAAAAAATTTGAATAAACAAATTTAGTAAAATTACCAAATACAAGATCAATATATAAAAGAAAAGAATTTTGTTTTGTTTCTTTTTTTTTTTATGGACTGCTTCCCAGTTTGTCATGTCATCCTTGTTCAGTGATCACGCTAATCTTCTCTGCACCATTCCAATTTTAGTATATGTGCTGCCAAAGTAAGCACAAGACAGGAGCATTTTAACATTCTAATGATGAACTATCTGAAAAAATAAAGAAAACAATCTAATTCACAATAGCATCAAAAATAATAAAATACTTGGGGCGCCTGGGTGGCTCAGTGGTTAAGCCGCTGCCTTCGGCTCAGGTCATGGTCTCAGGGTCCTGGGATCGAGTCCCACATCGGGCTCTCTGCTCAGCAGGGAGCCTGCTTCCTCCTCTCTCTCTCTCTGCCTGCCTCTCTGCCTACTTGTGATTTCTCTCTGTCAAATAAATAAATAAAATCTTAAAAAAATAATAATAATAATAATAAAATACTTAGGAATAGATTTAACTAAGAAGATGAAAGATCTGTACTCCATAAACTATGACATTGATAAAGAAATTGAAGGTGACAGAAATGGAAAGATAGCTCATATTTATGAATGGTAAGAATTAACATTGTTAAAATGTCCATACTACCGTAAACCATCTGTAAATCCAATTCCTATCAAAAATCCAATGTTAGGGGCGCCTGGGTGGCTCAGTGGGTTAAGCCGCTGCCTTCAGCTCTGGTCATGATCCCAGGGTCCTGGGATCGAGCCCCGCATCAGGCTCTCTGCTCAGCAGGAAGCCTGCTTCCTCTTCTCTCTCTGCCTGCCTCTCTGCCTGCTTGTCATTTCTCTCTGTCAAATAAATAAATTAAAAATCTTAAAAAAAATCCAATATTATTGTTTTACAGAAGTAAGTAAAGAATCCTAAAGTTTATATGAGACCATGAAAGACAACAAATAATCAAAGCAGTTCTGAGAAAGAATGAAGAAGGGAGATTACACTTCTTGATTTGAAACTATACTACAAAGCCCTCATGCTCAAAACAATAAAGTATACTGGCATAAAAACAGACCAATAAACAAGTAGAACAGAATTGAGAGTCCAGAAATAAATCCTTTCATACAGTCACCTAATATTTGACAGGGGCCAACATATGTAATGGGGAAAGATAGTCTGTTCAATAAATGATATTTAAAACTGAATAGTCACATAAACAGTATGAAAAGGGAACCTTATATCACTCATAAGTCTGAACTTGAAATAGATTAAAGACTTAAAGGTGATGCATGAAACTAAATTTCCTAAAGGAAAACATAGGAAAAATTCTCCTTGACATTGGTCTTGCCAATAGTTTTTTGGATACCAGACCAAAAACACAAGCAAAAAAAGCAAAAATAAATAAATGGTATTACATCAAACTAACGTTTCTGCATTGCCAAAAAAAGGGAGAGAGAATGAAAACACAATCCACAGAATGTAAGAAAATACTTACGAATCTTATATCTGAAAAGAGGTTAATAACCAACAGATACAAATAGAAAAAAATATATGATTAAAAAAATAGCAAAAGGATCTCAATAGACTTTTTTTTCAAAAAAGTTATATAAATGACCAACAGGAGCATTAAAAAGTGCTCAACGTAAAAATCTCAGGGCAAAGTCCTTATGTTGTTGTTGTTGTTGTTTACCTCTGAAAAACACAGCAAGATATTAGAATATATACTACCAAAAAATTGAAACTAACCAATTTTGGTAAATATTGGGGAAAACGGGGAACTTATGCACTGTAATAGGGATATAAATTTGTATGGAAAACAGTATGGAGATTATTCATATTATTAAAAGTAAAATTACCATATGATTCAGTAATCCCACTTCTAGGTATCTATCTAAAGAAAACGAAGTTCACTGTTCAAAGACATATCTGCACTCTTATGTTTATTATAAAATTATTAACTCTAAGCAAGAGATGGAAATAACTTCAGTATCCATTAATGGATGAATGAGTAAAATAAGTATGGTAAATATATACTACGGAATACTACTTAACCATGAAAAATTAAGAAATACTGCCATTTACAACAGCATGGATGGATCTTGAAGGTATTATTCTAAGTGAAATATTTCAAAGATTTTATATATTTTTTTAATTTATGTATTATGATATCCCTTACATACAGAATCTGAGGAAAAGGAAAACTAATGGAAACTTAGAGTTGAGTTGACAAGGGGTGAACCTGGGGTGGAGTAAGGTGGTCCAAGGGTGCAAACTTGCAACTATAATATGAAAAAGTTCTGGGGATCTAATGTACAGCATGATGATCATAGTTAATAAGATATACATACTTTTTTTTATTGTGCTTCCCTTTATTAAACTTTGCATATATCACATTCTTACAAGTTGAAAGTTTATAGCAATCTTGTATAAAAGAGGTCTGCTGCCACCATTTTTCTAACAACATTTGTTCATTTTGTGTCTCTTTGTCACATGTTGGTAATTCTTGCAATATATCAAGTTTTTTCATTATTATTGTATTTGTTATGGTGATCTGTGATCAGTAATTATGACCCACTGAAAACTCAGAACTAGTGTACTTAAGGTATATACATTGTTTTTCTTTAAAAACATAATGCTTTTGAACAGTGCAGTATAGTTTTTATTTTTTATATGCACTGGGAAACATAATTTTTTATATGCACTGGGAAACCAAAAAATATAATAATTTGACTTAGTTTATTGAGATAATCACTTTATTGAGGCAGTCTGGAACAAAACCCACAAGACCTCTGAAGTTTATCTCTACTATACTATATACATAAAAGTTGCTAAGAGAGTAGATCTTAAAATTCCTTATGATAAATGCATAAAAAACAGTGGCAACTATACGAGATAGTAGATGTATTAACATTTTTATGTAGATTATATTGCAATAAAGATGTATACCAATTTATCAAATTGTACAAAATTTACACAATGTTAAAGGTTTGCAATGTTATAAGAAATCATTTCTTAAATTTACAAATATGTCGATTTTTTTCAATAAACCTGGAAAAAACTTTTTGTAGAATTAATCTATTTTTCAAAAAAGGAATTAAGGCAGTAAAAACTGCAACTAACTCTGAAATAATAGAATATAAAATCCATTTTCATTATATACACTGTGACAAAAAGTATTACTTAGTTTACAATGGAGGAGTACTTATGAAACATGAAGGATGGTCTATAAATAAGGCTGAAAGAGCTCAGTTTTAAGGTTTAAATTTAAAATCTTCTTTTGAAATACTAAACTGACCACCCAGTGTTCCAAACATCAATGTCTTAACTGCATGAATTTATTTCATACAACTCTATAATCTAGTTTCATAAGAAAACAGCATGCAAATTTTGAATAAGACAGACTTGCTTAAGTTTCATGTTCAACAGTAAAGGATACCTCCCTAAAAACAAATAGAAGACAAATCAGCATATTTATTATGATAATTATTATTCATAAAGATATTCATATTGAATTAGGGAATATATATCCTCAGAGGGGGTAAAGTAAAATGAAATTTATTTTGGTAAATGTGTCTATGAATAGTCAATACAATGCCTCAATATAAATGAATATTACCATTTTGAAGAATTTAATTACTATTACTAGAATTATTATAAGTATAAAAATAGCTATCATTTTAGCATGGAATATGAGACTCTCATGCTCCATGCTTCATCACATACACACAACAACGCAGCATAATAAGTATTATCATCACCATTTCATGGGTGAAAAAACTGAGGCTAACACATTTAGATAACTGGTTTATGATTACATGGGTAGCAAAAATGCATCACACTAATTTAGGCTTTATGATTTCAGAATTGTACTCTTACCATTGCACATTCTATTACTCTGTAAATACTTGGCCTGTTTTCATTTGGTTCTCTAATTTTATTCATGTGGTGATGGCTTAAAGCTTCATTTAAAGGAAGCTTAAAAATTTCATTTAACCAAAAGCTCCCAAGAATTAAAAATGTCATTGATCTAATGTAGACATGGATATCATTAGTTAATGGGTAACTATATATTTTCCACTCTAGTGAGATAAAAGAGTATTTTTCTCAGTTTTAGTCTCTCAGTGTTAAAAAGGACTTTGTTAAAATAGAAATATTTAGACAAAGGTGATCAAAAGTCTGGATCAGGTCACCTTAAGGTAAATATTAGGAAACTGAGGAATCAAATGGAGATTTGAACACTGAGCTATGATATAATGAATGGTTTCAAGTATTTAGTAGAGTATAGAAAAGCCCTTTAAAGCCTGGTCTTAGCCTAGCATTGCAGCTTCTGGGATATCTATCTATCATCTATCTATCTAGATATAATGTGAAAACTTTTTTAACTTAAAGATTTTGAGAAATAGAACATAATCAGCACCATAGAAGATCTGTTTCTGATAACAACCTAGCCCCTCCTCCCAGTTTGTTAATATTCTCTCTTATTTAATGTAACATTGTGCAAATAGACCACTACTGATCTGCTGTTATGAATGAAATAGCTATAATCATCTGTTTGCATATCCTGGTGAAAATATTCATTTAGTTCCATGTTGTATTTCTAGGAATGGACCAAATTTTTATTTTTATTTTTAAGTTTTCTAAATATTGTCCAACTTACCTCAAATGTTTTTATTATGGGCACTTTCATTCTTTCACATTCTTGCAAGGCAATTTTACTGTTGCCCAATATGGTAAGTGTGTAATAGTATGTCATTTTAGGTTTTAATTTATTATTAATTTAATTTAATTTAATTCCAGATTCATAATAAAGATAAACAGTTTTTATATATGAGTGGCCATTTGGATTACCCTTTCTGTAAAGTGCATGCTCAAATCTTCTGATATCTTAACATTGTGTCATACTGACTTCTTTAATAGTAGATTTTCTGAATGAACTTTAAGCTGTGTAGGTCTTCTCTATTTTATTTTGAACTTGTTTTCATTTCAAAATCTTTATATTTATTTTCATAATCTGCTTTTATTTTTCTTTGTCTATTATCTATCTATCTATCTATTTATTTGCAAGCAAGAGAGAGCGAGCAAGTGAGAGTGCAGGGAGGGATAGAAAAAGAAGGGAAAAGAATCTTAAGCAGACTCCAGGCTCAGCACAGAGCCCAACTCTGGGCTCTATTTCACAACCCTGACATCATGACCTGAGCCAAATGAAAGAGATAAAATAAAATTAAGGTGTTAAAAAAAAAAAGGAAAAAGAATTGGAGGTTTAATTAAGTGAGCCACCCAGGCACCCCTGTGGTACCTTAAATTAGCTGTCATATTTTTAAAGTTCTAGAGTATCCATTTGTTCATTTATAAAACCTTTCTCAATATCATTTTTAGTGTCAGTTTTTGGTTCAATTTGCTTCCCCTCTCATTTCTTTGAGCAGAGTAATCAAGCCATTTTACAATCTTTATTGATCATTTTAACATCATACTTAATCCCATTTTGTCTATCAAATCTTCTTAATGGTTTTTCTTTGTGTGCTTTGTTACATTTTGCTATGTTCAAGACATTATATTTGAAACTCTTATTGAGTAGGGATAATTAAGAGCTATAATAATGGTATGGTCCTCCTTGGCAGGATTTTCTCTTATATCTGAGACTCTACAAGACAATCATACTCCAAATTCAGTGATTGACTTTCTCAGTTTACACAGAAGGCAAGGTAGGCTATAGTCTTATTTCTGCTTCTCCTTGTGCTTTGGGGATCTCAAGTTAAATTTGGGTTATACCAAAGTCCTCAAATTTGATTGCTGCTGGATTTTGAATTTTGTTCCTCTAGTATCAAGAGTCTATGAACAACAGAGCTCAGTGTGTTTTAGCAGTTTTAAATGCTCTCATAGCTAAAATGGCTTCAGGGCATATATCTCTAGGCTCTCATTGTATTTCGTATTTTGGCCCAGTAATCCCTCACTTATTTTTATAATCATTCTGATATTTTTAACTTTAAAAGCTATTTTGTCTGGATTTTTAGTTGTCTTAAGTAGGAGTTTTTAGATCACCATTACTAGAAGCAACAACAAATATACATGAAAATATCTGCAGTAGTTTATCACATCTTTATGGCTTTGAACTTCCATAAGCTGAGGCATCCTTCTCTAATCACTTAGGCAAACTCCAATTTACCCTTTAAAACAACCCAAGAATTGCTTCATTTAAGAACATGTTCAGGGATGACTCTTCCCCACTGTTCTTACCAACATTCCCACACACTCTTTGCTACCCAAAGGTTGTTTATGAACTTTCGTTAGGTATATCAGCGTGACCAGAATTTTGCTCTATTGTATTTTTGTCCTTTAGAGCTTTAATTAAATATGAATTCCATAGAAAGTCTGTCCCTTTTCTTTCAAACCTGGGTTAGTTATTTCTTCTCATTCTTTGTCAGAAGTTACTTTATTAGAGAAACTTATAGCTCTATTGTGACTTTGGAGCCTTTACAGTTTTTCGACTGGAAAAATCACCCATCCCTGAGATTTTTACGCAGCTTCCTAGCTGATATTATTCAGAAATCTGTTCAAAACAGACTTTTTCAGGGAGGCCCTTTCGGACCACTCAGTTTAAAAACCTCTTCTCAATCACTGCTCTTTTAAAAATGTGCTTATTTAGTTCAAATATGCATCTCTATTAAAGAAAAATCAGTACGTTTTTTTTTTTAAAGTTGGCTTACCTATTATCTATCTCTCCCATTAAAATGATTCCTCTGGGCTGGGGTTTTGTTGTGCTCATCTTAGGCCAGGCACTCAATAAATTGTCTCTGAATGATTGAATTGTTTGACTCCCTTGCTAGGTTCTCAACTTCATGAGGCCAAGGATTGTTCTATTCAGTCCTTCTTTATCCTCAATGTCTGTTATATTGCAGTCACTTACATGACTAATGGGAAAAATCACAGAAAGAAAGAGTTAAAACTACAGAAAAACCCTGTAGGTTCAATAACACAAAGCTTTCTAAAATTATTTAGCCCAGGAATTGAATACTGGCTGCACTTTTGATTTTTTTTAAATGGTATTGAATTTAATTTAAATGGAAATACTGGAATGGTAGAATAATAAAAAAATTATAAAAGCAACTTGCTCCTTAAAGTAAGAATTATATAGGGCATCTCTTCTAGAAGCAAAATTTTCAAATGACAAACATCTGAAAGCATAGAAGGAGAAGTAAGAGTGTGAATTGTACTTCAATGCTCTTTTCTTTATATTCAACAAACAGCTTCATTCACACACCTTTCCAATTTTTTCAACTCTTTTGACAAAGCCTTCAGAGGAGTTACTGCTGATGACAACCATCACAGCCTAACAGGAGAAATTTTATAAAGAAAAATAATAGCATGTTTTTCCCAAATTGTTAAGGATATGGTGAAGCTCTGTCGGATTCAAAGGAGGAATGTGCAATTCCATGCTATATATAATAATAACTTGTTTTAATAGTGGCTTTGCAATTTTTCAGATATATCCATTTACTGAAACCACTATCAAATAAACAAAAACAAACAAATGAACAGGGGTTCGAGACAGAAATTATCTAATCTATTCAAAGCAACCTAATCTTGAGTGATGTCTTAGGCGCTCTTCTAGGGACTGGTGACACGGTGAACAAAATAGGTAAAAATCTCACTTTCATGGAGCCTCTCTGGTATTTAGGGGAAAATCTTTCCTTATCAACATGAAAATACTTTTTATGGATGTTGCTTAGAATTTCAGTTTTTTTTTTTTCTTGACAGTATCTCAGGTGATCATCTTTGAGGTGGTTCTCCTGAAAATATTTTTGGGGGGTACTGACTCGACTTTCTGAGTCAGACACTTTCCTAAAGACAGGGGTCAAAGGAAAAGTGACAACTGTCACTCTTGCAGTAAGAACAGGGATCACAATGCTTGAAACAGATATGCTGCTCAGCTGTCAGAAAGTCCACAAGGCTCCAAATGTGTGTGGCCAACTAACGGAACCTGTAACTCAGAGGTTATCATCCTGAGAGCAATGGGAAATCCCTCTAGTTAAGGACTCTCCTTGACGGAAGCTTGACAATGGCCTTGATTTACTTACTATGATGTTTAGGTAATTATACACATTAAGAAAAGTGCACAAGGCACTTACATTTCCATGATACCATCAAAGATATTGTTGTTTTATTAAAATGTTACATCTAGAGTTGTAACGTATAGAGTAGTTAAGTCAATCACTATGAGGTACAGGTGAGACTATTGTAACAGCCATACTTCCATAAAAAAGAAAATTTTTTTGTGGTTTCTGATCTAGGAATCAGCCAGTGAATAATTCTATATCAGTGTCCAGTTACCGGGCTAAACATGTAATCTATTTATATTTCTGAGGGTAAGCTGAATTGTGATCACTGAGCCAGCTGTATTCTAGTAACTACTCATTTACCCAACATAACAGATATAAGAAGGTAAAAGGCTTCTAAGGAGACTGGTTACTTATATTTTGAACCACATTTTGGCAGGTATAACTTGCAACTTGTGCTTAGTGGTAAGATTTCTGATATTTACTTTCTCCTTCCTTTGGCAAGTCAAGTTAGTTAAAAAGTAATTAGAGTAGAGTCCATTGTTTTTCTTAAATGCTTACAGAGATATAGAACTCTCAAGTTTCTTTACTAGACAGGATTAGATCACATTAGTGATAAAGATCAGAATGATTTACATTGCTAAAACGAGAACTTCCTGTCAGTTTGGAGAAAGCTCATTTTTATAACCAACATATTGGCTGGGCTAGAGATTAATGAGTGCTATGGGTGGGGTGATGAATGTGATATATTCAATGACCTGTGGAATTTGTTCTGTAATTTCCCCACTCCTCTGGTCAGCAGAGCGTCTTCTTCAGTACCCAGCACTGCCCATAACTGCATTCAGAAAATCACTCTCCAAAAATGGTTATTTGTTTTGCCTTTTTTATAATTTTTTAAAACATCTGATTTATTTACATGTCAGAGAGAGGGAATGAGAGCACAAGCAGGGGGAGCAGGAGAGGGAAGGGGAGAAGCAAGCTTCCTGCTTGGTGGGATTGCACAAGGGCTGAAGAAGACAGAATGGGAAGGGGACAAGGAGAATAGTGGGTTTCAGATTCTTGGGAACAGAGCCCACATCTATTTCTATGTTTATCTCACTGCTATAAACCCAGGTCACAGCAGAGTGCCTGCAGCAGAGTCATGGAAGTGCTCCAGAACTGATAACTATTGCTATTTATACTACTAACATTCCTCCACAAAGGGCCAAGTGTCATAGCTTCTCCCAGTTCCCCACACTGAACGCAATGAAGAATCAAACTATCGGGTGAAGGATGGCGAGGGGCATTTAACAGGACCCAGATCACAGGAGCCATATTGTATTGCAGGACCAGGGGTCTTACCAGTGACTAGGTATTCACTCCTCTTGAGAGGCTAGCTCCTTGGATCTCCCTCTTCAATCCTCTGAACCCATGTCTGGCATCAGAAACAAAAGTAAACATAACGTATCGCCCTCGTTTATTTTTTACTATTATTTGTTACAGAGGAAGAGAGAGATCACAAGCAAGGGGAGCTGCAGGCAGAGGGAAGGCAGGCCCCCCACTAGAGCCTGGTTTGGGATCCAATCCCAGGATCCTGGGATCATGACCTGAACCATGGGTAGATGCTTAACTGAGTAAGCTACCCAGGCGTCCCTTATTGTCCTTCTTTAAAATTTAATGTATTCTCTCTCCCTCTCTCTTTGTCCCCACTCTGTCACTCATACTCACACAATCACAGAGTCACAGACAATAGCAAGGCATTTCCCATTCTAATTCGCTAAGGCACTATGAGCTTAAGCTCAACAGAATCACTTTGCCAGCTGCTGCTCTACCGTGCCCTGATCCCTTCTCTATCCCCAAGCTCGATCTGTAACTCAAGTGTCATGGTGGTGGCTCTTTCTGCCCTCCCTCCACAAGGCTGTCATCAGCACACTCTTCCCCGTGGCTCCACTCCCCAGCACTGGCTGCCTTTGGTCTATGGGTATGCCCTCTCCTAGAGCTTTTCCACTCTCCCTGAGGGGAAGACAACCCTTACTTCTCCCCGGTGGCTGTCACGTGTCCGCTATATATTGTGACGATCAGCCCGATTAAGAGATTGGGAACTAAAAGACTGGCTTCTGCTTATGGATCAAACTAACTCTGGGGCTTGGGACACATGACAGCAGCACATGGTGGTAGAACTGAGATGGTTAGGGAGTTAATCTGCATTTTCACATCTGGTCAGCAGCAGAACAAAGAAGACACCCCAGATCTCCTATCTCCCAGAACAGTACTCTTCAAGTAACTTACAGCACCATCCTTCTCCAGCTTTGGAAGTGGCACTTTTCCAACCCCAAAGTCTTGATTCTAGGCAGCACTCCGAGAGATACTCCCTCCAGAATCACCCCTGGCTGGAAGTAGTGGTCGGCCAAGGCCTCCCAAATATCTTCCCTTCAGAGTTGCGCTTGCATCAAACTCAAAACTGTGGCACATACAGGACTTTCCTGTCGGCTTCTAGCTCTAATGACCTATTGGACTTCAGAGGTGCTCTTTTATACCCACTTACCTTATAACATCAACGTGTGACTCCTCTAGAATTCTCTCCATGGCTTTTCTCCTGTACTAATTGTTATGGACTGAATTGTGTCCCCACAAAAGTCATATGAAGAATTCCTAATCTCCAGTGTGACTGCATCTGGAGATAGGGCCTACCTAGAAGGAGGTACTGAAGGCTTGGTGAGGTCACAGGAGTCCTAATCTGCTAGGACTGGTGTCCTCATAAGGGTGAAACACATGAAAGCACTCCCCCTACCTCCCCTCTGGGGGCCCACAGAGAAGAGGTCATCTGAGGGCACAGTTGAAAAGGTAGTGATCTATAGAACAACAAGAAAAAGCTCACTGGAGACCAACCTTGCTGGCACCTTGATCTGGAACTTCTGGCCTCCAGATCTGTGCGAAAATACATTTCTGACATTAAAGCTCTCCAGCCTGTGTTTGTCTGTCCCCGATGGCTTGGCTCCAAAGCCTCAGAGATTGGGGACAGTGAGGAACACCATAGGACTCACCCTGCCACCCTGAAAGGAACCATGCCATTTGGAACTCCAGAAAGGATTCAGAGGAACTGAAATCTGCATTCCTACCTCTGGACAGCCCCATATTCAGCAGGCCACTGGATGCAAACCTGGAGCTTGACACTCAACCTGAACAAATCCCTCGACTGCCCCCTCCCCCAGAAAGATGGACAGAGTGCTGGCAGATCGGGCCTGCCATGTGGTGGTCCCTAACCATAACCTTTGGTTTGCTTTTCAAGATTCTGACCCCAAAGGCCTTGCAGTAGGTGCCCTACAATTTGGGGACACATGGGCAATCCCAGAGGACTCAGCCTGCTGCCCAGAAGGAAACTGTGCCATTTGGAACTCCGGAAAGGATTCAGAGGAGCAGAAATCTGCATGCCTAGCTGAGGACACACCCACACAGAGCTGACTCCTGGACACAAAGCCAGAGCCAGACACTCACCCTCACCTCCACTGTCAACTCAGCCACCCAGACAGCTCTCCATGGGGTCTTCAGGTCAGTCCTGCCATGTCCCTGGTTCCTAACACTAACCCTTGGATGGTTTCTGTAATGATCTCCTCATTTCAGGTTATGTAGTGGTTCTGCAGGACATTGTCCTGGTGTGGGATCAAACACACTGAAGCATCCCGTGTGAAGTGGCAAACGTGGTAAAGAAATGACGGCTGGGGAATCTGAGTGTGGAGACAGCACGTATTTGTGCTGCTATAACAAGCTGACTGCACTTTGAAATCACCACAGAGGAAATGAATCTTCCAAATATCCATGTTAGCACGATCACACGGAAGCACAGAGAACATCAGACTTTGGGATGGAGGCCAAGCCCTCCCAAATCCAGGTCACCCAACATGGAGAGGACACATGTTAGCAAGAGACTCGTGGGAGAATTAAATCATGGGCCCCTGTATCTCAGGTGCAGTAGAAGCAGTGGATTTGGAATTTCAGTTTTTCCACAACGTTCCACCGCAAGCTGGTTAGAACTGTGCAAAAGCAGGAAGGGAAGCCCCAGTAAAGTAGACTGGGGATTCCAGAAGGGGAGGCTGGAAGGGGGCGCCTGGTGCTCAGTGCCCATTACAGACCCCACATTGCAATCCCCCACAGGAGAGACTCACCAATTCCAGGCCTCACACGGGAAGCTGGAGGTTCATCTCCTGACTTTTTGTAGGAGCTTTGCAGCTCAGCTGGTGAGAATTCTCCATCACCCTGCCTTTCTCCAAGGGACTTTCCTTCAAGCACCCTTCCCAACTTCTTCCTCCTCCATGAAATAATGTTCCTCTCCTTTGTTTCTCGCACTTGCCTGTGTTGGGACCTTAGCTTGCTCAGCCCAGACTGCCATTCTCTGCTCTTCCCAATTAAACCCATGCTGCTGGTCAAATAACTGGCAGATTGAATTTAAGGCCAATTGAACTAATAAATTCAAAAACTTGCAAGGAACAAAATCAATATGCACAAAATAGTGACACTCCTACGTGCTCGGAAGTAACCATCAAAAAGAGACTGCTGAGAACGATCTCATTTACACCTGCATCCAAGACAGCAAGATACCCAGGAGGCCCCTGAACCAAGAAGGTGACAGACCTGTCATCTGACAGCCCTGCAACAATGACGACAGACAGGGATGGGTACACACGGAGATGGGGAGGCACTGTGCTCAGGGTAGAACCCACACTGGGAAAATACCTACTCTCCCCAAAACCGTCTACAGAGTCCTCACTCTGGCTCCCGAATTTCCGGACTCGGCACAAGCCTGGAGTGGGTGTGGACACGGGAAGGACCCCGCAGGGCTGAGGTGGGGAGAGCACAAGCACCGAAGAAGGCAGAGGCTCCCTGACTGCAGACCATCTGAGGAGCCCCAGGAACGGAATCCGAGAGCACACAAACACAGATGAGGAACTAGGAGCACCCGAGCCCAGAAAGGGGGGACCCCACAGCCCCGCGCACAGCACAGCAGGAGGCCACGTCTCCTCACACAAAACGACGGAAGCCCCAGTGTCTACACAGGGCGCCCTTCCTCTGTGGGGTCCTGAGACCACGAACCCCTTGACAGTCCACTCAGGCGGCTTCTCCTCAGCTCCTCCAGCATCTGGTCCTTAGGAGGTTGGACTGCTGCCAGTGTGGGCGCGTCCTCCACAACAGGTCCGGTCAGTGTGGATGCAGAGCCACACCCTCCTCAGCTTGTCCTGTCAGGGTGGGAGGCGCCCCACATTCTCCAGAAGTCTCCACAGTGGGTCCTGAAGAGGCGGGGCTCTGGTCCCAGCTGTGGCTGTGCAGCCTGGGCTCAGGGCGGGAGCTGGGGTCTGGCGCCCTCTGCAGGCGGTGCAAGGCAGTGCAGGACTGTGGAAGCTCACCCTTCAGTGGAAGGTCCTGCTCCCTCCCCGGGTCCAGCTGATGCCATTTCATTCTGGAAATTCAAGCTGCATGGAGCCCAATACCCCCCAACTTCCCCCCAAATAGCTAAGGAACAATGAATTGGAAACAATGTGGAATTACAACAGTCCTTGACCCAAACAGTGGCACTGAACATGGCCCTGATGCAGACCCACACTCTGACCTCAACTTGGTCTCAAGCCTGGACCCTACCCTAATCCAAGACCCTAACCCTAGCCCCCAACCCAAACAATGTTCACAAGAATCAAAAGGTAGAAACTGCAAATATCCGTCAATGGCAAGTGCATAAGCAAAGTGTGGTGAAGCATTTGAATTTGGGTACAGGTTCAGGTTTTAGTCAGAGTTCTAGATCAGGCTTTGGGTTTAGTGTTAGGGTGAGGGTTTAGAGTGAAGGACAAGGGAACAGAGTTATAGTTTAGGGCTTTAAGTTTATGATTTAGGCTTTAAGACTCAGGGCTTATGGGATAAAGTTCAAGGTCAAATTTGGGGTTTGACTTCATGCTGAGATTTGGGTTCAGGTTTCATGACTTGGAGGTCTGGTTTAGGGTTTGGGTTCGTGGTTCAGGGCTTGGATCCAGGGCTCAGGTACAGGCTTTGGGTTCCATTCCAGGTTTGGGATTCAGGGTTCTAGTTTGGGCTTTAAGGTCAGCTTAGGTTTCAGCGTTGTTAGGGTTTAAGGTTAGGTTTAGGGATGACACATTTTCTTCAGTTGTCATCATGGACAAAACAATTCTATCTGAAGTTTCTAAGTCAGAAATGTATTTCATCTGGGGGCGCCTGGGTGGCTCCGTGTGTTAAGCCTCTGCCTTGGGCTCAGGTCATGATCTCAGGGTCCTGGGATCGAGCCCTTCATCAGGCTCTCTGCTTGACGGGGAGCCTGCTTCCCCATCTTTCTCTCTGCCTGCCTCTCTGCCTACTTGTGATCTCTGTCTGTCAAATAAATAGAATTAGTAAAAGCTATTATATGATCTTTTACAAACCATTTCCTATCTTTGCATTCTCATGTGCCAAGACAGACAGGGGTTATTTAAAACCCTGAAGAGAGTGCTCTTGCTTTTAAATTGCCTGTAACCTTCGTGTAATAGATTTATGATTGATGATAGATTTAGTTAAAATATAACTATTTAAAATATTTACTCTCAGTAAAGGATTTCAACCTATGCTCATTTAAGTAACTTGGTGCATAATCCCTTTTCTATTAAACCATAGTGCAAGGACCAATGCCGCGTTCCCGAGAGAACCCCAAGCTATTTTTTCTAGAATGGCTGTATGCTATATATGGCGTCCTGTTTTCACTCCCTTTGTGGAGCACCTACCCTGGAGGTCATGTAATAACCAATGACCAAAAAAACAAACCAAAAACCCAAACATCCAGGTCGAAGTGCCATCCCTGCCTGGAGTGGAGGAGACTGCTCAGACAGATCCCAGGCAGGCATCTCAGCCCAGGCCTGTGCTGGGGAAGCTGGTTCCTGGCTTTGGGCGCAAACTGGAAGCCAGCAAACTGACCCAAGAGTGCAGCCGGCGTTTAGGACTGATGATCTTTTGGCAGCCAGGCTGCGCGTGGACACCCACTCAGGGAGCCAGGCTAGGCGGCTGCCCAGCGCAGGCGCTGGCAATGTAGCAGCATGCCAGGGCTTAGCCCCGCACCCCAGCATGGGCTCCGGCCTCAGAAGTGAGGGGGTGGGGCCAGCGTAGAGAAGGGTCTTTGCTAATTTCCAAAGCTGGAAGTGAGCTCTCAGAGGACTCAGGAGGGAGGGGGGCGGGGGCGGGGGCGGGTCGGGGGCGGCCGGGAGAAGGGGCTTTGCTAATTGCCCAGGCGGGAAGGAGGGGCGCGCAGCGCCAGGGTGCTGTGCTGCAGCCCATTCGGGACTGCAGGACCCACCATACTCGCTGCCCCTGCACGCTCATGCTCCAGCCTAGCCTGTGAGGCCGTGGTGACCTGTTCCCGTTCCCGCCGCCTGCTGCCCCTCCCCGCCCAATGGCTTCTCTGGAGGACCCTCTGCTCACAGGTAAAGTGACACCACGACGCGCCCTCACCTGAAGCAGAAAACGCGGTCCAGGAGCTGGGCGTGGGATGTTAGGGCCCCAGCCTCCCGCCAACCCCAGGGCACCAGGACCACCCCAGACGCTGTGCCACACCCTGTCCGCAGGGGGTCAGGCCGGGACAGCGCCACAGGAGGTACCCCCCCCCCCCGCCAGAGGGCAGGCTAGCCCCCATAGTTCGGCACCCCCACGTGCTTTTCAGAGCCTCCTGCCATTCCCAGGGCACCCAGAACCCAGAGAGTGAGGCCTTGGGTGCTTTCTAGTGACAGATTCAAGGCAATTTTTCGACTTTGGGTCTCAGAGTTAACATAGTTTTCATTTGTGATTATTATTTTTTGTGGGTGCCATAGCTTTTCTTTTGACCTATGGTTGTTTTCACTCCCGGTTCTGAAGAAGCCCCTAAATCCTAACCCTGTTGAGGACTCTGAAAGCTCTCAGAGCAGCAGTGCTGGGGGACAGTGTGGACACATGGTTTGGTTTCTCCTCTGGCCTGCTTCTGTGGCAGCCCCGCTCTGTCCTCCTCAGACTTCAGAGCAATATCTGAACAAGTGGAGAAGCGACCAGGGGGTCAGGAAGGTGGCCACCGAAGAGTGACTTCTCTGGAGGGTGGCTGAGCTAGCAAGTGAGCATGTTAGTCCAGCTCTGCCTGCATTCAGTATGGAGCTGAACAGGGGCCAGGGAAGGGGAGGAGGAGCAGAGAGCAGGGACAAAGGGACCAAAGAGGAGATTCAGATGAAGGGAAGTAATGGGGAGGAAAGAGAAGAAACTCTAGAAGACAGGTATGTAGAAAGGAAAAGGGATGAAGTGGGCATTGGGAAAGGGCACCACCAGGGAAGGAGAGAGGGGAAGGAAAGAGGGAGGAAGAGAGGAAAGGGGAAAGGGAGAAGGGAGGAGTCAGCATGCCAGGGCTCCCCCTGCATCTGAAGAAGAGGTGGCTGCTCCAGCTTGTCAAACAGGGTGCTCACTCTTTGGTCCCAGTTTCTGCTCCCAGTGCTACTGGGCTTTTCAAGGAAGACAGGCTGTCCCTTGGGACCTACTGGAGCCCACTGGAGCCCACAGGAGGGTGGGAGAATTAAGATGCCACCGGGTCCTGTCCTGAGCTGCTCCCAGCCACCAGCCTCACCACATGGTGCAAGAGGGACCCCAGAACAAAGGAAGGATACAGGCCAGCATGTCTGCTGGTGGCCCTGGGCACTTAGCTCATCGCAGTGAACCACACGGCCTCCTCAACCCACGCTTTCAAAGCCTCCTTCTTCGTTTCTGGCTTTCATGTCTGTAGGAACATGAGCCAGATCTAACTCATCTACGACAGACAATTCTGACTCACCCCGTGTCAGATTTTTATGAGTGGCTGTGATAGAGTAAGATAGCAATGCTCCAACAAACGGACTGTTTCCTCCCACTTGACCTCAACAGTCTTATACATTTTCTTAGCGAAAACATCTTGTCTCCTTCCATTAAGCTCATAACGTGGTCTAGTAGTATACATGCGCCTTCGGTAGATGCGAAGCGATACAGAGGTCCTTTTTTTTTTTTTTAATTTTACAAGGTAAAGTCAGTGAACATATCCAACTTGATGAATACGTCTCTAAAATGTCAATCCAGGCAAAGCTTTTTCTGCCTACAGTTTGGAGCCTACGTGGTGACATTTTTAAAATGCTTTCAGTCCCTCAGTGAGGCTCTTAGAAGCTAGCCAGGGCTTACTATGTGCCAGGCACTGTGTCAGGTGTTGGAGCTAAAGGGAAAGAGAGCTTGGAGGCTGGCTGGGGAGGGACATCCATGACACAACCACAGCTAGAAACGGAGGCCAGTGCTAGAAAAGAGAGAGCAGGCTGCATGGAGAGTGTGTACCATGGGGCTTGTGAGCTCACGAATAAGTGGGAGTAACTGGAGTGGGGAGATGGGGGAGAGAAGAGGGTCTTCCCATCAATGGGAATCACCTGTGCTTGGAGGCAGGTGCCATGAGAGGTCTCCACAGGAAGAAGGAGGCCGTGTGGTTGAAGGGCAGAGAGATGGGGCAGAACAGGCATCAGTCAGTTGGAGGGGTATGAATAGACTGATGGGAGGATTATGGGTGCCTTTGGAGGACTGAGAATTTGTTAGAAGATCAGTGCAGATTTCTATGGAGACAAATGCCAGGAACTGATAGGTCTTTGAAAGGTCACTCTGGCTGCCTTTTGGCAAAGGGGTTGGTAAAAGGCACTTGCAGGTGTGAACACACCAGGTGGGAGGTGAGTGCAGGAAATCGGGTGAGGGAGCATGGGAACTTGGTCCCGGGGTATATAAGGGAGAATAGCCTTTAAGGAGTTCCACAAATTGGCACCAGCTGTGGCTTCATTACAGAGCTGGAAGGGGGAGGTGGGTGTGTCCTGGAGGTTACAGAAATTACATGAGAAAGGGAAGTCTTTTTAGATCTCTTTTTCAACTAGAGGAACTCTCACCTTATTGATAGAATTCCAGAGTGGGAACCAATGATATGAGGACATCTTTGAAATGTCTGAATATATTCTTCGACATCTTTGCAAGTGACGAGGAGACCTTGACCTTAGGAGGCCTTGGCCCTCTTTGTAGCCAGAAAGATTTCACCTACAGATTTGGGTTCTCCCTTTTAAAGTCAAGGAGTCAGTCCTTCCAAAGGACACCTCCTATCATTTTACCCTCTCATCATACCTCACGTGCTGGCATCTCCAAGACCCTCTGTTCCAGGTTGAGAGTATCCACTTTGGCCGGGCTGGTCTTGCCAAGAACACCACCACAGGAAATCTAGAGCCTGTAGTGCTATTAATAACATCATCTAAGACTGTGTTTGCTGCCCTCTTGGCCTCTTCCCACCATGACTCACTGAAGCTTTTTACACATTGTATCCATTATGCTATAGTTCCCAAAGCTCATCTTCTCTAGTGCCATTAGTTTTTAGGGGACCAGGCAAACCTTAAACTTGTCCCCCTTAATTGGATCCCTGTGCCCCCACAATCTCTTTGAATGCCTTTCACCATGATCCTTGAATGAGATCTGAGACCACTGCTGGTACCTAACACTTCTTGGCACCTTGTCTGCTAGGTTCTTGGAAGAGGAGGCGGCTATGGAGGTGAGTGGGAATGGGAGTGGGAGGATTTCTCCCTTCACTTCCCTTTTTGTGTTTTCAAATAATGGGTTTTGAGGGGGAGGGAAAGGTTAACCAGACCATTTATTTTCCATCGCCCATCGATAAAATGTCACACAGGAGAGAGGTGGCAGAAACGCACTTTCAGGTTAATTTTTTTACAAGGAAGATTGACTTATGAACCTACTTTGTTATTCCCTTTCATTCAATTTCCCTGTACCTCCTTTTCTATGAAGTGTAACGGTAACCCATTATTATTTTTATTGTTGGCACGTGCTTTGTGAACCATAAAGTGTACGCTATAAATGGGAGCGCTTTTCTTTTTTTTTTTTTTGTAGTTTACGAAAAACTAATATTTTTTAAATTAATTTTTTATTTATTTTCAGCATAACAGTATTCATTCTTTTTGCACCACACCCAGTGCTCCATGCAAGCAGTGCCCTCTATGATACCCAACACCTGGTACCCCAACCTCCAAATCCCCCGCCCCTTCAAAACCCTCAGATTGTTTCTCAGAGTCCATAGTCTCTCATGATTCAGCTCCCCTTCCAATTTCCCCCACCTCCCTTCTCATCTCTAACTCCCCATGTCCATGAAAAACTAATTTAAAAACATTCATCCACCAGAGTACCCAAAGGGCTCCCATATAAACTATCTGTCGTTACATTATGTCCCGATGTGGAGCTCGATCCCAGGATCCTGAGATCATGACCTGAACTGAAGGCAGAGGCTTTAACACACTGAGCCACCAGCCCCAATGTATTCTCTTCAGTACCAGAATTTGTAACCAATTGACAGATGAAAAAGGAGGCAGTCAAGTGAAAATCAATAGGTCTTAGACCTGCAAGAAATTTGAATTAGATGAATTCAGCTACTCAGGCACTGTTTCACATTTTCAGAAATCTGCAGAAAAGGGGTTTACCTTTTTACAGCATGTAAAAGAGAAGACTATAACACATACTATGTGTAAGCATGTAAATATCAAAAAATATCCCATTAGTTGCTAAGACACACAGGGCCTATATTTTCTCTCAAATTCATGAATATGTAGGAGCAATAAGTGAGAAGTGAATGTATACTTTTCACTTCGAAGTCTTTTAGAAATCTAAAATATGACTTTCTATGGTTTGTGTTTCCATATTCCTTTATTGCCAGTTTGAACAAATCCACATGCTTTGATTCAAAGGTAATTAATTCCTCTTATTTGGAAACATGATTTTATTTTTATTCTCTCACCCTTAGCAGGTGGTTTCATTTTAGCACACTTCAGAGTTATAATTTCATGCTTATTAAAAACATTTATTATGATCTACATAGATGAATGAAACTTTTATTTTATTAAATTATTTGACAAAAAATCTGTTATTTTTTAAAATGTATTTCCTTTAGGGTTATTTTAGAGCGTTCAGAGAGGATCTAGGAGTGTGGTATTATGTAGTTTTTAAGTAGGTATGAAATGGTTATTTATAGGATTGTTTCTTTAAGGCTTATGTATATTGTCCATTATATGCTATAAAATATTTTGAAAGTAAATTTAAGGTATGTTTTACATAGTTTATTTTTTGGAAATAAATATTGAAATGACTTGTGAAATTCAGTATATTCTCAACATTAATTTATTTTGAAATTTACCAGTTGTCTACTGAACTATTATATGGCAGATATTACTTCAGACTACACTGGTAAATGAAATACTTGGCTTTGTAGAACTTTTATTTTAATGGGTGAGACAATTCAAAGCTATAAACCTTAATAAAAATTGCATAGTGCATTCCAAAAGGATGAGTACAATGGGGAAAAAGAAAAACTCGATCAGGGTGAGAAAAATCAAGGTTGCTAGGCAGGGGATGGGGAGTTAAAATTTTTAATAGGAAGATCAGGGTAGTTACAATGAAGCTGACAATTGAACAAATGTATGGAAAGGTGATGAATTTGCCCAGAACTATCAGCAATAAGGTCACTCCAGACAAAGGAATTGGCTATCTTGAAGGCCATAAGGTTGGATCATGCCTGGCATATCTGAGGAATAGCAAGGAGGCCACTGTGAGTGACTGAAGAGTAGCAGGGAAAGAGGTCACAGAGGTTAAATGAGTGGCTAGATCATGCAAAAGCTTAGAAGTCATTGTAAAACTCTGGCTTTTATATTTGGAAAATTACTGTGTGATAGAATTTCTGCTAATAACTGAGAGTTCAATTGTCCATAAAATTTCAAGGACTCTTATTCTAGTAAGACAGAATGAAGAGAAAGAGTTCATATTTTCACATGGTGTAACAAATGCTCAGAGATGCAAGTGTAGGAAGCTATAGGATCACAGAAGAAGGCACTAAAATCACACCAATATATTTGATGACTGTGACTATATATAAATTTGTATTTTCTAGATTTTTTATAGTCATGGAATCACAATGTATATACTATTCATTGCCTGGCTTTTCTTTTCTCAGCATCATTACTTTGAGAATCTCCAATTGTAAATAGTTCATTTTGATGTTGAATAGTAATCTCTTTAATGAATAGATCATAATTTTTCTTTGCTCTATGGATGGACATTGATGAACATTTCCACTGTTTTCAATTCTTAAAAATAAAGCTGCTATGAAATTCATATACAAGTCCCTGTATGAACATAGGGCTTGTTTCTCTTGGTTAAATGCCTAGAAGTAAAATGGCTATTTTTGTAACTGCAACATATTTTGCATTTAAAAAAATTTTCAAACTATTTTGCAAAGTGGTTGTATCATGATATATGCCAACAACAGTTTAGATTTTTTGTTGCTTCTCAATCTAGCTCAGACCAAGTACAATTAGCCTTTATAATTTTAGCCATTCTAATAGATATGTAAGCATGTCTCATTATGATTTTAATTTGTATTTCTTTAATGTCTAAATGTTGAGAAATTTGTCATGTGCCTATAAGCCATCCATATACTTTTGGTGACATGTCGCTTCCATTATTTCCTTCACATGTAAAATTGGATACTCTGTTTGGTTATTAGTAAGGTTTTTTATTTTTATTCATATTTAAATAATCAGAGTAGATGTCCATTATCAGATATGTAATTTGGAAATCCCTTGTCCATCTTTACAGTTTCTCAATGGAGCTTTGATAGCTGTGTCTTTCAAGAAATATGCTACTTCTTTTTTTTTTTTAATATTTTATTTATTTATTTGTCAGAGAGAGAGAGTGAGCGAGTAAGAGCGAGCACAGGCAGACAGAGTGGAAGGCAGAGGCAGAGGGAGAAGCAGGCTCCCTGCAGAGCAAGGAGCCCGATGTGGGACTCAATCCCAGGACGCTGGGATCACGACCCGAGCCGAAGGCAGCTGCTTAACCAACTGAGCCACCCAAGCGTCCCGAAATATGCTACTTCTTTCCTGGTACACGGAGGTATGACTAGAACATTATCAATGTTGACCTTTGCAAAGAAAATCATGGCTTAAGATATATGTAGTCTGCAGTTGTTGGGAGTGTTCACCATCCTTGCCTCTAACTCATCTCTCACTGCCCACACATTCAGATATAGGGGAATATTGATTGACAAAATATTAATTGCCAAATAACACTAGTTAGAGAATAAGAAAAATGCAGGCACCTGATTATATAATATTCCTTAAATAAAATATGTTTTTATAAGTGCTATTGGAAGTAAATTCCTCAATACTTTAATCACACAGAATGATGGAATCCTAGATTTTTTTTTCTTGTATTTACTAAGAAAATGATCATGCCTCAAGTATATTTAAATGGAATAGGGAAAATTAAAAATTGTTTTAAGATGATTTGCGTGTGTTGTGCGTATGTGAGAGAGAAAGTGAGAGAGAAAGATAAAGAAAAAGAGAAAGGGAAAGACAGAGAGGTGGCTGCAGTGAATTGATGAGTTGGAGGATAGATTTTAAAGTTTTGTCTTTTGCTTTCTACATTTCCTTTTCCTTAGGTTCAAGAGAACAATCAGTAATATCTCAGAAGCCTGCTGGTAACATCAGCAGAAAGAATTAGAGGTTCCCAGAAAATTAAGATGACATATAGTTTTCCTGACATAAGAAAATCATTTTTTGTCCCCAGCTATTTTCAATGATCTATACCCCACCTGTGTACTTGCCCAAGCACACTTCTTCCAAAACTTCCTGGGAGGTTCTTAAAAAGAAATGCATAAACCTCACTCCTTAAGGATTTTGAGGGAACAAGGCAATGGGAAAACTAACAGTCACCACCAGACCAGGAAATAGCCTAAGCTATTGAGACAATAAATCAGTGGTAAAACTCCTAGTGCTATTTCAAAAGCAATCAATGCCTTGCATTCCTTGTCCCAGAAAATGAGCCCAAGACCCCATCTAGTTTCTATCTGCTCTTGAAGCCAGCAGAGTCCCTTTCCCTTGTCCAACAGTTACCTCTGCTTTATTCTAACGTTGAAGTTTGCCCTCGGTGGAATACAAGCTTCATTCAGGTGAACATGCAATACATATTGCACAAATACATATGTGGATGTGCATGCATCCACAACCTTATGACCAACCATACACGGAATAATAAAACTCTCCCTTCTGAGTATTCATCTTAAATACTAAATAAAAATCTCTCTCCTGTTCAAACAGTCAAGGCTTTGGAACTTATTCCCTGTGATCTCCTTGTATGTTGTAAACAAAGATTCCTTTGTTTGACAACTCCACCTGTTTCTGTGATTCACCAAAGACTGTCCTCAGTTAGGTCAGTTGCTGTAATGGCTTTCACTACTCTGATTCTACCTCTGCAAGTCTCCAAATTTAACTATTTTTTCTCCCAATTCTGCATGTTCTTGGCTTTAAACTGCAACTCTGAAGAGAAGATTTGCTTGTTTAAAAAAAAAAATCAAGAAAAGGTAGTAGTAGTTAACATTGTTACTTTGAACTTCCTGCCCTAAGGGGCTCTCCTGTTCTTTCTCTTTGACTTCCTGGACTAAAACGACAGAAATTTGGCAATACATCACTCCCCAATCCAGATTACTGCCAGAACAGTTTATACTCTTAGAAAAATATTAATCTAAAAGATCACATAATTAAATACTTAAGCATGTAGTGTAATATAGTGGTTTACAAGAAATATATTTTGGTCATCTGAATATTTGGTTTTCAACTATGGCTACTGACTCACAGCTCCTAAAACTCTTCGGATTTCCTGTGATAAGGGTGAGAGAGGTGTGTTTTGTTCTGTTAATGAAGTGACCTTCAGACCTCACTCAAGGCAAGGGCTGTTTGCCTGAAGGACCAACCACTTGGTGAAAGCCTTCACAACTTTTTGCCTCCCCTTCCTCCCAATACAGGATTATCTGGGGAGGGAAGAGGATCTGGAGATTAGATCAGCAAATGACAATGATTTAGTCAGTCATGACTATGTCATGAAGCCTCCACAGAAAAGCTGAAAGGACTGGGTTCAGAAAGCTTTTAGTTTGTTAAATGTATGAAAAGGCAGGAAGAGTGGCAGTCTTACAGAAGGTAATAGAAGCTCTGTGCCCATTCTCCATACCTTGCCCTGTGCACTTCTTTATCTATCTATTGATTTAAATCTTCTATTATATCTTTTAATAAGCTGGCAAACATAAAGTAAGTATTTTTCTGAGTTTTGTGAGTCCCTGTAGCAAATTAAAAGAACGTAAGAAGTAGGCCACTGGGACCTCCAACCTGTAGTTGCTCAGTCACAAGCACAGGTAATAACCTGGGGCCTACAGTGAGACTGGCATCTGAGGTGGGGTTGGAGATAGTCTTGGAGGACTGATCCATTAACTGATGAAATCTTACGCTATGTTCAGGTAGATAGTGTCAGAATTTAGTTGAATTCTTGGAGATCCTGCTGTTGTCTGAAAATTATTTGGCATTGTTGGTATGATGTCCTAAAACCTAAAAAGATATAGCTACCTCAAAATAAGAATACGGTTGACAGCTTATATATAATAAGTGAGTATTTCAGGGATTTGAAATATACCCAATAAATAATGTAAGGAAATAAGGAAAGATTTTGAAATAAAAACAAGAATAAGAACCTAGTGGTACTAATAGATTAAATATATGTAATCTAGTTGAATTAAGAATACAATGGATAGAATACGTAATGGATTCAATAGAGATAAGAAGTCACTTAAGGATATAGTCATCTGGATACCAGCAAAGCATTAAAATTATCAATATAAAAGAGGTGTAAGATGTAGGTGATGTGTGTGGAACAAAAGCTAGAGAAGAAATTAGATTTCCTTACTACTCATAGCCTGTTGACAAGTCCTTGAAGCTCCTCTGGGGACTCAGCTGCTTCCATGTGGACAGATCCACTCAGGGCAAAAAGCATTCTTAGTCCACCCCCCAGGATACTGAAAATCTACTTTCACGTGTAACTAAAAGCTTTCTGAACCCAGTCCTTTCAGCTTTTCTGTGGAGGCTTCATGACATAGTCATGACTGACTAAATCATTGTCATTTGCTGATCTAATCTCCAGATCCTCTTCCCTCCCCAGATAATCCTGTATTGGGAGGAAGGGGAGGCACGTTGGGCAAAAAGTTGTGAAGGCTTTCACCAAGTGGTTGGTCCTTCAGGCAAACAGCCCTTGCCTTGAGTGAGGTCTGAAGGTCACTTCATTAACAGAACAAAACACACCTCTCTCACCCTTATCACAGGAAATCCCAAGAGTTTTAGGAGCTGTGAGTCAGTAGCCATGTTTGAAACCAAATATTCAGATGACCAAAATATATTTCTTGTAAACCACTATATTACACTACATGCTTAAGTATTTAATTATGTGATCTTTTAAACTAATATTTTTCTAAGAGTATAAACTGTTCTGGCAGTAATCTGGATTGGGGAGTGATGTATTGCCAAATTTCTGTCGTTTTAGTCCAGGAAGTCAAAGAGAAAGAACAGGAGAGCCCCGTAGGGCAGGAAGTTCAAAGTAACAATGTTGACTACTACTCCCTTTTCTTGATTTTTTTTTTAAACAAGCAAATCTTCTCTTCAGAGTTGCAGTTTAAAGCCAAGAACATGCGGAATTGGGAGAAAAAATAGTTAAATTTGGAGACTTGCAGAGGTAGAATCAGAGTAGTGAAAGCCATTACAGCAACTGACCTAACTGAGGACAGTCTTTGGTGAATCACAGAAACAGGTGGAGTTGTCAAACAAAGGAATCTTTGTTTACAACATACAAGGAGATCACAGGGAATAAGTTCCAAAGCCTTGACTGTTTGAACAGGAGAGAGATTTTTATTTAGTATTTAAGATGAATACTCAGAAGGGAGAGTTTTATTATCCTGTGTATGGTTGGTCATAAGGTTGTGGATGCATGCACATCCACATATGTATTTGTGCAATATGTATTGCATGTTCACCTGAATGAAGCTTGTATTCCACCGAGGGCAGAAACGTCAACGTTAGAATAAAGCAGAGGTAACTGTTGGACAAGGGAAAGGGACTCTGCAGGCTTCAAGAGCAGATAGAAACTAGATGGGGTCTTGGGCTCATTTTCTGGGAAAAGGAATGCAAGGCCTTGATTGCTTTTGAAATAGCACTAGGAGTTTTACCACTGATTTATTGTCTCAATAGCTTAGGCTATTTCCTGGTCTGGTGGTGACTGTTAGTTTTCCCATTGCCTTGTTCCCTCAAAATCCTTAAGGAGTGAGGTTTTTGCATTTCTTTTTAAGAACCTCCCAGGAAGTTTTGGAAGAAGTGTGCTTGGGCAAGTACACAGGTGGGGTATAGATCATTGAAAATAGCTGGGGACAAAAAATGACTTTTCTTATGTCAGGAAAACTATATGTCATCTTAATTTTCTGGGAACCTCTAATTCTTTCTGCTGATGTTACCAGCAGGCTTCTGAGATATTACTGATTGTTCTCTTGAACCTAAGAAAAAAGAAATGTAGAAAGCAAAAGACAAAACTTTAAAATCTATCCTCCAACTCATCAATTCACTGCAGCCACCTCTCTGTCTTTCCCTTTCTCTTTTTCTTTATCTTTCTCTCTCACTTTCTCTCTCACATACGCACAACACACACAAATCATCTTAAAACAATTTTTAATTTTCCCTATTCCATTTTAATATACTTGAGGCATGATCATTTTCTTAGTAAATACAAGAAAAAAAAATCTAGGATTCCATCATTCTGTGTGATTAAAGTATAGAGGAATTTACTTCTAATAGCACTTATAAAAACATATTTTATTTATGTAATATTATATAATCAGGTGCCTGCATTTTTCTTATTCTCCAACTAGTGTTATTTGGCAATTAATATTTTGTCAATCAATATTCCCCTATACCTGAATGTGTGGGCAGTGAGAGATGAGTTAGAGGCAAGGATGGTGAACACTCCCAACAACTGCAGACTACATATATCTTAAGCCATGATTTTCTTTGCAAAGGTTAACATTGATAATGTTGTAGTCATACCTCCGTGTACCAGGAAAGAAGTAGCATATTTCTTGAAAGACACAGCTATCAAAGCTCCATTGAGAAACTGTAAAGATGGACAAGCGATTTCCAAATTACATATCTGATAATGGACATCTACTCTGATTATTTAAAAATGAATAAAAATAAAAAACCTTACTAATAACCAAACAGAGTATCCAATTTTACATGTGAAGGAAATAATGGAAGAGACATGTCACCAAAAGTATATGGATGGCTTATAGGCACATGACAAATTTCTCAACATTTAGACATTAAAGAAATACAAATTAAAATCATAATGAGACATGCTTACATATCTATTAGAATGGCTAAAATTATAAAGGCTAATTGTACTTGGTCTGAGCTAGATTGAGAAGCAACAAAAAATCTAAACTGTTGTTGGCATATATCATGATACAACCACTTTGGAAAATAGTTTGAAAATTTTTTTAAATGCAAAATATGTTGCAGTTACAAAAATAGCCATTTTACTTCTAGGCATTTAACCAAGAGAAACAAGCCCTATGTTCATACAGGGACTTGTATATGAATTTCATAGCAGCTTTATTTTTAAGAATTGAAAACAGTGGAAATGTTCATCAATGTCCATCCATAGAGCAAAGAAAAATTATGATCTATTCATTAAAGAGATTACTATTCAACATCAAAATGAACTATTTACTATTGGAGATTCTCAAAGTAATGATGCTGAGAAAAGAAAAGCCAGGCAATCAATAGTATATACAGTGTGATTCCATGACTATAAAAAATCTAGAAAATACAAATTTATATATAGTCACAGTCATCAAATATATTGGTGTGATTTTAGTGCCTTCTTCTGTGATCCTATAGCTTCCTACAGTTGTATCTCTGAGCATTTGTTACACCATGTGAAAATATGAACTCTTTCTCTTCATTCTGTCTTCCTAGAATAAGAGTCCTTGAAATTTTATGGACAATTGAACTCTCAGTTATTAGCAGAAATTCTATCACACAGTAAGTTTCCAAATATAAAAGCCCGAGTTTTACAATGACTTCTAAGCTTTACATGCTCTAGCCACTCATTTAACCTCTGTGACCTCTTTCCCTGCTACTCTTCAGTCACTCACAGTGGCCTCCTTGCTATTCCTCAGATATGCCAGGCATGATCCAACCTTATGGCCTTCAAGATAGCCAATTCCTTTGTCTGGAGTGACCTTATTGCTGATAGTTCTGGGCAAATTCATCACCTTTCCATACATTTGTTCAATTGTCAGCTTCATTGTAACTACCCTGATCTTCCTATTAAAAATTTTAACTCCCCATCCCCTGCCTAGCAACCTTGATTTTTCTCACCCTGATCGAGTTTTTCTTTTTCCCCATTGTACTCATCCTTTTGGAATGCACTATGCAATTTTTATTAAGGTTTATAGCTTTGAATTGTCTCACCCATTAAAATAAAAGTTCTACAAAGCCAAGTATTTCATTTACCAGTGTAGTCTGAAGTAATATCTGCCATATAATAGTTCAGTAGACAACTGGTAAATTTCAAAATAAATTAATGTTGAGAATATACTGAATTTCACAAGTCATTTCAATATTTATTTCCAAAAAAATAAACTATGTAAAACATACCTTAAATTTACTTTCAAAATATTTTATAGCATATAATGGACAATATACATAAGCCTTAAAGAAACAATCCTATAAATAACCATTTCATACCTACTTAAAAACTACATAATACCACACTCCTAGATCCTCTCTGAATGCTCTAAAATAACCCTAAAGGAAATACATTTTTAAAAATAACAGATTTTTTGTCAAATAATTTAATAAAATAAAAGTTTCATTCATCTATGTAGATCATAATAAATGTTTTTAATAAGCATGAAATTATAACTCTGAAGTGTGCTAAAATGAAACCACCTGCTAAGGGTGAGAGAATAAAAATAAACATCATTTTTCCAAATAAGAGGAATTTATTACCTTTGAATCAAAGCATGTGGATTTGTTCAAACTGGCAATAAAGGAATATGGAGACACAAACCATAGAAAGTCATATTTTAGATTTCTAAAAGACTTCGAATTGAAGAGTATACATTCACTTCTCACTTATTGCTCCTACATATTCATGAATTTGAGAGAAAATATAGGCCCTGTGTGTCTTAGCAACTAATGGGATATTTTTTGATATTTACATGCTTACACATAGTATGTGTTATAGTCTTCTCTTTTACATGCTGTAAAAAGGTTAACCCCTTTTCTGCAGAGATCTGAAAATGTGAAACAGTGCCTGAGTAGCTGAATTCATCTAATTCAAATTTCTTGCAGGTCTAAGACCTATTGATTTTCACTTGACTGCCTCCTTTTTCATCTGTCAATTGGTTACAAATTCTGGTACTGAAGAGAATACATTGGGGCTGGTGGCTCAGTGTGTTAAAGCCTCTGCCTTCAGTTCAGGTCATGATCTCAGGATCCTGGGATCGAGCTCCACATCGGGACATAATGTAACGACAGATAGTTTATATGGGAGCCCTTTGGGTACTCTGGTGGATGAATGTTTTTAAATTAGTTTTTCATGGACATGGGGAGTTAGAGACGAGAAGGGAGGTGGGGGAAATTGGAAGGGGAGCTGAATCATGAGAGACTATGGACTCTGAGAAACAATCTGAGGGTTTTGAAGGGGCGGGGGATTTGGAGGTTGGGGTACCAGGTGTTGGGTATCATAGAGGGCACTGCTTGCATGGAGCACTGGGTGTGGTGCAAAAAGAATGAATACTGTTATGCTGAAAATAAATAAAAAATTAATTTAAAAAATATTAGTTTTTCGTAAACTACAAAAAAAAAAAAAAGAAAAGCGCTCCCATTTATAGCGTACACTTTATGGTTCACAAAGCACGTGCCAACAATAAAAATAATAATGGGTTACCGTTACACTTCATAGAAAAGGAGGTACAGGGAAATTGAATGAAAGGGAATAACAAAGTAGGTTCATAAGTCAATCTTCCTTGTAAAAAAATTAACCTGAAAGTGCGTTTCTGCCACCTCTCTCCTGTGTGACATTTTATCGATGGGCGATGGAAAATAAATGGTCTGGTTAACCTTTCCCTCCCCCTCAAAACCCATTATTTGAAAACACAAAAAGGGAAGTGAAGGGAGAAATCCTCCCACTCCCATTCCCACTCACCTCCATAGCCACCTCCTCTTCCAAGAACCTAGCAGACAAGGTGCCAAGAAGTGTTAGGTACCAGCAGTGGTCTCAGATCTCATTCAAGGATCATGGTGAAAGGCATTCAAAGAGATTGTGGGGGCACAGGGATCCAATTAAGGGGGACAAGTTTAAGGTTTGCCTGGTCCCCTAAAAACTAATGGCACTAGAGAAGATGAGCTTTGGGAACTATAGCATAATGGATACAATGTGTAAAAAGCTTCAGTGAGTCATGGTGGGAAGAGGCCAAGAGGGCAGCAAACACAGTCTTAGATGATGTTATTAATAGCACTACAGGCTCTAGATTTCCTGTGGTGGTGTTCTTGGCAAGACCAGCCCGGCCAAAGTGGATACTCTCAACCTGGAACAGAGGGTCTTGGAGATGCCAGCACGTGAGGTATGATGAGAGGGTAAAATGATAGGAGGTGTCCTTTGGAAGGACTGACTCCTTGACTTTAAAAGGGAGAACCCAAATCTGTAGGTGAAATCTTTCTGGCTACAAAGAGGGCAAGGCCTCCTAAGGTCAAGGTCTCCTCGTCACTTGCAAAGATGTCGAAGAACATATTCAGACATTTCAAAGATGTCCTCATATCATTGGTTCCCACTCTGGAATTCTATCAATAAGGTGAGAGTTCCTCTAGTTGAAAAAGAGATCTAAAAAGACTTCCCTTTCTCATGTAATTTCTGTAACCTCCAGGACACACCCACCTCCCCCTTCCAGCTCTGTAATGAAGCCACAGCTGGTGCCAATTTGTGGAACTCCTTAAAGGCTATTCTCCCTTATATACCCCGGGACCAAGTTCCCATGCTCCCTCACCCGATTTCCTGCACTCACCTCCCACCTGGTGTGTTCACACCTGCAAGTGCCTTTTACCAACCCCTTTGCCAAAAGGCAGCCAGAGTGACCTTTCAAAGACCTATCAGTTCCTGGCATTTGTCTCCATAGAAATCTGCACTGATCTTCTAACAAATTCTCAGTCCTCCAAAGGCACCCATAATCCTCCCATCAGTCTATTCATACCCCTCCAACTGACTGATGCCTGTTCTGCCCCATCTCTCTGCCCTTCAACCACACGGCCTCCTTCTTCCTGTGGAGACCTCTCATGGCACCTGCCTCCAAGCACAGGTGATTCCCATTGATGGGAAGACCCTCTTCTCTCCCCCATCTCCCCACTCCAGTTACTCCCACTTATTCGTGAGCTCACAAGCCCCATGGTACACACTCTCCATGCAGCCTGCTCTCTCTTTTCTAGCACTGGCCTCCGTTTCTAGCTGTGGTTGTGTCATGGATGTCCCTCCCCAGCCAGCTTCCAAGCTCTCTTTCCCTTTAGCTCCAACACCTGACACAGTGCCTGGCACGTAGTAAGCCCTGGCTAGCTTCTAAGAGCCTCACTGAGGGACTGAAAGCATTTTAAAAATGTCACCACGTAGGCTCCAAACTGTAGGCAGAAAAAGCTTTGCCTGGATTGACATTTTAGAGACGTATTCATCAAGTTGGATATGTTCACTGACTTTACCTTGTAAAATTTAAAAAAAAAAAAAAGGACCTCTGTATCGCTTCGCATCTACCGAAGGCGCATGTATACTACTAGACCACGTTATGAGCTTAATGGAAGGAGACAAGATGTTTTCGCTAAGAAAATGTATAAGACTGTTGAGGTCAAGTGGGAGGAAACAGTCCGTTTGTTGGAGCATTGCTATCTTACTCTATCACAGCCACTCATAAAAATCTGACACGGGGTGAGTCAGAATTGTCTGTCGTAGATGAGTTAGATCTGGCTCATGTTCCTACAGACATGAAAGCCAGAAACGAAGAAGGAGGCTTTGAAAGCGTGGGTTGAGGAGGCCGTGTGGTTCACTGCGATGAGCTAAGTGCCCAGGGCCACCAGCAGACATGCTGGCCTGTATCCTTCCTTTGTTCTGGGGTCCCTCTTGCACCATGTGGTGAGGCTGGTGGCTGGGAGCAGCTCAGGACAGGACCCGGTGGCATCTTAATTCTCCCACCCTCCTGTGGGCTCCAGTGGGCTCCAGTAGGTCCCAAGGGACAGCCTGTCTTCCTTGAAAAGCCCAGTAGCACTGGGAGCAGAAACTGGGACCAAAGAGTGAGCACCCTGTTTGACAAGCTGGAGCAGCCACCTCTTCTTCAGATGCAGGGGGAGCCCTGGCATGCTGACTCCTCCCTTCTCCCTTTCCCCTTTCCTCTCTTCCTCCCTCTTTCCTTCCCCTCTCTCCTTCCCTGGTGGTGCCCTTTCCCAATGCCCACTTCATCCCTTTTCCTTTCTATATACCTGTCTTCTAGAGTTTCTTCTCTTTCCTCCCCATTACTTCCCTTCATCTGAATCTCCTCTTTGGTCCCTTTGTCCCTGCTCTCTGCTCCTCCTCCCCTTCCCTGGCCCCTGTTCAGCTCCATACTGAATGCAGGCAGAGCTGGACTAACATGCTCACTTGCTAGCTCAGCCACCCTCCAGAGAAGTCACTCTTCGGTGGCCACCTTCCTGACCCCCTGGTCGCTTCTCCACTTGTTCAGATATTGCTCTGAAGTCTGAGGAGGACAGAGCGGGGCTGCCACAGAAGCAGGCCAGAGGAGAAACCAAACCATGTGTCCACACTGTCCCCCAGCACTGCTGCTCTGAGAGCTTTCAGAGTCCTCAACAGGGTTAGGATTTAGGGGCTTCTTCAGAACCGGGAGTGAAAACAACCATAGGTCAAAAGAAAAGCTATGGCACCCACAAAAAATAATAATCACAAATGAAAACTATGTTAACTCTGAGTCCCAAAGTCGAAAAATTGCCTTGAATCTGTCACTAGAAAGCACCCAAGGCCTCAGTCTCTGGGTTCTGGGTGCCCTGGGAATGGCAGGAGGCTCTGAAAAGCACGTGGGGGTGCCGAACTATGGGGGCTAGCCTGCCCTCTGGCGGGGGGGGGGGTACCTCCTGTGGCGCTGTCCCGGCCTGACCCCCTGCGGACAGGGTGTGGCACAGCGTCTGGGGTGGTCCTGGTGCCCTGGGGTTGGCGGGAGGCTGGGGCCCGAACATCCCACGCCCAGCTCCTGGACCGCGTTTTCTGCTTCAGGTGAGGGCGCGTCGTGGTGTCACTTTACCTGTGAGCAGAGGGTCCTCCAGAGAAGCCATTGGGCGGGGAGGGGCAGCAGGCGGCGGGAACGGGAACAGGTCACCACGGCCTCACAGGCTAGGCTGGAGCATGAGCGTGCAGGGGCAGCGAGTATGGTGGGTCCTGCAGTCCCGAATGGGCTGCAGCACAGCACCCTGGCGCTGCGCGCCCCTCCTTCCCGCCTGGGCAATTAGCAAAGCCCCTTCTCCCGGCCGCCCCCGACCCGCCCCCGCCCCCGCCCCCCTCCCTCCTGAGTCCTCTGAGAGCTCACTTCCAGCTTTGGAAATTAGCAAAGACCCTTCTCTACGCTGGCCCCACCCCCTCACTTCTGAGGCCGGAGCCCATGCTGGGGTGCGGGGCTAAGCCCTGGCATGCTGCTGCATTGCCAGCGCCTGCGCTGGGCAGCCGCCTAGCCTGGCTCCCTGAGTGGGTGTCCACGCGCAGCCTGGCTGCCAAAAGATCATCAGTCCTAAACGCCGGCTGCACTCTTGGGTCAGTTTGCTGGCTTCCAGTTTGCGCCCAAAGCCAGGAACCAGCTTCCCCAGCACAGGCCTGGGCTGAGATGCCTGCCTGGGATCTGTCTGAGCAGTCTCCTCCACTCCAGGCAGGGATGGCACTTCGACCTGGATGTTTGGGTTTTTGGTTTGTTTTTTTGGTCATTGGTTATTACATGACCTCCAGGGTAGGTGCTCCACAAAGGGAGTGAAAACAGGACGCCATATATAGCATACAGCCATTCTAGAAAAATAGCTTGGGGTTCTCTCGGGAACGCGGCATTGGTCCTTGCACTATGGTTTAATAGAAAAGGGATTATGCACCAAGTTACTTAAATGAGCATAGGTTGAAATCCTTTACTGAGAGTAAATATTTTAAATAGTTATATTTTAACTAAATCTATCATCAATCATAAATCTATTACACGAAGGTTACAGGCAATTTAAAAGCAAGAGCACTCTCTTCAGGGTTTTAAATAACCCCTGTCTGTCTTGGCACATGAGAATGCAAAGATAGGAAATGGTTTGTAAAAGATCATATAATAGCTTTTACTAATTCTATTTATTTGACAGACAGAGATCACAAGTAGGCAGAGAGGCAGGCAGAGAGAAAGATGGGGAAGCAGGCTCCCCGTCAAGCAGAGAGCCTGATGAAGGGCTCGATCCCAGGACCCTGAGATCATGACCTGAGCCCAAGGCAGAGGCTTAACACACGGAGCCACCCAGGCGCCCCCAGATGAAATACATTTCTGACTTAGAAACTTCAGATAGAATTGTTTTGTCCATGATGACAACTGAAGAAAATGTGTCATCCCTAAACCTAACCTTAAACCCTACCAACGCTGAAACCTAAGCTGACCTTAAAGCCCAAACTAGAACCCTGAATCCCAAACCTGGAATGGAACCCAAAGCCTGTACCTGAGCCCTGGATCCAAGCCCTGAACCACGAACCCAAACCCTAAACCAGACCTCCAAGTCATGAAACCTGAACCCAAATCTCAGCATGAAGTCAAACCCCAAATTTGACCTTGAACTTTATCCCATAAGCCCTGAGTCTTAAAGCCTAAATCATAAACTTAAAGCCCTAAACTATAACTCTGTTCCCTTGTCCTTCACTCTAAACCCTCACCCTAACACTAAACCCAAAGCCTGATCTAGAACTCTGACTAAAACCTGAACCTGTACCCAAATTCAAATGCTTCACCACACTTTGCTTATGCACTTGCCATTGACGGATATTTGCAGTTTCTACCTTTTGATTCTTGTGAACATTGTTTGGGTTGGGGGCTAGGGTTAGGGTCTTGGATTAGGGTAGGGTCCAGGCTTGAGACCAAGTTGAGGTCAGAGTGTGGGTCTGCATCAGGGCCATGTTCAGTGCCACTGTTTGGGTCAAGGACTGTTGTAATTCCACATTGTTTCCAATTCATTGTTCCTTAGCTATTTGGGGGGAAGGTGGGGGGTATTGGGCTCCATGCAGCTTGAATTTCCGGAATGAAATGGCATCAGCTGGACCCGGGGAGGGAGCAGGACCTTCCACTGAAGGGTGAGCTCCCACAGTCCTGCACTGCCTTGCACCGCCTGCAGAGGGCGCCAGACCCCAGCTCCCGCCCTGAGCCCAGGCTGCACAGCCACAGCTGGGACCAGAGCCCCGCCTCTTCAGGACCCACTGTGGAGACTTCTGGAGAATGTGGGGCGCCTCCCACCCTGACAGGACAAGCTGAGGAGGGTGTGGCTCTGCATCCACACTGACCGGACCTGTTGTGGAGGACGCGCCCACACTGGCAGCAGTCCAACCTCCTAAGGACCAGATGCTGGAGGAGCTGAGGAGAAGCCGCCTGAGTGGACTGTCAAGGGGTTCGTGGTCTCAGGACCCCACAGAGGAAGGGCGCCCTGTGTAGACACTGGGGCTTCCGTCGTTTTGTGTGAGGAGACGTGGCCTCCTGCTGTGCTGTGCGCGGGGCTGTGGGGTCCCCCCTTTCTGGGCTCGGGTGCTCCTAGTTCCTCATCTGTGTTTGTGTGCTCTCGGATTCCGTTCCTGGGGCTCCTCAGATGGTCTGCAGTCAGGGAGCCTCTGCCTTCTTCGGTGCTTGTGCTCTCCCCACCTCAGCCCTGCGGGGTCCTTCCCGTGTCCACACCCACTCCAGGCTTGTGCCGAGTCCGGAAATTCGGGAGCCAGAGTGAGGACTCTGTAGACGGTTTTGGGGAGAGTAGGTATTTTCCCAGTGTGGGTTCTACCCTGAGCACAGTGCCTCCCCATCTCCGTGTGTACCCATCCCTGTCTGTCGTCATTGTTGCAGGGCTGTCAGATGACAGGTCTGTCACCTTCTTGGTTCAGGGGCCTCCTGGGTATCTTGCTGTCTTGGATGCAGGTGTAAATGAGATCGTTCTCAGCAGTCTCTTTTTGATGGTTACTTCCGAGCACGTAGGAGTGTCACTAATTTGTGCATATTGATTTTGTTCCTTGCAAGTTTTTGAATTTATTAGTTCAATTGGCCTTAAACTCAATCTGCCAGTTATTTGACCAGCAGCATGGGTTTAATTGGGAAGAGCAGAGAATGGCAGTCTGGGCTGAGCAAGCTAAGGTCCCATCACAGGCAAGTGCGAGAAACAAAGGAGAGGAACATTATTTCATGGAGGAGGAAGAAGTTGGGAAGGGTGCTTGAAGGAAAGTCCCTTGGAGAAAGGCAGGGTGATGGAGAATTCTCACCAGCTGAGCTGCAAAGCTCCTACAAAAAGTCAGGAGATGAACCTCCAGCTTCCCGTGTGAGGCCTGGAATTGGTGAGTCTCTCCTGTGGGGGATTGCAATGTGGGGTCTGTAATGGGCACTGAGCACCAGGCGCCCCCTTCCAGCCTCCCCTTCTGGCATCCCCAGTCTACTTTACTGGGGCTTCCCTTCCTGCTTTTGCACAGTTCTAACCAGCTTGCGGTGGAACGTTGTGGAAAAACTGAAATTCCAAATCCACTGCTTCTACTGCACCTGAGATACAGGGGCCCATGATTTAATTCTCCCACGAGTCTCTTGCTAACATGTGTCCTCTCCATGTTGGGTGACCTGGATTTGGGAGGGCTTGGCCTCCATCCCAAAGTCTGATGTTCTCTGTGCTTCCGTGTGATCGTGCTAACATGGATATTTGGAAGATTCATTTCCTCTGTGGTGATTTCAAAGTGCAGTCAGCTTGTTATAGCAGCACAAATACGTGCTGTCTCCACACTCAGATTCCCCAGCCGTCATTTCTTTACCACGTTTGCCACTTCACACGGGATGCTTCAGTGTGTTTGATCCCACACCAGGACAATGTCCTGCAGAACCACCACATAACCTGAAATGAGGAGATCATTACAGAAACCATCCAAGGGTTAGTGTTAGGAACCAGGGACATGGCAGGACTGACCTGAAGACCCCATGGAGAGCTGTCTGGGTGGCTGAGTTGACAGTGGAGGTGAGGGTGAGTGTCTGGCTCTGGCTTTGTGTCCAGGAGTCAGCTCTGTGTGGGTGTGTCCTCAGCTAGGCATGCAGATTTCTGCTCCTCTGAATCCTTTCCGGAGTTCCAAATGGCACAGTTTCCTTCTGGGCAGCAGGCTGAGTCCTCTGGGATTGCCCATGTGTCCCCAAATTGTAGGGCACCTACTGCAAGGCCTTTGGGGTCAGAATCTTGAAAAGCAAACCAAAGGTTATGGTTAGGGACCACCACATGGCAGGCCCGATCTGCCAGCACTCTGTCCATCTTTCTGGGGGAGGGGGCAGTCGAGGGATTTGTTCAGGTTGAGTGTCAAGCTCCAGGTTTGCATCCAGTGGCCTGCTGAATATGGGGCTGTCCAGAGGTAGGAATGCAGATTTCAGTTCCTCTGAATCCTTTCTGGAGTTCCAAATGGCATGGTTCCTTTCAGGGTGGCAGGGTGAGTCCTATGGTGTTCCTCACTGTCCCCAATCTCTGAGGCTTTGGAGCCAAGCCATCGGGGACAGACAAACACAGGCTGGAGAGCTTTAATGTCAGAAATGTATTTTCGCACAGATCTGGAGGCCAGAAGTTCCAGATCAAGGTGCCAGCAAGGTTGGTCTCCAGTGAGCTTTTTCTTGTTGTTCTATAGATCACTACCTTTTCAACTGTGCCCTCAGATGACCTCTTCTCTGTGGGCCCCCAGAGGGGAGGTAGGGGGAGTGCTTTCATGTGTTTCACCCTTATGAGGACACCAGTCCTAGCAGATTAGGACTCCTGTGACCTCACCAAGCCTTCAGTACCTCCTTCTAGGTAGGCCCTATCTCCAGATGCAGTCACACTGGAGATTAGGAATTCTTCATATGACTTTTGTGGGGACACAATTCAGTCCATAACAATTAGTACAGGAGAAAAGCCATGGAGAGAATTCTAGAGGAGTCACACGTTGATGTTATAAGGTAAGTGGGTATAAAAGAGCACCTCTGAAGTCCAATAGGTCATTAGAGCTAGAAGCCGACAGGAAAGTCCTGTATGTGCCACAGTTTTGAGTTTGATGCAAGCGCAACTCTGAAGGGAAGATATTTGGGAGGCCTTGGCCGACCACTACTTCCAGCCAGGGGTGATTCTGGAGGGAGTATCTCTCGGAGTGCTGCCTAGAATCAAGACTTTGGGGTTGGAAAAGTGCCACTTCCAAAGCTGGAGAAGGATGGTGCTGTAAGTTACTTGAAGAGTACTGTTCTGGGAGATAGGAGATCTGGGGTGTCTTCTTTGTTCTGCTGCTGACCAGATGTGAAAATGCAGATTAACTCCCTAACCATCTCAGTTCTACCACCATGTGCTGCTGTCATGTGTCCCAAGCCCCAGAGTTAGTTTGATCCATAAGCAGAAGCCGGTCTTTTAGTTCCCAATCTCTTAATCGGGCTGATCGTCACAATATATAGCAGACACGTGACAGCCACCGGGGAGAAGTAAGGGTTGTCTTCCCCTCAGGGAGAGTGGAAAAGCTCTAGGAGAGGGCATACCCGTAGACCAAAGGCAGCCAGTGCTGGGGAGTGGAGCCACGGGGAAGAGTGTGCTGATGACAGCCTTGTGGAGGGAGGGCAGAAAGAGCCACCACCATGACACTTGAGTTACAGATCGAGCTTGGGGATAGAGAAGGGATCAGGGCACGGTAGAGCAGCAGCTGGCAAAGTGATTCTGTTGAGCTTAAGCTCATAGTGCCTTAGCGAATTAGAATGGGAAATGCCTTGCTATTGTCTGTGACTCTGTGACTGTGTGAATATGAGTGACAGAGTGGGGACAAAGAGAGAGGGAGAGAGAATACATTAAATTTTAAAGAAGGACAATAAGGGACGCCTGGGTAGCTTACTCAGTTAAGCATCTACCCATGGTTCAGGTCATGATCCCAGGATCCTGGGATTGGATCCCAAACCAGGCTCTAGTGGGGGGCCTGCCTTCCCTCTGCCTGCAGCTCCCCTTGCTTGTGATCTCTCTCTTCCTCTGTAACAAATAATAGTAAAAAATAAACGAGGGCGATACGTTATGTTTACTTTTGTTTCTGATGCCAGACATGGGTTCAGAGGATTGAAGAGGGAGATCCAAGGAGCTAGCCTCTCAAGAGGAGTGAATACCTAGTCACTGGTAAGACCCCTGGTCCTGCAATACAATATGGCTCCTGTGATCTGGGTCCTGTTAAATGCCCCTCGCCATCCTTCACCCGATAGTTTGATTCTTCATTGCGTTCAGTGTGGGGAACTGGGAGAAGCTATGACACTTGGCCCTTTGTGGAGGAATGTTAGTAGTATAAATAGCAATAGTTATCAGTTCTGGAGCACTTCCATGACTCTGCTGCAGGCACTCTGCTGTGACCTGGGTTTATAGCAGTGAGATAAACATAGAAATAGATGTGGGCTCTGTTCCCAAGAATCTGAAACCCACTATTCTCCTTGTCCCCTTCCCATTCTGTCTTCTTCAGCCCTTGTGCAATCCCACCAAGCAGGAAGCTTGCTTCTCCCCTTCCCTCTCCTGCTCCCCCTGCTTGTGCTCTCATTCCCTCTCTCTGACATGTAAATAAATCAAATGTTTTAAAAAATTATAAAAAAGGCAAAACAAATAACCATTTTTGGAGAGTGATTTTCTGAATGCAGTTATGGGCAGTGCTGGGTACTGAAGAAGACGCTCTGCTGACCAGAGGAGTGGGGAAATTACAGAACAAATTCCACAGGTCATTGAATATATCACATTCATCACCCCACCCATAGCACTCATTAATCTCTAGCCCAGCCAATATGTTGGTTATAAAAATGAGCTTTCTCCAAACTGACAGGAAGTTCTCGTTTTAGCAATGTAAATCATTCTGATCTTTATCACTAATGTGATCTAATCCTGTCTAGTAAAGAAACTTGAGAGTTCTATATCTCTGTAAGCATTTAAGAAAAACAATGGACTCTACTCTAATTACTTTTTAACTAACTTGACTTGCCAAAGGAAGGAGAAAGTAAATATCAGAAATCTTACCACTAAGCACAAGTTGCAAGTTATACCTGCCAAAATGTGGTTCAAAATATAAGTAACCAGTCTCCTTAGAAGCCTTTTACCTTCTTATATCTGTTATGTTGGGTAAATGAGTAGTTACTAGAATACAGCTGGCTCAGTGATCACAATTCAGCTTACCCTCAGAAATATAAATAGATTACATGTTTAGCCCGGTAACTGGACACTGATATAGAATTATTCACTGGCTGATTCCTAGATCAGAAACCACAAAAAAATTTTCTTTTTTATGGAAGTATGGCTGTTACAATAGTCTCACCTGTACCTCATAGTGATTGACTTAACTACTCTATACGTTACAACTCTAGATGTAACATTTTAATAAAACAACAATATCTTTGATGGTATCATGGAAATGTAAGTGCCTTGTGCACTTTTCTTAATGTGTATAATTACCTAAACATCATAGTAAGTAAATCAAGGCCATTGTCAAGCTTCCGTCAAGGAGAGTCCTTAACTAGAGGGATTTCCCATTGCTCTCAGGATGATAACCTCTGAGTTACAGGTTCCGTTAGTTGGCCACACACATTTGGAGCCTTGTGGACTTTCTGACAGCTGAGCAGCATATCTGTTTCAAGCATTGTGATCCCTGTTCTTACTGCAAGAGTGACAGTTGTCACTTTTCCTTTGACCCCTGTCTTTAGGAAAGTGTCTGACTCAGAAAGTCGAGTCAGTACCCCCCAAAAATATTTTCAGGAGAACCACCTCAAAGATGATCACCTGAGATACTGTCAAGAAAAAAAAAAAACTGAAATTCTAAGCAACATCCATAAAAAGTATTTTCATGTTGATAAGGAAAGATTTTCCCCTAAATACCAGAGAGGCTCCATGAAAGTGAGATTTTTACCTATTTTGTTCACCGTGTCACCAGTCCCTAGAAGAGCGCCTAAGACATCACTCAAGATTAGGTTGCTTTGAATAGATTAGATAATTTCTGTCTCGAACCCCTGTTCATTTGTTTGTTTTTGTTTATTTGATAGTGGTTTCAGTAAATGGATATATCTGAAAAATTGCAAAGCCACTATTAAAACAAGTTATTATTATATATAGCATGGAATTGCACATTCCTCCTTTGAATCCGACAGAGCTTCACCATATCCTTAACAATTTGGGAAAAACATGCTATTATTTTCTCCAATGAATTCTCCTTGTCCGTATACAGAATCACCAAAAAAAAAAAAAAAAAAAGGCATTCTGACAGTCCTCAGCCCATCCACTCCAGGATTGTGACTCTTTCTTCTCCATGTTCTTTCTGACATCATGGACTTTCAGGTTGACCTCTCTCATCTTGGGTCCCACTCTCATTAGCTGTAGAAGTCATGCGATGTTTGTGATGTGAGGGTGGCAATACTCTCTGACTTTTGGTTACAATATGTCTTTGAAAGCCAGTGTTTATTCTGCTTTTACAGCATTTCTCCATTTGAATTGGCCACCTTTTAAGTGGTCATTAGCCACATGTGGCTACTAGCCATGGGACTTGGACAGCAGAGGTGTGGAAAGTCCGCACATTCTTCCACTCAAAGGATATTGTGAGTTATGCTACATCTTTTTTTTTGAAGTGCCTTTTTTAGATATTTAAATTCAATTAGCCATTAGATAGTACATCATTGGTTTCAGAGAATTCAGTAACTCATCAGTTGTGGATAACCCTTGGTGCTCATCACATCACGTGTCCTCCTTAATGCCTATCACCCAGTTTCTCCATGTCTCCCACTCCCCTCCCCCCCAGCAACTCTCAGTTTGTTTCCTATAGTTAAAGGTGCCTCATGGCTTGTCTCCCTTTCTGATGACTCCCATTCAGATTTCCCTCCCTTCCCTCTGATCCTCTGTACTACATCTTAATCTCAACAGTCAAGCAGTGGTAGTAATTCAGTCATGGAGTCATGCATATTCTAAATCTGATGAGGTGGATTCCCATACTGCCTTTGTCTCTTCTAGAGCGCTTACATTTGTTATGTTATTGCTGCTGCGTTCATGTTTCTCGTTCACTGAATGTCTGATAAAAGAATTAGTAAAATGTGTGACTGCAGAAAATACAATGGTCATGGATGATGAAGATTTTCTCCTTGACCAGACTCGAGTCAAGTTCCTCTGAGTCCTCTTTCTGTCTAGCCTTGACCTTAGGCTCCGCCCACTTAGCCCAGTTTTAGCAAGAAATCTGCTTGGTCATTTTTCAGCAATCTTCTATCCTACTCTTGATATCTGATCAAATTCCTTATCTCTCACCCCTGGTATCTTACCACTTTTTTTTTTTTTTAAGATTTATTTATTTTGACAGAGAGAGAGCCTGAGCAGGGGGAATAGCAGAGGGAGAGAGAGAACCAGACTCCCCACTGAGCAGCAAGCCCAATGCCAGGCTTGATCCTGGGATCAGATCATGACCAAGCCAAAGCCAGAGATTTAACCAACTAAGCCACCCAGGTGCTTCAGTATCTATAACCCTTAATATCTGATCCAATCCCTTATTCCCAGGGCACCTGGTTGGTGCAGCTGGTTGAACGTTTGACTCTTGGTTTCTACTCTGGTCATGATCTCACGGTCCTGAGATTAAGCCTCACCTCAGGCTCTATGCTCAGTGAAGAGTCTGATTAAAATTCTCTTTCCCTCTCCCTCTACCCCTACCCCTGCTCCCTCTCTCTAAAATGTATTAATAAGTCTTTTAAAAAATTCCTTATCCCCTGATCTCAATAGTTTATGACCCTAGCCTTCCTTCAACAATATTACTGTCCAGATGGTTTAGCCAGAATCCCTTCATCCTTACCCTTGATGTTCCATCTTAATTTTACATTCAGTGATCCCCACCATGCTCTTTAGCTGTAAATCTCCATTTGTCTGAGCTGAGCCAGATTTCTCTCCCATACTATACAATAAAATCTCATCATAGTAGCATCCCTTGAATAAAATCTTCCTTACTCTCTTTAATGGGTGTCACAATATTTTTTTTTCTTTAACAGTCAGGAGGGTGCTAATTGAGTACCATGACAAAAGGCCTAACTTCCTATAATGGACATTTCCTTGGTTTACCTGACAAATACTCTTTCTCTCTTCTAAGGAAAATTTCCGGTTCTCAGTATAACTGCCAACTGGCCCAGGGGTGGACAAGTGAGGCAGATGAGACCAAAATGAAAATTCTGTTGAGACACTGGACCTTGAGGATTCAAGCCAAGGACATAAAAGTGTTGGTACTCCATTATTCTGATGGTCCGTTAACTCTTGCTTTTTTGGTTCCTGTGTCTATCACTGCCCCTGCCTTTTTGAAGATAATGACCATTCATCTGAGTACACGGTTCACAGAATCCCTTTGCAGTGGCCCATGCGGGCCAAGGTAGTAGAGCATAATAGATCTCTGTAAGTTTTTAAAAAATGTCTTTGTCCCTGTTGCCCATGGCCATTAAAGACCAAAGGTCGGGGGTAGGGGGATATTGGAAAAGGTGAAGTTATAGTTACTCACTGATTTTTTGATTGGTAGAGAGAAAGCAACACCTACATACAGGGCCAGTGGGTGAGTGGAGGAAACATCTTTGGCTCTAGGAGGAATGGGGGAAGGAGAAATATTAATAATCTTTGTCTTTGGAACTGCCCCTGAAGACTTCCCCACACAGGAAAATGACCTAGCGTGACTCTCCTAAACTTCGGCAAGCCCCTTAAATTTAACTGACTTCTAGATCTGGTACTCCCTGCTGGATAACTCTGATCATTATTGGATTGTTACTTATTTTATTTTAAAATTATTTTTAAAGAAAATTTTAATCTAAATACAATTAATTAACATATAATACTAGTTTCAGACATACAGGTTAGTGATTCATCAGTCTTTTGTAACACCCAGTGCTCACTGTATCACATGCCTTCCTTAATGTCCATCACCCAGTTACCCCATCCAGCCATCCCTCTCCCCTCCAAGAACCCTCAGTTTGTTTACTGTGATTAAGAGTCTCTTCTGAGGGGTACCTGGCTGGCTCAGTGGGTTAAAGCCTCTGCCTTCAACTCAGGTTATGATCTCAGGGTCCTGGGATCGAGCCCCACATCAGGCTCTCTGCTCCCTGGGGAGTCTGCATCCTCCTCTCTCGCTCTTCCTGCCTCTCTGCCTACTTGTGATCTCTGTTTGTCAAATAAGTAAATAAAAATCTTTTTTTTTAAAGTCTCTTCTGGTTTGTCTCCCTCTTTGACTTCATCTTGTTTTATTTTTTTTCCTTTACTCCCCTATGATTCTGGTTTGTTTCTTGAACTCCACATATGAGTGAGATCATATGATAATTGTCTTTCTCTGACTGACTTATTCGCTTGGCATAATACCCTCTACTTTCACCCCTGTCATTGCAAATAATTGCCATTTATTTTAACTCGACAGAGAAGGCCACTAGAAACAGCAGGTGATGGCCCCAGCTCCTGTTCCTCCATGCAGAACATCTGTCAACACCTGTGGACATCTTTTCCTCCCCCCATTCCTATGAATGTTGCTCAGTTGTTACATGGCATGGACAAATGCTGTTGGCTGGTGGCATGGACACACTGGACAAGCTTGGCCTTCGGTAAAACAAAGACTGGCTTCAATTACTCAAACTGAAACAGGAATGCTTGGATGAACAAGCCTGCCAGGAAGTCCCACTGGAGGTACTCAACCTGTGCCCCTTCCCTCCTTGGACCAAGAACCTGAACTTGAGAGATGAATGGCTTATCCAAGGTTATGGCAAGGTTACACAGAGCTGAAACTAGACACAGGTGTACATGCCTATTGATCAAGGCTGGCTGAGAAATCGAACTGCCTCAAATCTTGATTCTTTTTGCCACTTCTTATTCTCTGACCCTGTTTTTCATAGTTTAGGATGTAGGAATAATAAAAATATCAGCTATTGGGGTATCCTGACTTTTTGATGTTTTAGTTCTTGTCAGACATTTACCATAATGCTTAGCACATGGATATGTGTGTGCACACACGTGCACATGCATGACACTCAAAAAATTGTTCCCTGATATTAACTTTATCAGTGCACTTTGCATCCACCACCAATTGGCTGTTTTGTCACAAACTGATTAAAGCAGAACTGTCAAGTGAGGAACTTCAAAGCCAAAGCATTAAGTGCTTTGAAAAACCAGCACCTGGGAGGATTTGTCTCAGCATCTGTGATTAGAAGGCAGCAAAAAGAGACTTTGGGGACACAGTTCACCCCTTCATGAAGCAGCCATTCAGAACTTTCTCCGAAGGGCTAATGCCTAATCTTCCAAAGACCAGCAAGAACAAGCTTATGGTCTGTTAAAATCAGATTTTTAAAAGATTTTTATTTATTTATTTGAGAGAGAGAGAGAGAGTGAGAGAGAGAGCATGAGAGGGGAGAAGGTCAGAGGGAGAAGCGGACTCCCCATGAAGCTGGGAGCCTGATGCAGTCCTTGATCCTGGGACTCCAGAATCAAAATCAGTTTGATTGACTCAATACAGTCAGGGAGGACAGTCCTCAGGAGTCACAGAATGCTGGTTGCCATGAGGGAGGAGTCTTTTACAAAGTCTGGGCTCTCACAGAAGGAGTCTGAAGCACGTGTATGGAAAGCAGAGGTCAGTTCTGGATTAGAAGCTCTTTCTGAGGGGAAATGAGTAGAAACAGGGATTAACCAGGACTTGGGCTCTGCTTTATTCAGTTCAAGTTGCTGCAACAAATGATGACAGACTGGGTGGCTGAAACAGCAAAACATGTACTATTCCTTGCAGTTCTAGAGACTGAGAAGTCCAAAAGCAAGATCCTGGGAGATCTGATATCTAGCAAGAGACTGCTTCATTATCTACAAATGCCCATATTTCTGTTGTAGACTTGCATGGATGACAGCTGGCAGAACAATCTCTCAGGTCGTTTCTCAGAAGTGCTTTTATCTCATTCACAAGTGTTCCAATCTCATGACCTCACCACCTCTCAAAGCCCATACCTCCTGATGGCACTCCTTGAGGGTCAGGGCTTCAACATCTGAATTGGGACAAGACACAAACATTCAGTCCATTAGCAAGTGTTGTCATGAGGACAGCATAGCTTATCAACTGGGTATCCCCAGGAATCCATGGGACTAGCAAAGCAGAATCTGGGGGTGTCACTGGTAGGAAAGCAGGAGGTCCCCAAGAGACAGTCCTCATAGCATTTTACAGAGACAGCAGGACCCTTGAGAAACAATAGTTTCCGTGACCCATACACCAGCCTTTATCTATGCCTGTCCTCCCTGCTGGATTCACAGCAAGCCTACTTCTTTCTTTTCCAGTACAAATGGATTTCCACTCTCTGAATCCTGATGAATTTTTGCTCTTTTGCAGTTAGTAGGTTGTCCCTCAGGATTCTGCATGTCTGGATTTGCAATCGTGGAAACTGCCAAAGGTCTAGGGACCTGCATGGCAGAACCCGGCCTCTACCACTATTGCCCAAAATAGGAACTCTGGTCCCTTGAGCGTCCTGTGCTGCTGTCAAAGGTCTGTGTGCATTGGCTTATTGTTTTTTTTTTTTTAATGTAATGAAATCCATTTGTACTGCTTATACGTGTGTTTCATCATGCTCAAGTGGCCTTTCTGTGAAAAAGTGGCCAAGCTACACCTAGAAGTCACTGAAGAAAGTTCTAAGAACTCCTGGTTAGTATGAGGCTAGAGAGAGAGAGAAAGAGAGAAAAGAAATCTGCCTCTCTGCATTTTGCAAGTCCCTGGGCAAAATCTGTTGGCTGTGCACTCCTCACACGAAGATTCCAGGCAGGGAGACCCTCCTGAGCCTCATCTCCCTGAGTTCCTCTTCCAGGAGCAATCCCTAGTTTGAGACCAGGGTTAGCGAAAATAGAGCAGCAAAGCAGGGTCCAGAAGGAAGGACTGCCACAGACCATGGAGCACCAGGGGGACAGGCTGGTACCTCCTCACAGTTGGGGTACAAATGGGCTCAGCTCAGCAGGTATAGGGGTGCCCTTGGCCCCTCTGGTGGGCTTTGCAGTGCCCCAATCTCAGGAAGAAAAAAGGCTGGCTCAGGTGACATATTTTTGACTGGGAAGGAGCTGACAGCAATGGAAATAAACAAGTAGGGAATGATGTTGGAAAGTTGGAGGGTTTGTCCTTTATATCTCAGCTTTCTCTCCTATCTTCCCTTGCTCTGTAGTGTGTTATCAAAGAAGTTTTTGGCATGATATTCCTGTTCACTGATTAACTCTTGAGCTGTGTCTTTTCTGCTGTTCAGCTCATCTGGTGAATTCTTTTACTGTAAAAAGTATCTTGCCCTTGCAAGGGCAATGGCAAGACCTGAGAAATCCCAGAGATTTCAGCTTGCCACCCAGAAGGAAACCAGGCTATTTGGAATGCTGGAAAGGATTCAGAGTAGGGGAAATCGTCTTGGACATCTGAGACCACCCCCACATTCAGCGGTCCACTGGACACAAACCCAGACCTTGATACTGATCCTGAACCATGCTCTCAACTCAGACCCCTGTGATCCTTGCCACAGTGCTTTCAGATCAGTGCAGCCATGCCCATAGGCACAAACTCTTAAGCCTAGATTCTGTCCTGAGAGGTGTGTCCCCGACGGCCTGGCTCCAAAGCCTCAGAGATTGGGGACAGTGAGGAACACCATAAAACTCACCCTGCCACCCTGAAAGGAACCATGCCATTTGGAACTCCAGAAAGGATTCAGAGGAACTGAAATCTGCATTCCTACCTCTGGACACCCCCATATTCAGCAGGCCACTGGATGCAAACCTGGAGCTTGACACTCACCCTGAACAAATCCCTCGACTGCTTCCTCCCCCAGAAAGATGGACAGAGTGCTGGCAGATCGGGCCTGCCATGTGGTGGGCCCTAACCATAACCTTTGGTTTGGTTCGGTTCTCAGGATTGTGACCCCAAAGGCCTTGTAGTAGGTGCCCTACAATTTGGGGACACATGGGCAATCCCAGAGGACTCAGCCTGCTGCCCAGAAGGAAACTGTGCCATTTGGAACTCCGGAAAGGATTCAGAGGAGCAGAAATCTGCATGCCTAGCTGAGGACACACCCACACAGAGCTGACTCCTGGACACAAAGCCAGAGCCAGACACTCACCCTCACCTCCACTGTCAACTCAGCCACCCAGACAGCTCTCCATGGGGTCTTCAGGTCAGTCCTGCCATGTCCCTGGTTCCTAACACTAACCCTTGGATGGTTTCTGTAATGATCTCCTCATTTCAGGTTATGTGGTGGTTCTGCAGGACATTGTCCTGGTGTGGGATCAAACACACTGAAGCATCCCGTGTGAAGTGGCAAACGTGGTAAAGAAATGACGGCTGGGGAATCTGAGTGTGGAGACAGCACGTATTTGTGCTGCTATAACAAGCTGACTGCACTTTGAAATCACCACAGAGGAAATGAATCTTCCAAACAACCATGTTAGCACGACGAAACGGAAGCAGAGAGAACATCAGACTTTGGGATGGAGTCCAAGCCCTCCCAGATCCAGGTCACCCAACATGGAGAGGACACATGTTAGCAAGAGACTCGTGGGAGAATTAAATCATGGGCCCCTGTATCTCAGGTGCAGTAGAAGCAGTGGATTTGGAATTTCAGTTTTTCCACAACATTCCACCACAAGCTGGTTAGAACTGTGCAAAAGCAGGAAGGGAAGCCCCAGTAAAGTGGACTGGGGATGCCAGAAGGGGAGGCTGGAAGGGGGCGCCTGCTGTTCAGTGCCCATTACAGACTCCACATTGCAATTCCCCACAGGAGAGACTCACCAATTCCAGGCCCCACACGGGAAGCTGGAGGTTCATCTCCTGACTTTCTGTAGGAGCTTTGCAGCTCAGCTGGTGAGAATTCTCCATCACCCTGCCTTTCTCCAAGGGACTTTCCTTCAAGCACCCTTCCCAACTTCTTCCTCCTCCATGAAATAATGTTCCTCTCCTTTGTTTCTCGCACTTGCCTGTGATGGGACCTTAGCTTGCTCAGCCCAGACTGCCATTCTCTGCTCTTCCCAATTAAATCCATGCTGCTGGTCAAATAACTGGCAGATTGAGTTTAAGGCCAATCGAACAAATAAATTCAAGATCTTGCAAGGAACAAAATCAATATGCACAAATTAGTGGCACTCCTAGGTGCTCGGAAGGAACCATCAAAAAGAGACTGCGGAGAACGATCTCATTTACACCTGCATCCAAGATAGCAAGATACCCGGGAGGCCCCTGAACCAAGAAGGTGACAGACCTGTCATCTGACAGCCCTGCAACAATGACGACAGACAGGGAGGGGTTCACACGGAGATGGGGAGGCACTGTGCTCAGGGTAGAACCCACACTGGGAAAATACCTACTCTCCCCAAAACCGTCTACAGAGTCCTCACTCTGGCTCCCGAATTTCTGGACTCGGCGCAAGCCTGGAGTGGGTGTGGACACGGGAAGGACCCCGCAGGGCTGAGGTGGGGAGAGCACAAGCACCAAAGAAGGCTGACGCTCCCTGACTGCAGACCATCTGAGGAGCCCCAGGAACCGAATCCGCGAGCACACAAACACAGACGAGGACCTAGGATCACCGGAGCCCAGAAAGGGGGGACCCCACAGCCCCGTGCACAGTACAGCAGGAGGCCACGTCTCCTCACACAAAACGACGGAAGCCCCAGTGTCTACACAGGGCGCCCTTCCTCTGTGGGGTCCTGAGACCACGAAACCCTTGACAGTCCACTCAGGCGGCTTCTCCTCAGCTCCTCCAGCATCTGGTCCTTAGGAGGTTGGACTGCTGCCAGTGTGGGCGCGTCCTCCACAACGGGTCTGGTCAGTGTGGATGCAGAGCCACACCCTCCTCAGCTTGTCCTGTCAGGGTGGGAGGCGCCCCACATTCTCCAGAAGTCTCCACAGTGGGTCCTGAAGAGGCGGGGCTCTGGTCCCAGCTGTGGCTGTGCAGCCTGGGCTCAGGGCGGGAGCTGGGGTCTGGCGCCCTCTGCAGGCGGTGCAAGGCAGTGCAGGACTGTGGGAGCTCACCCTTCAGTGGAAGGTCCTGCTCCCTCCCCGGGTCCAGCTGATGCCATTTCATTCCGGAAATTCAAGCTGCATGGAGCCCAATACCCCCCACCTTCCCCCCAAATAGCTAAGGAACAATGAATTGGAAACAATGTGGAATTACAACAGTCCTTGACCCAAACAGTGGCACTGAACATGGCCCTGATGCAGACCCACACTCTGACCTCAACTTGGTCTCAAGCCTGGACCCTACCCTAATCCAAGACCCTAACCCTAGCCCCCAACCCAAACAATGTTCACAAGAATCAAAAGGTAGAAACTGCAAATATCCATCAATGGCAAGTGCATATGCAAAGTGTGGTGAAGGGTTTGAATTTGGGTTCAGGTTCAGGTTTTAGTCAGAGTTCTAGATCAGGCTTTGGGTTTAGTGTTAGGGTGAGGGTTTAGAGTGAAGGACAAGGGAACAGAGTTATAGTTTAGGGCTTTAAGTTTATGATTTAGGCTTTAAGACTCAGGGCTTATGGGATAAAGTTCAGGGTCAAATTTGGGGTTTGACTTCATGCTGAGATTTGGGTTCAGGTTTCATGACTTGGAGGTCTGGTTTAGGGTTTGGGTTCGTGGTTCAGGGCTTGGATCCAGGGCTCAGGTACAGGCTTTGGGTTCCATTCCAGGTTTGGGATTCAGGGTTCTAGTTTGGGCTTTAAGGTCAGCTTAGGTTTCAGCGTTGGTAGGGTTTAAGGTTAGGTTTAGGGATGACACATTTTTTTCAGTTGTCATCATGGACAAAATAATTCTATCTGAAGTTTCTAAGTCAGAAATGTATTTCATCTGGGGGCGTCTGGGTGGCTCAGTGTGTTAAGCCTCTGCCTTGGACTCAGGTCATGATCTCAGGGTCCTGGGATCAAGCCCTTCATCAGACTCTCTGCTTGACGAGGAGCCTGCTTCCCCATCTTTCTCTCTGCCTGCCTCTCTGCCTACTTGGGATCTCTGTCTGTCAAATAAATAGAATTAGTAAAAGCTATTATATGATCTTTTACAAACCATTTCCTATCTTTGCATTCTCATGTGCCAAGACAGACAGGGATTATTTAAAACCCTGAATAGAGTGCTCTTGCTTTTAAATTGCCTGTAACCTTCGTGTAATAGATTTATGATTGATGATAGATTTAGTTAAAATATGACTATTTAAAATATTTACTCTCAGTAAACGATTTCAACCTATGCTCATTTAAGTAACTTGGTGCATAATCCCTTTTCTATTAAACCATAGTGCAAGGACCAATGCAGCGTTTCCAGGAGAACCCCAAGCTATTTTTCTAGAATGGCTGTATGCTTATATATGGCGTCCTGTTTTCACTCCCTTTGTGGAGCACCTACCCTGGAGGTCATGTAATAACCAATGACCAAAAAAAACAAACAAAAAACCCAAACATCCAGGTCGAAGTGCCATCCCTGCCTGGAGTCAAGGAGACTGCTCAGACAGATCCAGGGCAGGCATCTCAGCCCAGGCCTGTGCTGGGGAAGCTGGTTCCTGGCTTTGGGTGCAATCTGGAAGCCAGCAAACTGACCCAAGAGTGCAGCCGGCGTTTAAGACTGATGATCTATTCGCAGCCAGGCTGCACGTGGACACCCGCTCATGGAGCCCGGCTAGGAGGCTGCCCAGCGCTGGAGCTGGCAATGCAGTAGCATGCCAGGGCTTAGCCCAGCACCCCAGCCATGGCTCAGTTTTCAGAAGTTAGGGGGCGGGGCCGGAGCAGAGAAGGGTCTTTGCTAATTTCCAAAGCTGGAAGTGAGCTCTCAGAGGACTCAGGAGGGAAGGGGGGGGCGGGTCGGGGGCGGCCTTGAGCAGGGGTTTTGCTAATTGCCCAGGCGAGAAGGAGGGGCGCACAGCGCCAGGGTGCTGTGCTGCAGCCCATTCGGGACTGCAGGACACACCATACTCGCTGCCCCTGTGCTCCCACGCTGCAGCCTAGCCCCTGACGCCGCGGTGTCCCGTTCCCGTTCAGGCCTTCAGGCCGCCTGCTGCCCCTCCCCGCCCCATGGCTTCTCTGGAGGACCCTCTGCTCACAGGTAAAGTGACACCGCGACGCGCCCTCACCTGAAGCAGAAAACGCAGGACAGGAGCGGGGTGTGGGGTGGTCGGGGCCCAGCCTCCCGCCAACCCCAGGGCACCAGGACCACCCCAGAGGCCGCGCCACACCCTGTCCGCAGGGGGTCGGGCCAGGACGGCGCCACAGGAGGTAACCTCTCCTCCCCCCCCCCCCCACCAGATGGCAGGCTAGCCCCCATGGTTCCGCACTCCCACGCGCCTGTCAGAGCCTCCTGCCATTCCCAGGGCACCCAGAACCCAGAGAGTGAGGCCTTGGGTGCTTTCTAGTGACAGATTCAAGGCAATTTTTCGACTTTGGGACTCAGAGTTAACATAGTTTTCATTTGTGATTATTATTTTTGTGTGGGGGCCGTAGCTTTTCTTTTGACCTATGGTTGTTTTCACTCCCGGTTCTGAAGAAGCCCCTAAATCCTAACCCTGTTGAGGACTCAGAAAGCTCTCAGAGCAGCAGTGCTGGGGGACAGTGTGGACACATGGTTTGGTTTCTCCTCTGGCCTGCTTCTGTGGCAGCCCCGCTCTGTCCTCCTCAGACTTCAGAGCAATATCTGAACAAGTGGAGAAGCGACCAGAGGGTCAGGAAGGTGGCCACCGAAGAGTGACTTCTCTGGAGGGTGGCTGAGCTAGCAAGTGAGCATGTTAATCCAGCTCTGCCTGCATTAGCGATGGAGCTGAACAGGAGCCAGGGAAGGGGAGGAGGAGCAGAGAGCAGGGACAAAGGAACCAAAGAGGAGATTCAGATGAAGGGAAGTAATGGGGAGGAAAGAGAAGAAACTCTAGAAGACAGGTATGTAGAAAGGAAAAGGGATGAAGTGGGCATTGGGAAAGGGCACCACCAGGGAAGGAGAGAGGGGAAGGAAAGAGGGAGGAAGAGAGGAAATGGGAAAGGGAGAAGGGAGGAGTCAGCATGCCAGGGCTCCCCCTGCATCTGAAGAAGAGGTGGCTGGTCCAGCTTGTCAAACAGGGTGCTCACTCTTTGGCCCCAGTTTCTGCTCCCAGTGCTACTGGGCTTTTCAAGGAAGGCAGGCTGTCCCTTGGGACCTACTGGAGCCCACAGGAGGGTGGGAGAGGTAAGATGCCACCAGGTACTGTCTGAGCTGCTCCCAGCCACCAGCCTCACCACATGGTGCAAGAGGGACCCCAGAACAAAGGACGGACACAGGCCAGCATGTCTGCTGGTGGCCCTGGGCACTTAGCTCATCGCAGTGAACCACACGGCCTCCTCAACCCACGCTTTCAAAGCCTCCTTCTTCGTTTCTGGCTTTCATGTCTGTAGGAACATGAGCCAGATCTAACTCATCTCCGACAGACAATTCTGACTCACCCCGTGTCAGATTTTTAAGAGTGGCTGTGATAGAGTAAGATAGCAATGCTCCAACAAACGGACTGTTTCCTCCCACTTGACCTCAACAGTCTTATACATTTTCTTAGCGAAAACATCTTGTCTCCTTCCATTAAGCTCATAACGTGGTCTAGTAGTATACATGCGCCTTCGGTAGATGCGAAGCGATACAGAGGTCCTTTTTTTTTTTTTTAATTTTACAAGGCAAAGTCAGTGAACACATCCAACTTGACCAATACGTCTCTAAAATGTCAATCCAGGCAAAGCTTTTTCTGCCTACAGTTTGGAGCCTACGTAGTGACATTTTTAAAATGCTTTCAGTCCCTCAGTGAGGCTCTTAGAAGCTAGCCAGGGCTTACTACGTGCCAGGCACTGTGTCAGGTGTTGGAGCTAAAGGGAAGGAGAGCTTGGAGGCTGGCTGGGGAAGGACATCCATGACACAACCACAGCTAGAAACGGAGGCCAGTGCTAGAAAAGAGAGAGCAGGCTGCATGGAGAGTGTGTACCATGGGGCTTGTGAGCTCACGAATAAGTGGGAGTAACTGGAGTGGGGAGATGGGGGAGAGAAGAGGGTCTTCCCATCAATGGGAATCACCTGTGCTTGGAGGCAGGTGCCATGAGAGGTCTCCACAGGAAGAAGGAGGCAGTGTGGTTGAAGGGCAGAGAGATGGGGCAGAACAGGCATCAGTCAGTTGGAGGGGTATGAATAGACTGATGGGAGGATTATGGGTGCCTTTGGAGGACTGAGAATTTGTTAGAAGATCAGTGCAGATTTCTATGGAGACAAATGCCAGGAACTGATAGGTCTTTGAAAGGTCACTCTGGCTGCCTTTTTGCAAAGGGGTTGGTAAAAGGCACTTGCAGGTGTGAACACACCAGGTGGGAGGTGAGTGCAGAAAATCGGGTGAGGGAGCATGGGAACTTGGTCCCGGGGTATATAAGGGAGAATAGCCTTTAAGGAGTTCCACAAATTGGCACCAGCTGTGGCTTCATTACAGAGCTGGAAGGGGGAGGTGGGTGTGTCCTGGAGGTTACAGAAATTACATGAGAAAGGGAAGTCTTTTTAGATCTCTTTTTCAACTACAGGAACTCTCACCTTATTGATAGAATTCCAGAGTGGGAACCAATGATATGAGGACATCTTTGAAATGTCTGAATATATTCTTCGACATCTTTGAAAGTGACGAGGAGACCTTGGCCTTAGGAGGCCTTGGCCCTCTTTGTAGCCAGAAAGATTTCACGTACAGATTTGAGTTCTCCATTTTAAAGTCAAGGAGTCAGTCCTTCCAAAGGACACCTCCTATCATTTTACCCTCTCATTATACCTCACGTGCTGGCATCTCCAAGACGCTCTGTTCCAGGTTGAGAGTATCCACTTTGGCCGGGCTGGTCTTGCCAAGAACACCACCACAGGAAATCTAGAGCCTATAATGCTATTAATAACATCATCTAGGACTGTGTTTGCTGCCCTCATAGCCTCTTCCCACCATGACTCACTGAAGCTTTTAACACATTGTATCCATTAAGCTATAGTTCCCAAAGCTCATCTTCTCTAGTGCCATTAATTTTTAGGGGACCAGGCAAACCTTAAACTTGTCCCCCCTAATTGGACCCCTGTTCCCCCACAATCTATTTGAAAGCCTTTCACCATGATTCTTGAATGAGATCTGAGACCACTGCTGGTACCTAACACTTCTTGGCACCTTGTCTGTTAGGTTCTTGGAAGAGGAGATGGCTATGGAGGTGAGTGGGAATGGGAGTGGGAGGATTTCTCCCTTCACTTTGCTTTTTGTGTTTTCAAATAATGGGTTTTGAGGGGGCGGGAAAGTTTAACCAGACCATTTATTTTCCATCTCCCATCGATAAAAAGTTTACCACTCCCCACTGGAAGAATTTATATCTTTCCTTTGAATCTACAGGAAAATCTCCCAAACCCAGACCACCACCATGTGGATTCAGCCATCTTCTGATTCACCTCCAGATTGTCTCCTCCTAACTACTCAAGCCACAGGTTAAGGGCGAAATGTTCAATGCCCAAGCAATTAAGTGGGGAACACGTTTATCTAAGCAATTGCATGCAGCTCTCTATCTGCATACAGGGGGTCTCTCCCAAGCCTTTCCAACCTCAGCAAAAGAAGACAAAGCCCCAGCAGTCTGGGGTATATATCATTCATTCATTCCTGTGTTCAACACTCATGGCGGATCCCCAGCAAGACAGTGGGAGAGCAAGGACTGGAGAAATCCTGGAAGCTGAAGTCTGAGGAGGATTTCAAATTCAAGTCAGAGATGAAAGAAACATCTGGACTTGGTCCTCAGGTACATGCAGTATTCTGAACTGAGGCTAGAACCAGAGACCATTCTAATGAAAGGCCTCTACAGGTGGGCTCTCACAGGTGGGCCCCAACTCAGTTTCGTGTATATTCATTCATGAAATAGCTCTTTGGGTCAACATGCAGAAGAAAACCATTTCAGACAACTGACAATGAGGAGAGGAAAGGGAAGCCAAAAGGCTTGTGAATGGGGAGAGAGGAGGAGCCAAGGCAGAAAACCAAGAATCCCTCCCTGCCCTCCTTGCTGCCAGGGAGGTCTGAGGGACTAGTTTCCACCTGGGATCCCAAGTCCAGAACAAAAGCAGCGGGGCCATGGCGGGGGAGGGAAGGGGGTCCTCAGCACGGGCTCATGGGGCTGCGGAAAGATGGGGGCTAGCGTGCCTGCTGGCGGGGGGCACCTCGCAAGGCGCTGTCCCCAGCCCGACCCCATGAGGACCCGGGTTTGGCGCAGCGTCCGGGGTTGTCCCGGTGCCCTGGGGTTCCGGGAGGCTGGGCCTCCACAACCTCCCTCTCCGCCCCCAGGTCGGGTCCGCGCTTTCTGCTCCAGGTGAGGGCGCGGCGCGGTGTCACTTTACCCCTGTGCAGAGGGTGGTCCGGAGAAGCCTTGGGGCAGGGAGGGGCAGCAGGCAGCAGGAGCGGGACAGCGGAGCCTCACATGGGAGCGTATGGGCGGCGAGTCCGGTGGGTCCTGCAGTCCCCACTGGGCCACAGCACAGCACCGCGGCGCTGCCCGCCCCTCCTCTGCCAGCCCCTCCACCTCCTCCCAGACTCACAGCCACATCCTCTGTGAGCTCACTTCCAGCTTCGGCAATTAGCAAAGCGCCTTCTCCCCGCCGCCCTCCACCCGCCCCCGCCCCCTTCCCTCCTGAGTCCTCCGCGAGCTCCCTTTTCGCTTTGGCAATTAGCAAAGCCCCTTCTCCGCGCCGCCCCGCCCCCTCCCTCCTGAGGCCCCGCCCTGGCTGGGGCGCGGGGGGAAGCCCCGGGGGCTGCAAGCTTTGCCAGCGCTGGCGCTGGGCAGCCTCCTAGCCTGGCTCCTTGAGCGGGTGTCCACCCGCGGCCTGGCTGCAAAAATATCATCAGTCCTGTTAACCCTGGCTGCACTCTCCTGTCAGTTTGCTGGCTTCCTGATTGCGCCCAAAGCCATGAACCAGCTTCCCCAGCACAGGCCTGGGCTGAGATGCCTGCCCAGGATCTGTTTGAGCAGTCTACTCATCTCCAGGCAGGGATGGCACTTCCACATGGATGTTTGGGTTTTTTTATTGTTTTTTGGTCATTGGTTATTATTACATGACCTCCAGGGTAGGTGCTCCACAAAGGGAGTGAAAACAGGATACATGATATACCCCTCACCTCCCGTGCTGTCTTTCTCTTAAATAATAAGCACTGCTGAACTATCTTAGATTCTGTACCTTCTCTCCAGCCATGAACCTATCACTGTCTTTAACTCTTGAAAACTTCATTAGACAAATTAATGTGGTGAAGGAAGCAATATGAGAAAGCCTATTAATCTGATGAGCATGGAACTGAACAAACCCTATAGATACTTTCCCTTTGATTTCTAGCCTATCAATACCTACAGTGAGTCACATACACTCAAGATTATTGTTTTTATTGTATACTTCATATATTCATTGATTTTGGACTCGTTATCATTTTGTTGAAGTGTTAAACTATGGTAATAAACAAACTTTTAATTAACTTTTCCTCCTATGATACAAATATAACTTGCACTTGAGCTTTAGCTAATTTTATGTTCTAAAATTGCCAAAACAAAATGATCAAGGTTTCTAGATTATTTACTGTATTTTCTACTATATAATATTGTTCTATCTCTTCTGTATAAAGAAAATGAATGCTTGGGGCTCTTGGGTGGCTCAGTGCATTAAAGCCTCTGCCTTCTGCTCAGGTCATGATCCCAGAGTCCTGGGATAGAGCCCCACATCAGGCTCTCTGCTCAGCAGGTACCCTGCTCCCCTTCCTTTCTCTCTGCCTGCCTCTCTGTCTACTCGTGATCTCTGTCTGTCAAATAAATAAATAAAATCTTTAAAAAAAGAAAATGAATGCTTGATAACTAAATGAATGCTTTACTGAACAAATTAAATATGGCAATAGCATTTTATTTTATCATGCTTCACATATTAAATAATAATATTATATCACTAGTCTACAAATAATCTACTCGCATAGTCATTTGGAAGCTTTTAGCAAAAGAATTCTTCCTCCTGATTGTAGTATAAAAGCCACAGAAATATACAGAAGACTCCTAGGATAGAAAGTTAAATCCAGTTATCCGTGATGCCTTGAGGAGGACCTGACCTATGTATGTCCTGGGATGCACTAGTAACTGTTACATGTGATAGGATTATATTTAATATATACAGTTTCATTTATTTCACAAAGGACATATAAATTTGAGAATAAAATATTTGATGAATCTATAAAGTCTATATCTATTTGTAACTAATGTGGTAGAACTAAGATGTTAATTTGAAAAAAAAATCATTATACACATACACATATTCAATTGTTTTTATATATATAAACAGCATTATTTATTTATTTAAATAAATGCATTGTCAGTAAAATCCATTTACTTATCAATCATAAGGGTAATTTTAAGTACTAAGAATAAGAAATATGTGAAAAGATAAGTGTTCAAGAGTGCAGTTTGTGGTAATTAATACAATATGATAGGCTCATGAAAAAGATATATTACTTGAACTTAAAAGCTTCTATAATTAAGCGATGACCACTTGAAATTTGTAATTAGTCTTGCTGCAGTTTTTTTTTGCACTTATTGCCCTTCCCCAGAAGTTCATTAAGAATTTCTGTGAATGTCCTTATGTTTAATCTCATTCATAGATTCCACTGCTGCTCACAAAACAAAGCCAAAAAGAGAGGTAACTCTATGTGGCACTCCATCCACAAGCAATACATTCATAAATAATTAAAAAGCTCTCTACTTCATTTGTTACCCTTTCAGCTGATAATTTAAATGAGTAACTGAGGCCATTTTATCAGCACTTTTAATAGAATGCGACTCAGAAACTTCACAGTGTTATTTAAGAAGAAATGCTCACGTGTTAAGGTTTTTATTTTTTTAAATCAACAAAATAATTTTCAAATATTAAAAGCAAATGTCTCCTTTTCCTCCAAGTTTCCTTGCTATGTCAAAGTTACAAATAAATACATTAAAATCGTATTTTGAGTAGTAGATAAAACCAAAAGTTTTGAAACTGTGGGTTGAGTGTCTGGGTTAACTTGTATAAATATCTGAACTCAATGTATTTAGACTTTATTAGATTTTTTTTTAGACTATTTAAAAATACATGCTGAGATAATGACAACATTATTTTATTCATTTTAATAAATAAATTATTTTATTTAATTATGTTTAGATATTTATTTATTAAATTAATGATTTAATATTTAATAATCTAAATTTGAAATATTTTAAATTCTAAAAATATTTATTTAATTAAATTGATATATTTAATATAAATATTTAATAAATTATTTAACCATTATTATAATTATGCAATACATTATGTATTGTGTAATAATTGCATTTTAATAAATAAATAAATGTATTATTTACATTATTTTATTATATTTTATTTAGTTGACAAAGAGAGGGAGAACGCAAACAAAGGGAGCTGCAGGCAAAAGGAGAGGGAGAAGTAGGCTCCCAGCTGAGTAGAAAGTTGAACCTGAGGTTCCATCCCACGACCCTGAGATCACCACCTGAGTCGAAGGCAGATGCTTAAGTGACTGAGCCATCCAGATGCCCAAGGCTTTGTATTCTTTGCTTCTAAATATTGATGCTCCTTCATCTCTGGAGTTAGTAAATTGATGTTGAGAATTCATATCAAAGAATTGATAGTAGCTGTTAAACAGAAACATGTAATTTAGGGGAAAAAAAAGAACAGAAGGAAGAGAAAGGCCAAAAGTCAAAAGCACATTAATATAAAATTTAATTAGATAAAAAAGCTGATATTCCTGAAGGGGGCTAATAAAAGAGCTGCAAAGAGCTGATAGGATTAGGAAAATTGTCCACTCCTGGTCATTTCATAATTTTAAACTATTCCTTATTAATAAATATACTTAGTTCCAGAAACACAAGCACATAGGAACATTTCCACCAAGTTTCCTCTAACAGCATTTACAAATTAGACGTTCAAACAATGCAGTTCATTACATGTTGCATCTGTATCTTAAAGTTTAAACACTTTCTGTGACACATTTTCTAACAATTAAAATTAAAATATATATATATATATACCTTATCCCTAAATGCAAATATATATATATATATATATATATATATATATATATATATACATAGAAACCTTATTCCTAAATGAAACCTTTCTTTGTTTATTAGCTTAAATAGGTAAATTAGCAACAACAACAACAACAAACAGCTAATATTATAAAGGTAGGAACAATTTACCTTTTCATTTATTGCTATTTTCTAAAAATTCCTATTTTATTTTTTTCTCAAGTCTGTCATAATAATTTTCTAAATCTCCTGCCTTATTCAATTTTTTTCTTTTAGTGGAAATCTCTATTTCATATTTATTTTCTCTTCCTCCACTCTTTGCTCTAATAATTCAATGTATTATTAGATTTTCTGTTTTTCTCTTTATCCAGATATATCTTTTCTTTCTTTCTTTCTTTTTTAAATAATTTGATTTGCTGGCATTTTACATCAGTACATGCTTTCTTATGGATGTTAGAAATGTCTGTGGAACTACTAGAAGAATAAACTTTTTTACCTTTAAGAAGTTTACAGTCTAGAGTGCCTGGGTGGCTCAGTTGGTTAAGTGTCTTCCTTCAGCTTAGGTCATGATGCCAGGGTACTAGGATCCAGTCCTGCATCAGCTGCCTGCTCAGCAAGGAGTCTGGTTCTTCCTCTCCCTCTGCCCCTCCCTCTCTCTCTCTAATAAATAAATAAAATCTTTTAAAAAAAGACTTACTGAAATCTGAGACTGAATTACTAAATTCAGTCTTAATAGAAGACAGCTAAACAAAGCAATGATCACAACTGGAAAATTTAGCGAGATCATGGTTTAACATTTTTGGTTGACACAGGACCTCTTTCAGTAACAACTTTCCCTAAATATCAATTTCTTTGTAAGGCAAAAAATTTTGACAAAAAATCCAGATCCTTCTGATCGTTTTCATATCAATTTAATGTGACATCCTCAGAGTATATAATCAAATATATAATTATTCTATCTGTTGCCTTGTATATTGCCTGTATCTTTTTCAGACTCAAAGTTCCATTGAGGTAGAGTTTTTTTTTTTTTAAAGCAGAGATTTTTAAAGTGTTTGATATATACAAGATGCTTAATAAGTTTTTAAAAAACCTATGTATTACAGAAGCCTTAAACAGGCTTTAAAAAAAGAAGGTGATATTAGTGGTCATATCAAACAATTTTCAGGTTTCAGTCATGTAAATAACTACATTTCTCAGAGACAGAGAAACATACAAATGATCTGGGTCCAGTAGGATAATGCTAGCATGTGTTGTAAATTCTTTTATATGACCTTATTCTTGCAAGAATTGGTTATGTGGCAGAAAAAAAGGTATCACTATCTTATACTTTATTATTTAAAGAGATTTATGGAAGTGTTAATTTCTTACACTACCCCTTTGTTTCAGTGGACCCAATTTCCGTGGTAATGGTGAGAGGAAAGTAGGCAATTTAGGCAGCAGCAAAAATCTCCTACAAGGCACTATAAAATAAGGCTTGTTCTAGATCATGGATCTGTCCAAAGGGGAATGTTAAGGGGTAGAATGGATGATGGATGCATTGTGGACTTATAACTTTAAGATTAATACTGTTATGCCCCAATAATGGGTCTATGATTAAAGGAGCGAGACTGATGTAAAGCAAAGGTCAAGGAAAGCTTTATTTCATGCGAAGCATCAAGAATCTAACCGAACGTTTGGGGCCACACCTCTTATGAGAGAAGGCAACCCTTTGCTGTTTCACAGTCTAGCTTTTAAGGGCAAAGGCCATGCAGTCAGGCCTGGCCACGCACAGGTGACCAATGAGATTTTAACACACACAGGAAACTCCACAGTGAGGCTAGGTGACCAATTGAGGTTCAATTTACCCTAGTATAGACATTTGACCCAGCCTATTACACCTTGATTAGGATTAGTGCCAAAAAGGTTCCCAAAGAGCAGAGGAGTGGGGCATACTCCTTAGTATCTAGGGAGACAATATGCAAACGCCGCCCCCCCCCTCCCGCTGATTGATGTCTCCACCTGGCCTGACCCACCCTTGTATATGGGCTTTGTTACCTGGAGCTGATTTCCAGGACTTGTTTTTAAGTGAATCCCCTGGGGGAAGGGGAACAAGGACAGTTTAAGGGTTAACCTCAATGAAAGCCTCTTGCTAAAATATAAAAATATAAAATAGGTCCTTACATTACAACAACTCAGTAGGGAAAGTCCCAGTGTGGTGATAAAAGAAGTGAGGTAACTTGCATTGCACATTTTTTTTTAAAACGTGTAAGTTGTATTTTTCCGTGCCATTACATCATACTTTATCTTCATCTCTGTCTACTAGTTTAAAACTAGTTAAACAAACTCAACAATTTTTTAAAAAATATTTTATTTATTTATTTAAGAGCAAAAGCCAGAGAGAGAGAGAGAGAGAGAGCATGAGCAATATGGGGCTCGATCCCAGGACTCTTGAGATCCTGATCTGAACCAAAGGCAGACACTTAACTGACTAAGCAAATGAGACTCCCACAAACTCAACAATTTTATAAAATTTTTATTTGTTGGGGTGCCTGGCTGGAACAGTCAGTAAAATATATAAATCTTGATCTTGGAGTTGTACGTTTGAAATCCACCTTGGGTGTAGAGGTTTTATTTAAAAATAAAATCTTTAAAAAAATTTTTTTTCATTTTTTTATTTAAGCCATTGTATGGCAGTGTTGATCACTATATTGTACACCTGAAAGTAATATTAACCTTATTTTAACTAACTCCAATTTAAATAAAAACTTTAAAAATAAAATAAAAATAATAATCATAAAAATAAAAAAGAGGAAAAATTATTTGGCAGGCAATTTTCTTAATTGCATTATTATTTATTATTATCATAGTCTGTGTGTGTCGGTGGGAAGTGGCTGGTATTACAGTGAGTTCCATATCTGTGTTACACTGAGGTCCATGTCTGTAGTCAGTCTTTTTTTTCTTTTAGTTTATTTTCAGGGATCCAAAATTCATTGTTTATGCACCACACCCAGTGCTTCATGTAATAAATTCCCTCCTTAATACCCACCACTGGGCTCACCCAACCACCTGCCACCCTCCTCTTCAAAACCCTCAGTTTGTTTCTCAGAGTCCACAGTCTCTCATGGTTTGTCTCTCCCTCCGATTTCCCCCAGCACACTTCTCTCCATCTCCCAGTGTCCTCCACGTTATTCCTTATGTATTGATTCTTATAAGAACTTTTATTTCTTTCCCTATTCTGCTTTGCATATGCTTACGTTAGATGTTAAAATGTTATAAACCTCTCCTGCCTGGTCCATTTTCTCTCTCTTCTCTCATGATTTCTCATGCTCTCCCTGCCAACCCCACATGCCTTACAATATCTGGATATGACTAATTTCTTCCTGAGCTACTTTATTCTACTCTGCCATATGGTTGCCCTTCCCTCTTCTGTACCATAACTTCTATCCCCTGCATTTGTGCTTTAAGAATACCTAATTCTTTTCACTGCATCTGTATCTTTGAGGTCAATACTCAGTAGTGCAATTGCTAGGTCATAGGCTAGCTCTATTTTACTGGAAAGAAGGGCCATATGCACCCCAGTGTTCATAGCAGCAATGTCCACTATAGCCATTCTGTTGAAAGAGCCAAGATCCCCTTCAACAGACAAATGGATAAAGAAGATGAGATCTATGGATACAATGGAATATCACTCAGCCATCAGAAAGGATGAATACCCAACTTTTGCATCAACATGGATGGGAATGTAGGTGATTATGTTAAGTGAAATAAGTCAAGCAGTGAAAGTCAATCATCATATGGTTTCACTTATTTGTGGAACCTAAGGAATAGCATGGAGGACATTAGGAGAAGGAAAGGAAAAATGAAGTGGGGGTATTGGAAGGGGAAATGAAACGTGAAAAACTATGGACTCCAAGAAACAAACTGAGGGTTTTAAAGATGAGAAGGATGTGGGGATGGGTGAGCCTGGTGATGGGTATTAAGGAGTGCACATATTGCATGGGGCATTGGGTGTTTTACACAAACAATGAATCATGGAACACTACTTCAAAAACTAATGATGTATTGTATGGTAACTAACATAACATAATTAAAAAAAAAAGGAGGGGGACAATACCTAACACTCAATCTTTGCTAGTTTCTTGTTTACCTCCTTTTAAGAGTAAGCTCATTAGTGTTTTTTGTTTCTTTGTTTGTTTTTGTCTCAACTAAAAGAAGAAAAATAATACACATTATTTTGAAAACTTTTTGAACAGTGTACAAACGTTAGTCAAGTCCACAATGTCTCATCTCTTCTTCCTCCTAACATGGCTAAGATGAAAAACCCTTTATCTGGGAAAAGATCATTCTCCTGCCACCTTGTGTAAGATTTTGGCTTTAGCTTAGATTATCCTTTCTTTCCTTTTCTGAAAATAAGTTGAAAATATTAATAGCCTCAGTTTCTTCTTCCAAAATATGACTGCTTCTTTACCAAGTGCAAAAGCAACCCATTTGACCATAGTAAACAGCTTGGACCTACTTTTTTTGGCTCACTGTTTTAGTGAGACAAGTGGAGTGAAGATGACACACCATTTCCAAATGTATTAATAATTGGTAGACCATACTTATAAATTGAAGTTTTGTTGCCATTAAACTATGACCAGACTCGCTATAATTACAGAGGTAAATTCTTTATATTTACTATATTTGAAATTACCATATAATACCAAAATAAAATTATGATTATGTGAAGAGTCTGTAATATTAAGAAGATGACTTTGAAATGATTGCTTATCTAAATGAAATTTCCCATTTTATAATCTTGTATAAGCTTCCGTTGTCATTTCCTATTTAAAATCTATTAGAAGGCACTCTTATTTTCCCTTAAGTGGGAAGTCAAATGTGGAACAAATTCATCCCAAAGGAACTGATTCTATATTCCACTGAAGACCAGGTGGCTTCCATGTGGCATTTTGCCTCTTGCATATTGTTCATCTCCTACAACAAATGGGGGTATGCTCTTTAGCAAACTAATTCAACTCAATTAGAGGCATTGTCTTCAAGGGATAACATCATAGAGACTAGAATCAGAATCATACTTTTGGGAAAATTGGGCCCAGGATTTTTGTTTTGTTTTGCTTTGTTTTAAGATTTTATTTATTTATTTGACAGACAGAGACCACAAGTAGGCAAAGAGGCAGAGGGTGGGGGGGGAAGCAGGCTCCCTGCTGAACAGAGAGCCTGATGCCGAGCTTGATCCCAGGATCCTGAGATCATGGCCTGAGCCGAAGGCAGAGGCTTAACCCACTGAGCTACCCAGGGGCCCCTGGGCCCAGGTTTTGATGGCTTCTTTCCTCAATCTTATAAAACCTATTTGAACTCTACTGGATGCCAGAACTGCTTAAAAATATTTGGTCCCTTGTAATTTTAACCTTCCAGTATTCAATGCACCTGATCCATGTAATATCCTATAGTATTTTTGTCAAATGAAGACTCTCAAAGTGTGTTTCTTGGGAGACACTTTTCAATTGGTTGCTTACATTTCTGCATTTATTATTTGTTCTAGGCCATCCTTTGAAGATGGTTGTATTGAATAGACTTGGAAGACAGAAATAGTATCTTTTTTTTTAACTTAACCTGTTGTGTTTGCAAATATTATCTGCCTCTGTTTTGATTCTTCTTGTGGGAACTGAGGCTCAGAACTGATATATAACTCCCACCCCTACACAAACACACACACACACAAACACAAATACACACACACACACAAATACTGTTAATATTCTGGCTACCTCTATTGCTGTGAATAATAAACTATATTATTTCTGAACCATGAGTCTGCGTCTTCTATCAACACCCAAGAAACTACGGCAGACTCATACACCAGCTTTCAAATAAGGGAAAATAATCTCAGGTGCTTTATATTTTTTGATAGTGTTACCTACTTCTGAACATATGACTGAACACATATAAAGCTGGAGCCCTGACCATTTAGAGCTTCTTCTGTGGAAGAACTATGCATTCACTAGTAAACAAAAGTAGATTCATCTTTTTTTTTTTTTCCTCCTGACACCATTTCCTCTCTCACACTGTTGCTCAAATTGGATGGAGTCTAAGGTCCTTTGAGGAAATTTTTGTTTAATGACTCAAAATAAAATAGGAAGAGTCTAAAGTGCTAAAAATACTTCTAGATAAAAGGTATAAGATAATGCCAGAAAGGATAGTAATTTTATCTAACAACTGCCTGTTCACCACTTTTTTGTTCATTAACTAATCTCCAAATTCCTGACTAAATCCCTTTTGTAAGCCAGAATGTGAGCTAAAAACTGGGATTTTAAAAAATTTTCATTTGAAATCCAGTTAGTTAACATATATGGTTGTATTAGTTTCATGTGTATAATATAACATATAGCACTCAGTGCTCATCATGACAAGTGCTCTAATTAACCCCCATCACTTATTTAATCCATCACTCCTTTCAGATCCCCTCAAGTAACCATCAGTTTGTTCTCCGTAATGAAATGTCTGTTTCTTGCTTTGTTTCTCTTTCTATGTCTTATTATTTCCCCTTTGCTTGTTTGTTTTGTTTCTTTTATTCCATATATGAGTAAAGGTATTTGTCTTTCTCTGACTGACTTATTTCACTTTTAGCATTATACTGTCTAGTTCCAACCATGTTATTGCAAATGGCAAGATTTCAGTCTTTTTTATGGCAGGATAATATTCCATTGTATATACATACCACTTATTCTTTATTTATTCATCAATTGATGGATACTTGGGCGCTTTCCATATCTTAGCTTTATAAATAATGCTGCTATAAACATAGGGGTGCTAGCATCCCTTTGAATAAGTTTTCTTATATTCATTGGGTAAATACACACCAACAGGATTGTTGGATCACAAAGGACTTCTATTTTTAAATTTTATGGAAATTCCATACTGTTTTCAAATATGGCTGTATCAGTTTGCATCACCACCAACAGTTCACAATTGTTACTTTTTTTTTTTAAGATTTTATTCATTTGACAGAGAGAGATCACAAGTAGAGAGAGAGAGAGGAGGGAGCAGGCTCCATGCCTGGCAGAGAGCCCGATGTGGGACTTGATCCCAGGACCCTGAGATCATGACCTGAGCTGAAGGCAGAGGCTTAACCCACTGAGCCACCCAGGCAGCCCCCACAAGTGTTACTTTTTCACATCCTCTCCAACACCTTTTGTTTCTTGTAGTGTTGATTTTAGCCATTCTGACAGGTGTGAGGTGGTATCTCTTTCTAGTTTTGCTTTGCAATTTCCTGATGATACATGATGATGGACATCTTTTCATGTATCTACTGAACATTTGAATGTGTGCTTTGGGGAAACACTTGTTCATGTCTTCTATCCATGGTTTTATTGGATTATTTGTTTTTGGATGTTGACTAAAAACTGGATATTAAGTAACACACAAGACAGGTTTCCTTGAGCTTAAATTTTATTTGCATGAGTATCATTAACAGGAAAAAATATGCATATGTGTATGTACAAGTGTGTTTATGTATACATCTATCTATCTATCCTCTATCCCCTGTCTTCTAATTGTGGTAAATCCTGTAAGGTGGGGAATGGGATAGTCTGAAGAAATATGCTTCTGGATATGCTGGGTAATCAAATTTACTTGCACTCAGATGCATTGGATATAAGTGAATCACTCAAATGAGTTATTTAATATTATATAGAAACAAATTAAAAGTTTATGTAGTTGAAAATAATAGGTAGTTAAAATAATTTTTTTGTTTGTTGTTTTTGTGTCTTTTTTTGTTTATATATACTATGGTGTGAATGTTTATGTCTCCCAAAATCATATTATGGAATCTAACTCTGGAAGTGATAGTATTAAAACTTAGGGGCCTTTGGGAGGTGATTAGGTCATAAGTGGGATTACAGTCCTTTTAAAGGAGACCCCAGTGAGTTCTCTTGATTCATTCATCATGTACGTTTACAGTGAGAAGATAGCCATCTATGAGGAAGTGGGCTCTCCCTGGATCTGCCCATTCCTTAATCTTGAACTTCTCCGTTCTAGAACTGTGAGAAATAAATTCCTGTTCTTTATAAGCTATTAAGTCTATATCATGTCCGTTATAGCAGCCTGCATGCAGAAGGACACTATGACCTAAAATGAGAGCAATAAATATAAAGTTTCAGTAAAGTCAGTTGGTACAATGTTTTTTTTTTTTTTTTTAATTAGAGAAGACATGCTGCTTCATGTTAAACCTTGATATTGTATATGTTTCTTGAAGGGCCACTTCTTACTCCTTTGTGTGTTTTCCACAAAGTCCAGGATGATGCCTTACATAAAGGTAATATTTTATAAGTACTGTTGGAAATATATACTACTCTAAAATCTTATTTTGCCTACAGATTACTTGGATCCACTTTGCCTTGTGTAGAATATTTGAAATATATTAAGTACAGAATGTCTCTCTAAATAACATTTAGAATCATCATTAGTTTACGACTCCTGACTCATTTGTTTATGCAGTGATACTTACTTCAAGAACACTGAAGTTTGTAATATATTTTGAATTAATCACCAAGCTAGTTTATTTTAACTTATGAAAAAATAATTTCTCATGTTGGTTTAATTCTGCTCTTATGTTATGGTCATGACATTTTCATTAAAATAAAGTAGAAAATAGAAGTAAATAATTAATGAAAAATAAAAAATAATAAATAAAAAATAAAAGCAAATCTCTTGTGAAATGTTAAACTTTTCTTACTTATTTTGTTTTGCTTTTCCTCTACCATGCTGGCAAAGCTGTATGTTGCAGATAAGTATAATTTTCTAGGTGCTAGGTTTGTTACTTTTACTAAAATTTTCAAAATATAAGGAGTTGAATAGTCATGGATTGTTTATTAAACTCCTTATCTACACATATAAAAATAAAACAATGATGGTGACCTGGGTATTTCTAAAATTGTATTCTGTTTTTCCATATTATGGTTTACAATGTAATTAATAAAGATTCTGCATATATTAACATCCATCCCCTTCTATCTCATCTGTATGTCCATACAGAGCATGTATGATTTCTATTCATTTCTATGTTGTGGTGAAGAGATTGTCTGAAGTAGCCTATATTTATGCAGGTAGATCTTAAGCTACGGTGCTCTTGTTTATTTGCTTGTTCGTGATCAGTATGTCTGAAAGATGATAACTATTGCATCAGGTGTGACGATTAAAAAATATTATTGTTGCCTGATACACTGTGATGAAATAGGTAAGTCGATTCATAATTTGTTAATTAAATTAGAAAAGAAATTCCTTTGGATTTGTTCTTTATTAAAGTTTTTTTTTAACGAATTCCTTGGGATGTTTTTTGTGTAATATATATCACATGCCTCAACCTTTAAATTTGAATGTAGAAAAGAGTTATCAGAATGAGCCTAGAAAATATTGTTATGGGGGCGCCTGGGTGGCTCAGTGGGTTAAGCCGCTGCCTTCGGCTCAGGTCATAATCTCAGAGTCCTGGGATCGAGTCCCACATTGGGCTCTCTGCTCAGCAGGGTGCCTGCTTCCTCCTCTCTTTCTGCCTGCCTCTCTGCCTACTTGTGATCTCTCTCTGTCAAATAAATAAATAAAATCTTAAAAAAAAAGAAAACATTGTTTTGAAATATTTTTGCTCTGTTATATTATGTTAACTTAGGAAATAATGGTAGTTATTTTTATTAGCATTTCCTACTTTCCACATGCCCTTACAGATGAGATATCATGTTTTTCCTACTCTTTTTATCGTGGTTGTTATATTCTTCATGATCAATAACAATCAATGAAAATTCATAACATTAATTTTCTTTGGGAAAGTGATATTTTAGCAAGAATCCATGACCAAAAATTTTAGCTGTTGTTCTTCCAGGAGATGAGACTATCAATGTTCCCAAAATTTCAAGAAATAGAACTTATTAATTGTGTTGGTTGATGTTTATTGTCTCTGAACTTAGAGGTGCATAATTCAATTTAAAATTTATTTTGGGGGCGCCTGGGTGGCTCAGTGGGTTAAAGCCTCTGCCTTTGGCTCAGGTCATGATCCCAGGGTCCTGGGATCGAGCCCCGCATCGGGCTCTTTGCCTAGCAGGGAGCCTGCTTCCTCCTCTCTTTCTGCCTGCCTCTCTGCCTACTTGTGATCTCTATCTGTCAAATAAAATAAATAAATTCTTAAAAAAAAAACAGAGTGGACCTTATGGGGGTGCTTATCTGAAATTGAGGGACATTATAAAAAAATAAAAAATAAAATTTATTTTGAATTGAAAACAAGATCTTACTGAAGTTTAGGCATCCCACTTTATATCAGGCCTCCAGTACATTCTAATTTATTTATAGAAAATATCATAAACATGAATGACACTTTTCCTATTGCATTTATATGAAACTGCAATGACTCAAAGATGTCAGATTTGAAAAGCACTACCTTTCTATAATTTCTGTTTCCTAGGAGGAATGGATATACCATTTTAGCACAATTATCCAACAGTATTCAAAACCACCATGAATTTTAAAACATAGTTATTACATCCTAAAAATCAAGTATGAAAATGTATAAACAACCAAATCTCTATCTGTAAATGAAATACTCCCACACAGACGGGTTTTAAAACTTTCTAACTTAAGGAATTTGATAGCACAGACTCAGGGTAGTAGTTTCAGTGCCTACAGTATACTTTCAGGGAGAGAGTAATGTAAGCTCTGAGTCACTTTCTGCCTAGAGATGACCTAATAGTGGTTCTGGCATTGTTTGTTTGTTTTTGAAAATACGTTCCTGGGCGTCATTCAGAAAATGCAGAGTTTGGCATCTATATAAATTAAGGATGATCTTTTTGAACTTTTGTCTTTCATTACATCAAATTACCATAATTGGACAGAAATTCCACTAAATTAAGCATTGTTAGGAAATGTGTAAATTGGAGCTACTCAAATTAGTTGCTCTTTGAACTATGTGCTGTTGGTTCAGGATTAGATAAGGAGTTTGAAGGCAAACCTAAATCATTGCTTCCTTTTTTGAGAGATTCTCAGCATATTTTCTTAAAATTAGCTGAAATAAACAATGTGTTTAGTCGCAAAGTGATTTGCATTTTTGCACAAACTCCCTATCTCCTTGAGAATTATAACAAATATTTCATGAAACATCATTGATCTTTACTTTGTTACACTGCTGTAAAGTACATTCAGAGTTGCCAGTTAAAGGTGTTAGTGTTGAGATGAAATGTCATGCATTTTTCTTCACTTCCATGCAAATGAACATAGTAATTTATTAAGACACAATGAAGAAAAAAAATTGACAATGAGTTCCAGATTTTAAAAATCACTTGCCATTCAATCCAAATTGTGAGTTTGATCGGTTACTGAACACTTTATAATGCACCCCCGGTAATTTTACAGAGATTACTTTTTTCTTACCAATTCTTGATTATTCTGTCTTGCAATGCAGAGAAAGCTAACTAATTTAAAATAAACTTCCGTTAATTTTGATTGTTATAAACTTAAAATTGACTAATTTCCATATACAGAGTTTAAAATGTTCACAATTTACATTAAATATATATTCTGTGTATACCTTGGAAAAATTATACTGAAAATTGAAATTAAAATGATGTTGTATATAGCTGCAAGAAGCCGCCTGTCCCATTTCATCTTACTATATAAGTTGTGTAGGTAATTTATAAAATCCCTGCTGCATAACAAATCTATTTTTTGTTGGAATGGGTAGTAATGTTTCTTCTTATTTCGAAATAAGAGTTGGTCTATGAGTGCCTCTGCAACTGTATTTTTCCTAAGTGGCTTCATGGTCTTGAACTGAGAAAGCTCAGAGCATTAAACATCAAAGTAATATATTTTGACATAATTAGACATCAAGGAAATGCAATTAAAATGACACTGAGATATCACTACACACTTACCAGAATGGCTAAAATAAAATATAATGACAAGCCCAAAAGAAAAAAATATACCATTTGATGATACACAATGGCAAGTTGTACCATAACTTAACCATCTCAGACTAGTGTAGTGTTAAATTTGTTTTTCTAAGCCATGTTTTGGGTCACTTACCACTTTTCAAGGATATAAAGTGCTATCATTTTACTTAAAACTGTGAAATTTGGTCAGATTTAAATTTCAATTTATGTTAAAACATTCTGTAAACTGTGTTAGACTTTGACATTTGTTCCCTCAGTTCAGTGAATAACACTATATCATTTTCTGAAAAATACGCTAATTTTTTATTATTTTGAAAAATATCCCTTTTTCCTCTTATGGTAATTATTAATATGAATTAATAGTAGAATTTGATATGGTCCAATATGACCATAAATACTTTATTGTATATTATCAAATTTAATAATGAATATAATGTACTTCTGTGGACAATTTTTAAAGACCAGTCTACTATTAAAACAAAAAAAATGGAGATGCACTTCTTTAGTTCACACAAATTTCATTTTATTATATATGACCTCAGATAAATTTCAACAAATCATAATTTATTAAAATCATGTCTACTTAAAAATCTCATAGAAGTGTTAAACCATCAAAAATAAAAATAAACACACCCAACACACACACATCACCCATGTATTGGCAAATCACAATTGCTGTAACAATACATTAGGCATCCACAGTTAAGGGCTATCAAAATTTCCATCAGTGACAAAAAGATTTGTATCCAAATGGACTGATTTGCCAGAATCCAAGAAAAAGTCTCCTAGGATTTATTTAAAGGTAAATATTTGAACAAATACTTCTTAAATTTAGGAAATTCAGAACATACGATTAAAGAATATTTGCAGTGCAGACTATATTCAATCCTTCCTTCAAAATGTGCCTTTGAGTACATAATTCTGTTTTCTCGATCTAAATTGAGCTGTCTTCCAAGGAAGTTTTCCAAAATGTGTGTCTCTGTGTGATAAATGTTCTAAGACCTAACATGCTTCATTGTATTTTTACTGTGCTCTCAAATTTAATCAATAATTTGGATTGATGTATAATACCTAGTTTCAAATATCTTTTCCATCTATAAAAACTCCCAGCTGTCTCTTTATATGCTATTACTATTGAGAATTGTGCTGTCAGTATTATTCTTGTACATTTTAGGTGATCTGTTCTTCTCTTGGGCATCATTTATGCTCTTCTCTGTTTTTGATATTCTTAAAACTCACCATAATGTATACGAGTGGTTTTTAGTGTGTGTAGTTTTTGTTTTGTTTTGTTTCTGATATCTCATGTTTGGCATCATTTTAAGTCTGGTATCTTTTATCTTTCTTTAATTCTCCAAAATTTATCTCAGTACTTATTTAAATATTTTCTTTATTTTTTTTTCTCTTCTGCTGTATTTGGGCAGAAGTCATTAATTTGTTTGTTTGTTTTTCCCAACTCATTTATTCATTTTACAGCTATATTCATCTTAGTCTCCATTTATTGTATTCTTTATTTCAACAATTTTCACTTAATTTATATTCACAGTATAGTATCTTTCTTTTCCTTGTATATGTATATCATTATTTTATCATATACTTTTAAGCTATTTTTAAAAATATTTTATTTATTTATTTGACAGTGAGAGATCACAAGTAGGCAGAGAGGCGGGCAGAAAGAGAGGAAGGGAAGCAGGCTACCTGCTGAGCAGAAAGCCCGATGTGGGGCTTGATCCAGGACCCTGAGATCATGACCTGAACGGAAGGCAGCGGCTTAACCCACTGAGCCACCCAGGCGCCCCTTTTAAGCTATTTTTTAAAAGTACAGTCATTCTTTTTTTTTTAAGTTTTTCTTTATTTATTTATTTGACAGAGAGAGATCACAAGTAGATGGAGGGCAGGCAGAGAGAGAGAGAGAGAGAGGGAAGCAGACTCCCTGCTGAGCAGAGAGCCTGATGCAGGACTTGATCCCAGGACCCTGAGATTATAACCTGAGCTGAAGGCAGTGGCTTAATCCACTGTGCCACCTAGGCGCCCCTAAGCTATTTTTTAAATTCCTGTTCCAATAACACTTGGATTGGCATATAAAGTTAACCACATCATATTTTTTAGGTAAGTAATTGTACTTTTTATGTGCATAGTTATTTTGGTCCATGAGTTCAGCTCTTCTTAGGATCATCAAATCTCTGTAAAGTCTGGGTATGCTAGGATTTCCTAAGCAACAATAAAATACATTGAAACCTGGTAGCTTAATTATAATAATGTTTTCTTTCTCAATCATTCACAATAGTATTCCATTCTGAGTAGCTTCCTTCTATTTTGCAGCTATAGTGTTTGGAAAAACTTGAATTGTGATATTACTGTGATAATGTGAATTGGTCAGGGATTTTCAAAGAATCGGGAAGAGAAAAAAAGGAAGATATTCTCCAGGGCCAACTCTAGAAGTGACTATTAAAACATCTGTCCAAATTCAATTGAACAAAACTCAGAAATGCCATCTCCAGTGAAATACAAAAAAGATTATATATAGTTCTGGGCACACACATCTCATTTGACCCAATGATGTATATCAATGAAAGACTGAAGGCCAATCACCACTCCATGGGAGAATTTAAAAATAAATTTACTAATGAGGCCAAGAATTCAGAATCACCAATACTTCAGAACTAATAATAACTGCCTTCACTTGATGTTATTCTATAAGATAAATCCTACGGTCAAGTTTCAATTTTAAATTCTTAAATCCTTATGAAGAAGCATCATTTGGAGGGAGCAGTTTTCATAATTTATCATCCATCAGCCTTTTTTAAAAGATTTTATTTATTTATTGGACACAGAGAGAGAGAAAGAGAGCGAGAGAGAGAGATCACAAGTAAGCAGAGAGGCAGGCAAGCAGGGAGGGAAGCAGGCTTCCTTTTGAGCAGTGCCCGATGTGGGGCTGGATCCCAGGACCCAGAGACCATGACTTGAGATGAAGGCAGAGGCTTAACCCACCACCCACGTGATGAGAGAGCCACTCAGGTGCCCCTCATCCATCAGTCTTAATTGATTGGAGGAAAATGTGTGGAGGAATAATGCCTTAGGGAGCTAATCTCTCTAAAGAATTTTCAAGTCTTTACCCCTTCAAGGTTTTGTACAGTTCTGATAGCCTCTAAACATCCAGCGGATTTCTACAGTGACAGGCCTGTTAAAACCTGTCTTCAAACCAGGAATAGAGCTTGAAACATACCAGTCAAGGGCAACTTTGAGTATTTTAAGGCTTTATCATCATTTCTTTGTTTTTGGTTAATATCTGAAATAGTTCCATATTACACTTGGAAAATTTCTCTAGAGCTGACTTTGAAGGAGGCATTCAGTTCCAGCTAGTTCCATATTTTGGCAAGAACTATACTTCTATATTAAAAAAAAAAACATATTTTAGGGCGCCTGGGTGGCTCAGTGGGTTAAAATCTCTGCCTTCGGCTCAGGTCATGATTCCAGGTTCCTGGGATTGAGTCCCACAGTGGGCTCTCTTCTCAGCTGGGAGCATGCTTCCATTCCTCTCTCTCTGGCTGCCTCTCTGCCTTCCTATGATCTCTGTCAAGTAAATAAATAAAATTTTTAAAAAAACATATTTTATACCAGTTATTCATGTTTATTAACTAAGATATCACAATACAAATAATACAAACAGTTGCTCTTTATTAATACCTTCAACCAAGATAAAAAAATATGTCATATTTTCTCCAAAAATTTTATATCATCTGATAGGTCAGATATATATAAAATTACATTTAAAGTTTTAAAAATATCAGCAAATATTTTCATTTAAATGCCAATTTGAAAAGAAATCTACTTTTCCAAACACGACTTTTTTTTTTAAAGATTTTATTTATTTATTTGACAGAGAGAGATCACAAGTAGGCAGAGAGGCAGGCAGAGAGAGAGGAGGAAGCAGGCTCCCTGCTGAGCAGAGAGCCCGATGCGGGACTCGATCCCAGGACCCTGAGATCATGACCTGAGCCGAAGGCAGTGGCTTAACCCACTGAGCCACCCAGGCGCCCCCAAACACGACTTTTTATCCTATTTATTTTGAATTTTGTCAACAACTGATAAAATGTTTAGCGAGACTATAAATGTTAGATCGAAAAAAATGATTAATAGATGTAGGTTCAAATTATTATGTTCCATTAAAAATGATTTAGTCTTTGATGAACATCTGTTTGGTAATATGTTGTATCCAGATATAGTAAATTAAAGACATATATAAAATTATAGGGAAATGACATCTTCCGTTCCATTATGAGTAGAGCTTTTAAAATGCTATTTGTCACAACCTGTCATCTTGTCATTATGTAGCATTATGTAGCAATTAAAAAATGTATACTCTTCACTTAGAAGTCTTTTGGAAATCTAAAATATGACTTTCTATGGTTTGTGTCTTCATATTGCTTTATTGCCAGTTAAAACAAATCCACATGCTTTGATTCAAAGGTAATAAATTCCTCTTATTTGGAAAAAGGATGTTTATTTTTGTTCTCTCACCCTTAGCAGGTGGTTTCATTTTAGCACACTTCAGAGTTATAATTTCATGCTTATTAAAAACATTTATTTTGATCTACATAGATGAATGAAACTTTTATTTGATTAAATTATTTGCCAAAAAATCTGTGATTTTTATTTTTATTTTTATTTTTAAAGATTTTATTTATTTATTTGACAGAGAGAGATCACAAGTAGGCAGAGAGGCAGGCAGAGAGAGAGGAGGAAGCAGGCTCCCTGCTGAGCAGAGAGCCCGATGCGGAACTCGATCCCAGGACCCTGAGATCATGACCTGAGCCGAAGGCAGCGGCTTAACCCACTGAGCCACCCAGGTGCCCCAAATCTGTGATTTTTAAAAATGTATTTCCTTTGAAGGGTTATTTTAGAGCATTCAAAGAGGATCTAAGAGTGTGGTATTATGCAGTTTTTAAGTAGGTATGAAATGGTTAATTATAGGATTGTTTCTTTAAGGCTTATGTATATTGTCCATTATATGCTATAAAATATTTTGAAAGTAAATTTAAGGTATGTTTTACGTAGTTTATTTTTTTGGAAAAAAATATTGAAATGACTTATGAAATTCAGTATACTCTCAACATTAATTTATTTTGAAATTTACCAGTTGTGTACTGTACTATTATACGGCAGATATTACTTCAGACTACACTGGTAAATGAAATACTTGGCTTTGTAGAACTTTTATTTTAATGGGTGAGACAATTCAAAGCTATAAACCTTAATAAAAATGGCATAGTGCATTCAAAAAGGAAGAGTACAATGGGGAAAAAGAAAAATTCGATCAGGGTGAGAAAAATCAAGGTTGCTAGGCAGGGGATGGGGAGTTAAAATTTTTAATAGAAAGATCAGGGTAGTTACAATGAAGCTGACAATTGAACAAATGTATGGAAAGGTGATGAATTTGGGCAGAACTATCAGCAATAAAGTCACTCCAGACAAAGGAATTGGCTATCTTGAAGGCCATAAGGTTGGATCATGCCTGGCATATCTGAGGAATAGCAAGGAGGCCACTGTGAGTGACTGAAGAGTAGCAGGGAAAGAGGTCACAGAGGTTAAATGAGTGGCTAGATCATGTAAAAGCTTAGAAGTCATTGTAAAACTCTGGCTTTTATATTTGGAAACTTACTGTGTGATAGAATTTCTGCTAATAACTGAGAGTTCAAATGTCCATAAACTTTCAAGGATTCTTATTCTAGTAAGACAGAATAAAGAGAAAGAGTTCATATTTTCACATGGTGTAAGAAATGCTCGGAGATTCAAGTGTAGGAAGTTATGGGAGCACAGAAGAAGGCACTAAAATCACACCATATATTTGATGACTGTGACTATATATAAATTTGTATTTTAGATTTTTTGTAGTCATGGAATCACACAGTATATACTATTCATTGCCTGGATTTTCTTTTCTCAGCATCATTACTTTGAGATTCTCCAATTGTCTTTGCTCTATTGATGGACATTGATGAACATTTCCACTGTTTTCAATTCTTAAAAATAAAGCTGCTATGAAATTCATATACAAGTCCTTGTATGAACATTGGGTTTGTTTTTCTTGGTTAAATGCCTAGAATATAATGGCTATTTGTGTAACTGCAACATATTTTTCATTTAAAAAAATTTTGAAACTATTTTCCAAAGTGGTTGTATCATGATATATGCCAACAACAGTTTAGATTTTTTGTTGCTTCTCAATCTAGCTCAGACCAAGTACAATTAGCCTTTATAATTTTAGCCATTCTAATAGATATGTAAGCATGTCTCATTATGATTTTAATTTGTATTTCTTTAATGTCTAAATGTTGATAAATTGGCCATGTGCTTATAAGCCATCCATATACTTTTGGTGACATGTCTCTTCCATTATTTCCTTCACATGTAAAATTGGATACTCTGTTTGGTTATTAGTAAGGTTTTTTATTTTTATTCATTTTTAAATAATCAGAGTAGATGTCCATTATCAGATATTTAATTTGCAAATCCCTTCTCCTCTTTACGGTTTCTCAATGGAGCTTTGATAGCTGTGTCTTTCAAGAAATATGCTACTTCTTTCCTGGTACACGGAGGTATGACTACAACATTATCAATGTTGACCTTTGCAAAGAAAATCATGGCTTAAGATATATGTAGTCTGCAGTTGTTGGGAGTGTTCACCATCCTTGCCTCTAACTCATCTCTCACTGCCCACACATTCAGGTATAGGGGAATATTGATTGACAAAATATTAATTGCCAAATAACACTAGTTGGAGAATAAGAAAAATGCAGGCACCTGATTATATAATATTCCTTAAATAAAATATGTTTTTATAAGTGCTATTGGAAGTAAATTCCTCAATACTTTAATCACACAGAATGATGAAATCCTAGATTTTTTTTCCTTGTATTTACTGAGAAAATGATCATGCCTCAAGTATATTAAAATGGAATAGGGAAAATTAAAAATTGTTTTAAGTTGATTTGCGTGTGTTGTGCGTATGTGAGAGAGAAAGTGAGAGAGAAAGAGAAAGAGAGAAAAAGAGAAAGGGAAAGACAGAGAGGTGGCTGCAGTGAATTGATGAGTTGGAGGATAGATTTTAAAGTTTTGTCTTTTGCTTTCTACATTTCCTTTTCCTTAGGTTCAAGAGAACAATCAGTAATATCTCAGATGCCTGCTGGTAACATCAGCAGAAAGAGTTAGAGGTTCCTAGAAAATTAAAGAAGAGATATAGTTTTCCTGACATAAGAAAAGTCATTTTTTGTCCCCAGCTATTTTCAATGATCTATACCCCACCTGTGTACTTGCCCAAGCACACTTCTTCCAAAACTTCCTGGGAGGTTCTTAAAAAGAAATGCAAAAACCTCACTCCTTAAGGATTTTGAGGGAACAAGGCAATGGGAAAACTAACCGTCACCGCCAGACCAGGAAATAGCCTAAGCTATTGAGACAATAAATCAGTGGTAAAACTCCTAGTGCTATTTCAAAAGCAATCAAGGCCTTGCATTCCTTGTCCCAGAAAATGAGCCCAAGACCCCATCTAGTTTCTATCTGCTCTTGAAGCCTGCAGAGTCCCTTTCCCTTGTCCAACAGTTACCTCTGCTTTATTCTAACGTTGAAGTTTCTGCCCTCGGTGGAATACAAGCTTCATTCAGGTGAACATGCAATACATATTGCACAAATACATATGTGGATGTGCATGCAACCACAACCTTATGACCAACCATACACGGGATAATAAAACTCTCCCTTCTGAGTATTCATTTTAAATACTAAATAAAAATCTCTCTCCTGTTCAAACAGTCAAGGCTTTGGAACTTATTCCCTGTGAACTCCTTGTATGTTGTAAACAAAGATTCCTTTGTTTGACAACTCCACCTGTTTCTGTGATTCACCAAAGACTGACCTCAGTTAGTTCCGTTACTGTAATGTAATATCAAGCATATCTAGTTAGTTGATCATTTTGTTCAAGTCTTACATATCTTACCAATGTGATGACCATTTGTCTATGTAATCTTAAAATAAGGGTGTTGAAATTATTTTCCATTTGTCGTCCAAGGTAGAAGTTATGATTTTTGTTCTTAGTTTTTCCCTATATATCCCCAAATCTGTTGTTACGTATTAAAAGTCAAGAATTATTATACTCCTGGGGCGCCTGGGTGGCTCAGCGGGTTAGGCCGCTGCCTTTAGCTCAGGTCATAATCTCAGGGTCCTGGGATCGAGTCCCGAATCGGGCTCTCTGCTCAGCAGGGAGCCTGCTTCCTCCTCTCTCTCTCTCTCTGCCTGCCTCTCTGCCTACTTCTGATCTCTCTCTGTCAAATAAATAAATAAAATCTTTAAAAAAAAAGAATTTTTACACTCCCTGATGAATTCATCCTTTTACTCTTCTGTAATTTTGACTTGATCTTTATGTCTGATAATGAAATTTGCTTTAAAATCACTTTTCATTATCTTGATATAACCACCAAAGTTATAGTATGATTAGAGTTAATATAGCATATTTTTTCTTTTACTTTTTAAAGCACTTCTATATTGAATCCTGACAAAGAAACAAAACAACTTTTTAACTCTGGAAGCATCTTTCTAAATTATCTTTTTTTTTTTTTAATGAAGCAGTAGCAATTTTTGTTAAGGGACTTAAACTGAAAGTAGGTTTAGAAATTTATTTATTTATTTATTTATTTATTTATTTAGTAAAAGATTTTATTTTATTTATTGACAGCGAGAGAGAGAGAGAGAGAGAGAAGAAGCACACAAACAGGGGGAATCATGTGCAAAGGGAGAGGAAGAAGCAAGCTCCTTGGGGTGCAAGTAGTCCCATGCAGGGCTGGATCCCTGTACACTGGAATCATGACCTCAGCCAAAGGCAAACATCTGCTTAAACAACTAAGTCATCCAGGCACCCCTAGAAAATTAAAAAAAAAAAGACCTTTTAAAAACATTTTGTTTCTTTCTTGTTTTTTTTTTTAAATATTTTATTTATTTGACAGACAGAGAGACAGGAAGAGGAACTATAAGCAGGGCAGAGGGAAAAGGAGAAGCAGGTTTCCCACTGAGCAGAGAGCCTGATGTGGGTCTCCATCCCAGGACCCTGGGATCATGACCTGAAAAGAAGGGACACTTCTTGGAGGAAGCCACACAGACACCTCTTTTCTTTGTTTTTAATATATGGCAACTGGTGCTTCCCAGCCACGAGGAGCATATTACCCATTGATTAAATCTTTGATAACAACCTATTTAAAAAGGTGTGTAAATATATACTTACTCAGATTTATACACTTTGTGTTTTCTTCATAGTTTGGGGCTGGACCCCATGGTCACAACACTGCTTCCAGTCTTTATCTTCCCATCTTTTGATACCAGGTATTTGGTCAGCAAAGCAAATTACTATCAAAATTAATAAGCCCTTGGCACCATATCTCTGGAGCAGGGCTTGCTCTTAGCCAAGGCCCAGAGCAGTTGACCTCCCCTCACTAGTGCTATAGCCCCAAGGACTAGGTCCCTGCCACCAGAACTCAGTCTTACATGTTATGCTAAGCAGACAAAACCAAAACAGGAAAGCTCTGACAGCTTTCACTGGCATGCCTCATCTCCAACTCCCTCGACATCTAGGCAGTACCAGATGACGGGAGGGGTCTTGGTCCAACATATGGGAGGAAAGGAAGTAGCCACGAGCAAGTACCTGCTTCTCTGTTCCTTTCTTTCATGAGCAGGTTGTAAGGAGGAGGAAGAGGAAGGGGAAGAGAGGTGAACTTCAAGGGGTGAAGGCCTCAAATAGGCAGCTGGCTCCTGCCAGTAGGAAAGGGACAAAGGAGAAGGCAGTGAGTCTTGCAGGGAAGGTGGGGGGTAAGGGTTACAGCTTATGACGGAATCTGGACAGGAGTAATAGGGATACTAGTCATTTGAGTCCACCATTGGCAAGCTGGGCTGGGTGTCAGGGCAGATAGGCCTCCTTGGGCAACGGCACATGAGAGAAGGTGGAATTCTTCTCTGAGGAGCAGGTGTAGCTTTGGGTGTTGGGAAAGCATAGACAGTATTGTTCCAGGGCCAAGGACAGGTCCGGTTACTCCTGGTTGGAGGTCAAGGACACAGTATGATCCAGGTCTTCTACCAGCAGCTTGAAGGTACCACATGCCAGCCACCCCTCATTATTGTGTATAACTCTCTGGTGCACTTATTGGCTTATCCATCAAATGACTCCTTCAGCAGCTTAAAAACCACCTCCACAGGCACTCCAGGATATGGGAGGCTTCCAGAGTGAAAATTTTGCACAGGATCACCCCAAAAGACCAGAAGTCACTCTGGTGGATGTAGATCTGGTCAAACATGGCCTTAGAGACCATCCAGTTCACAGGCAGTCCACTATTGGTTCTCATTTTATAGTAACTGATGTGGTGATATCTCTGGCAAGGCTGAAGTCTGAGATCTTCATCATGTTGTCCTTTGTCACCAGCACTTCCCTGGTGGCCAGGTCTTGGTGTATGCACTTCTTGGAGGCAAGGTACTCCATGCCTCAGGCTACCTGGTAGGCACAGGATACCGGGTGCTTGGAGGAGAGTTGCTCTGCTGCATTGTGGCTGATATTGTAACAGTACTCCAGGTCAGGAGGCCTCTGGGCCTGCAGGTACTCCTGTATGTTGTCTTTGGAGGCATATTCCATGATAGTGTACGAAGGACCATCCTGTGTGCAGGACCCAGCAGGTTGATGGTGTCCTTGTGCTGTCCAATCATCTTCATCATCTCCATTTCTGAGATTAGGTTTGACAGGTCTTTCTCTGCTGCATCTGACTTCAACATCTTCACAGACACTTTAGTCAAATGGTTGGATTTGTCTTTGTCCAGCCCAATGGCCTCCTCCAACACCACCTGCCCAAAGTAGGCCTCTCTTAGGGGTCTGCCTAAACTGCCTACAACCAGCCTGCCTCAAGGCAGTTATGAACTCTAGATTATCCTCAAAAACATTAAACCACAAGCTAAAAATTCTCTTCACTAGGTCTCTGTCGCAGGTCTAATTTTCTTATCTTTCATCATTTATCTTTTTCCTAATTCTTATTTTCAGTATAGTTTATTTTGCTTCCAGGTGTTTCCCCGGGTTTCTGTATGCTGTTTCATAGGGAAGAATTATCCTGTCATAAAATTATTTCTTGAGCATTCATTACATCTCTCGGTTAAAATGGGTTCTTTTATGGTATTGATTCATTTGAGTTTTCTCAAAATGGGAAGAATTTTCAAAATGGTGTTTTCCTCAAGGTTCAGAGTATGTCTTAGCCTCATCTTTACTCTTTTTGAAATTCACTTTTCAAATTCTTGTCCCTCTTTTTATCTTTTTAAATTAAAATGTTTCCTTTTACTATTTTTTTATTTGAGTGTAGTTGATAGTCAGTGTTACATTGGTTTCAGGTTTTCAATATCTCCATACATTATTCTATGATCACTACAAATATAGCCACCATCTGTCACCATATAACACTATTATAATATCATTGACTATATTCTCTACACTGTCCCATATCTCTTTTTAAAATCTCTGATTTTTGTGTTTTCTGTTATTCCAATTTACGACCTCATTTTACTTGGTTACTTTAATAAAATATGCCTGATTACACACTCTATGCTGAAAACCATAGCATTTGATTTATAGTAGTCTTCTTCTTCTTCTTCTTCTTTCTTCTTCTTAATTAACATATAATGTATTATTAGCCCCAGGGGTACAGGTCAGTGAATCGCCAGGTTTACACACTTCACAGCACTCACCACAGCACATACCCTCCCCAATGTTCATAACCCCACCACCCTCTCCCTAACCTCCCCACCCCCCCCCCGAAACTCTCAGTTTGTTTTGTGAGATTAAGAGTCTCTTATGGTTTGTCTCCCTCCCGATCCCATCTTGTTTCATTTACTCTTTTCCTGTTCCCCAAACCCCCCACATTGCACCTCCATTTCCTCATATCAGGGAGATCATATGATAGTGCCTTTCTCTGGTTGACTTATTTTGCTAAGCATAATACCCTCCAGTTCCATCCATGTCAACGCAAATGGCAAGATTTCATTTCTTTTGATGGCTGAATAGTATTCCATTGTATATATATATATATATATATATATATATATATATATATATATATATTTACATATATATATATTTCATTTGTTGATGGACATCTAGGTTCTTTCCATAGTTTGGCTATTGTGGATATTAATGCTATAAACATTTGGTGCACGTGCCCCTTTGGATCATATACAGTCTTCTTTACCTCTATCAGAACCCCAGGAAGCTTTATTTATTTATTTACTCACATAAACAGATGATCCAACACAACGTTTTTTGATGTTCCAATGTATTATAATGTCTTACCGCTTAACACTATGCTTACTGCTCTCTTTCACTGTCTGACTATATCCTCATCATCACTATGCCATTTAATGAGAAAGAACATTTGAACTCAGAGTTCTCTCCATATCAGGGAATGAAGACTCCACCCTTCTGTTTGTGCAGGTAAAATAAATGTTGATGTCTGTCCTGCACATACCCCATCCTGTTCACCAGAATATTCACCATCAAAATATATAAACAATGAAAACCATACCTCACCACTTCTATTACCACCCAGCATGCTAAAAACACCATCATATGTTCCTGAATTATTGACTTGATTGATAACCCCACTTCCACACATACTGCACTCCTTTCTCCATGCAAATTTATTTTGGTACAGCAATTTAACCTAAAAATCAAGTCATATGATTTCATTCTGCTGTTGAAAGACTTTTGGTATCTTCCCCTTTCATATTAAATAAAAACTGAAGGCGTTTCAATGTACTAGAAGGTCATACATCAATACGTTCTTCCTCTCTCCACCACTATGAACTCCTCATTGGCCTCCTTGCTTTTCCTCAAAAGTAACAGACAAGCTGTTCACACAAAGTCTATATACTTACTTGCTCTGCCTAGAGCAATCTTTTCCTTTAATATTTGTATAACACTCTCATTCACTTCCTGGGTCTTTGTGCAAATAACATCTCATAAATGAGATATAACCACCCAAAACAAAATAAAATTAACTTTCATCCCAGCATTCCCCAATGGCTTTTACCTTTCTTGCATTTCTTTGTATCACTTAACACCATCAACCATCAATCATTATTCTATTACTGGTTTATTTTCTTATTTGAGACAGAGAGAGAGAGAATTGGGAGGGTGCGCAGAGGAAGAAGAAAACACCCCACTGCCTAGAAAGCCTGCTGGGGAGTTACATCCCAGGACCCTGAGATCATGACCCAAGCCAAAGGCAGTCACTCAATGGACTGAGCCACCCAGGTGCCCCTCTATTATTGGTTTATTTCACTATTATATTTCAAAAGAATGTGAGCTCTTTGTGGTCAGGTATTTTATATGTTTTATTAATTGAAGTATTCTCAGAAAGGTAGCTGGCAGATTGTAAGGGCTCACTAAACTGTATTTTGTTGTTATTATTGGGCTCCTTTATGGGCTTTACCTCTTATGCTAGAAGTCTATCCTTCAGATGTAAGCGATAAGAATAGAGCCCTGCTGCCTGTTCAAATGTGTAAAAAGCCTGTATTAAGTGGATATTTTAAAAGCTAAATGAATGGCTTAATAGTTGTATATAGGGGAAAAGGGAACATATTTTCCACAGGTTAGAAGTGGAGTTCTTTTATAGAGTTCTTGTACAAGCCTACACTATGGAACGATAATGGGCAGTTGTACATTACAATTATACAAACACTTTGGTAATTTATATCCTTTTTTTGTTATTCTTGACTGGATCATTTAATTCCTTAGGAGCATTATAGCATTTCAACTTTTCATGTTCAATAAACTTATTGGGATTGCTACCTTTTTTATTCAAATGGAGAAATAGTCATGATTTAATCTAAATAAAGTGTTATTGATTGTGTTGTTTTCTAGGAATGAGTCGCACATGCTAGTTTAAAAGTTTTGTTAAATTCCCAAGTCTGTCACTGATAAAAGCCTTTTGTAGATTAGTAACTTGATCAAAACGGAAAAGTTATGTATCACCTATTGTTATACTATCTTTGTTTCCATCTTGCATTGTAATAACACCCATCTTAACTCTATTTAAGACAAATCATTGCCAGATGGATTTCTGGCATTGATTGCAGGATATGAAATCTAGTATAACTAAAAGTTTTTGGTTTTAGTAGCATATAAATCAATTTAGAATAATATATGTATTTGAATATAAGATAAAGTTTTAAATTATTTGGCAATAATAAACTAAACTTTTTTTTTGTAAATTTTTATTTTCTAAAATTTCATTGAGCTCTCTTGCAATAAGAAACAAGTTACAAAAAATTAAGGTTTATTTACCCCAATTCAAAATTATTAGGAATATAATCATAGAGGTTGAAGTATTTAAAATATTGAACCCAAAATGTTTTATTAGGTAAATTCATGAATGCTGAGCATTCACTGTTAAAATATACTAATACTATTGATAGACTGGTAGAAGCCTAAAATCAAATATTTATTAAATATTTATATCCATATCTTTTCATAGCTTGGTAATTCATTTCTCTAGCATTAAATAATATTCCATTGTTTGCATGTACTACACTTTCTTTGACCTTTCACTTATGGAAGGATATCTTGGTTGCTTCCAAGCTTTTGTCAGTTATGAATAAAACTACTATAGACATCTTTGTGGGTATAGATTTCATCTTCTTTGGATAAATACCAAGAGCTGCTACTGCTGAATCATCTGGCAAGAATATGTTTAGTTTTGTAAGAAACTGCCAAGTTGTTTTCCATTCTTTATTCTCAATACACATGGAAGAACATTCCTGTTGCTCCACATCCTCACCAACATTTCGTGTTCTGTTGTCAGTGCTCTGGATTCTGGGTATGTACTGGTGTCTCTTTTTTGTTTTAATTTGCATTTTCCTGATGACATATGATGTGAAGCATCTTTTTATATGCTTATTTGCCATCTGTAATATTTTCTTTGGTGAGGTATCTGCTAAGGCCTTTGGTTCATTTTTAATCCGGTTTTTCCCCCATTGTTGAGTTTTTAGGGGTCTTTGTGTATTTTTGATTAACAGTCCTTTGCCAGATGTGTATTTTGCAAATTTTTTCTCATAGTCTGTGCTTTGCCTTTTCATTCTCTTGGCATTGTGTTTCACAGAGTAGACATTTTTAAATTCAGTGCTTGTGCTTTTGTAGCTAAAGTTATTGCGAAAACCAAGGTCATTTAAATTTTCTTCTATATTACCTTCTACATGTTTCATGTTTAGGTTTATAATCCAATCTGAGTTAATTTTTGTGAAGAGTGTAGGATATCTGCCTGGATTTATTTTATTTTATATTTTTAGATTTAGCTTCACCATTGCTACAGAACCATTTGTTTAAAAGATTGTATTTTGCTCTCTTGTATTGCTTTTGCTTTTCTATTATATATAAAATATAATTGATAATATATATTCTGTTGCTTTAATCTAGTCTCTCTGTGGTATTACAATATCATGCTTACAATTATCGTTATGGTAAACTTTTTTTTAAGATTTTATTTATTTATTTGACAGAGAGAGAGATCACAAATGGGCAGAGAGACAGCCAGAGAGAGAGATGAGGAGAAGCAGGCTCCCTGCTGAGCAGAGAACCCAATGCGGGACTCGATCCCTGGCCCCTGGGATCATGACCTGAGCCGGAAGGCAGAGGCTTAACCAACTGAGCCACCCAGGCGCCCAATCGCTTTAGTAAACTTTGAAGTCAGTCCTCAGTCTTTGTTCTCCTTCAACACTATGTTGACTATTGTGAGTCTTTGCCTCTCCATATAAACTTTAAAATAAGTTTGTTAATATTAAAAAAAAAAGAACTTGCTGGAATGCATTAATTGTATAGATAAACTTGGAAACCAGTGACCTCTTGAGCTTAGCAGCTATTAGACCATGGACATCAGTTGTCACAGTGGTGCCTCTGGCAGAACCTATTGCAAATCCCTAGGCAAAATGAGACCTCAAGGATCTGAGAGAATGTCTAAGAAGTACTTGATACATCCCTTGGGTATGGTTTATTAAAGTGTCCACCTGTCTGAAAGCTGGGGAATCTAGATAAGGGAGGGAAAATTAGTTATGATAAAACATATCAACAAACATCAATAAATTTTGTAAAACTAATTGTCATGGCTCATATACAATATGACCAACAGAGGGACCATCAGAAGGAAAGCATCAGTTATGTTTATTGTGAAATTTTTTATTCAAAATAAAGCAATGTGAGGGGAAGACACAATGAGAAAATTACCATTTTTTAAATGGTAAACATCTTACAAAATGGAATAGGTTTTATATTCTAAGTAGTATATTGAAAAGTAAAACATTGGGGCGCCTGGGTGGCGCAGTGGGTTGGGCTGCTGCCTTCAGCTCGGGTTATGATCTCAGGGTCCTTGGATTGAGCCCCGCATCGGGCTCTCTGCTCTGCAGGGAGCCTGCTTCCCCCTCTCTCTCTCTCTCTCACTGCCTGCCTCTCTGCCTACTTGTGATCTCTGTCTCTCAAATAAATAAATAAAATCTTTAAAAAAAAAGAAAAGAAAAGTAAAACATTAAAAAATAAAATTTCAATGAAAAAAATTATTTAATTTTTAAAAAGGTTAAAAATAGCAGAACCATTTTTCTTATAACTGGAAAATACACTGTATATACATCTATCAAAATAACTTGTCATGGGGGAGCCTGGGTGGCTCAGTAGGTTAAAGCATCTGCCTTCGGCTCAGGTCATGATTCCAGGATCCTTGGATCGAGGCCCACATCGGGCTCTCAGCTCAGCAGGGAGTCTGCTTCCTCCTCTCTCTCACTGCCTGACTCTGCCTTATTGTGATCTCTGTCAAATAAATAAATAAAAACTTTTATAATAAATATTTGAAAAATAACTTGTCATGTCTGGAATCAGGAGCATATGGAAAAAAATAATATCTGAGGACAATACTTCTGCCATGTTTTGTGCCTTGCTAATATTTTTAAACAGTCAGGCAAATTTTAGCCTTATTGAAACACCTGCTAAGATACCTGCAGTGCCTTTTGGAGCCCTATGACTATAAAAATTAATTGCAAATATTCAAAATGTTTACTATGGTGTCACTATTTAGGGCCACCACCAAGTATGTTTCAGAAGTAAGCATAACTGTTACTCTTCCATAAGGCAAAAGGGCATATTTTCAGGAGTTCCATCTGCTGTACCAGGAGGTGAATCAAGTAATGATTTTTGTCTACAAAATAATTCACTTTTCAATCTAACATTCCTCATTCCACATTATAATAATAAAAACTAGGAGGAGACTAAAACAAACAAACAAATACAACTACAACAACCAGCTTTTCCTACAGTGGAAAAGTAAATATAACCTTAGGAGTAGCCTAAAATTTATTTTTAAATATTTTAAGATAAACGTTTTTGTTAGAAAACCATATATTTTATATTACTAAGAAATAACAGGCAACGTTTTATTAACTTCTAAAAAGTCTAGTTACTTGTATTTATCTATTAACTCATCTCTTTATGAAGTAGAACATGATCACACCTCTTGTATCTACCCAAGTTTGTATGCTTTGGTTGTTTTATGTTTGCTATTTCCTTGCTTAATTTTTACAATATTTGATACATAATAGTATCTTTAAGTCCATCTATGATTTCACAGAATTTGTTTGAACTTCATAAAAATGTACCATACTTTTTGCACTGTCCTTGTTTTACTTCTCTATTAGCTTTCCAAGTTTTATTCACTTTACAGTGTGTAGCTATCATTTATTTTTACTCCTCCATAATGCTATGTTTACAAATTTGTGTTTATCTGTACTTTTAAAAATATCTTAATTATATACCATTTCTCATCTCACGTAACACTCATGTTACTTCTACACTTATCAGATATTATGTAACTGAAAACCACAACTCAGCAACAATAGAACACCATTTTTCAAAATTAAATGGCTTACCAGAATTCTTTAATTCTATCCTTTATTTGTATTAGATGACCCTTTATTCTGGTATTTGGCATTGTTCATATGGAGGAAAGCTTATAAGTTGATATTCCATAAATAGAAGGATTTTTATGATCGATTAATTATTTTCATTTAGAATGCATAGAATATGGTTGATTTAATATTTCTTTCTTACTCTCTGCCTGGAACATAGTGCTATCTATGCAATAGCCACTAAAATATTAAGTTAATTACCTAGACTTTAAACTGCATATTAATAGGAATAGCATACAGAACTCTTCTCAGATTGGGACACCTGGGTGGCTCAGTCAGTTAAACGCCTGAGCCTTTAGCTCGGGTCATGATCTTAGGGTCCTGGGACTCAGTTCTGCAACAGATTCCCTGCTTAGCCGGGAGTTTGCTTCTCCCTCATCCTGCTGCTCCCCCTGCTTGTGCTCTCTCTCACTCTCTCTCTTACAAATAAATAAAATTAAAAAAATAAATTCTTCTCAGATAGCTAATATAGAATATCGTCTTTGTATTCATCAAAGGGAAAGTGCCATATAATAATGAAATCCAGACTACTTCAAATTCACTTTTTAACCAGTAAGAAAGTACTGGAAACAAGCCAAAAATGTCTTCAATGAATTAAAGAAATAGATTGATTTTCAATATCTTAATGTTTCTAATGTTAAATTGCAAGATTTTTATACTAGATATCAGTGTAAATATTCATTATACAAGGATATTCTAAAAATAAACCTGAGAAAACTACTTGACATATATGATGACAAAAACCAATGTCAGTTTGGGTAAAACTTACAACACCTACCACCTGAAACTCTTGTTCTATATGGTGCCATCTTGTGATTCTGGGCAGCGGCAGTGAGCCACAGCTTCCAGTCAGCTAGAAGATTACAGGGGTGAACACCTGATATTCTTACAAGCATTCTATATATAGTATATATATATAGAATATATATATTCTTCTTTTTTTAGTGTAATATTTAATAAATTGCATGTGATATTTGATACTTTGTTATAAAATAGGCTTTGCTTAAGATGATTTTGCCCAAAGGCAGGCAAATGTAAGTGTTCTGAGTATGTTTAAATAAGCTTAAGGTAAGCTATGATATTTGATAGTTTTGGGGTATTAAATGCATTTTCAATTTTTTATGTGTTTCTCTGTACATAGCCCCCTTGTAAGCTGAGGAACATCTCTATATGTATATGTCGCCTTGGTATGGCTTACATATTATTGGCATGAAACATCTAGAACAGTACGTGTGCCATAGAATTGTCTACAACATCAAACAAGTTTCTTGAAAACTTGTGCCAAAGGGGTTATGTCTTTAAGGATTCTTATTTCAGAAGGGTTCTCTCAAACGTAAGATTTTTCAGAAGTTAAGTGAAAATCTGACCAAACTAAACATTTTTCCATTTTCCCTAGTGAGCAAAGATAGCTAAAATCTATCTGCCATTTTCAACACTGTACTCAACGATTGTAATTCTAATTTAAGAACAGATTATTTATATCAAAACCACATGTTGGCCTAATCTTATACAATATTCATAAGTCACACTCAGACCCTTGGACACTTTTATTTGTTGAGTCTATATGGTACTACGGACATTCATCTTTTTTGACCTCATAGCTTCATGTATGTCTATACTTTTGAAAATACATGCATCATAGTTCCATTGTAAAATGTCTGGGTTATAAAATGTGCTATGCTATCAAAATGGTAATAAGAACATACAAATGACCTGATGTAATGAACTGGACCAGATTGCCAGATATCACATTTCATACCAGAAAGATTCAGTGGTAAGTTTTAAAATGGCCAGCTATACATTGACTGAATTATAACTCATTTAACTTCTTTCTTTGTGTACAGTATTATACATTAGTCAGTATTATAGTAGATAAGTACTTTGGACAGATGTAAATATGCTGTAATAAAAAATGTTTTTTTTTTTTAGTCCTTTTTACTTGTAAGACTAGCCACAAATACCACGCCTCCCCCAAAATAATTTGCAATCCAAATTTATCTCTAAATGAATTTATTGCACAGAAAAATATGTATATATATATATATATATATACACACTTACAGAAGACATGTTCAAAAATAGTTACACAACAGCAGGGCCCTAAATGTAAGCAGTATAGTTGTTTTGTTTTGTTTTGTTTTGTTTTGTTTTGTTTCTTTTAAAAAAAGAGGTTATGTGAAATATTAGGATTTTATTTCCAGGCGTAGTATTTCAAGACAGTTAACTACACCTATGGTGTCAACAGCCTCTTGTTGGCAGTATGATTTTATTGGCTCCATGGAATAACAGCAAGAATTTACTATTGCTTCTTTCTTTTATGACACACACAGAAAAAAAAAATTGACACATTTGCTCAAGACCAACCAGAATCATTTTAACCTATCAAAATTGATGGGAGGCCTTCACTGCCAAAGTCACTGCTGCGTTTTCACAATTCACTGCAGACAATCTGCTACTCCCATTATGATAAAGGAGAGAAGAGTCATAATCAGGGAAGAAAGCTAGATTAATACTTGTAATTATCATTGAATATTTAGCCTGCTATAGGATTATTATTATTAGTGTCATTTGATAATTTTCTCTCATTTTATTAAACACAACTGTGAGTAATTACGCTACCTAATATTTCTCTGTATTGGCTGACTAGCTAGCAAACATTCATGAAAATATCCATTAGCCACACATATAAAATGCTGCATTATGATGCTGTTGAATCAGAACATACCACTACCTGATCCTGTAGCTCTTTGAGGATTTGCAAATCAATTAATTCTATGTTTATTGGATTCTTCCCATACAATTAGAAAATTTATAATCGAGTCCATGAACATTATTAGTTTTGCCATTTTAAACCAGCAATCACACTTTGATTTTTACAACAAAAGCAGAAATATAAACACACACATTTGGATCAGTTTTCTGTTAGTCTGTCTGGACTTCAAAATCCTATTCCTCAAGATGATGCACACCAAAGTTCTGGATTAAACAAGAAATTAGATGGCACCTGAACACTTGGTTTAATATTCTCAAAAGGATTATGCAACTTCTTTCTTACAATATGACATTGTTTTACAAAGATCCACACTTTTATAATGTTAGTATTTATAATAATCAATAAAGTCAATTAATCATGATTAAAAATCAAACATAAAAATTTCTACTTTTTGCTTTTGCCCCCTCCATTTAGAACTTATTTATAGCCTGATAATTCAAAGGTCCCTATGTTTATGAAAATCTGGACAGAAATAGCTCTAAGATCCCATTCAGAACTTGATATTAATCTAAGTCTTTTGGCTCCATTTATCCTGAGAGCAAAGAGTAGGACAAAGGATTTGAGTACTGTTAGTTTATCTGGGAGATTATCCAAGGTAGAAAAGAATGGGAAAGTGATACAGTGAAGAAGCAACTTTGTCAAAGAGGTACATTGTTGATATAATTGTTGTGGATAGAAAATGAAGGCTTGCTTTTACTGAAAGGTCCTGAGAAACTTCTTTAAGTTGTCCTCATGAAGACCTGAAAACTGACAATTTTACCTATGGTTCTTATTTCCACTTCACTGAGAGCTGTCCTCAGAGGACATTAACTCTCCTACACTTTTGGGTTGTGTTGGAGACATTCTAAAATGAGAGAGAGAACATGAGATGCTATCACTGTTAAGTAACTGCAATTTCCCATGGAACTATCCACCACAGGTTTGGCTATAATCAGGAGTTGGGCCTTGATATCAGAGGGATTTGAGGCAGTATCATTTTAGGTTAATCATTATATCTGAAATTTCCAAAAACTTCAACTGATGAAACTTTGATTATAAATCTATAAATATAACAATAAATCTACAGTATTCAAATTATTTTCATAGAAATACACAAACAAAGCATCAACTGATTAATATTTAAATGTTACAAAATACTGAACTGAAAGAATTTGGTCATATAACAACGTGTAAGAAGTAGAGCTTAGGTTTAGGTTAGAAGTCAGGATGCATTTGGGACTCAGTTAAGAAATTGAATGGAGGGACGCCTGGGTGGCTCAGTGGGTTAAGCCGCTGCCTTCGGCTCAGGTCATGATCCCAGGGTCCTGGGACCGAGCCCCAAATCAGGCTCTCTGCTCAGCAGGGAGACTGCTTCCTCCTCTCTCTCTGCCTGCCTCTCTGCCTGCTTGTCATCTCTCTCTGTCAAATAAATAAATAAAATCTTAAAAAAAAAGAAATTGAATGGATGTCTGACTATCTTATAGGTTTGCTAAAAATCAGTGACTTTGTGTTCACGTGTGGCTATGCGGGAATTTTTAACTTTCTCTAAGAAGTTATTAGATTGATTATATAATGGCAGTAAAGGATGGGGAAAAGCAAAGTACAAACCCCATAAAGACAAAGACACTGAGTATGAGAAAAGAGTAATAGATAAGAAGAATCAATGCATTTGAGGAAAATGGGAATTGAAATACACAATGATTGTTGATTTTTTTAGATGCAGAAATCAAAACTAGCTTGCAAGAAGGAAATAACAGAAGACATGTTGTGAAAAGGCAGTAACGTGGAATAAAGGAATAGGGAGAGCATATCAGGTAATTTGGATAGGAAGGAGTTAGGAGATAATTGCTTGATAAATTTTATATGGCCCACTTAAATGCACAGATTTCTCTTCTTTAATTTATATGGAGAACAGGGTGTCCTTTCTCTTCCCTTTCAGAGCACCCGAGGTGTACTCTTTCAGACTGAAAACCTGAAAAGCTCAGGACTCAGTTGCTTAAGCACAGCTGAGAGGACATATTTCAATTAAGATTTACAGTTTGCTGTAGGTAGTAGACTGTCAAAAGTGGTTTAACCATATTTTTCATTTAACAAGAAGACTACAGAGAGTGTTTTCTGGTGTTGGTTCAGAGTCTTAAGAAAGTCAAGTGAACTATCTTAGAGGTTTTCATGGCTTTTTATTCACAGTTGCAAAAATTGCTGTTGGAGTTCTCACTATTAAGCCCACATTTCTGGCAGAAAGATAGAGGTAAAAGAGAATGATATCTTGTACAACTGATACTTTGTCATATGGTTACAATGTAACTAGAAAAGAGACAATAAAATATTTGATGTTGTTTTAAGTTTCCTTGTTGTCAATCCCTCAGTGCTTTCTGATACTAAAGGAAAAAGTAGATGGATATTGACCTGGCAACTATCAACACCTGTCAGTCTCTCTTGGATAACCAATATCTCTATAATCTCTTCTTCCCAGTAAAAAAAAAATAAAATATATTCATAAACCACACTGTGCCATCTCAAGTTACTGCACCAAGATAAAATTACAATGATTTTCAGTTGTTCCAAATGGACAGAATACCCTTCCTTATGATATCATGTCTTATAAGATAGATAATTGGCTTGCTACCAATATACCCAGATGAGACTGTGGAAGAGACAGGAAAAAAATAATAATATTTATTTATTCCTTGGGTTGACCCTGTTTACACAGATGCATTACTATTAGAAAAGGTTGGTTTGGGACATTGGAATGAATTTACTTAATGGGTCTGTATGTAATTGGGTTGGAGAAAATTTTTAATTTCTACAAAAATTATTAGAATTCTATCTTATTCCCTTTTGATAATTTTCACATGTTAACAAAGCCAACGTTTTTGTCTAGCAGACAAGATCTTAAATCCTAACAAAACTCAATTTTTTCCTTTTTTTTTTTAAGTTTGAGAGCCTCATGTTCTCTCATGCTGCTTTAAATACAACTCAAAAAAACAAAAGGAGCTAAATGGGGCAGTAAGCCCAGACTTTTTATTTTAATTTATTTATCTTATTTTTAATTAAAAAATTAAAGATTGTATTTATTTATTTGAGAGAGAGAGAGCATGAGTGGGGCAGGGGGATGTAGCTGCAGAGAGAGACTGAGAAGTATACTCCCTAATGAGCAGGAAGCCCGATATGGGGCTCGATCCCAGGATCCTGACTGAGATCATGACCAGAGACAAAGGCAGATACATGTGCAAAATCCCTTTTTTTCTGGGAAACAATACTTTACAAGAGATGTTTGAAAAAGTACTGGGGAAACAACTTTAATCAGAGATACAAAAATTTAATTGACTTCTGTAAAGCTACAGGGATCCAAATGATGGGAATCCCAGGCCGTTTAGGTTGTGGACCACAGAGTATTCTTCTCTGTAATATTTTATTTTCTTCCATGTCTACTAACTCCAGTCCAAGTTCACTGATCTCTTTTTAGATAGTGCAAAACATGGCAAAGAATACCAAACAAGTGCCCAATATTCTACATTTTTTACATCATTTCTAACATATAGAAGTGTGTTATCAAGGCTGGTTCTGTGAACAAACCTAGTTATGCTAAAGTGTATTTTGTTCTCCAAAAATTAAATTCATAATTATCACACAATTATAAAATACTTGTGTCAAGAATTTTTATTCAAAAATTAATAAGAGAAGCAGATATTAAAACTAGTTCACATGGTTATTTGGGATATAAGCAGAGTTGTGCAGCAGAAGTGCTCTGGGCCCATAATTTGGGTTATAGAATTTATGTTTTCTAATGAAAAATCACTAACTTGCATTATTGTTAACAAGAATCCTGTGCATTACCATCAGTTTTCTCCATTATAACCTCTTGCTCTACAGTTTGTAAATAACTTTGTCAATAGCAAGCTAATAAACGGGGTGACTCCAATGGATTGAGATAATCTCCAGAGTTTCTGCTACATAATGAACAGGACTCCATTGAAAGGACACCTAAGAGTTTATTTTGCCCAAAAATTTGATCACTTTTTTCACTGTCCTTACCTATTTTCCAAACCTAGTTCTTTTCAGTCTACAGACAACCCTGTATCTGACTGACTTGTTAATTCTGGGAATGTCTTGCAGATTAATTTGCTTGCCCGAGGTGGTTCCTCTAATTGATGTCTAAGAACCCTAATTAGTTAAGAAAACTTTTTTTTTAACATTTTCATTGCTACTTATTATTATTATTATTATTATTATTATTGCTAATATCTCTATTATAAATAATTCACAAGGGCATCCTTCTGACAAAAGACAAAGAGCTGGCTACTAGTAGAAAAAGTACATTTGACTCTGTCAGTGAAAGTGGTAAAGGGATTTGAGAAAATAAGGCAAAGCAGTGGAATTATGTGTTAAAACTTTAAATATTATAGACACATTTACTTAATTTCTAATACTGCTTATAATTAAAAAAGATGTTTTCCATGAACCACGCATTACAACAAATATATTGTTTATACAGATTAAATTTTCATCAAAAGGGACGCCTGGGTGGCTCAGTTGGTTAAGCAGCTGCCTTTGGCTCAGGTCATGATCCCAGCATCCTGGGATCGAGTCCCGCATCTGGCTCCTTGCTCGGCCGGAGCCTGCTTCTCCCTCTACCTCTGCCTGCCATTCTGTCTGCCTGTGCTTGCTCTCTCGCCCACTCTCTCTGAGAAAGAAATAAAATCTTAAAATAAATAAATAAATTTTCATCAAAAAATTATAAGTGTATTTTTTTGTAGGATCATCATAAGCATTTTGCAGATGAGAAAAGTGAAATTTAGAAAAGTATGTCTCTTCAAATCCCTCATACAATATCTGGCCTAGATAGAAGGATATACTATCACAATTGAGGAAGATAATTGAGATTACTTAAAATGATAAACTTTACTGTATAGGGTTTTTTACAAGTTTGCCACAGATTCACATTTTTTAAAATATATATCTATTTGTGTAAAGAGAATGCACTGAGAAGTAAAAAGATAGTGATATATCAGTGCTACCAACTAATGGCTATAATATCATCACCTTATTTATGAACAATGAAACAGTGTGTAATATTTAAATAAATTTAAATAAATTCCTATTTATTTTATATATTTATAAATTTAAATGAATTCCTATTTATTTATTATTAAAGAAATTCCTCTAACAAACAGTATGTTTTGAAGGTTGCTAGCAGGAAAGTGTTGTACGACATGGAAGTAATCAGAAAATGTGATCTAAAATTCTGCTTTCAAGGGCGCCTGGGTGGCTCAGTGGGTTAAAATTCTGCTTTCAAGAAGCTATAACAGTAAGTACTGAGCATTAGCTATTATATGCTATGGATGAATAACTGAAATCTACATTTGAAACTATTGGTACACTATATGTTACCTAATTGAATTTTAAAAAGTTAATAAAAACCACTATTTTATAAAACAATATTCCCAACAGGCTCTTTTGCTTTAAAATACTCACTTTGTTTCCTCTCCGAGAGAACACCAAATGGCGGATGACGCCGGTGCTGCGGGAGGGCCCGGAGGGCCCGGGGGCCCTGGAATGGGAGGCCACGGCGGTTTCCGCGGTGGCTTCGGCAGCGGCATCCGGGGCCGGGGCCGGGGCCGGGGACGTGGTCGGGGCCGGGGCCGAGGCCGCGGAGCTCGCGGGGGCAAGGCCGCGGACAAGGAGTGGATCCCCGTCACCAAGCTGGACCGCCTGGTCAAAGACATGAAGATCAAGTCCCTGGAGGAGATCTATCTCTTCTCCCTGCCCATCAAGGAGTCTGAGATCATCGACTTCTTCCTGGGAGCCTCCCTCAAGGACGAGGTTTTGAAGATCATGCCTGTGCAGAAGCAGACGCGCGCGGGCCAGCGGACCAGGTTCAAGGCATTTGTCGCCATCGGAGATTACAATGGACATGTCGGTTTGGGTGTCAAGTGTTCCAAGGAGGTAGCCACTGCCATCCGCGGAGCCATCATTCTGGCGAAGCTTTCCATTGTCCCTGTGCGGCGAGGCTACTGGGGGAACAAGATCGGCAAGCCCCACACTGTCCCGTGCAAGGTGACTGGCCGCTGTGGCTCTGTGCTGGTGCGTCTCATCCCCGCCCCCAGAGGCACTGGCATTGTCTCGGCCCCTGTGCCCAAGAAACTGCTGATGATGGCTGGTATTGACAACTGCTACACCTTGGCCAGGGGCTGCACTGCCACCCTAGGGAACTTTGCCAAGGCTACTTTCGATGCCATCTCCAAGACCTACAGCTATCTCACCCCTGATCTCTGGAAGGAGACTGTGTTCACCAAGTCTCCCTATCAGGAGTTCACGGACCATCTTGTGAAGACCCACACCAGAGTCTCTGTTCAGAGGACCCAGGCTCCAGCTGTGGCTACTACATAGTTTTATACAAGAAAAATAAACTGAACTAAAGCTTGAAAAAAAAATACTCACTTTGTAATGAGAGTCATTACTTTTGTCTAGCCAAATCTTATAGCACTGTTTATCCCTTCCCTGCTTTATCCCTTCCCAGTATCAATAAAGGCTCACTTGGGTTACCTAGAAGCCATGAGAAAGCTTGTAATAGATCTGGCTGGTTTTCACCAGCAATTTGACCACCATGTGCACAGGGAAGTCTATTGATAAAGGCTTTATTGCAATAAGTTGCAAATACATGGATGATTTTGAATTCTCTTTCTTGAGGTCTTGTTTCATGATAATAAATTTAGGGTGGCTTATTGGAATGGATGTTATTAACATATCTTCATAGTTATAAGCACATGGAATTGTAAAATAGATGAATGAATGTGGCATTACTGACAACTGTCCTCATTTTGAAATCAAATTACAGTGTACTAAGATGAGGAAGCAAAGCAGATTTGGGATTATGAGTGAAATAATTTTAAAAAGTATTAGGGGTATGATCGGACTATTGGGTAATTCAGTAGAAAAATGTCAACTGATTGAGATTCTGTGTTCCCTGATTTCAGAGAGAAGTTAAGATAAATAAGTAACATGAGGAGACTAGGAAGCCAAACATAAGTGATAATTTTGTGCCAGGGTGTGTATACATCTGTTTATCTTCTTGCTTTACCACTAAGGTTGCTCCTAGAGGAGAGTTTAAATATGTGTTGGAGCTAATCTCTGTGGATTACACAAGAAACCACATCCTACAGCTCTCCCTGAAACACCCCTTATGATTTCAATGTAATTTGGTTTTTGCATTTTTAGAAATAACAAAATACTTTGCAAACTCATCTACTTTATTACCATCACAAGTGAGTCAGCTGACTCCACATTTTAACACAGTGACGGTCACAGAGGAATGGAGGAATGAGTAGAGTTATCAATATATGTGCTTTTAAGAAGTATGACAGGGTAGCAGCTATTTCCAGGAACCAAAACATGGGTCAGCAGCTGTGCAGGAAAAGTGATGGAATAAATGACTCATTTCAGAGGAGTTCTATAACATATTAGTTCTATAATGTATCTTCAGCCCCCAATTACCCGCTTTAATCTAAAGATAAGGATTTACAGTTAAGGTCCCATTTATGATTTGACTGGTAGGGTCTGAATCATGTTTACTATTGTTTTGACTATTACTTGAAACCTATAGTAGTACTTGGGATATGTGTTGTGTATTCTGTGAACATGTGCTATTTTTAGATTAGATAATTTCTGTCTCGAACCCCTGTTCATTTGTTTGTTTTTGTTTATTTGATAGTGGTTTCAGTAAATGGATATATCTGAAAAATTGCAAAGCCACTATTAAAACAAGTTATTATTATATATAGCATGGAATTGCACATTCCTCCTTTGAATCCGACAGAGCTTCACCATATCCTTAACAATTTGGGAAAAACATGCTATTATTTTTCTTTATAAAATTTCTCCTGTTAGGCTGTGATGGTTGTCATCAGCAGTAACTCCTCTGAAGGCTTTGTCAAAAGAGTTGAAAAAATTGGAAAGGTGTGTGAATGAAGCTGTTTGTTGAATATAAAGAAAAGAGCATTGAAGTACAATTCACACTCTTACTTCTCCTTCTATGCTTTCAGATGTTTGTCATTTGAAAATTTTGCTTCTAGAAGAGATGCCCTATATAATTCTTACTTTAAGGAGCAAGTTGCTTTTATAATTTTTTTATTATTCTACCATTCCAGTATTTCCATTTAAATTAAATTCAATACCATTTAAAAAAAATCAAAAGTGCAGCCAGTATTCAATTCCTGGGCTAAATAATTTTAGAAAGCTTTGTGTTATTGAACCTACAGGGTTTTTCTATAGTTTTAACTCTTTCTTTCTGTGATTTTTCCCATTAGTCATGTAAGTGACTGCAATATAACAGACATTGAGGATAAAGAAGGACTGAATAGAACAATCCTTGGCCTCATGAAGTTGAGAATCTAGCAAGGGAGTCAAACAATTCAATCATTCAGAGACAATTTATTGAGTGCCTGGCCTAAGATGAGCACAACAAAACCCCAGCCCAGAGGAATCATTTTAATGGGAGAGATAGATAATAGGTAAGCCAAATTTAAAAAAAAAAAACGTACTGATTTTTCTTTAATAGAGATGCATATTTGAACTAAATAAGCACATTTTTAAAAGAGCAGTGATTGAGAAGAGGTTTTTTAACTGAGTGGTCCAAAAGGGCCTCCCTGAAAAAGTCTGTTTTGAACAGATTTCTGAATAATATCAGCTAGGAAGCTGCGTAAAAATCTCAGGGATGGGTGATTTTTCTAGTCGAAAAACTGTAAAGGCTCCAAAGTCACAATAGAGCTATAAGTTTCTCTAATAAAGTAACTTCTGACAAAGAATGAGAAGAAATAACTAACCCAGGTTTGAAAGAAAAGGGACAGACTTTCTATGGAATTCATATTTAATTAAAGCTCTAAAGGACAAAAATACAATAGAGCAAAATTCTGGTCACGCTGATATACCTAACGAAAGTTCATAAACAACCTTTGGGTAGCAAAGAGTGTGTGGGAATGTTGGTAAGAACAGTGGGGAAGAGTCATCCCTGAACATGTTCTTAAATGAAGCAATTCTTGGGTTGTTTTAAAGGGTAAATTGGAGTTTGCCTAAGTGATTAGAGAAGGATGCCTCAGCTTATGGAAGTTCAAAGCCATAAAGATGTGATAAACTACTGCAGATATTTTCATGTATATTTGTTGTTGCTTCTAGTAATGGTGATCTAAAAACTCCTACTTAAGACAACTAAAAATCCAGACAAAATAGCTTTTAAAGTTAAAAATATCAGAATGATTATAAAAATAAGTGAGGGATTACTGGGCCAAAATACGAAATACAATGAGAGCCTAGAGATATATGCCCTGAAGCCATTTTAGCTATGAGAGCATTTAAAACTGCTAAAACACACTGAGCTCTGTTGTTCATAGACTCTTGATACTAGAGGAACAAAATTCAAAATCCAGCAGCAATCAAATTTGAGGACTTTGGTATAACCCAAATTTAACTTGAGATCCCCAAAGCACAAGGAGAAGCAGAAATAAGACTATAGCCTACCTTGCCTTCTGTGTAAACTGAGAAAGTCAATCACTGAATTTGGAGTATGATTGTCTTGTAGAGTCTCAGATATAAGAGAAAATCCTGCCAAGGAGGACCATACCATTATTATAGCTCTTAATTATCCCTACTCAATAAGAGTTTCAAATATAATGTCTTGAACATAGCAAAATGTAACAAAGCACACAAAGAAAAACCATTAAGAAGATTTGATAGACAAAATGGGATTAAGTATGATGTTAAAATGATCAATAAAGATTGTAAAATGGCTTGATTACTCTGCTCAAAGAAATGAGAGGGGAAGCAAATTGAACCAAAAACTGACACTAAAAATGATATTGAGAAAGGTTTTATAAATGAACAAATGGATACTCTAGAACTTTAAAAATATGACAGCTAATTTAAGGTACCACCGGGGTGCCTGGGTGGCTCACTTAATTAAACCTCCAATTCTTTTTCCTTTTTTTTTTTAACACCTTAATTTTATTTTATCTCTTTCATTTGGCTCAGGTCATGATGTCAGGGTTGTGAAATAGAGCCCAGAGTTGGGCTCTGTGCTGAGCCTGGAGTCTGCTTAAGATTCTTTTCCCTTCTTTTTCTATCCCTCCCTGCACTCTCACTTGCTCGCTCTCTCTTGCTTGCAAATAAATAGATAGATAGATAGATAATAGACAAAGAAAAATAAAAGCAGATTATGAAAATAAATATAAAGATTTTGAAATGAAAACAAGTTCAAAATAAAATAGAGAAGACCTACACAGCTTAAAGTTCATTCAGAAAATCTACTATTAAAGAAGTCAGTATGACACAATGTTAAGATATCAAAAGATTTGAGCATGCACTTTACAGAAAGGGTAATCCAAATGGCCACTCATATATAAAAACTGTTTATCTTTATTATGAATCTGGAATTAAATTAAATTAAATTAATAATAAATTAAAACCTAAAATGACATACTATTACACACTTACCATATTGGGCAACAGTAAAATTGCCTTGCAAGAATGTGAAAGAATGAAAGTGCCCATAATAAAAACATTTGAGGTAAGTTGGACAATATTTAGAAAACTTAAAAATAAAAATAAAAATTTGGTCCATTCCTAGAAATACAACATGGAACTAAATGAATATTTTCACCAGGATATGCAAACAGATGATTATAGCTATTTCATTCATAACAGCAGATCAGTAGTGGTCTATTTGCACAATGTTACATTAAATAAGAGAGAATATTAACAAACTGGGAGGAGGGGCTAGGTTGTTATCATAAACAGATCTTCTATGGTGCTGATTATGTTCTATTTCTCAAAATCTTTAAGTTAAAAAAGTTTTCACATTATATCTAGATAGATAGATGATAGATAGATATCCCAGAAGCTGCAATGCTAGGCTAAGACCAGGCTTTAAAGGGCTTTTCTATACTCTACTAAATACTTGAAACCATTCATTATATCATAGCTCAGTGTTCAAATCTCCATTTGTTTCCTCAGTTTCCTAATATTTATCTTAAGGTGACCTGATCCAGACTTTTGATCACCTTTGTCTAAATATTTCTATTTTAACAAAGTCCTTTTTAACACTGAGAGACTAAAACTGAGAAAAATACTCTTTTATCTCACTAGAGTGGAAAATATATAGTTACCCATTAACTAATGATATCCATGTCTACATTAGATCAATGACATTTTTAATTCTTGGGAGCTTTTGCTTAAATGAAATTTTTAAGCTTCCTTTAAATGAAGCTTTAAGCCATCACCACATGAATAAAATTAGAGAACCAAATGAAAACAGGCCAAGTATTTACAGAGTAATAGAATGTGCAATGGTAAGAGTACAATTCTGAAATCATAAAGCCTAAATTAGTGTGATGCATTTTTGCTACCCATGTAATCATAAACCAGTTATCCAAATGTGTTAGCCTCAGTTTTTTCACCCATGAAATGGTGATGATAATACTTATTATGCTGCGTTGTTGTGTGTATGTGATGAAGCATGGAGCATGAGAGTCTCATATTCCATGCTAAAATGATAGCTATTTTTATACTTATAATAATTCTAGTAATAGTAATTAAATTGTTCAAAATGGTAATATTCATTTATATTGAGGCATTGTATTGACTATTCATAGACACATTTACCAAAATAAATTTCATTTTACTTTACCCCCTCTGAGGATATATATTCCCTAATTCAATATGAATCTCTTTATGAATAATAATTATCATAATAAATATGCTGATTTGTCTTCTATTTGTTTTTAGGGAGGTATCCTTTACTGTTGAACATGAAACTTAAGCAAGTCTGTCTTATTCAAAATTTGCATGCTGTTTTCTTATGAAACTAGATTATAGAGTTGTATGAAATAAATTCATGCAGTTAAGACATTGATGTTTGGAACACTGGGTGGTCAGTTTAGTATTTCAAAAGAAGATTTTAAATTTAAACCTTAAAACTGAGCTCTTTCAGCCTTATTTATAGACCATCCTTCATGTTTCATAAGTACTCCTCCATTGTAAACTAAGTAATACTTTTTGTCACAGTGTATATAATGAAAATGGATTTTATATTCTATTATTTCAGAGTTAGTTGCAGTTTTTACTGCCTTAATTCCTTTTTTGAAAAATAGATTAATTCTACAAAAAGTTTTTTCCAGGTTTATTGAAAAAAATCGACATATTTGTAAATTTAAGAAATGATTTCTTATAACATTGCAAACCTTTAACATTGTGTAAATTTTGTACAATTTGATAAATTGGTATACATCTTTATTGCAATATAATCTACATAAAAATGTTAATACATCTACTATCTCGTATAGTTGCCACTGTTTTTTATTCATTTATCATAAGGAATTTTAAGATCTACTCTCTTAGCAACTTTTATGTATATAGTATAGTAGAGATAAACTTCAGAGGTCTTGTGGGTTTTGTTCCAGACTGCCTCAATAAAGTGATTATCTCAATAAACTAAGTCAAATTATTATATTTTTTGGTTTCCCAGTGCATATAAAAAATTATGTTTCCCAGTGCATATAAAAAATAAAAACTATACTGCACTGTTCAAAAGCATTATGTTTTAAAGAAAATCAATGTATATACCTTAAGTACACTAGTTCTGAGTTTTCAGTGGGTCATAATTACTGATCACAGATCACCATAACAAATACAATAATAATGAAAAAACTTGATATATTGCAAGAATTACCAACATGTGACAAAGAGACACAAAATGAACAAATGTTGTTAGAAAAATGGTGGCAGCAGACCTCTTTTATACAAGATTGCTATAAACTTTCAACTTGTAAGAATGTGATATATGCAAAGTTTATTAAAGGGAAGCACAATAAAAAAAAGTATGTATATCTTATTAACTATGATCATCATGCTGTACATTAGATCCCCAGAACTTTTTCATATTATAGTTGCAAGTTTGCACCCTTTGACCATCTTACTCCACCCCAGGTTCACCCCTTGTCAACTCAACTCTAAGTTTCCATTAGTTTTCCTTTTCCTCAGATTCTGTATGTAAGGGATATCATAATACATAAATTAAAAAAATATATAAAATCTTTGAAATATTTCACTTAGAATAATACCTTCAAGATCCATCCATGCTGTTGTAAATGGCAGTATTTCTTAATTTTTCATGGTTAAGTAGTATTCCGTAGTATATATTTACCATACTTATTTTACTCATTCATCCATTAATGGATACTGAAGTTATTTCCATCTCTTGCTTAGAGTTAATAATTTTATAATAAACATAAGAGTGCAGATATGTCTTTGAACAGTGAACTTCGTTTTCTTTAGATAGATACCTAGAAGTGGGATTACTGAATCATATGGTAATTTTACTTTTAATAATATGAATAATCTCCATACTGTTTTCCATACAAATTTATATCCCTATTACAGTGCATAAGTTCCCCGTTTTCCCCAATATTTACCAAAATTGGTTAGTTTCAATTTTTTGGTAGTATATATTCTAATATCTTGCTGTGTTTTTCAGAGGTAAACAACAACAACAACAACATAAGGACTTTGCCCTGAGATTTTTACGTTGAGCACTTTTTAATGCTCCTGTTGGTCATTTATATAACTTTTTTGAAAAAAAAGTCTATTGAGATCCTTTTGCTATTTTTTTAATCATATATTTTTTTCTATTTGTATCTGTTGGTTATTAACCTCTTTTCAGATATAAGATTCGTAAGTATTTTCTTACATTCTGTGGATTGTGTTTTCATTCTCTCTCCCTTTTTTTGGCAATGCAGAAACGTTAGTTTGATGTAATGCCATTTATTTATTTTTGCTTTTTTTGCTTGTGTTTTTGGTCTGGTATCCAAAAAACTATTGGCAAGACCAATGTCAAGGAGAATTTTTCCTATGTTTTCCTTTAGGAAATTTAGTTTCATGCATCACCTTTAAGTCTTTAATCTATTTCAAGTTCAGACTTATGAGTGATATAAGGTTCCCTTTTCATACTGTTTATGTGACTATTCAGTTTTAAATATCATTTATTGAACAGACTATCTTTCCCCATTACATATGTTGGCCCCTGTCAAATATTAGGTGACTGTATGAAAGGATTTATTTCTGGACTCTCAATTCTGTTCTACTTGTTTATTGGTCTGTTTTTATGCCAGTATACTTTATTGTTTTGAGCATGAGGGCTTTGTAGTATAGTTTCAAATCAAGAAGTGTAATCTCCCTTCTTCATTCTTTCTCAGAACTGCTTTGATTATTTGTTGTCTTTCATGGTCTCATATAAACTTTAGGATTCTTTACTTACTTCTGTAAAACAATAATATTGGATTTTTTTTAAGATTTTTAATTTATTTATTTGACAGAGAGAGATGACAAGCAGGCAGAGAGGCAGGCAGAGAGAGAAGAGGAAGCAGGCTTCCTGCTGAGCAGAGAGCCTGATGCGTGGCTTGATCCCAGGACCCTGGGATCATGGCCAGAGCTGAAGGCAGCGGCTTAACCCACTGAGCCACCCAGGCGCCCCTAACATTGGATTTTTGACAGGAATTGGATTTACAGATGGTTTACGGTAGTATGGACATTTTAACAATGTTAATTCTTACCATTCATAAATATGAGCTATCTTTCCATTTCTGTCACCTTCAATTTCTTTATCAATGTCATAGTTTATGGAGTACAGATCTTTCATCTTCTTAGTTAAATCTATTCCTAAGTATTTTATTATTTTTGATGCTATTGTGAATTAGATTGTTTTCTTTATTTTTTCAGATAGTTCATCATTAGAATGTTAAAATGCTCCTGTCTTGTGCTTACTTTGGCAGCACATATACTAAAATTGGAATGGTGCAGAGAAGATTAGCGTGATCACTGAACAAGGATGACATGACAAACTGGGAAGCAGTCCATAAAAAAAAAAAAGAAACAAAACAAAATTCTTTTCTTTTATATATTGATCTTGTATTTGGTAATTTTACTAAATTTGTTTATTCAAATTTTTTGTGAATTTTTTAGGATTTTTTAACATGTAAGTTCATGTTATCCAAAAAAAGAAAATTTTACTTCTTCCTTTTTTTTTTTTTTTTTTGGAGTCTCTTATTTCTTTGTGTTCCTTGTTTCTCTGGCTAGGACATCCACTACTGTGTCAAATGAGAGTAGTGAAAATGGACACACTTGTCTTTCTTCTGATCTTTAAGGGGAAAACTTTCAAAAGTTTTGATTGAATATGAGATTAGCTCTGGGCTTGCAATCTGTGTTTTTTCTTTAATGGGTTTTTTAAATTATTTTTTAAAATTTTTTATATAATGTGTTTTTATCCCTAGGGGTACAGGTCTGTGATTCACAGCACTCACCATCACTCACCATAGCACCTGCCCTCTCCAATGTCCATACCCCCACCATCCTCTCCCAACACACCTCCCCCCAGCAACCCTCAGTCTGTTTTGTGAGATTCAGTCTTTTATGGTTTGTCTCCCTCCTAATACCATCTTTTTTTATTTTTTTTTCGTACGCCCGAAACTGCCTATGTTGCATCTCCACTTCATCATATCAGGGAGATCATATGATAGTTGTCTTTCTCAGATTGATTTATTTCGCCAAGCATAATACCCTCTAGTTCCATCCACGTCATCACAAATAGCAGGATTTCATTTCTTTTGATGGCTGCATAGTATTCCATTGAACATATATACCACATCTTATTTATTGATTCATCTGTTGAAGGACATTTAGTTTCTTTCCATAGTTTAACTATTGTGGACATTGCTGCTATAAACATTTGGGTGCATGTGCCCCTTCAGAATGCCACGTTTGTATCTGTAGGGTATATACCCAGTACTACAAGCACTGGGTCATAGGGTAGTTCTATTTTCAGCTTTTTGAGGCACGTCCACGCTGTTTTCCAGAGTGGTTGCACCAGCTTGCATTCCCACATACAGTGTAGGAGGGTTGCCCTTTCTCCACATCCTCACCAGCATCTGTCATTGACTGACTTGTTCATTTTAGCCATTCTGAACGGTGTGAGGTGGTATCTCATTCTGGTTTTGATTTGTATTTCCCTGATGCCGAGAGATGTGGAGCATTTTTTCATGTGTCTGTTGGCCATTTGAATGTATTCTTTGATGGAACATGATAGTGAGCTTAGGGAATCACCAAGTTAATGAAAGAGGTGCCTCTTGTAGGTGAAGTAAGAGTGAGAGAAAGAAAAGAGGGCTTATCCTAGATTGGAGAACTCGGGGCTGAAAAGGACCCTCATCTGGGAGCAGAGAAAGTGGTCCAGAATCAGAGGCACAGAGGACTCCCAACACCTTCCACAGAAGCGGAGCACCTAAAGACATAGTGCCATTACCCCTGGAAAATCTAGGCATGGAGGTATTCTCTTTAGGCAAATAGGCATCGGAGAATAGTTTGTCCATAGCCCAGTCACTGACTTCAAGAGGAAAAGCTATACCAGCTCTCGAAGCAGGCCGGATAGCTCAAGCAACAGCAGCCAAGCCAAAATCCTTATCCCCTGCATTTCTGAACAATGACAGAGCAGCAGTTCTGTCTAGAACAAGGAGGTATTCAGAAGTCAATTGTTGGGTCCCGGGTTGTGTCCATCAGTTCAGACGTGGCCTTCAGATCAACTCATGATTCCAGGGCTTTGGCATTGACTCTGTTCTCAGGTTCTCTGCTCAGGGGCAAGTAAGCTTCTCCCTCTCCAGCTCCACCCCCTGATTGGGATCTCTCTGCCTCTCTATCCAAACGTGCATGTGCATGTTCGATATGATAACAAAGACAAAAACAGTGCACAATAATTGACTGGGGCCAAAGGATGTTAATTGAATTTGGACCTAGGTTCCTATGGAGGGCAGCCAGGAATAGAGAACCTCCCACCATCCTAAAATGCCCGACCTTCGCTTGGAGCTTCCTTGTTCATTCTCCTGTTCTTTGCCTTCCTGGATCTCCTCACCAACCTGCAGCATCCGCTGTCTGTCGTGCTGTACTGACCCCTTGTTAACACATTGTGCATCCTCTCGGGGCTCCATTGGAACATGCCCATCTTCCTCAAGAGGCACTGTTTGCTTATCACATGTAACCATTTGGGGGATGGTCATGAGAGGGTGAAGGCAGGCTTGTGCTGCCACATCTCCATGCAGTTCCACAGAGGGTAGCTGATCCACCATGAGGGAGTGCTCAAGGTTCTTCCACATTCGAATCCTCTTCAATGCGTCCTTTTGCACATACAAGTTGTCTTCCTGAAATGGGCACGGAAGTCTTTCAGATGGCTTCATTGGGCTATGGGTCTCTTCCAACATGCTCTCCGTTGGCTTCTGTGGACTCCAAGAACATGAGTCCGTCCTGGACCTAAGGTTCTAGGGTGTAGACTCTGCCTTGGATGCATGGTCTTTTTGGAAGATTGGGAGGCCTTGTTGGCACCGTTTCTGGAGACCATTGAGGTACTCGTGTGCTTTCTGTGGAAGACTCCAGACATGTCTTTGGCACGGTTGTGGGGGTTCACTTTGAGCTTCCCTTGGGTGGACCTTTTCCTGTTGAGATGCTCCATGATTTGGTGGGAGGGTCTCACCCTTACGCAGGGCTCAGATTTCCTCCCCTGAGGCATTGCTTGCGGTCTGTTAGTTTCTTGGCTTGTCGTTGCTAAGATGGAATGCGGCATCTTGCCTTTCTCCGAGGTCCAGAGGGCTGGTGCTGACACTCACGACCAAATACTATGAATTGGGCCATGGAGAAGGTGACACCGACTCGCTTCGCAAACTGCCTTGGTGAGAGACCCAGGCGGCTCCAGCAGTTTGGGACGGCCTGGGGTCCTCTTGGCCCACCCATGACTACTCCAGTCAAGTGTAGTGATCAGGCCTGGGTTGATGAGGAGTGGTTGCTATGACCTCAAAGCTTTGTGACATCACAGATGCTGGCTTCACTGAAGCAGCTGTCCCTCTCCCATGACCTTGGTGTCCTATGGCTTTAAGTAGGAAGCCCCAGGAAGGACAAAACAAGAGCCCTCTGAACCTGATCAAGAACTCAGGATGTCTTGTGGTTTAATGTCAAACTTCCCCTTTCTGGAGACATAGAGGAAGGAAAATGACATTCAGTATACCTTCCTTTAGGCCAACATATCCCCGGAGACGGCAAGGTGTCCTTTTACACTACAATTTCTAGATATCTCAAGGAAAGGTGAGGTCGCAGGTATGAGCAGCTCTCCGTGGGGTTTTTCGTCCTGTGGGTGAGAGCGTACTTTGTCAGCGTCTTTTGCTTATGGGTCAGTGATGACTAAGGTACGGAAAGTCCCTTTCCGAGGTAAAAGGTGAGGGCATCGATATATGGTGCCGTCTGTGTCCTCGTCTCCTAGTGTTCTGAAACACGCGGCTAAGGGATGAGGCCTCTGTCTACCTGGCTTTCCCTTAAATACCTTTGAAAGTCTTTGAGGAGAGTGACCTTCTGCATCAGAGCTAACTCTCAGAGAGGTCTACCGAACCCGTTGTCATTATTAGTTAACTGTACTTGTTGTGGTAACGGGTATAGACATGTGGACCAAGACTCTTTAGTCAGAAGGAAAGGGACGGCGTATATAGACGGCTTGCAAGGCCCATTCGAGCAGACCTTTAGAGTGAGCCGCAATGCCCTTGCAAGGACTAGTGGATCAGGAAGTTTGGGTCCATTTCGGCACCTCAGTATTCCTCTGCCATCGAAGTGAATGAACCCCTGGACCTTGCCTTGACATGAATGTCCCATGCCCTGCTGTTGGGAAATGGAAAAGGCAAGCAGACAAAGGGAAATATCATATGGCTTCCCACAATATGTGCCTCGGGAGGAATACCTTGGCCCTAGTAAAGGAAGGGAATAATGAAGGGCAAGAAGTCAGAGAAGGAGACCCACCAGGAGTGACTCAGGACTCTGAGAATCCAGCTGAGGGCTACCGAAAAGAGAACTGATTAATGGGTGGTCAGGAGTTGTGGCATATATTAGGAGGAGCACTAGGACGTCCATGCAACTAAAGCATCCATGAATACTCTGTCAAAAATGGATGATGGATGATAGGCAGGCTTTCTCAACAGAACAGCAACAAGAACAACATCAATTCATAGGAAAACAATGTGGCCCTCTCAAAACCAAAGGAAGTCACAGGGAGAAAAGGAAAGAATTATATTGTTTATTATCTTTCCTTATTGAAATGACATGGGTGGGTTTCCTAAAATGTCCTTCTTTGAATTGGGTCTTTATCCATGTAAATTAGAGTTTACCCACCTCTTCCATCTCTGGATTTGATGAGAGGACATGACAATGCCTTCACTAAATACATAGAAGAGTGGCCCAAGCAAATGACTTGACCTGGCCTTCTGTGTGTTGGCAGGGGTTGGATTACTGCTTCAAAGGCTTCCGTCTAAACTAGAGAGCTGAGATTTTGTAGGTTTCCTGACCTAATCTTGGAATTTTCTATGTGTCTGGGAATTTATCCTTTTCTCTCAGTTCTTGGATTTGCTAGCATAAATGTGTGGCTATGCCTTTTCGGTTATTCTTTTTTCCTTGCTACCAGTTGTGATGTGGTTTCATACTTGCAACTGTGTGCTTGTCTCCCTGTTTTATCCCAGTAATGGCTTCTGCGGTTTGTTCGTGTTGTCAAAACTCAAGTGTGAGATCTCCTGATTTTTTTCCTATTGGTTTGTTTGTATTTCCTTAATTTTGATAATCACATGTCTGATTTCAATTTTTCTGTTAACTTTGGAGTTCGGTTTTTCTTCATCTTGTTCCTTCAGTCGTCCTTTTAGGTGGCTTTCTTTTTCGGTGGTTTTAAATTTTGGAAATGCACACATTTAACCCTATATTGTTTCCCCATAAAATGTTTTGGCATCCTCCTCTAAGTTTCTTAGAATTCCTTCGTTCGTGGCTCTTTCTTCTTTTCCTTTGGATTTTCTTTCTTGCATTCATTGTAGTTTGTGAGTGTGTTGTGTTTTCCACTTTTAGTGTCTGGCTTTATTTCCAATTTTAAAGTGATATCTTCCTGTTTTCATACCTTCGTGATCATAAGTGCACAGGATAGGTTTTGACTTCTCTTCCATGAATTACGACTGGATTTGGACTCGAGCTCATGACCTGCGATAGACAAAGTTAGGTCTGCTGCTGGGAAGAACATATCTTATTGTCCTCAGAGACGCAATCTTACTCATGGACCCCCAAAGTTCAGGTGGTCTCGAATGCCCATGTGGACGTCTGTTATTCCTTAGCACCTTCCCATCCAGATAATCTGTCCTGTGCTTAACCTGGATATCATAGTTGCCAACAGTATTGGATAAACGTCGCCATCTCCATTCCTGTGTGTTCATAGGCTTCCAACGTTTAGATACACCTTTTTTCATGGTGGATATGTTGGCAATTCTTCCAGGTTTCTGATGTTTTGATGCTCCATCAAGACAAAACACCTTCCGCTTAGCTTTTTTCTCTCGAAGGCATAAAATGACTCTCGCTGACTTAGGCACAAACACTTTGGCTCTCTTCTCCTTGGGAATAGCATAACCTACGTCTTCCCTGTTTCTTCACTTGCAAGCTGTGAGTATCTTTATAGTCGAAGGAAATCTCCTATGGGCAACAGAAGGACGAGCCTGTTTAATATTTGCTGTTTTCTTATGGATGTTTCTATTTTTTTTTTTTATTTGGAATTTCAACCACTGTTACAAACTGTTTGTATTGACGGGAGACTTTAGTCCTGAGTACTGAATGTATTATTGATAGGTAATAGTTCACTTTCTCATTTCGGTTGGCTTCTGACTTGGATTCTATTTGCCTTTCACCTATATGGTATTTTCTTGGGGTTGCTTCATTGGTACGATTCCTCGCTTCCTTCCCATATTTTGCATGTCTTATCTTTGTGTGTTTGCATGTGCATGTGTTAATGCTGTGTGGTGTGTGTGTGTTTCACATCACAATTATTATTAAAATACGAGAGAATGGAATTCGGTCTCTTGTGGGTAGCAATTCAATTTGACATGCCTTGAAATCTCACATTCCATTAGTTTCAGGAAATCTCCTTAAAGGAATGTCATCTCTTGTCCTCTTCAAGAATCCCGTGTTCTCACAAAACGGCCTTCCAACAAACAGCACCATTTGAATTCCTCATTAGATTCATAATGTTTGTCCCAATACCCTTTCTTTTTCGTATGTTTCTTGACTGTCATGAGTTAGTGAAATCGTCTGTTTATTGTCTTTCTGAGAATGATAGATGTGACAAAGTCCAATGCTCTCCGCAAGACTGCCATAAGAGACATGTGGAAGAATTCCTTCTTGCTTATGTCACAGTACAAATTGTGGTGACATGAAGACAGTGAGATGGTAGTAGTGTCTAATAACCTCAGGCTTCTTCAACCATGAAGGCAACAAAAAGATGACCACAACAACTGCAGTGGGGTGGAAATTGACCTGAAGCCTACAAGATAAACTCCACAGCGAAAGAGAACGGAAGTTGCAGAGATGATGGGAGAAGGTTGGAGACATGGCTCAGGGGAGATTTGGTTGGTTCGTGGATCAGAGGGCTGGAGTCCATGAAGAGGACCAAGGCACAGGAGAGCAGGGCACACTGGGATCACACAAGGAACCTGTTTCCCAGTGCCGTTGACTGTGAGACGCAGAGGGTCTGAAGGGCACGAGTACTTGACAACACAAGTGTTGAGGGCTGAAGTTTTCCTATCAGCAGGCTTGGCAGACATCAACTTGAAAGAACACCATCTTTTTCCTGCATATGACACCAACAAGCGACCAGGAGCAGACAGCCTGGAGACAATGATCAGAGAGAGACAATACCAAGAGACGCAGTGGGAAGATGATGAGTCGTGGGAGTGATTCCGTGAAAGGCAGTGTTCGTGGAGATGACTCAATGTGGACATATTAAATTTTGGCTCTCACAACAGCAGCATCAAGACAGAGCTTGGCCAAGACAGGTATGTGAGGACAGAGACTCCCTAGCCAGCCAACACAAAATACCAACAGTGGAACACTTGGAGGATTGCCTTCCTCAGTCCAAGATGCTTAGTCCAAGGAGAACAGACTCTCCCATATGGGACGAGAAGAAAGCTTTGACCACATGTTCTCTTCTGAACACAGCATTCTGCAGGCCTGCGTTCTGTTGAGTTGGTATAGTTTCTCCTTTCACAGGCACACCAGAGCCCACCAAGGTAAACCTCAGCATATTCAGCCCGGACCCTAAAAACAACAAACGGCTGGAAAGGAGAGCTACTGCAAATGACTGGCCTCCAGGACAGGGTCAGCCACAACACAAACAGCAGTGGCATGCATGCCACATACACTCTCACAAACACACACACACGCATGCACTCAACAAACCCTAAGGGCGAGCCTTGGGTCACTCACGGATCACTTCCTCCTAAATAAATTACCCTCAGGTTAGAAAACAGAATGAGTTTAACGAATACAGAGAGGTGACAGAGACTTAGATCCAATGCAAAGATGGAAGAATCAATTGATTCCCAGGTAAAGGAAGAAGGAGTGATTACGACTAGGCAGTCAGAGTGAAACCTCTACATAGAGCACACCCGATGCGGGATAGAAAGCGGTGGCCTGGATACTCGCTGTACATCAGAAAACATAGGAGATATCAGAGAGTCTCGAAACACAGAGATAAAACTGATAAAGATAAAAACACCTAAAGAACTCCTGAAGAGAAGATTGGCAGGAGACTGGATGCAAAGTTCGGGAACATGGTAGAAGTGGAGGATCCAATTAGGAACCGAGAAGAACAAGCCTAGAAAATAAGGATGCAAATTCTAAGAGAGAAGGCAGAATGATGGAACATGATAGTGAGCTTAGGGAATCTCTAAGGAAATGAAAGAGGTGCCTCTTGTAGGTGAAGTAAGAGTGAGAGAAAGAAAAGAGGGCTGATCCTAGATTAGAGAACTCGGGGCTGGAAAGGACCCTCATCTGGGAGCAGAGAAAGTGGTCCAGAATCAGAGGCACAGAGAACTCCCAACACCTTCCACAGAAGCGGAGCACCTAAAGACATAGTGCCATTCCCCCCGGAAAATCTAGGCATGGAGGTATTGTCTTTAGGCAAATAGGCATCGGAGAATAGTTTGTCCATAGCCCAGTCACTGACTTCAAGAGGAAAAGCTATACCAGCTCTCGAAGCAGGCCGGATAGCTCAAGCAACAGCAGCCAAGCCAAAATCCTTATCCCCTGCATTTCTGAACAATGACAGAGCAGCGGTTCTGTCTAGAACAAGGAGGTATTCAGAAGTCAATTGTTGGGTCCCGGGTTGTGTCCATCAGTTCAGACGCGGCCTTCAGATCAACTCATGATTCCAGGGCCTTGGCATTGACTCTGTTCTCAGGTTCTCTGCTCAGGGGCAAGTAAGCTTCTCCCTCTCCAGCTCCACCCCCTGATTGGGATCTCTCTGCCTCTCTGTCCAAACGTGCATGTGCACGTTCAATAAGATAACAAAGACAAAAACAGTGCACAATAATTGACTGGGGCCAAAGGATGTTTTATTGAATTTGGACCTAGGTTCCTATGGAGGGCAGCCAGGTATAGAGAACCTCCCACCATCCTAAAATGCCCGACCTTCGCTTGGAGCTTCCTTGTTCATTCTCCTGTTCTTTGCCTTCCTGGATCTCCTCACCAACCTGCAGCATCCGCTGTCTGTCGTGCTGTACTGACCCCTTGTTAACACATTGTGCATCCTCTCGGGGCTCCATTGGAACATGCCCATCTTCCTCAAGAGGCACTGTTTGCTTATCGCATGTAACCATTTGGGGGATGGTCATGAGAGGGTGAAGGCAGGCTTGTGCTGCCACATCTCCATGCAGTTCCACAGAGGGTAGCTGATCCACCATGAGGGAGTGCTCAAGGTTCTTCCACATTCGAATCTTCTTCAATGCGTCCTTTTGCACATACAAGTTGTCTTCCTGAAATGGGCACGGAAGTCTTTCAGATGGCTTCACTTGGGCTTGGGTCTCTTCCAACATGCTCTCCGTTGGCTTCTGTGGACTCCAAGAACATGAGTCCGTCCTGGACCTAAGGTTTTAGGGTGTAGAGTCTGCCTTGGATGAATGGTGTTCTGGAAGATTGGGAGGCCTTGTTGGCACCGTTTCTGGAGATCATCGAGGTACTCGTGTGCTTGCTGTGGAAGATTCCAGACATGTCTTTGGCACGGTTGCGGGGGTTCACTTTGAGCTTCCCTTGGGTGGACCTTTTCCTGTTGAGATGCTCCATGATTTGGTGGGAGGGTCTCACCCTTACGCAGGGCTCGGATTTCCTCCCCTGAGGCTTTGCTTGTGGTCTGTTAGTTTCTTGGCCTGTCGTGGCTAAGATGGAATGAGGGATCCTTGCCTTTCTCCGAGGTCCAGAGGGCTGGTGCTGACACTCACGACCAAATACTATGAATTGGGCCATGGAGAAGGTGACACCGACTCGCTTCGCAAACTGCCTTGGTGAGAGACCCAGGCGGCTCCAGCGGTTTGGGATGGCTTGGGGTCCTCTTGGCCCACCCATGACTACTCCAGTCAAGTGTAGTGATCAGGCCTGGGTTGATGAGGAGTGGTTGCTATGACCTCAAGGCTTTGTGACATCACAGATGCTGGCTTCACTGAAGCAGCTGTCCCTCTCCCATGACCTTGGTGTCCTATGGCTTTAAGTAGGAAGCCCCGGGAAGGACAGAACAAGAGCCCTCTGAACCTGATCAAGAACTCAGGATGTCTTGTGGGTTAATGTCCAACTTCCCCTTTCTGGAGACATAGAGGAAGGAAAATGACATTCAGTATACCTTCCTTTAGGCCAACATATCCCCAGAGACGGCAAGGTGTCCTTTTACACTACAATTTCTAGATATCTCAAGAAAAGGTGAGGCCTCGCGGGTATAAGCAGCTCTCCGTGGGGTTTGTCGTCCTGTGGGTGAGAGCGTACTTTGTCAGCGTCTTTTGCCTATGGGTCAGTGATGACTAAGATACGGAAAGTCCCTTTCCGAGGTAAAAGGTGAGGGCATCGCTATATGGTGCTGTCTGTGGCCTCGTCTCCTAGTGTTCTGAAACACGCGGCTAAGGGATGAGGCCTCTGTCTACCTGGCTTTCCCTTAAATACCTTTGCAAAGTCTTTGAGGAGAGTGATATTCTGCATCTGAGCTAACTCTCAATGAAGAGGCCTGGACCGAACCCGTTGTTATTATTAGTTAACTGTACTTGTTGTGGTAACGGGTATAAACATGTGGACCAAGACTCTTTAGTCAGAAGGAAAGGGACGGCCTATACCGAAGGCTTGCAAGGCCCATTCGAGCAGAACTTTGGAGTGAGCCGCAATGCCCTTGCAAGGACTAGTGGATCAGGAAGTTTGGGTCCATTTCGGCACCACAGTATTCCTCTGCCGTCGAGTGAATGAACCCCTGGACCTTGCCTTGACATGAATGTCCCATGCCCTGCTGTTGGGAAATGGAAAAGGCAAGCAAACAAAGGGAAATGTCATATGGCTACCCACAATATGTGCCTCGGGAGGAATACCTTGGCCCACTTAAGGAAGGGAATAATAAAGGGCAAGAAGTCAGAGAAGGAGACCCACCAGGAGTGACTCAGGACTCTGAGAATCCAGCTGAGGGCTATCGAAAAGAGAACTGATAAATGGGTGCTCAGGAGCTGTGGCATATATTAGGAGGAGCACTAGGACGTCCATGCAACTAAAGCATCCGTGAATACTCTGTCAAAAATGGATGATGGATGATAGGCAGGCTTTCTCAACAGATAGCAACAACAACATCAATTCATAGGAAAACAATGTGGCCCTCTCAAAACCAAAGGAAGTCACAGGGAGAAAAGGAAAGAATTATATTGTTTATTATCTTTCCTTATTGAAATGACATGGGTGGGTTTCCTAAAATGTCCTTCTTTGAATTGGGTCTTTATCCTTGTGAATTAGAGCTTACCCGCCTCTTCCATCTCTGGATTTGATGAGAGGACATGACAATGCCTTCACTAAATACCTAGAAGAGTGGCCCAGGAAAATGATCTTTTAGGCCAACCTTTCTCCAGAGATGGCAAAGTTTTCCTATTTCCTCTGAAATATCTAGAGATATCAGAAACAACAAGTCCTCTGGTATATCATCCCGTCTCTCTGAGGTTTGTCATCCTTTGCATGAGAGAGTGACATTATACATTATAGCTAATCCTTAAGGAGGAGCAATGGACAGCACTCCTTGTTACCATTATTTATCTCTACCTACTGTGTTAATGGGTATAACCCTGTTGACCAAGTCTCTTTAATCAAAGGAAAATTAATGGCTTATATCGATGGTCTGCAAGGCTCACTTGAACAGAACTGAGGATTGAGCTGCTATGTCCTTGCAAAGACTAGTGGATAAAGAAGGTGTGGTCCATATTGGCAACAGAGTATTCCTCAGCAATTAGGGAGGATGAACTCTTGATTCTTGCACTGGCATGAATGCCACAGGACTGGGTTTGTGAAATGAAATGGGCAAGGAGACATAGGGAAATATCATATGGCTTCTCTCATATGTGCCCTAGGACGAATACCACGGCCCTTAGTAGAAAGAAGGAAAAACTGAAGGGGATAAGTCAGAGAAGGAGACAAACCAGGAGTAACTCAGAACTCTGAGGAATCAAGCTGAGAGTCAAGGAAAAAAGAGACATGCAGGGAATGAGGGAACGGGCTAATGGGTGTTGAAGAGTTCTGGCATATCTTAGGCGGAGTACTAGGTCATATATGGAACTGAAGCATCAGTGAATACTCTGTCAAAAATGGATGATGGATGACAGGCTGGCTTCCTCAACAGTACAAAATAATACAAAAACAAGCTGGCCCTTTCAAATGCAGGTGAAGACAGACAGAGAAAAGGAAAGAATTATATTTTTATTATGTTTAATTATTGAAATGGAATATAATTTATTTCCTAAAATGTCATTATTTGAATTGGGTCTTTATACTAGTAAAGTGGAGTTCATCCACCTCCTCCATTTGTGGAATTGATGAGAAGAAAATGGCATTGCCTTCTCTAAATGTCTAGAAGAGTTGAACAGGAAATGATTTGCACCTCGCCATCTGTGTGTTGACAGGGGTTTGATTACTGCTTCAAACGCTTTAGTCACTACTACAGAGCTGAGATTTTGTAGGTTTCCTGACCTAATCTTTGGAGTGAATATGTGTCTTGGAATTTATCCTTTTCTCTCAGTTCTTTTCTTTTGGGTTTGCTTCATTAGTGCTATTCTTCACTTCCTCCCCATCTTTTGTGTGTCTTATCTGTGTGTGTGTGTGTGTGTGTGTGTGTGTGCTGAGTGTGTTTCAAATAACAATTATAATTAAATTGATGGAGATAGGAAGTCGGTATTTAATGGATAGCAGTTCCATTTGACATGCCTTGAAAACTCACATTCCCTCTCTTTCAGCCACATTTCCTACAAAGAATGTCATCTTTTGTCCTCTTTGATAAACACATATTTTCTCAAAACTGACCTCAACAAACACCACATTTTGTGTGCCTGGGTAGTGTCGTATTATTTGTCCATTTTTCCCTTGCTTTTTCATATGTCTCTTGACAGTCATGAGAGAGTGAAATTGTATGTTATTTGTCTTTCTGGGACTGATAGATGTGACGTAGGCTAATGCTCTCCACAATTCTGCCACATGAGGCAAGTGGAAAGAATTCATTCTTGCTTATGGCTGGGTAAGATTCTGTGGGGCTTTTTCAGGACAGTGAGATGGTAGTAGTGTCTGGTAACTCCAGACTTGTCTTTATCCAGGAACACAACAGGAAGATTACCACATCAACTTCAACATGGCAGAAATGAACTGGAGCCCACAAAGCAAACTCCATAGCAAAAGAGAGAATAAGTTGCAATCACTATGGGAGAAGATTGGAGACATGGTTTAGGGGAAAAGTGGAAAGTTGGTAATTCAGAAGGCAGTGAGACAATGCAATGGGCAAAGCCACAAGAGATCGGAGCACACTTGGAACCCACAAGGAGTACGTTCTCCAATTCCATTGATTCTGACCATCAGGGGGTCTGAATCATACTAGTTCATGCCAACAAAGGGCCTTGAGGCCTGGAGATTTTAGATCAGCAGCCTTGGCATATCAACTCAAAAGAACACTGTATTTCTCTGTCAGAGAACACCAACAAATAGCCAGGTGAAGACAGCCTGGAAACCACGATTAGAGACAATACCAGGTGACACAGTGGGAAGATGGTGGGTTCTGGCTGTACATTAGTGAGAGGCAGTGTTCTTGGAGATGATTTGATGGGGGCAAAAGAAATTTGGGGCTCTCGCACAGGCAGCATCAAGCCCGAGCTACTGGCCAAAGACAGGTTGGTGAGGGCTTTAATTGCCTCTCCTGCAAACACGAAATTCTAACCATGGAACACATAGGGTACTGTGTTCCTCAGTCCAACTTGCTTCATTTTAAGAGAACAGATTCTCCCATAGGGGACTAGAAGAAAGCCCTGTCCATAGGCTGTCCCCTGACCACAGAATGCTACAGGCATTCATTCTGTTGTGAAGGTTGAATTTCTCCTTTCACAGGCACACCAGATCCCACCAAGCTAAACCTCAGCCTATTCAGCCCAGACCCCAAACACACCAAAAGGCTGGCAAAGAGAGCCTCTGCAGATGACTGGTCTCAAGGACAGGGGGCAGCTATGATACAACAGCAGAGGGCATGCATGCCACACACACATACCTGAGACTCCCTCAAGGGCCAGCCCTTGGGCACTCCATGATATCTTATTTCTAAAGAAATTACCATCAGGATAAAAAACAGAATTGATTTTTCAAATACTGAGAAAGAGTCAGAGACCTATATCCAAGACAAAGATGGAAGAATCAATTGTTGCCAAGGAAGAAGACAAGAAATTATCATGGCCAGGTAATCGGAGTGAAACCTCACATATAACACGCCCAATGGAGGATTGAAAGCAGAAAGATATCAGGGAGTCTCAAAACACATAGATTAAACTGATAGAAATAAAATAAAGTAAAATAAAATAAAATAAAATAAATAAAGAATTTCTAAAGAAAAGATTGGTAGCAGACTGAAGGAAAAGTCCAAAAAAGCTGGCAGAAGCAAAGGACCAAATTTTTGACCTGGCAGAAAAGGAATGGTAAATAAGGAAACAAATCCAAAGAAAGAAGGAAGAATGATGAAACATGACAATGAGCTTAGGAAAGTCATTGACTCCAAGGAATAGAAAGAGGTGCTTATTGTAGGAGAAGTAGGAGTGAGAGAAAAAAAAAGAGGGCTGAACATGGATTTGAGAATTCAGAGCTAAAACTGTCCCTCATCTGGGAGCAGAAACAGAGATCCAGATTCAGAGGCAAGGAGGACTCACATCACCATCCACAGAAGCATGGAACCACAAGACATAGTTTCATTCAATGGAGGAATTCTCTTTATCTAAATATGCGTGGGAGTGTAGTTTGTACATAGCCAAATCACTTACCTCAAGAGGACAAACTATACCAGCTCTCAAAGCAGGTCAGGTAGCTCAAGCAACACCAGCCCAAGACAAAATCCATTTCCCCTGCATTTGTGAACAATGACAGAGCAGTGTTTCACGTCTAGAACTAGGACGTATTCAGAAGTCAAAGGTTGTGTCATGGATTGTGTCTATCAGTTCAGAGGCGGCCTTCAGCTCAACTCATGATCCCAGGGTCTTGGCATCGACTCTGGTCTCAGGTTCCCTGCTCAGGGGTAAGTCAGCTTTTCCCTCTCCAGCTCTACACCCTGATTGTGATCTCTCTGTCTCTCTGTCAAATATGTGCATGTGCATTGTTTGACAAAAAGACAAAAACACAACCGGGGTACAAGGATTGACTGTGGCCAGGGGATGTTTTCTTTAATTTGGACCTAGATCTCTATGGAAGGCAGCCAGGTTCAGAGAACCTCCCACCATCCTCAAATGCTAGACCTTCGCTCAGAGCTCCAATGTTCATTCTCCAGTTCCTTGTCTTCCTGAATATCCTCACCAACCTGTAGCATACGCTGTCTGTGGCTCTCTAATGGCCCTTTGTTGTCCCACTGTTCATCTTCTGCTGCCTCCATTAGAACACGCCCATCTTCCACAAGAGGCATTGTTTGCTTATCCCATGAAACTATTTGGGGGATGTTCATGAGAGGGTGAAGGCAGGCTTGTGCTGTCACATCTACATGTACTCCTCCAGAGGGTATCTGCACGACCCTGTGGGAATGCTCCAGGTTCTTTGACATTTGAATCCTCTTCAATGCGTCCTTTTGAAGATACAAGTTGTGTTCCTGAAACGGGCACGGAAGTCTTTCAGATGGCTTCACTTGGGCTATGGGTCTTTTCCAACATGCTCCATGCTTGCTCCTGTGGACTCCAAGTACATGAGTCCATTCTGGACCTAAGGTTCTAGGATGTAGAATCTGCTTTTGGTAAATCGTCAGTTTTGAAGATTTGGAAGTCATTTTGGCTCTATTTCTAGGGATGCTACAGCTACTCATTATAAGGTCCGCTAGGCCAGAGGGAGTCATTTTGTGTTTCTGCAGTAAACTTATATTGAACCCATGCTGTAAACAAAATTGACCCTACTCCTCCCAGAGGAGCTTACTCTCAAAGCCTAGATACAAGGGTGAATCAGGCCAGGTGAAGACATCCCATTAGAGGGGCACGCATATATCTACTAGGGTAAATTGAGATCCAATTGTCCACCCATGTGTTACCTAGCATTTTTGTTTTTGTGGTGTAGCAGACTTAGCACGACTGTGCAGTTTTTTCTGTATTGTTATCTCATTGGCCACGTCTGTATAGCCTGGCTAAACTACCGCTATAAATGTTAGTCTCTGAGGCTGGGAGGGGTTGCCTCTTTGCAAGAGAAGGCCCTGACCGGTCAATATGATTCTCGATGCTTTGTGCAAAATTAACGTTTGCTTGACCTTCACTTTGTATCAGTCTCGCTCTTTTGAATAAGGACCCTATCTTTGGAGGGCCACCCGAATTCAAATGATGAGAACTGAAACAGCATTGGAATTTTTGGAAAAGCCTCTGGAGGTAAGATCATGGGATCCTGCATGGAGCTGCAGTGTACAGTCTCCTACCAATCTTCTCTTCAGGAGTTCTTTAGGTGCTTTTATCTTTATCAGTTTTATCTCTGTGGTTCGAGACTCTCTGATATCTCCTATGTTTTCTGACGTACAGCGAGTATCCAGGCCCCTGCTTTCAATCCCGCATCGGGCGTTTTCTATGTAGAGGGTTCACTCTGATTGCCTAGCCATAATCATTCCTTCTTCCTTTACCTGGGCATCAATTGATTTTTTCATCTTTGCATTGGATCTAAGTCTCTGTCACCTCTCTGTATTCGTTAAACTCATTCTGCTTTCTAACCTGAGGGTAATTTATTTAGGAGGAAGAGATCCGGAGTACCCAGGGCTGGCCCTTAAGGTTTGTTGAGTGCGTGCGTGTGTGTGTGTTTGTGAGTGTGTATGTGGCATGCATGCCACTGCTGTTTGTGTTGTGGCTGACCCTGTCCTGGAGGCCAGTCATTTGCTGTAGCTCTCCTTTCCGGCCGTTTGTTGTTTTTAGGGTCCGGGTTGAATATGCAGAGGTTTACCTTGGTGGGCTCTGGTGTGCCTGTGAAAGGAGAAATTCGAGCAACTCAGCAGAACGCAGGCCTGCAGAATGCTGTGTTCAGAAGAGAACATGTGGTCAAAGCTTTCTTCTCGTCCCCTATGGGAGAGTCGTTGTCCTTGGACTAAGCATCTTGGACTGAGGAAGGCAGTTTTCCAAGTATTCCACTGTCGGGATTTCAAGTTGGCTGGCTAGGCAGCCTATGTCCTCACATACCTGTCTTGGCCAGTAGCTTTGTCTTGATGCTGCTGTTGCGAGAGCCCAAAATTTATTATGTCCACATTGAGACATCTCCACGAACACTGCCTTTCACGGAATCACTCCCACTACTCACCATCTTCCCAGTGCGTCACTTAGTATTGTCTCTCTCTGATCATTGTCTCCAGGCTGTCTGCTCCTGGTCGCTTGTTGGTGTCATATGCAGGAAAAAGATGGTGTTCCTTCAAGTTGATGTCTGCCAAGCCTGCTGATAGGAAAACTTCAGCCTTCAACACTTGTGTTGTAAAGTACTCGTGCCCTTCAGACCCTCTGCGTCTCACAGTCAACGGCACTGGGAAACAGGTTCCTTGTGGGTTCCCAGTGTGCCCTGCTCTCCTGTGCCTTGGTCCTCTTCATGGACTCCAGCCCTCTGATCCACGAACCAACCAAATCTCCCCTGAGCCATGTCTCCAACCTTCTCCCATCATCTCTGCAACTTCCGTTCTCTTTCGCTGTGGAGTTTATCTTGTAGGCTTCAGGTCAATTTCCACCCCAATGCAGTTGTTGTGTTCATCTTCCTGTTGCCTTCATAGCTGAAGACAAGCATGAGGTTATTAGACACTACTACCATCTCACTCTCCTCCATGTCACCGCAATTCGTACTGAGACATAAGCAAGAAGGAATTCTTCCACTTGTCTCTTATGGCAGTCTTGCGGAGAGCATTGGGCTTTGTCACATCTATCATTCTCAGAACGACATCAGACAGACGATTTCACTAACTCATGACACTCAAGAATCATACGAAAAAGAAAGGGTATTGGTACAAACAGTATGACTCTAATGAGAAATTCAAATGGTGCTGTTCTTTGGAAAGCAGTTTTGTGAGAACACGTGTTACTTGAAGAGGACAAGAGATGACATTCCTTGCAGGAGATTTCCTGAAACTGATGGAATGTGAGATTTCAAGGCATGTCAAATTGAATTGCTACCCACAAGAGACCGAATTCCATTCTCTCGTATTTTAATAATAATTGTGATGTGAAACACACACACACCACACAGCATTAACACATGCACATGCAAAATATGGGAAGGAAGCGAGGAATCGTACCAATGAAGCAACCCCAAGAAAATACCATATAGGTGAAAGGCAAATAGAATCCAAGTCAGAAGCCAACCGAAATGAGAAAGTGAACTATTACCTATCAATAATACATTCAGTATCAGGACTAAAGTCTCCCGTCAATACAAACAGTTTGTAAGAGTGGTTGAAATTCCAAATAAAAAAAAAAAAAAGGTAGAAAACATCCATAAGAAAACAACAAATATTAAACTAGCTCGTCCTTCTGTTGACCATAGGAGATTTCCTTCGACTATAAAGATACTCATAGCTTGCAAGTGAAGAAACAGGGAAGACATAGGTTATGCTATTCCCAAGGAGAAGAGAGTCAAAGTGTTTGTGCATAAGTCAGCGAGAGTCATTTTATGCCTTCGAGAGACAAAAGATAAGCGGAAGTTGTTTTGTCTTGATGGAGCATCAAAACAACAGAAACCTGGAAGAATTGCCAACATATACACCACGAACAAGGGTGTATCTAAACGTTGGAAGGTATGAACACACAGGAAGGGAGATGGTAAATTTTATCCAATACTGTTGGCAATTATGATATCTACGTTAAGCACAGGACAGATCATCTGGATGGGAAGGTGCTAAGGAATAACAGACGTCCACATGGGCTCTCGAGACCACCTGAACTTTGGGGATCGATGAGAAAGATTGCGTCTCTGAGGACAATAAGATATGTTCTTCCCAGCAGCAGACCTAACTTTGTCTATCGCAGGTCATGAGCTCGAGTCCAAATCCAGTCGTAATTCATGGAAGAGAAGTCAAAACCTATCCTGTGCACTTATGATCACGAAGGTATGAAAACAGGAAGATATCACTTTCAAATTGGAAATACAGCCAGACACTAAAGTGGAAAACACAACACATTCACGAACTGCAATGAATGCAAGAAAGAAAATCCAAAGGAAAAGAAGAGCCATGAACGAAGGAATTCTAAGAAACTTAGAGGAGGATGCCAAAACATTTTATGGGGAAACCATATAGGGTTAAAAGCATGCATTTCCAAAATTTAAAAACACTGAAAAAGAAATCCCCCTATAAGGACGACTGAAGGAACAAGATGAAGAAAAACCAAACTCCAAAGTTAACAGAAAAATTGAAATCATACATGTGATTATCAAAATTAAGGAAATACAAACAAACCAATAGGAAATGAATCAGGAGACCTCACACTTCAGTTTTCACAACACGAACAAACCACAGAAGCCATTACTGGGATAAAACAGGGAGACAAGCACACAGCTGCAAGTATGAAACCACATGACAACTCGGAGAAAGGAAAAAAGAAAAACCGAAGAGGCACATCCACACATTTATGCTAGCAAATCCAAGAACTGAGAGAAAAGGATAAATTCGCAGACACATAGGAACATCCAAGTTAGGTCAGTAATCCTACAAAATCTCAGCTCTAGTAGTGACGGAACCATTTGAAGCAGTAATCCAACCCCAGCCAACACACAGAAGGCCAGGTCAAGACATTTTCTTGAGCCACTCCTCTAGGTATTTAGTGAAGGCATTGTGATGTCCTCTCATCAAATCCAGAGATGGAAGAGGTGGGTAAGCTCTAATTCACAAGGATAAAGACCCAATTCAAAAAAGGACATTTTAGGAAACCAATTCCATGTCATTTCAATAAAGGAAAGACAATAAACAATATAATTCTTTCCTTTTCTCCTGTGACTGCCTTTGGTTTAGAGAGGGCCATAATGTTTTCCTCTGAAATTATGTTGTTCTTGTTGCTGTTCTGTGGAGAAAGCCTGCCTATCATCCATCATCCGTTTTTGACAGAGTATTCAGGGATGCTTTAGTTGCATGTACGTCCAGTGCTCCTCTTAATATATTCCACAACTCCTGACTACCCATTAAGCAGTTCTCTTTTTGGTAAACCTCAGCTGGATTCTCAGAGTCCTGAGTCACTCCTGGTGGGTCTCCTTCTCTGACTTCTTGCCCGTCAGTATTCCCTTCCTTTTCCATTTCCCAACAGCAGGGCATGGGACATTCATGTCAAGGCAAGGTCCAGGGGTTCATTCACTTCGACGGCAGAGGAATACTGTGGTGCCGAAATGGACCCAAACTTCCTGATCCACTAGTCCTTGCAAAGGCATTGCGGCTCACTCCAAAAGTCTGCTCGAATGGGCCTTGCAAGCCGTCGGTATAGGCCGTCCCTTTCCTTCTGACTAAAGAGACTTGGTCCACATGTCTATACCCGTTACCACAACAAGTACAGTTAACTAATAATGACAACGGTTTCGGTCCAGGCCTCTTCAATGAGAGTTAGCTCTGATGCAGAAGGTCACTCCCTCGAAGTCTTTGCAAAGGTATTTAAGGGAAAGCCAGGTAGACAGAGGCCTCATCCCTTAGCCGTGTGTTTCAGAACACTAGGAGACTAGGCCCCAGACAGCACCATATATCGATGCCATCACCTTTTACCTCGGAAAGGGACTTTCCGTACCTTAGTCATCACAGACGCATAGGCGAAAGACGCTGACAAAGTACGCTCTCACCCACAGGACGAGAAAACCCACGGAGAGCTATTCATACCTGCGAGGCCTCACCTTTTCTTGAAATATCTAGAAATTGTAGTGGAAAAGGACACCTTGCCATCTCCGGGGATATGTTGGCCTAAAGGAAGGTATACTGAATGTCATTTTCCTTCCTCTATGTCTCCAGAAAGGGGAAGTTGGACATTAAACCACAAGACATCCTGAGTTCTTGATCAGGTTCAGAGGGCTCTTGTACTGTCCTTCCCGGAGCTTCCTACTTAAAGCCATAGGACACCAAGGTCATGGGAGAGGGACAGCTGCTTCAGTGAAGCCAGCATCTGTGATGTCACAAAGCTTTGAGGTCATAGCAACCACTCCTCATCAACCCAGGCCTGATCACTACACTTGACTGGAGTAGTCATGGGTGGGCCAAGAGGACCCCAGGCCGTCCCAAACCTCTGGAGCTGCCTGGGTCTCTCACCAAGGCAGTTTGCGAAGCGAGTCGGTGTCACCTTCTCCATGGCCCAATTCATAGAGGAAAAAGGGATATTTTTCAAAATAAAAATTAGCGTATTTTTCAGAATATGATATAGTGTTATTCACTGAACTGAGGGAACAAATGTCAAAGTCTAACACAGTTTACAGAATGTTTTAACATAAATTGAAATTTAAATCTGACCAAATTTCACAGTTTTAAGTAAAATGATAGCACTTTATATCCTTGAAAAGTGGTAAGTGACCCAAAACATGGCTTAGAAAAACAAATTTAACACTACACTAGTCTGAGATGGTTAAGTTATGGTACAACTTGCCATTGTGTATCATCAAATGGTATATATTTTCTTTTGGGCTTGTCATTATATTTTATTTTAGCCATTCTGGTAAGTGTGTAGTGATATCTCAGTGTCATTTTAATTGCATTTCCTTGATGTCTAATTATGTCAAAATATATTACTTTGATGTTTAATGCTCTGAGCTTTCTCAGTTCAAGACCATGAAGCCACTTAGGAAAAATACAGTTGCAGAGGCACTCATAGACCAACTCTTATTTCGAAATAAGAAGAAACATTACTACCCATTCCAACAAAAATTAGATTTGTTATGCAGCAGGGATTTTATAAATTACCTACACAACTTATATAGTAAGATGAAATGGGACAGGCGGCTTCTTGCAGCTATATACAACATCATTTTAATTTCAATTTTCAGTATAATTTTTCCAAGGTATACACAGAATATATATTTAATGTAAATTGTGAACATTTTAAACTCTGTATATGGAAATTAGTCAATTTTAAGTTTATAACAATCAAAATTAACGGAAGTTTATTTTAAATTAGTTAGCTTTCTCTGCATTGCAAGACAGAATAATCAAGAATTGGTAAGAAAAAAGTAATCTCTGTAAAATTACCGGGGGTGCATTATAAAGTGTTCGGTAACCGATCAAACTCACAATTTGGATTGAATGGCAAGTGATTTTTAAAATCTGGAACTCATTGTCAATTTTTTTTCTTCATTGTGTCTTAATAAATTACTATGTTCATTTGCATGGAAGTGAAGAAAAATGCATGACATTTCATCTCAACACTAACACCTTTAACTGGCAACTCTGAATGTACTTTACAGCAGTGTAACAAAGTAAAGATCAATGATGTTTCATGAAATATTTGTTATAATTCTCAAGGAGATAGGGAGTTTGTGCAAAAATGCAAATCACTTTGCGACTAAACACATTGTTTATTTCAGCTAATTTTAAGAAAATATGCTGAGAATCTCTCAAAAAAGGAAGCAATGATTTAGGTTTGCCTTCAAACTCCTTATCTAATCCTGAACCAACAGCACATAGTTCAAAGAGCAACTAATTTGAGTAGCTCCAATTTACACATTTCCTAACAATGCTTAATTTAGTGGAATTTCTGTCCAATTATGGTAATTTGATGTAATGAAAGACAAAAGTTCAAAAAGATCATCCTTAATTTATATAGATGCCAAACTCTGCATTTTCTGAATGACGCCCAGGAACGTATTTTCAAAAACAAACAAACAATGCCAGAACCACTATTAGGTCATCTCTAGGCAGAAAGTGACTCAGAGCTTACATTACTCTCTCCCTGAAAGTATACTGTAGGCACTGAAACTACTACCCTGAGTCTGTGCTATCAAATTCCTTAAGTTAGAAAGTTTTAAAACCCGTCTGTGTGGGAGTATTTCATTTACAGATAGAGATTTGGTTGTTTATACATTTTCATACTTGATTTTTAGGATGTAATAACTATGTTTTAAAATTCATGGTGGTTTTGAATACTGTTGGATAATTGTGCTAAAATGGTATATCCATTCCTCCTAGGAAACAGAAATTATAGAAAGGTAGTGCTTTTCAAATCTGACATCTTTGAGTCATTGCAGTTTCATATAAATGCAATAGGAAAAGTGTCATTCATGTTTATGATATTTTCTATAAATAAATTAGAATGTACTGGAGGCCTGATATAAAGTGGGATGCCTAAACTTCAGTAAGATCTTGTTTTCAATTCAAAATAAATTTTATTTTTTATTTTTTTATAATGTCCCTCAATTTCAGATAAGCACCCCCATAAGGTCCACTCTGTTTTTTTTTTAAGAATTTATTTATTTTATTTGACAGATAGAGATCACAAGTAGGCAGAGAGGCAGGCAGAAAGAGAGGAGGAAGCAGGCTCCCTGCTAGGCAAAGAGCCCGATGCGGGGCTCGATCCCAGGACCCTGGGATCATGACCTGAGCCAAAGGCAGAGGCTTTAACCCACTGAGCCACCCAGGCGCCCCCAAAATAAATTTTAAATTGAATTATGCACCTCTAAGTTCAGAGACAATAAACATCAACCAACACAATTAATAAGTTCTATTTCTTAAAATTTCGGGAACATTGATAGTCTCATCTCCTGGAAGAACAACAGCTAAAATTTTTGGTCATGGATTCTTGCTAAAATATCACTTTCCCAAAGAAAATTAATGTTAGGAATTTTCATTGATTGTTATTGATCATGAAGAATATAACAACCACGATAAAAAGAGTAGGAAAAACATGATATCTCATCTGTAAGGGCATGTGGAAAGTAGGAAATGCTAATAAAAATAACTACCATTATTTCCTAAGTTAACATAATATAACAGAACAAAAATATTTCAAAACAATGTTTTCTTTTTTTTTTTAAGATTTTATTTATTTATTTGACAGAGAGAGATCACAAGTAGGCAGAGAGGCAGGCAGAAAGAGAGGAGGAAGCAGGCACCCTGCTGAGCAGAGAGCCCAATGTGGGACTCGATCCAAGGACTCTGAGATTATGACCTGAGCCGAAGGCAGCGGCTTAACCCACTGAGACACCCAGGCACCCCCATAACAATATTTTCTAGGCTCATTCTGATAACTCTTTTCTACATTCAAATTTAAAGGTTGAGGCATGTGATATATATTACACAAAAAACATCCCAAGGAATTCGTTAAAAAAAAAACTCTTAATAAAGAACAAATCCAAAGGAATTTCTTTTCTAATTTAATTAACAAATTATGAATCGACTTACCTATTTAATACAGCGTATCAGGCACCAATAATATTTTTTAATCGTCACACCTGATGCAATAGTTACCATCTTTCAGACATACTGATCACGAACAAGCAAATAAACAAGAGCACCGTAGCTTAAGATCTACCTGCATAAATATAGGCTACTTCAGACAATCTCTTCACCACAACATAGAAATGAATAGAAATCATACATGCTCTGTATGGACATACAGATGAGATAGAAGGGGATGGATGTTAATATATGCAGAATCTTTATTAATTACATTGTAAACCATAATATGGAAAAACAGAATACAATTTTAGAAATACCCAGGTCACCATCATTGTTTTATTTTTATATGTGTAGATAAGGAGTTTAATAAACAATCCATGACTATTCAACTCCTTATATTTTGAAAATTTTAGTAAAAGTAACAAACCTAGCACCTAGAAAATTATACTTATCTGCAACATACAGCTTTGCCAGCATGGTAGAGGAAAAGCAAAACAAAATAAGTAAGAAAAGTTTAACATTTCACAAGAGATTTGCTTTTATTTTTTATTTATTATTTTTTATTTTTCATTAATTATTTACTTCTATTTTCTACTTTATTTTAATGAAAATGTCATGACCATAACATAAGAGCAGAATAAAACCAACATGAGAAATTATTTTTTCATAAGTTAAAATAAACTAGCTTGGTGATTAATTCAAAATTATATTACAAACTTCAGTGTTCTTGAAGTAAGTATCACTGCATAAACAAATGAGTCAGGAGTCATAAACTAATGATGATTCTAAATGTTATTTAGAGAGACATTCTGTTCTTAATATATTTCAAATATTCTACACAAGACAAAGTGGATCCAAGTAATCTGTAGGCAAAATAAGATTTTAGAGAAGTATATATTTCCAACAGTATTTATAAAATATTACCTTTATGTAAGGCATCATCCTGGACTTTGTGGAAAACACACAAAGGAGTAAGAAGTGGCCCTTCAAGAAACATATACAATATCAAGGTTTAACATGAAGCAGCATGTCTTCTCTAAGTAAAAAAAAAAAACATTGTACCAACTGACTTTACTGAAACTTTATATTTATTGCTCTCATTTTAGGTCATAGTGTCCTTCTGCATGCAGGCTGCTATAACGGACATGATATAGACTTAATAGCTTATAAAGAACAGGAATTTATTTCTCACAGTTCTAGAACGGAGAAGTTCAAGATTAAGGAATGGGCAGATCCAGGGAGAGCCCACTTCCTCATAGATGGCTATCTTCTCACTGTAAACGTACATGATGAATGAATCAAGAGAACTCACTGGGGTCTCCTTTAAAAGGACTGTAATCCCACTTATGACCTAATCACCTCCCAAAGGCCCCTAAGTTTTAATACTATCACTTCCAGAGTTAGATTCCATAATATGATTTTGGGAGACATAAACATTCACACCATAGTATATATAAACAAAAAAAGACACAAAAACAACAAACAAAAAAATTATTTTAACTACCTATTATTTTCAACTACATAAACTTTTAATTTGTTTCTATATAATATTAAATAACTCATTTGAGTGATTCACTTATATCCAATGCATCTGAGTGCAATTAAATTTGCTTACCCAGCATATCCAGAAGCATATTTCTTCAGACTATCCCATTCCCCACCTTACAGGATTTACCACAATTAGAAGACATGGGATAGAGGATAGATAGATAGATGTATACATAAACACACTTGTACATACCCATATGCATATTTTTTCCTGTTAATGATACTCATGCAAATAAAATTTAAGCTCAAGGAAACCTGTCTTGTGTGTTACTTAATATCCAGTTTTTAGTCAACATCCAAAAACAAATAATCCAATAAAACCATGGATAGAAGACATGAACAAGTGTTTCCCCAAAGAACACATTCAAATGTTCAGTAGATACATGATGTGGTATATATGTTCAATGGAATACTATGCAGCCATCAAAAAAAATGAAATCCTGCTATATGTGATGACGTGGATGGAAGTAGAGGGTATTATGCTTGGCGAAATAAATCAATCTGAGAAAGACAACTATCATATGATCTCCCTGATATGATGAAGTGGAGATGCAACATAGGCAGTTTCGGGCATACGAAAAGAAAAATGAAAAAAGATGGTATTAGGAGGGAGACAAACCATAAAAGACTGAATCTCACAAAACAGACTGAGGGTTGCTGGGGGGAGGTGCGTTGGGAGAGGATGGTGGGGGTATGGACATTGGAGAGGGCAGGTGCTATGGTGAGTGATGGTGAGTGCTGTGAAATGTGTAAACCTGGTGATTCACAGACCTGTACCCCTAGGGATTAAAACACATTATATAAAAAATTTTAAAAAATAATTTAAAAAACCCATTAAAGAAAAAACACAGATTGCAAGCCCCGAGCTAATCTCATATTCATTCAAAACTTTTGAAAGTTTTCCCCTTAAAGATCAGAAGAAAGACAAGTGTGTCCATTTTCACTACTCTCATTTGACACAGTAGTGGATGTCCTAGCCAGAGAAACAAGGAACACATAGAAATAAGAGACTCCAAAAAAAAAAAAAAAAAAAGGAAGTAGTAAAATTTTCTTTTTTTGGATAACATGAACTTACATGTTAAAAAATCCTAAAAAATTCACAATAAATTTGAATAAACAAATTTAGTAAAATTACCAAATACAAGATCAATATATAAAAGAAAAGAATTTTGTTTTGTTTCTTTTTTTTTTTTATGGACTGCTTCCCAGTTTGTCATGTCATCCTTGTTCAGTGATCACGCTAATCTTCTCTGCACCATTCCAATTTTAGTATATGTGCTGCCAAAGTAAGCACAAGACAGGAGCATTTTAACATTCTAATGATGAACTATCTGAAAAAATAAAGAAAACAATCTAATTCACAATAGTATCAAAAATAATAAAATACTTAGGAATAGATTTAACTAAGAAGATGAAAGACCTGTACTCCATAAACTATGACATTGATAAAGAAATTGAAGGTGACAGAAATGGAAAGATAGCTCATATTTATGAATGGTAAGAATTAACATTGTTAAAATGTCCATACTACCGTAAACCATCTGTAAATCCAATTCCTATCAAAAATCCAATGTTAGGGGCGCGTGGTTGGCTCAGTGGGTTAAGCCGCTGCCTTCAGCTCTGGTCATGATCCCAGGGTCCTGGGATCAAGCCACGCATCAGGCTCTCTGCTCAGCAGGAAGCCTGCTTCCTCTTCTCTCTCTGCCTGCCTCTCTGCCTGCTTGTCATCTCTCTCTGTCAAATAAATAAATTAAAAATCTTAAAAAAAACCCCAATATTATTGTTTTACAGAAGTAAGTAAAGAATCCTAAAGTTTATATGAGACCATGAAAGACAACAAATAATCAAAGCAGTTCTGAGAAAGAATGAAGAAGGGAGATTACACTTCTTGATTTGAAACTATACTACAAAGCCCTCATGCTCAAAACAATAAAGTATACTGGCATAAAAACAGACCAATAAACAAGTAGAACAGAATTGAGAGTCCAGAAATAAATCCTTTCATACAGTCACCTAATATTTGACAGGGGCCAACATATGTAATGGGGAAAGATAGTCTGTTCAATAAATGATATTTAAAACTGAATAGTCACATAAACAGTATGAAAAGGGAACCTTATATCACTCATAAGTCTGAACTTGAAATAGATTAAAGACTTAAAGGTGATGCATGAAACTAAATTTCCTAAAGGAAAACATAGGAAAAATTCTCCTTGACATTGGTCTTGCCAATAGTTTTTTGGATACCAGACCAAAAACACAAGCAAAAAAAGCAAAAATAAATAAATGGTATTACATCAAACTAACGTTTCTGCATTGCCAAAAAAAGGGAGAGAGAATGAAAACACAATCCACAGAATGTAAGAAAATACTTACGAATCTTATATCTGAAAAGAGGTTAATAACCAACAGATACAAATAGAAAAAAATATATGATTAAAAAAATAGCAAAAGGATCTCAATAGACTTTTTTTTCAAAAAAGTTATATAAATGACCAACAGGAGCATTAAAAAGTGCTCAACGTAAAAATCTCAGGGCAAAGTCCTTATGTTGTTGTTGTTGTTGTTTACCTCTGAAAAACACAGCAAGATATTAGAATATATACTACCAAAAAATTGAAACTAACCAATTTTGGTAAATATTGGGGAAAACGGGGAACTTATGCACTGTAATAGGGATATAAATTTGTATGGAAAACAGTATGGAGATTATTCATATTATTAAAAGTAAAATTACCATATGATTCAGTAATCCCACTTCTAGGTATCTATCTAAAGAAAACGAAGTTCACTGTTCAAAGACATATCTGCACTCTTATGTTTATTATAAAATTATTAACTCTAAGCAAGAGATGGAAATAACTTCAGTATCCATTAATGGATGAATGAGTAAAATAAGTATGGTAAATATATACTACGGAATACTACTTAACCATGAAAAATTAAGAAATACTGCCATTTACAACAGCATGGATGGATCTTGAAGGTATTATTCTAAGTGAAATATTTCAAAGATTTTATATATTTTTTAAATTTATGTATTATGATATCCCTTACATACAGAATCTGAGGAAAAGGAAAACTAATGGAAACTTAGAGTTGAGTTGACAAGGGGTGAACCTGGGGTGGAGTAAGATGGTCAAAGGGTGCAAACTTGCAACTATAATATGAAAAAGTTCTGGGGATCTAATGTACAGCATGATGATCATAGTTAATAAGATATACATACTTTTTTTTATTGTGCTTCCCTTTAATAAACTTTGCATATATCACATTCTTACAAGTTGAAAGTTTATAGCAATCTTGTATAAAAGAGGTCTGCTGCCACCATTTTTCTAACAACATTTGTTCATTTTGTGTCTCTTTGTCACATGTTGGTAATTCTTGCAATATATCAAGTTTTTTCATTATTATTGTATTTGTTATGGTGATCTGTGATCAGTAATTATGACCCACTGAAAACTCAGAACTAGTGTACTTAAGGTATATACATTGATTTTCTTTAAAACATAATGCTTTTGAACAGTGCAGTATAGTTTTTATTTTTTATATGCACTGGGAAACATAATTTTTTATATGCACTGGGAAACCAAAAAATATAATAATTTGACTTAGTTTATTGAGATAATCACTTTATTGAGGCAGTCTGGAACAAAACCCACAAGACCTCTGAAGTTTATCTCTACTATACTATATACATAAAAGTTGCTAAGAGAGTAGATCTTAAAATTCCTTACGATACATGCATAAAAAACAGTGGCAACTATACGAGATAGTAGATGTATTAACATTTTTGTGTAGATTATATTGCAATAAAGATGTATACCAATTTATCAAATTGTACAAAATTTACACAATGTTAAAAGTTTGCAATGTTATAAGAAATCATTTCTTAAATTTACAAATATGTCGATTTTTTTCAATAAAGCTGGAAAAAACTTTTTGTAGAATTAATCTATTTTTCAAAAAAGGAAGTAAGGCAGTAGAAACTGCAACTAACTCTGAAATAATAGAATATAAAATCCATTTTTGGTATATACACTGTGACAAAAACTATTACTTAGTTTACAATGGAGGAGTACTTATGAAGCATGAAGGATGGTCTATAAAAAAGGCTGAAAGAGCTCAGTTTTAAGGTTTAAATTTAATATCTTCTTTTAAAATACTAAACTGACCACCCAGTGTTCCAAACATCAATGTCTTAACTGCATGAATTTATTTCATACAACTCTATAATCTAGTTTCATAAGAAAGCAGCATGCAAAGTTTGAATAAGACAGACTTGCTTAAGTTTCTTTATGTTCAACAGTAAAGGATACCTCCTTAAAAACAAATAGAAGAAAAATCAGCATATTTATTATGATAATTATTATTCATAAGGAGATTCATATTGAATTAGGGAATATATATCCTCAGAGGGGGTAAAGTAAAATGAAATTTATGTTGGTAAATGTGTCTAATAATAGTCAATACAATGCCTCAATATAAATGAATATTACCATTTTGAACAATTTAATTACTATTACTAGAATTATTATAAGTATAAAAATAGCTATCATTTTAGCATGGAATATGAGACTCTCATGCTCCATGCTTCATCACATCCACACAACAACGCTGCATAATAAGTATTATCATCACCATTTCATGGGTGAAAAAACTGAGGCTAACACATTTAGATAACTGGTTTATGATTACATGGGTAGCAAAAATGCATCACACTAATTTAGGCTTTATGATTTCAGAATTGTACTCTTTCCACTGCACATTCTATTACTCTGTAAATACTTGGCCTGTTTTCATTTGGTTCTTTAATTTTATTCATGTGGTGATGGCTTAAAGCTTCCTTTAAAGGAAGCTTAAAAATTTCATTTAACCAAAAGCTCCCAAGAATTAAAAATGCCACGGATCTAATGTAGACATGGATATCATTAGTTAATGGGTAACTATATATTTTCCACCCTAGTGAGATAACAATCAGAGTATTTTTCTAAGTTTTAGTCTCTCAGTGTTAAAAAGGACTTTGTTAAAATAGAAATATTTAGACAAAGGTGATCAAAAGTCTGAATCAGGTCACCTTAAGGTAAATATTAGGAAACTGAGGAAACAAATGGAGATTTGAACACTGAGCTATGATATAATGAATGGTTTCAAGTATTTAGTAGAGTATAGAAAAGCCCTTTAAAGCCTGGTCTTAGCCTAGCATTGCAGCTTCTGGGATATCTGTCTATCTATCATCTATCTATCTAGATATAAATTTGAAAACTTTTTTAACTTAAAGATTTTGAGAAATAGAACATAATCAGCACCATAGAAGATCTGTTTCTGATAACAAACTAGCCCCTCCTCCCAGTTTGTTAATATTCTCTCTTATTTAATGTAACATTGTGCAAATAGACCACTACTGAACTGCCGTTATGAATGAAATAGCTATAATCATCTGTTTGCATATCCTGGTGAAAATATTCATTTAGTTCCATGTTGTATTTCTAGGAATGGACCAAATTTTTATTTTTATTTTTAAGTTTTCTAAATATTGTCCAACTTACCTCAAATGTTTTTATTATGGGCACTTTCATTCTTTCACATTCTTGCAAGGCAATTTTACTGTTGCCCAATATGGTAAGTGTGTAATAGTATGTCATTTTAGGTTTTAATTTATTTTTAATTTAATTTAATTTAATTCCAGATTCATAATAAAGATAAACAGTTTTTATATATGAGTGGCCATTTGGATTACCCTTTCTGTAAAGTACATGCTCAAATCTTTTTTTTTTTTTAACTTTTTATTTTTTATAAACATATATTTTTATCCCCAGGGGTACAGGTCTGTGAATCACCAGGTTTACACACTTCACAGCACTCACGAAAGCACATACCCTCCCAAATGTCCATAATCCCACCCCCTTCTCCCAAACCCCCTCCCCCCAGCAACCCTCAGTTTGTTTTGTGAGATTAAGAGTCACTTATGGTTTGTCTCCCTCCCAATCCCATCTTGTTTCATTTATTCTTCTCCTACCCACTAAAGCCCCCATGTTGCATCACCACTTCCTCATATCAGGGAGATCATATGATAGTTGTCTTTCTCTGCTTGACTTATTTCGCTAAGCATGATACGCTCTAGTTCCATCCATGTTGTCGCAAATGGCAAGATTTCATTTCTTTTGATATCTTAACACTGTGTCATACTGACTTCTTTAATAGTAGATTTTCTGAATGAACTTTTAGCTGTGTAGGTCTTCTCTATTTTATTTTGAACTTGTTTTCATTTCAAAATCTTTATATTTATTTTCATAATCTGCTTTTATTTTTCTTTGTCTATTATCTATCTATCTATCTATCTATTTATTTGCAAGCAAGAGAGAGTGAGCAAGTGAGAGTGAAGGGAGGGATAGAAAAAGAAGGGAAAAGAATCTTAAGCAGGCTCCAGGCTCAGCACAGAGCCCAACTCTGGGCTCTATTTCACAACCATGACATCATGACCTGAGCCAAATTGAAAGAGATAAAATAAAAGTAAGGTGTTAAAAAAAAAGGAAAAAGAATTGGAGGTTTAATTAAGTGAGCCACCCAGGCACCCCTGTGGTATCTTAAATTAGCTGTCATATCTTTAAAGTTCTAGAGTATCCATTTGGTTCATTTATAAAACCTTTCTCAATATCATTTTTAGTGTCAGTTTTTTGTTCAATTTGCTTCCCCTCTCATTTCTTTGAGCAGAGTAATCAAGCCATTTTACAATCTTTATTGATCATTTTAACATCATACTTAATCCCATTTTGTCTATCAAATCTTGTTAATGGTTTTTCTTTGTGTGCTTTGTTACATTTTGCTATGTTCAAGACATTATATTTGAAACTCTTATTGAGTAGGGATAATTAAGAGCTATAATAACGGTATGGTCCTCCTTGGTAGGATTTTCTCTTATATCTGAGACTCTACAAGACAATCATACTCCAAATTCAGTGATTGGCTTTCTCAGTTTACACAGAAGGCAAGGTAGGCTATAGTCTTATTTCTGCTTCTCCTTGTGCTTTGTGGATCTCAAGTTAAATTTGGGTTGTACCAAAGTCCTCAAATTTGATTGCTGCTGGATTTGTTTTTCTAGTATCAAGAGTCTATTAACAACACAGCTCAGTGTGTTTTAGCAGTTTCAAATGCTCTCATAGCTAAAATGGCTTCAGGGCATATATCTCTAGGCTCTCATTGTATTTCGTATTTTGGCCCAGTAATCCCTCACTTATTTTTATAATCATTCTGATATTTTTAACTTTAAAAGCTATTTTGTCTGGATTTTTAGTTGTCTTAAGTAGGAGTTTTTAGATCACCATTACTAGAAGCAACAACAAATATACATGAAAATATCTGCAGTAGTTTATCACATCTTTATGGCTTTGAACTTCCATAAGCTGAGGCATCCTTCTCTAATCACTTAGGCAAACTCCAATTTACCCTTTAATACAACCCAAGAATTGCTTCATTTAAGAACATGTTCAGGGATGACTCTTCCCCACTGTTCTTACCAACATTCCCACACACTCTTTGCTACCCACACCTTGTTTATGAACTTTCGTTAGGTATATCAGCGTGACCAGAATTTTGCTCTATTGTATTTTTGTCCTTTAGAGCTTTAATTAAATATGAATTCCATAGAAAGTCTGTCCCTTTTCTTTCAAACCTGGGTTAGTTATTTCTTCTCATTCTTTGTCAGAAGTTACTTTATTAGAGAAACTTATAGCTCTATTGTGACTTTGGAGCCTTTACAGTTTTTCGACTGGAAAAATCACCCATCCCTGAGATTTTTACGCAGCTTCCTAGCTGATATTATTCAGAAATCTGTTCAAAACAGACTTTTTCAGGGAGGCCCTTTCGGACCACTCAGTTAAAAAACCTCTTCTCAATCACTGCTCTTTTAAAAATGTGCTTATTTAGTTCAAATATGCATCTCTATTAAAGAAAAAGCAGTACGATTTTTTTTTTAAAGTTGGCTTACCTATTATCTATCTCTCCCATTAAAATGATTCCTCTGGCCTGGGGTTTTGTTGTGCTCATTTTAGGCCAGGCACTCAATAAATTGTCTCTGAATGATTGAATTGTTTGACTCCCTTGCTAGATTCTCAACTTCATGAGGCCAAGGATTGTTCTATTCAGTCCTTCTTTATCCTCAATGTCTGTTATATTGCAGTCACTTACGTGACTAATGGGAAAAATCACAGAAAGAAAGAGTTAAAACTACAGAAAAACCCTGTAGGTTCAATAACACAAAGCTTTCTAAAATTATTTAGCCCAGGAATTGAATACTGGCTGCACTTTTGATTTTTTTTAAATGGTATTGAATTTAATTTAAATGGAAATACTGGAATGGTAGAATAATAAAAAAATTATAAAAGCAACTTGCTCCTTAAAGTAAGAATTATATAGGGCATCTCTTCTAGAAGCAAAATTTTCAAATGTCAAACATCTGAAAGCATAGAAGGAGAAGTAAGAGTGTGAATTGTACTTCAATGCTCTTTTCTTTATATTCAGCAAACAGCTTCATTCACACACCTTTCCAATTTTTTCAACTCTTTTGACAAAGCCTTCAGAGGAGTTACTGCTGATGACAACCATCACAGCCTAACAGGAGAAATTTTATAAAGAAAAACAATAGCATGTTTTTCCCAAATTGTTAAGGATATGGTGAAGCTCTGTCGGATTCAAAGGAGGAATGTGCAATTCCATGCTATATATAATAATAACTTGTTTTAATAGTGGCTTTGCAATTTTTCAGATATATCCATTTACTGAAACCACTATCAAATAAACAAAAACAAACAAATGAACAGGGGTTCGAGACAGAAATTATCTAATCTAAAAATAGCACATGTTCACAGAATACACAACACATATCCCAAGTACTACTATAGGCTTCAAGTAATAGTCAAAACAATAGTAAACATGATTCAGACCACACCAGTCAAATCATAAATGGGACCTTAATTGTAAATCCTTATCTTTAGATCAAAGCGGGTAATTGGGGGCTGAAGATACATTATAGAACTAATATGTTATAGAACTCCTCTGAAATGAGTCATTTATTCCATCACTTTTCCTGCACAGCTGCTGACCCATGTTTTGGTTCCTGGAAATAGCTGCTACCCTGTCATACTTCTTAAAAGCACATATATTGATAACTCTACTCATTCCTCCATTCCTCTGTGACCGTCACTGTGTTAAAATGTGGAGTCAGCTGACTCACTTGTGATGGTAATAAAGTAGATGAGTTTGCAAAGTATTTTGTTATTTCTAAAAATGCAAAAACCAAATTACATTGAAATCATAAGGGGTGTTTCAGGGAGAGCTGTAGGATGTGGTTTCTTGTGTAATCCACAGAGATTAGCTCCAACACATATTTAAACTCTCCTCTAGGAGCAACCTTAGTGGTAAAGCAAGAAGATAAACAGATGTAAACACACCCTGGCACAAAATTATCACTTATGTTTGGCTTCCTAGTCTCCTCGTGTTACTTATTTATCTTAACTTCTCTCTGAAATCAGGGAACACAGAATCTCAATCAGTTGACATTTTTCTACTGAATTACCCAATAGTCTGATCATACCCCAAGACTTTTTTAAATTATTTCACTCATAATCCCAAATCTGCTTTGCTTCCTCATCTTAGTACACTGTAATTTGATTTCAAAATGAGGACAGTTGTCAGTAATGCCACATTCATTCATCTATTTTACAATTCCATGTGCTTATAACTATGAAGATATGTTAATAACATCCATTCCAATAAGCCACCCTAAATTTATTATCATGAAACAAGACCTCAAGAAAGAGAATTCAAAATCATCCATGTATTTGCAACTTATTGCAATAAAGCCTTTATCAATAGACTTCCCTGTGCACATGGTGGTCAAATTGCTGGTGAAAACCAGCCAGATCTATTACAAGCTTTCTCATGGCTTCTAGGTAACCCAAGTGAGCCTTTATTGATACTGGGAAGGGATAAAGCAGGGAAGGGATAAACAGTGCTATAAGATTTGGCTAGACAAAAGTAATGACTCTCATTACAAAGTGAGTATTTTTTTTTTCAAGCTTTAGTTCAGTTTATTTTTCTTGTATAAAACTATGTAGTAGCCACAGCTGGAGCCTGGGTCCTCTGAACAGAGACTCTGGTGTGGGTCTTCACAAGATGGTCCGTGAACTCCTGATAGGGAGACTTGGTGAACACAGTCTCCTTCCAGAGATCAGGGGTGAGATAGCTGTAGGTCTTGGAGATGGCATCGAAAGTAGCCTTGGCAAAGTTCCCTAGGGTGGCAGTGCAGCCCCTGGCCGAGGTGTAGCAGTCGTCAATACCAGCCATCATCAGCAGTTTCTTGGGCACAGGGGCCGAGACAATGCCAGTGCCTCTGGGGGCGGGGATGAGACGCACCAGCACAGAGCCACAGCGGCCAGTCACCTTGCACGGGACAGTGTGGGGCTTGCCGATCTTGTTCCCCCAGTAGCCTCGCCGCACAGGGACAATGGAAAGCTTCGCCAGAATGATGGCTCCGCGGATGGCAGTGGCTACCTCCTTGGAACACTTGACACCCAAACCGACGTGTCCATTGTAATCTCCGATGGCGACAAATGCCTTGAACCTGGTCCGCTGGCCCGCACGCATCTGCTTCTGCACAGGCATGATCTTCAAAACCTCGTCCTTGAGGGAGGCTCCCAGGAAGAAGTCGATGATCTCAGACTCCTTGATGGGCAGGGAGAAGAGATAGATCTCCTCCAGGGACTTGATCTTCTTGTCTTTGACCAGGCGCCCAGCTTGGTGAGGGGGATCAACTCCTTGACCGCGGCCTTGCCCCCGCGAGCTCCGCGGCCTCGGCCCCGGCCCCGACCACGGCCCCGGCCCCGGCCCCGGCCCCAAATGCCTCTGCCGAAGCCACCGCGGAAATTGCCGCGGCCTCCCATTCCAGGGCCCCCGGGCCCTCCGGGCCCTCCCGCAGCAGCGGCGTCATCCGCCATTTGGTGTTCTCTCGGAGAGGAAACAAAGTGAGTATTTTAAAGCAAAAGAGCCTGTTGGGAATATTGTTTTATAAAATAGTGGTTTTTTTTATTAACTTTTAAAAATTCAATTAGGTAACATATAGTGTACCAATAGTTTCAAATGTAGATTTCAGTTATTCATCCATAGCATATAATAGCTAATGCTCAGTACTTACTGTTATAGCTTCTTGAAAGCAGAATTTTAACCCACTGAGCCACCCAGGCGCCCTTGAAAGCAGAATTTTAGATCACATTTTCTGATTACTTCCATGTCGTACAACACTTTCCTGCTAGCAACCTTCAAAACATACTGTTTGTTAGAGGAATTTCTTTAATAATAAATAAATAGGAATTCATTTAAATTTATAAATATATAAAATAAATAGGAATTTATTTAAATTTATTTAAATATTACACACTGTTTCATTGTTCATAAATAAGGTGATGATATTATAGCCATTAGTTGGTAGCACTGATATATCACTATCTTTTTACTTCTCAGTGCATTCTCTTTACACAAATAGATATATATTTTAAAAAATGTGAATCTGTGGCAAACTTGTAAAAAAACCCTATACAGTAAAGTTTATCATTTTAAGTAATCTCAATTATCTTCCTCAATTGTGATAGTATATCCTTCTATCTAGGCCAGATATTGTATGAGGGATTTGAAGAGACATACTTTTCTAAATTTCACTTTTCTCATCTGCAAAATGCTTATGATGATCCTACAAAAAAATACACTTATAATTTTTTGATGAAAATTTATTTATTTATTTTAAGATTTTATTTCTTTCTCAGAGAGAGTGGGCGAGAGAGCAAGCACAGGCAGACAGAATGGCAGGCAGAGGTAGAGGGAGAAGCAGGCTCCGGCCGAGCAAGGAGCCAGATGCGGGACTCGATCCCAGGATGCTGGGATCATGACCTGAGCCAAAGGCAGCTGCTTAACCAACTGAGCCACCCAGGCGTCCCTTTTGATGAAAATTTAATCTGTATAAACAATATATTTGTTGTAATGCGTGGTTCATGGAAAACATCTTTTTTAATTATAAGCAGTATTAGAAATTAAGTAAATGTGTCTATAATATTTAAAGTTTTAACACATAATTCCACTGCTTTGCCTTATTTTCTCAAATCCCTTTACCACTTTCACTGACAGAGTCAAATGTACTTTTTCTACTAGTAGCCAGCTCTTTGTCTTTTGTCAGAAAGATGCCCTTGTGAATTATTTATAATAGAGATATTAGCAATAATAATAATAATAATAATAATAATAAATAGCAATGAAAATGTTAAAATAAAAGTTTTCTTAACTAATTAGGGTTCTTAGACATCAATTAGAGGAACCACCTCGGGCAAGCAAATTAATCTGCAAGACATTCCCAGAATTAACAAGTCAGTCAGATACAGGGTTGTCTGTAGACTGAAAAGAACTAGGTTTGGAAAATAGGTAAGGACAGTGAAAAAAGTGATCAAATTTTTGGGCAAAATAAACTCTTAGGTGTCCTTTCAATGGAGTCCTGTTCATTATGTAGCAGAAACTCTGGAGATTATCTCAATCCATTGGAGTCACCCCGTTTATTAGCTTGCTATTGACAAAGTTATTTACAAACTGTAGAGCAAGAGGTTATAATGGAGAAAACTGATGGTAATGCACAGGATTCTTGTTAACAATAATGCAAGTTAGTGATTTTTCATTAGAAAACATAAATTCTATAACCCAAATTATGGGCCCAGAGCACTTCTGCTGCACAACTCTGCTTATATCCCAAATAACCATGTGAACTAGTTTTAATATCTGCTTCTCTTATTAATTTTTGAATAAAAATTCTTGACACAAGTATTTTATAATTGTGTGATAATCATGAATTTAATTTTTGGAGAACAAAACACACTTTAGCATAACTAGGTTCGTTCACAGAACCAGCCTTGATAACACACTTCTATATGTTAGAAATGATGTAATAAATGTAGAATATTGGGCACTTGTTTGGTATTCTTTGCCATGTTTTGCACTATCTAAAAAGAGATCAGTGAACTTGGACTGGAGTTAGTAGACATGGAAGAAAATAAAATATTACAGAGAAGAATACTCTGTGGTCCACAACCTAAACGGCCTGGGATTCCCATCATTTGGATCCCTGTAGCTTTACAGAAGTCAATTAAATTTTTGTATCTCTGATTAAAGTTGTTTCCCCAGTACTTTTTCAAACATCTCTTGTAAAGTATTGTTTCCCAGAAAAAAAGGGATTTTGCACATGTATCTGCCTTTGTCTCTGGTCATGATCTCAGTCAGGATCCTGGGATCGAGCCCCATATCGGGCTTCCTGCTCATTAGGGAGTATACTTCTCAGTCTCTCTCTGCAGCTACATCCCCCTGCCCCACTCATGCTCTCTCTCTCTCAAATAAATAAATACAATCTTTAATTTTTTAATTAAAAATAAGATAAATAAATTAAAATAAAAAGTCTGGGCTTACTGCCCCATTTAGCTCCTTTTGTTTTTTTGAGTTGTATTTAAAGCAGCATGAGAGAACATGAGGCTCTCAAACTTAAAAAAAAAAAGGAAAAAATTGAGTTTTGTTAGGATTTAAGATCTTGTCTGCTAGACAAAAACGTTGGCTTTGTTAACATGTGAAAATTATCAAAAGGGAATAAGATAGAATTCTAATAATTTTTGTAGAAATTAAAAATTTTCTCCAACCCAATTACATACAGACCCATTAAGTAAATTCATTCCAATGTCCCAAACCAACCTTTTCTAATAGTAATGCATCTGTGTAAACAGGGTCAACCCAAGGAATAAATAAATATTATTATTTTTTTCCTGTCTCTTCCACAGTCTCATCTGGGTATATTGGTAGCAAGCCAATTATCTATCTTATAAGACATGATATCATAAGGAAGGGTATTCTGTCCATTTGGAACAACTGAAAATCATTGTAATTTTATCTTGGTGCAGTAACTTGAGATGGCACAGTGTGGTTTATGAATATATTTTATTTTTTTTTTTACTGGGAAGAAGAGATTATAGAGATATTGGTTATCCAAGAGAGACTGACAGGTGTTGATAGTTGCCAGGTCAATATCCATCTACTTTTTCCTTTAGTATCAGAAAGCACTGAGGGATTGACAACAAGGAAACTTAAAACAACATCAAATATTTTATTGTCTCTTTTCTAGTTACATTGTAACCATATGACAAAGTATCAGTTGTACAAGATATCATTCTCTTTTACCTCTATCTTTCTGCCAGAAATGTGGGCTTAATAGTGAGAACTCCAACGGCAATTTTTGCAACTGTGAATAAAAAGCCATGAAAACCTCTAAGATAGTTCACTTGACTTTCTTAAGACTCTGAACCAACACCAGAAAACACTCTCTGTAGTCTTCTTGTTAAATGAAAAATATGGTTAAACCACTTTTGACAGTCTACTACCTACAGCAAACTGTAAATCTTAATTGAAATATGTCCTCTCAGCTGTGCTTAAGCAACTGAGTCCTGAGCTTTTCAGGTTTTCAGTCTGAAAGAGTACACCTCGGGTGCTCTGAAAGGGAAGAGAAAGGACACCCTGTTCTCCATATAACTTAAAGAAGAGAAATCTGTGCATTTAAGTGGGCCATATAAAATTTATCAAGCAATTATCTCCTAACTCCTTCCTATCCAAATTACCTGATATGCTCTCCCTACTCCTTTATTCCACGTTACTGCCTTTTCACAACATGTCTTCTGTTATTTCCTTCTTGCAAGCTAGTTTTGATTTCTGCATCTAAAAAAATCAACAATCATTGTGTATTTCAATTCCCATTTTCCTCAAATGCATTGATTCTTCTTATCTATTACTCTTTTCTCATACTCAGTGTCTTTGTCTTTATGGGGTTTGTACTTTGCTTTTCCCCATCCTTTACTGCCATTATATAATCAATCTAATAACTTCTTAGAGAAAGTTAAAAATTCCCGCATAGCCACACGTGAACACAAAGTCACTGATTTTTAGCAAACCTATAAGATAGTCAGACATCCATTCAATTTCTTTTTTTTTAAGATTTTATTTATTTATTTGACAGAGAGAGATGACAAGCAGGCAGAGAGGCAGGCAGAGAGAGAGGAGGAAGCAGTCCCCTGCTGAGCAGAGAGCCTGATTTGGGGCTCGGTCCCAGGACCCTGGGATCATGACCTGAGCCGAAGGCAGCGGCTTAACCCACTGAGCCACCCAGGCGTCCCTCCATTCAATTTCTTAACTGAGTCCCAAATGCATCCTGACTTCTAACCTAAACCTAAGCTCTACTTCTTACACGTTGTTATATGACCAAATTCTTTCAGTTCAGTATTTTGTAACATTTAAATATTAATCAGTTGATGCTTTGTTTGTGTATTTCTATGAAAATAATTTGAATACTGTAGATTTATTGTTATATTTGTAGGTTTATAATCAAAGTTTCATCAGTTGTAGTTTTTGGAAATTTCAGATATAATGATTAACCTAAAATGATACTGCCTCAAATCCCTCTGATATCAAGGCCCAACACCTGATTATAGCCAAACCTGTGGTGGATAGTTCCATGGGAAATTGCAGTTACTTAACACTGATAGCATCTCATGTTCTCTCTCTCATTTTAGAATGTCTCCAACACAACCCAAAAGTGTAGGAGAGTTAATGTCCTCTGAGGACAGCTCTCAGTGAAGTGGAAATAAGAACCATAGGTAAAATTGTCAGTTTTCAGGTCTTCATGAGGACAACTTAAAGAAGTTTCTCAGGACCTTTCAGTAAAAGCAAGCCTTCATTTTCTATCCACAACAATTATATCAACAATGTACCTCTTTGACAAAGTTGCTTCTTCACTGTATCACTTTCCCATTCTTTTCTACCTTGGATAATCTCCCAGATAAACTAACAGTACTCAAATCCTTTGTCCTACTCTTTGCTCTCAGGATAAATGGAGCCAAAAGACTTAGATTAATATCAAGTTCTGAATGGGATCTTAGAGCTATTTCTGTCCAGATTTTCATAAACATAGGGACCTTTGAATTATCAGGCTATAAATAAGTTCTAAATGGAGGGGGCAAAAGCAAAAAGTAGAAATTTTTATGTTTGATTTTTAATCATGATTAATTGACTTTATTGATTATTATAAATACTAACATTATAAAAGTGTGGATCTTTGTAAAACAATGTCATATTGTAAGAAAGAAGTTGCATAATCCTTTTGAGAATATTAAACCAAGTGTTCAGGTGCCATCTAATTTCTTGTTTAATCCAGAACTTTGGTGTGCATCATCTTGAGGAATAGGATTTTGAAGTCCAGACAGACTAAGAGAAAACTGATCCAAATGTGTGTGTTTATATTTCTGCTTTTGTTGTAAAAATCAAAGTGTGATTGCTGGTTTAAAATGGTAAAACTAATAATGTTCATGGACTCGATTATAAATTTTCTAATTGTATGGGAAGAATCCAATAAACATAGAATTAATTGATTTGCAAATCCTCAAAGAGCTACAGGATCAGGTAGTGGTATGTTCTGATTCAACAGCATCATAATGCAGCATTTTATATGTGTGGCTAATGGATATTTTCATGAATGTTTGCTAGCTAGTCAGCCAATACAGAGAAATATTAGGTAGCGTAATTACTCACAGTTGTGTTTAATAAAATGAGAGAAAATTATCAAATGACACTAATAATAATAAACCTATAGCAGGCTAAATATTCAATGATAATTACAAGTATTAATCTAGCTTTCTTCCCTGATTATGACTCTTCTCTCCTTTATCATAATGGGAGTAGCAGATTGTCTGCAGTGAATTGTGAAAACGCAGCAGTGACTTTGGCAGTGAAGGCCTCCCATCAATTTTGATAGGTTAAAATGATTCTGGTTGGTCTTGAGCAAATGTGTCAATTTTTTTTTTCTGTGTGTGTCATAAAAGAAAGAAGCAATAGTAAATTCTTTCTGTTATTCCATGGAGCCAATAAAATCATACTGCCAACAAGAGGCTGTTGACACCATAGGTGTAGTTAACTGTCTTGAAATACTACGCCTGGAAATAAAATCCTAATATTTCACATAACCTCTTTTTTTAAAAGAAACAAAACAAAACAAAACAACTATACTGCTTACATTTAGGGCCCTGCTGTTGTGTAACTATTTTTGAACATGTCTTCTGTAAGTGTGTATATATATATATATATACATATTTTTCTGTGCAATAAATTCATTTAGAGATAAATTTGGATTGCAAATTATTTTGGGGGAGGCGTGGTATTTGTGGCTAGTCTTACAAGTAAAAAGGACTAAAAGAAAGAAGAAAAACATTTTTTATTACAGCATATTTACATCTGTCCAAAGTACTTATCTACTATAATACTGACTAATGTATAATACTGTACACAAAGAAAGAAGTTAAATGAGTTATAATTCAGTCAATGTATAGCTGGCCATTTTAAAACTTACCACTGAATCTTTCTGGTATGAAATGTGATATCTGGCAATCTGGTCCAGTTCATTACATCAGGTCATTTGTATGTTCTTATTACCATTTTGATAGCAGCACATTTTATAACCCAGACATTTTACAATGGAACTATGATGCATGTATTTTCAAAAGTATAGACATACATGAAGCTATGAGGTCAAAAAAGATGAATGTCCGTAGTACCATATAGACTCAACAAATAAAAGTGTCCAAGGGTCTGAGTGTGACTTATGAATATTGTATAAGATTAGGCCAACATGTGGTTTTGATATAAATAATCTGTTCTTAAATTAGAATTACAATCGTTGAGTACAGTGTTGAAAATGGCAGATAGATTTTAGCTATCTTTGCTCACTAGGGAAAATGGAAAAATGTTTAGTTTGGTCAGATTTTCACTTAACTTCTGAAAAATCTTACGTTTGAGAGAACCCTTCCGAAATAAGAATCCTTAAAGACATAACCCCTTTGGCACAAGTTTTCAAGAAACTTGTTTGATGTTGTAGACAATTCTATGGCACACGTACTGTTCTAGATGTTTCATGCCAATAATATGTAAGCCATACCAAGGCGACATATACATATAGAGATGTTCCTCAGCTTACAAGGGGGCTATGTACAGAGAAACACATAAAAAATTGAAAATGCATTTAATACCCCAAAACTATCAAATATCATAGCTTACCTTAAGCTTATTTAAACATACTCAGAACACTTACATTTGCCTGCATTTGGGCAAAATCATCTTAAGCAAAGCCTATTTTATAACAAAGTATCAAATATCACATGCAATTTATTAAATATTACACTAAAAAAAGAAGAATATATATATTCTATATATATATTCTATATATAGAATGCTTGTAAGAATATCAGGTGTTCACCCCTGTAATCTTCTAGCTGACTGGAAGCTGTGGCTCACTGCCGCTGCCCAGAATCACAAGATGGCACCATATAGAACAAGAGTTTCAGGTGGTAGGTGTTGTAAGTTTTACCCAAACTGACATTGGTTTTTGTCATCATATATGTCAAGTAGTTTTCTCAGGTTTATTTTTAGAATATCCTTGTATAATGAATATTTACACTGATATCTAGTATAAAAATCTTGCAATTTAACATTAGAAACATTAAGATATTGAAAATCAATCTATTTCTTTAATTCATTGAAGACATTTTTGGCTTGTTTCCAGTACTTTCTTACTGGTTAAAAAGTGAATTTGAAGTAGTCTGGATTTCATTATTATATGGCACTTTCCCTTTGATGAATACAAAGACGATATTCTATATTAGCTATCTGAGAAGAATTTATTTTTTTAATTTTATTTATTTGTAAGAGAGAGAGTGAGAGAGAGCACAAGCAGGGGGAGCAGCAGGATGAGGGAGAAGCAAACTCCCGGCTAAGCAGGGAATCTGTTGCAGAACTGAGTCCCAGGACCCTAAGATCATGACCCGAGCTAAAGGCTCAGGCGTTTAACTGACTGAGCCACCCAGGTGTCCCAATCTGAGAAGAGTTCTGTATGCTATTCCTATTAATATGCAGTTTAAAGTCTAGGTAATTAACTTAATATTTTAGTGGCTATTGCATAGATAGCACTATGTTCCAGGCAGAGAGTAAGAAAGAAATATTAAATCAACCATATTCTATGCATTCTAAATGAAAATAATTAATCGATCATAAAAATCCTTCTATTTATGGAATATCAACTTATAAGCTTTCCTCCATATGAACAATGCCAAATACCAGAATAAAGGGTCATCTAATACAAATAAAGGATAGAATTAAAGAATTCTGGTAAGCCATTTAATTTTGAAAAATGGTGTTCTATTGTTGCTGAGTTGTGGTTTTCAGTTACATAATATCTGATAAGTGTAGAAGTAACATGAGTGTTACGTGAGATGAGAAATGGTATATAATTAAGATATTTTTAAAAGTACAGATAAACACAAATTTGTAAACATAGCATTATGGAGGAGTAAAAATAAATGATAGCTACACACTGTAAAGTGAATAAAACTTGGAAAGCTAATAGAGAAGTAAAACAAGGACAGTGCAAAAAGTATGGTACATTTTTATGAAGTTCAAACAAATTCTGTGAAACCATAGATGGACTTAAAGATACTATTATGTATCAAATATTGTAAAAATTAAGCAAGGAAATAGCAAACATAAAACAACCAAAGCATACAAACTTGGGTAGATACAAGAGGTGTGATCATGTTCTACTTCATAAAGAGATGAGTTAATAGATAAATACAAGTAACTAGACTTTTTAGAAGTTAATAAAACGTTGCCTGTTATTTCTTAGTAATATAAAATATATGGTTTTCTAACAAAAACGTTTATCTTAAAATATTTAAAAATAAATTTTAGGCTACTCCTAAGGTTATATTTACTTTTCCACTGTAGGAAAAGCTGGTTGTTGTAGTTGTATTTGTTTGTTTGTTTTAGTCTCCTCCTAGTTTTTATTATTATAATGTGGAATGAGGAATGTTAGATTGAAAAGTGAATTATTTTATAGACAAAAATCATTACTTGATTCACCTCCTGGTACAGCAGATGGAACTCCTGAAAATATGCCCTTTTGCATTATGGAAGAGTAACAGTTATGCTTACTTCTGAAACATACTTGGTGGTGGCCCTAAATAGTGACACCATAGTAAACATTTTAAATATTTGCAATTAATTTTTATAGTCATAGGGCTCCAAAAGGCACTGCAGGTATCTTAGCAGGTGTTTCAATAAGGCTAAAATTTGCCTGACTGTTTAAAAATATTAGCAAGGCACAAAACATGGCAGAAGTATTGTCCTCAGATATTATTTTTTTCCATATGCTCCTGATTCCAGACATGACAAGTTATTTTTCAAATATTTATTATAAAAGTTTTTATTTATTTATTTGACAGAGATCACAATAAGGCAGAGTCAGGCAGAGAGAGAGAGGAGGAAGCAGACTCCCTGCTGAGCTGAGAGCCCGATGTGGGCCTCGATTCAAGGATCCTGGAATCATGACCTGAGCCGAAGGCAGATGCTTTAACCTACTGAGCCACCCAGGCTCCCCCATGACAAGTTATTTTGATAGATGTATATACAGTGTATTTTCCAGTTATAAGAAAAATGGTTCTGCTATTTTTAACCTTTTTAAAAATTAAATAATTTTTTTCATTGAAATTTTATTTTATTTTTTTTTTTAAGATTTTATTTATTTATTTGACAGACAGAGATCACAAGTAGGCAGAGAGGCAGGCAGAGAGAGATAGGAGGAAGCAGGCTACCCGCTGAGCAGAGAGCCTGATGCTGGGCTCGATCCCAGGACCCTGAGATCATGACCTGAGCCAAAGGCAGCGGCTTAACCCACTGAGCCACCCAGGTGCCCCTGAAATTTTATTTTTTTAATGTTTTACTTTTCTTTTCTTTTTTTTTTAAAGATTTTATTTATTTATTTGAGAGACAGAGATCACAAGTAGGCAGAGAGGCAGGCAGTGAGAGAGAGAGAGAGAGGGGGAAGCAGGCTCCCTGCGGAGCAGAGAGCCCGATGCGGGGCTCAATCCAAGGACCCTGAGATCATGACCCGAGCTGAAGGCAGCAGCCCAACCCACTGCGCCACCCAGGCGCCCCAATGTTTTACTTTTCAATATACTACTTAGAATATAAAACCTATTCCATTTTGTAAGATGTTTACCATTTAAAAAATGGTAATTTTCTCATTGTGTCTTCCCCTCACATTGCTTTATTTTGAATAAAAAATTTCACAATAAACATAACTGATGCTTTCCTTCTGATGGTCCCTCTGTTGGTCATATTGTATATGAGCCATGACAATTAGTTTTACAAAATTTATTGATGTTTGTTGATATGTTTTATCATAACTAATTTTCCCTCCCTTATCTAGATTCCCCAGCTTTCAGACAGGTGGACACTTCAATAAACCATACCCAAGGGATGTATCAAGTACTTCTTAGACATTCTCTCAGATCCTTGAGGTCTCATTTTGCCTAGGGATTTGCAATAGGTTCTGCCAGAGGCACCACTGTGACAACTGATGTCCATGGTCTATCTCCTGCTAAGCTCAAGAGGTCACTGGTTTCCAAGTTTATCTATACAATTAATGCATACCAGCAAGTTCTTTTTTTTTAATATTAACAAACTTATTTTAAAGTTTATATGGAGAGGCAAAGACTCACAATAGTCAACATAGTGTTGAAGGAGAACAAAGACTGAGGACTGACTTCAAAGTTTACTAAAGCGATTGGGCGCCTGGGTGGCTCAGTTGGTTAAGCCTCTGCCTTCCGGCTCAGGTCATGATCCCAGGGGCTAGGGATCGAGTCCCGCATTGGGTTCTCTGCTCAGCAGGGAGCCTGCTTCTCCTCATCTCTCTCTCTGGCTGTCTCTCTGCCCATTTGTGATCTCTCTCTCTGTCAAATAAATAAATAAAATCTTTAAAAAAAGTTTACCATAACGATAATTGTAAGCATGATATTGTAATACCACAGAGAGACTAGATAAAAGCAACAGAATATATATTATCAATTATATTTTATATTTAATAGAAAAGCAAAAGCAATACAAGAGAGCAAAATACAATCTTTTAAACAAATGGTTCTGTAGCAATGGTGAAGCTAAATCTAAAAATATAAAATAAAATAAATCCAGGCAGATATCCTACACTCTTCACAAAAATTAACTCAGATTGGATTATAAACCTAAACATGAAACATGTAGAAGGTAATATAGAAGAAAATTTAAATGACCTTGGTTTTCGCAATAACTTTAGCTACAAAAGCACAAGCACTGAATTTAAAAATGTCTACTCTGTGAAACACAATGCCAAGAGAATGAAAAGGCAAAGCACAGACTATGAGAAAAAATTTGCAAAATACACATCTGGCAAAGGACTGTTAATCAAAAATACACAAAGACCCCTAAAAACTCAACAATGGGGGAAAAACCGGATTAAAAATGAACCAAAGGCCTTAGCAGATACCTCACCAAAGAAAATATTACAGATGGCAAATAAGCATATAAAAAGATGCTTCACATCATATGTCATCAGGAAAATGCAAATTAAAACAAAAAAGAGACACCAGTACATACCCAGAATCCAGAGCACTGACAACAGAACACGAAATGTTGGTGAGGATGTGGAGCAACAGGAATGTTCTTCCATGTGTATTGAGAATAAAGAATGGAAAACAACTTGGCAGTTTCTTACAAAACTAAACATATTCTTGCCAGATGATTCAGCAGTAGCAGCTCTTGGTATTTATCCAAAGAAGATGAAATCTATACCCACAAAGATGTCTATAGTAGTTTTATTCATAACTGACAAAAGCTTGGAAGCAACCAAGATATCCTTCCATAAGTGAAAGGTCAAAGAAAGTGTAGTACATGCAAACAATGGAATATTATTTAATGCTAGAGAAATGAATTACCAAGCTATGAAAAGATATGGATAGAAATATTTAATAAATATTTGATTTTAGGCTTCTACCAGTCTATCAATAGTATTAGTATATTTTAACAGTGAATGCTCAGCATTCATGAATTTACCTAATAAAACATTTTGGGTTCAATATTTTAAATACTTCAACCTCTATGATTATATTCCTAATAATTTTGAATTGGGGTAAATAAACCTTAATTTTTTGTAACTTGTTTCTTATTGCAAGAGAGCTCAATGAAATTTTAGAAAATAAAAATTTACAAAAAAAAAGTTTAGTTTACTATTGCCAAATAATTTAAAACTTTATCTTATATTCAAATACATATATTTTTCTAAATTGATTTATATGCTACTAAAACCAAAAACTTTTAGTTATACTAGATTTCATATCCTGCAATCAATGCCAGAAATCCATCTGGCAATGATTTGTCTTAAGTAGAGTTAAGATGGGTGTTATTACAATGCAAGATGGAAACAAAGATAGTATAACAATAGGTGATACATAACTTTTCCGTTTTGATCAAGTTACTAATCTACAAAAGGCTTTTATCAGTGACAGACTTGGGAATTTAACAAAACTTTTAAACTAGCATGTGCGACTCATTCCTAGAAAACAACACAATCAATAACACTTTATTTAGATTAAATCATGACTATTTCTCCATTTGAATAAAAAAGGTAGCAATCCCAATAAGTTTATTGAACATGAAAAGTTGAAATGCTATAATGCTCCTAAGGAATTAAATGATCCAGTCAAGAATAACAAAAAAAGGATATAAATTACCAAAGTGTTTGTATAATTGTAATGTACAACTGCCCATTATCGTTCCATAGTGTAGGCTTGTACAAGAACTCTATAAAAGAACTCCACTTCTAACCTGTGGAAAATATGTTCCCTTTTCCCCTATATACAACTATTAAGCCATTCATTTAGCTTTTAAAATATCCACTTAATACAGGCTTTTTACACATTTGAACAGGCAGCAGGGCTCTATTCTTATCGCTTACATCTGAAGGATAGACTTCTAGCATAAGAGGTAAAGCCCATAAAGGAGCCCAATAATAACAACAAAATACAGTTTAGTGAGCCCTTACAATCTGCCAGCTACCTTTCTGAGAATACTTCAATTAATAAAACATATAAAATACCTGACCACAAAGAGCTCACATTCTTTTGAAATATAATAGTGAAATAAACCAATAATAGAGGGGCACCTGGGTGGCTCAGTCCATTGAGTGACTGCCTTTGGCTTGGGTCATGATCTCAGGGTCCTGGGATGTAACTCCCCAGCAGGCTTTCTAGGCAGTGGGGTGTTTTCTTCTTCCTCTGCGCACCCTCCCAATTCTCTCTCTCTCTGTCTCAAATAAGAAAATAAACCAGTAATAGAATAATGATTGATGGTTGATGGTGTTAAGTGATACAAAGAAATGCAAGAAAGGTAAAAGCCATTGGGGAATGCTGGGATGAAAGTTAATTTTATTTTGTTTTGGGTGGTTATATCTCATTTATGAGATGTTATTTGCACAAAGACCCAGGAAGTGAATGAGAGTGTTATACAAATATTAAAGGAAAAGATTGCTCTAGGCAGAGCAAGTAAGTATATAGACTTTGTGTGAACAGCTTGTCTGTTACTTTTGAGGAAAAGCAAGGAGGCCAATGAGGAGTTCATAGTGGTGGAGAGAGGAAGAACGTATTGATGTATGACCTTCTAGTACATTGAAACGCCTTCAGTTTTTATTTAATATGAAAGGGGAAGATACCAAAAGTCTTTCAACAGCAGAATGAAATCATATGACTTGATTTTTAGGTTAAATTGCTGTACCAAAATAAATTTGCATGGAGAAAGGAGTGCAGTATGTGTGGAAGTGGGGTTATCAATCAAGTCAATAATTCAGGAACATATGATGGTGTTTTTAGCATGCTGGGTGGTAATAGAAGTGGTGAGGTATGGTTTTCATTGTTTATATATTTTGATGGTGAATATTCTGGTGAACAGGATGGGGTATGTGCAGGACAGACATCAACATTTATTTTACCTGCACAAACAGAAGGGTGGAGTCTTCATTCCCTGATATGGAGAGAACTCTGAGTTCAAATGTTCTTTCTCATTAAATGGCATAGTGATGATGAGGATATAGTCAGACAGTGAAAGAGAGCAGTAAGCATAGTGTTAAGCGGTAAGACATTATAATACATTGGAACATCAAAAAACGTTGTGTTGGATCATCTGTTTATGTGAGTAAATAAATAAATAAAGCTTCCTGGGGTTCTGATAGAGGTAAAGAAGACTGTATATGATCCAAAGGGGCACGTGCACCAAATGTTTATAGCATTAATATCCACAATAGCCAAACTATGGAAAGAACCTAGATGTCCATCAACAAATGAAATATATATATATGTAAATATATATATATATATATATATATATATATATATATATATATACAATGGAATACTATTCAGCCATCAAAAGAAATGAAATCTTGCCATTTGCGTTGACATGGATGGAACTGGAGGGTATTATGCTTAGCAAAATAAGTCAACCAGAGAAAGGCACTATCATATGATCTCCCTGATATGAGGAAATGGAGGTGCAATGTGGGGGGTTTGGGGAACAGGAAAAGAGTAAATGAAACAAGATGGGATCGGGAGGGAGACAAACCATAAGAGACTCTTAATCTCACAAAACAAACTGAGAGTTTCGGGGGGGGGGGTGGGGAGGTTAGGGAGAGGGTGGTGGGGTTATGAACATTGGGGAGGGTATGTGCTGTGGTGAGTGCTGTGAAGTGTGTAAACCTGGCGATTCACTGACCTGTACCCCTGGGGCTAATAATACATTATATGTTAATTAAGAAGAAGAAAGAAGAAGAAGAAGAAGAAGACTACTATAAATCAAATGCTATGGTTTTCAGCATAGAGTGTGTAATCAGGCATATTTTATTAAAGTAACCAAGTAAAATGAGGTCGTAAATTGGAATAACAGAAAACATAAAAATCAGAGATTTTAAAAAGAGATATGGGACAGTGTAGAGAATATAGTCAATGATATTATAATAGTGTTATATGGTGACAGATGGTGGCTATATTTGTAGTGATCATAGAATAATGTATGGAGATATTGAAAACCTGAAACCAATGTAACACTGACTATCAACTACACTCAAATAAAAAAATAGTAAAAGGAAACATTTTAATTTAAAAAGATAAAAAGAGGGACAAGAATTTGAAAAGTGAATTTCAAAAAGAGTAAAGATGAGGCTAAGACATACTCTGAACCTTGAGGAAAACACCATTTTGAAAATTCTTCCCATTTTGAGAAAACTCAAATGAATCAATACCATAAAAGAACCCATTTTAACCGAGAGATGTAATGAATGCTCAAGAAATAATTTTATGACAGGATAATTCTTCCCTATGAAACAGCATACAGAAACCCGGGGAAACACCTGGAAGCAAAATAAACTATACTGAAAATAAGAATTAGGAAAAAGATAAATGATGAAAGATAAGAAAATTAGACCTGCGACAGAGACCTAGTGAAGAGAATTTTTAGCTTGTGGTTTAATGTTTTTGAGGATAATCTAGAGTTCATAACTGCCTTGAGGCAGGCTGGTTGTAGGCAGTTTAGGCAGACCCCTAAGAGAGGCCTACTTTGGGCAGGTGGTGTTGGAGGAGGCCATTGGGCTGGACAAAGACAAATCCAACCATTTGACTAAAGTGTCTGTGAAGATGTTGAAGTCAGATGCAGCAGAGAAAGACCTGTCAAACCTAATCTCAGAAATGGAGATGATGAAGATGATTGGACAGCACAAGGACACCATCAACCTGCTGGGTCCTGCACACAGGATGGTCCTTCGTACACTATCATGGAATATGCCTCCAAAGACAACATACAGGAGTACCTGCAGGCCCAGAGGCCTCCTGACCTGGAGTACTGTTACAATATCAGCCACAATGCAGCAGAGCAACTCTCCTCCAAGCACCCGGTATCCTGTGCCTACCAGGTAGCCTGAGGCATGGAGTACCTTGCCTCCAAGAAGTGCATACACCAAGACCTGGCCACCAGGGAAGTGCTGGTGACAAAGGACAACATGATGAAGATCTCAGACTTCAGCCTTGCCAGAGATATCACCACATCAATTACTATAAAATGAGAACCAATAGTGGACTGCCTGTGAACTGGATGGTCTCTAAGGCCATGTTTGACCAGATCTACATCCACCAGAGTGACTTCTGGTCTTTTGGGGTGATCCTGTGCAAAATTTTCACTCTGGAAGCCTCCCATATCCTGGAGTGCCTGTGGAGGTGGTTTTTAAGCTGCTGAAGGAGTCATTTGATGGATAAGCCAATAAGTGCACCAGAGAGTTATACACAATAATGAGGGGTGGCTGGCATGTGGTACCTTCAAGCTGCTGGTAGAAGACCTGGATCATACTGTGTCCTTGACCTCCAACCAGGAGTAACCGGACCTGTCCTTGGCCCTGGAACAATACTGTCTATGCTTTCCCAACACCCAAAGCTTCACCTGCTCCTCAGAGAAGAATTCCACCTTCTCTCATGTGCCGTTGCCCAAGGAGGCCTATCTGCCCTGACACCCAGCCCAGCTTGCCAATGGTGGACTCAAATGACTAGTATCCCTATTACTCCTGTCCAGATTCCGTCATAAGCTGTAACCCTTACCCCTCACCCTCCCTGCAAGACTCACTGCCTTCTCCTTTGTCCCTTTCCTACTGGCAGGAGCCAGCTGCCTACCTGAGGCCTTCACCCCTTGAAGTTCACCTCTCTTCCCCTTCCTCTTCCTCCTCCTTACAACCTGCTCATGAAAGAAAGGAACAGAGAGGCAGGTACTTGCTCGTGGCTACTTCCTTCCCTCCCATATGTTGGACCAAGACCCCTCCCTGTCATCTGGTACTGCCTAGATGTCGAGGGAGTTGGAGATGAGGCATGCCAGTGAAAGCTGTCAGAGCTTTCCTGTTTTGGTTTTGTCTGCTTAGCATAACATGTAAGACTGAGTTCTGGTGGCAGGGACCTAGTCCTTGGGGCTATAGCACTAGCGAGGGGAGGTCAACTGCTCTGGGCCTTGGCTAAGAGCAAGCCCTGCTCCAGAGATATGGTGCCAAGGGCTTATTAATTTTGATACTAATTTGCTTTGCTGACCAAATACCTGGTATCAAAAGATGGGAAGGCAAAGACTGGAAGCAGTGTTGTGACCATGGGGTCCAGCCCCAAACTATGAAGAAAACACAAAGTGTATAAATCTGAGTAAGTATATATTTACAGACCTTTTAAAATAGGTTGTTATCAAAGATTTAATCAATGGGTAATATGCTCCTCGTGGCTGGGAAGCACCAGTTGCCATATATTAAAAACAAAGAAAAGAGGTGTCTGGGTGGCTTCCTCCAAGAAGTGTCCCTTCTTTTCAGGTCATGATCCCAGGGTCCTGGGATGGAGCCCCACATCAGGCTCTCTGCTCAGTGGGAAACCTGCTTCTCCTTTTCCCTCTGCCCTGCTTATAGTTCCTCTTCCTGTCTCTCTGTCTGTCAAATAAATAAAATATTTAAAAAAAAACAAGAAAGAAACAAAATGTTTTTAAAAGGTCTTTTTTTTTTTTTTAATTTTCTAGGGGTGCCTGGATGACTTAGTTGTTTAAGCAGATGTTTGCCTTTGGCTGAGGTCATGATTCCAGTGTACAGGGATCCAGCCCTGCATGGGACTACTTGCACCCCAAGGAGCTTGCTTCTTCCTCTCCCTTTGCACATGATTCCCCCTGTTTGTGTGCTTCTTCTCTCTCTCTCTCTCTCTTGCTGTCAATAAATAAAATAAAATCTTTTACTAAATAAATAAATAAATAAATAAATTTCTAAACCTACTTTCAGTTTAAGTCCCTTAACAAAAATTGCTACTGCTTCATTAAAAAAAAAAAAAAAGATAATTTAGAAAGATGCTTCCAGAGTTAAAAAGTTGTTTTGTTTCTTTGTCAGGATTCAATATAGAAGTGCTTTAAAAAGTAAAAGAAAAAATATGCTATATTAACTCTAATCATACTATAACTTTGGTGGTTATATGAAGATAATGAAAAGTGATTTTAAAGCAAATTTCATTATCAGACATAAAGATCAACTCAAAATTACAGAAGAGTAAAAGGATGAATTCATCAGGGAGTGTAAAAATTCTTTTTTTTTAAAGATTTTATTTATTTATTTGACAGAGAGAGATCAGAAGTAGGCAGAGAGGCAGGCAGAGAGAGAGAGAGGAGGAGGAAGCAGGCTCCCTGCTGAGCAGAGAGCCCTATTCGGGACTCGATCCCAGGACCCTGAGATTATGACCTGAGCTAAAGGCAGCGGCCTAACCCACTGAGCCACCCAGGCGCCCCAGGAGTATAATAATTCTTGACTTTTAATAAGTAACAACAGATTTGGGGATATATAGGGAAAAACTAAGAACAAAAATCATAACTTCTACCTTGGATGACAAATGGAAAATAATTTCAACACCCTTATTTTAAAATTACATAGACAAATGGTCATCATATTGGTAAGATATGTAAGACTTGAACAAAATGATCAACTAACTAGATATGCTTGATATTACATTACAGTAACGGAACTAACTGAGGTCAGTCTTTGGTGAATCACAGAAACAGGTGGAGTTGTCAAACAAAGGAATCTTTGTTTACAACATACAAGGAGTTCACAGGGAATAAGTTCCAAAGCCTTGACTGTTTGAACAGGAGAGAGATTTTTATTTAGTATTTAAAATGAATACTCAGAAGGGAGAGTTTTATTATCCCATGTATGGTTGGTCATAAGGTTGTGGATGCATGCACATCCACATATGTATTTGTGCAATATGTATTGCATGTTCACCTGAATGAAGCTTGTATTCCACCGAGGGCAGAAACGTCAACGTTAGAATAAAGCAGAGGTAACTGTTGGACAAGGGAAAGGGACTCTGCAGGCTTCAAGAGCAGATAGAAACTAGATGGGGTCTTGGGCTCATTTTCTGGGAAAAGGAATGCAAGGCCTTGATTGCTTTTGAAATAGCACTAGGAGTTTTACCACTGATTTATTGTCTCAATAGCTTAGGCTATTTCCTGGTCTGGTGGTGACTGTTAGTTTTCCCATTGCCTTGTTCCCTCAAAATCCTTAAGGAGTGAGGTTTTTGCATTTCTTTTTAAGAACCTCCCAGGAAGTTTTGGAAGAAGTGTGCTTGGGCAAGTACACAGGTGGGGTATAGATCATTGAAAATAGCTGGGGACAAAAAATGACTTTTCTTATGTCAGGAAAATTTTTCTCTTCTTTAATTTTCTAGGAACCTCTAACTCTTTCTGCTGATGTTACCAGCAGGCATCTGAGATATTACTGATTGTTCTCTTGAACCTAAGGAAAAAGAAATGTAGAAAGCAAAAGACAAAACTTTAAAATCTATCCTGCAACTCATCAATTCACTGCAGCCACCTCTCTGCCTTTCCCTTTCTCTTTTTCTCTCTTTCTCTTTCTCTCTCACTTTCTCTCTCACATACGCACAACACACTCAAATCAACTTAAAACAATTTTTAATTTTCCCTATTCCATTTTAATATACTTGAGGCATGATCATTTTCTTAGTAAATACAAGGAAAAAAAATCTAGGATTCCATCATTCTGTGTGATTAAAGTATTGAGGAATTTACTTCCAATAGCACTTATAAAAACATATTTTATTTATGTAATATTATATAATCAGGTGCCTGCATTTTTCTTATTCTCTAACTAGTGTTATTTGGCAATTAATATTTTGTCAATCAATATTCCCCTATACCTGAATGTGTGGGCAGTGAGAGATGAGTTAGAGGCAAGGATGGTGAACACTCCCAACAACTGCAGACTACATATATCTTAAGCCATGATTTTCTTTGCAAAGGTCAACATTGATAATGTTGTAGTCATACCTCCGTGTACCAGGAAAGAAGTAGCATATTTCTTGAAAGACACAGCTATCAAAGCTCCATTGAGAAACCGTAAAGATGGAGAAGGGATTTGCAAATTAAATATCTGATAATGGACATCTACTCTGATTATTTAAAAATGAATAAAAATAAAAAACCTTACTAATAACCAAACAGAGTATCCAATTTTACATGTGAAGGAAATAATGGAAGAGACATGTCACCAAAAGTATATGGATGGCTTATAGGCACATGGCCAATTTCTCAACATTTAAACATTAAAGAAATAAAAATTAAAATCATAATGAGACATGCTTACATATCTATTAGAATGGCTAAAATTATAAAGGCTAATTGTACTTGGTCTGAGCTAGATTGAGAAGCAACAAAAAATCTAAACTGTTGTTGGCATATATCATGATACAACCACTTTGGAAAATAGTTTCAAAATTTTTTTAAATGAAAAATATGTTGCAGTTACACAAATAGCCATTTTATTCTAGGCATTTAACCAAGAAAAACAAACCCTATGTTCATACAAGGACTTGTATATGAATTTCATAGCAGCTTTATTTTTAAGAATTGAAAACAGTGGAAATGTTCATCAATGTCCATCAATAGAGCAAAGACAATTGGAGAATCTCAAAGTAATGATGCTGAGAAAAGAAAATCCAGGCAATGAATAGTATATACTGTGTGATTCCATGACTACAAAAAATCTAAAATACAAATTTATATATAGTCACAGTCATCAAATATATGGTGTGATTTTAGTGCCTTCTTCTGTGCTCCCATAGCTTCCTACACTTGAATCTCCGAGCATTTCTTACACCATGTGAAAATATGAACTCTTTCTCTTTATTCTGTCTTACTAGAATAAGAATCCTTGAAAGTTTATGGACATTTGAACTCTCAGTTATTAGCAAAAATTCTATCACACAGTAAGTTTCCAAATATAAAAGCCAGAGTTTTACAATGACTTCTAAGCTTTACATGATCTAGCCACTCATTTAACCTCTGTGACCTCTTTCCCTGCTACTCTTCAGTCACTCACAATGGCCTTCTTGCTATTCCTCAGATATGCCAGGCATGATCCAACCTTATGGCCTTCAAGATAGCCAATTCCTTTGTCTGGAGTGACCTTATTGCTGATAGTTCTGCGCAAATTCATCACCTTTCCATACATTTGTTCAATTGTCAGCTTCATTGTAACTGCCCTGATCTTTCTATTAAAAATTTTAACTCCCCATCCCCTGCCTAGCAACCTTGATTTTTCTCACCCTGATCGAATTTTTCTTTTTCCCCATTGTACTCTTCCTTTTTGAATGCACTATGCCATTTTTATTAAGGTTTATAGCTTTGAATTGTCTCACCCATTAAAATAAAAGTTCTACAAAGCCAAGTATTTCATTTACCAGTGTAGTCTGAAGTAATATCTGCCATATAATAGTTCAGTACACAACTGGTAAATTTCAAAATAAATTAATGTTGAGAGTATACTGAATTTCATAAGTCATTTCAATATTTTTTTCCAAAAAAATAAACTACGTAAAACATACCTTAAATTTACTTTCAAAATATTTTATAGCATATAATGGACAATATACATAAGCCTTAAAGAAACAATCCTATAATTAACCATTTCATACCTACTTAAAAACTGCATAATACCACACTCTTAGATCCTCTTTGAATGCTCTAAAATAACCCTTCAAAGGAAATACATTTTTAAAAATCACAGATTTGGGGCACCTGGGTGGCTCAGTGGGTTAAGCCGCTGCCTTCGGCTCAGGTCATGATCTCAGGGTCCTGGGATCGAGTCCCGCATCGGGCTCTCTGCTCAGCAGGGAGCCTGCTTCCTCCTCTCTCACTGCCTGCCTCTCTGCCTACTTGTGATCTCTCTCTGTCAAATAAATAAATAAAATCTTTAAAAATAAAAATAAAAATAAAAATAAAAATCACAGATTTTTTGGCAAATAATTTAATCAAATAAAAGTTTCATTCATCTATGTAGATCATAATAAATGTTTTTAATAAGCATGAAATTATAACTCTGAAGTGTGCTAAAATGAAACCACCTGCTAAGGGTGAGAGAACAAAAATAAACATCCTTTTTCCAAATAAGAGGAATTTATTACCTTTGAATCAAAGCATGTGGATTTGTTTTAACTGGCAATAAAGCAATATGGAGACACAAACCATAGAAAGTCATATTTTAGATTTCCAAAAGACTTCTAAGTGAAGAGTATACATTTTTTAATTGCTACATAATGCTACATAATGACAAGATGACAGGTTGTGACAAATAGCATTTTAAAAGCTCTACTCATAATGGAACGGAAGATGTCATTTCCCTATAATTTTATATATGTCTTTAATTTACTATATCTGGATACAACATATTACCAAACAGATGTTCATCAAAGACTAAATCATTTTTAATGGAACATAATAATTTGAACCTACATCTATTAATCATTTTTTTCGATCTAACATTTATAGTCTCGCTAAACATTTTATCAGTTGTTGACAAAATTCAAAATAAATAGGATAAAAAGTCGTGTTTGGGGGCGCCTGGGTGGCTCAGTGGGTTAAGCCGCTGCCTTCGGCTCAGGTCATGATCTCAGGGTCCTGGGATCGAGTCCCGCATCGGGCTCTCTGCTCAGCAGGGAGCCTGCTTCCTCCTCTCTCTCTGCCTGCCTCTCTGCCTACTTGTGATCTCTCTCTGTCAAATAAATAAATAAAATCTTTAAAAAAAAAAGTCGTGTTTGGAAAAGTAGATTTCTTTTCAAATTGGCATTTAAATGAAAATATTTGCTGATATTTTTAAAACTTTAAATGTAATTTTATATATATCTGACCTATCAGATGATATAAAATTTTTGGAGAAAATATGACATATTTTTTTATCTTGGTTGAAGGTATTAATAAAGAGCAACTGTTTGTATTATTTGTATTGTGATATCTTAGTTAATAAACATGAATAACTGGTATAAAATATGTTTTTTTAAAAATTTTATTTATTTACTTGACAGAGATCATAGGAAAGCAGAGAGGCAGCCAGAGAGAGAGGAATGGAAGCATGCTCCCAGCTGAGAAGAGAGCCCACTGTGGGACTCAATCCCAGGAACCTGGAATCATGACCTGAGCCGAAGGCAGAGATTTTAACCCACTGAGCCACCCAGGCGCCCTAAAATATGTTTTTTTTTTTTAATATAGAAGTATAGTTCTTGCCAAAATATGGAACTAGCTGGAACTGAATGCCTCCTTCAAAGTCAGCTCTGGAGAAATTATGCAAGTGTAATATGGAACTATTTCAGATATTAACCAAAAACAAAGAAATGATGATAAACGCCTTAAAATACTCAAAGTTGCCCTTGACTGGTATGTTTCAAGCTCTATTCCTGGTTTGAAGACAGGTTTTAACAGGCCTGTCACTGTAGAAATCCGCTGGATGTTTAGAGGCTATCAGAACTGTACAAAACCTTGAAGGGGTAAAGACTTGAAAATTCTTTAGAGAGATTAGCTCCCTAAGGCATTATTCCTCCACACATTTTCCTCCAATCAATTAAGACTGATGGATGAGGGGCACCTGAGTGGCTCTCTCATCACGTGGGTGGTGGGTTAAGCCTCTGCCTTCATCTCAAGTCATGGTCTCTGGGTCCTGGGATCCAGCCCCACATCGGGCACTGCTCAAAAGGAAGCCTGCTTCCCTCCCTGCTTGCCTGCCTCTCTGCTTACTTGTGATCTCTCTCTCTCGCTCTCTTTCTCTCTCTCTGTGTCCAATAAATAAATAAAATCTTTTAAAAAAGGCTGATGGATGATAAATTATGAAAACTGCTCCCTCCAAATGATGCTTCTTCATAAGGATTTAAGAATTTAAAATTGAAACTTGACCGTAGGATTTATCTTATAGAATAACATCAAGTGAAGGCAGTTATTATTAGTTCTGAAGTATTGGTGATTCTGAATTCTTGGCCTCATTAGTAAATTTATTTTTAAATTCTCCCATGGAGTGGTGATTGGCCTTCAGTCTTTCATTGATATACATCATTGGGTCAAATGAGATGTGTGTGCCCAGAACTATATATAATCTTTTTTGTATTTCACTGGAGATGGCATTTCTGAGTTTTGTTCAATTGAATTTGAAAAAATGTTTTAATAGTCACTTCTAGAGTTGGCCCTGGAGAATATCTTCCTTTTTTTCTCTTCTCGATTCTCTGAAAAACCCTGACCAATTCACATTATCACAGTGATATCACATTTCAAGTTTTTCCAAACACTATAGCTGCAAAATAGAAGGAAGCTACTCAGAATGGAATACTATTGTGAATGATTGAGAAAGAAAACATTATTATAATTAAGCTACCAGGTTTCAATGTATTTTATTGTTGCTTAGGAAATCCTAGCATACCCAGACTTTACAGAGATTTGATGATCCTAAGAAGAGCTGAACTTATGGACCAAAATAACTATGCACATAAAAAGTACAATTACTTACCTAAAAAATATGATGTGGTTAACTTTATATGCCAATCCAAGTGTTATTGGAACAGGAATTTAAAAAATAGCTTAGGGGCGCCTAGGTGGCGCAGTGGATTAAGCCACTGCCTTCAGCTCAGGTTATAATCTCAGGGTCCTGGGATCAAGTCCTGCATCAGGCTCTCTGCTCAGCAGGGAGTCTGCTTCCCTCTCTCTCTCTCTCTCTCTCTCTGCTTGCCCTCCGTCTACTTGTGATCTCTCTCTGTCAAATAAATAAATAAAGAAAAACTTAAAAAAAAAAGAATGACTGTACTTTTAAAAAATAGCTTAAAAGCGGCGCCTGGGTGGCTCAGTGGGTTAAGCCGCTGCCTTCCGTTCAGGTCATGATCTCAGAGTCCTGAATCAAGCCCCACAACGGGCTTTCTGCTCAGCAGGTAGCCTGCTTCCCTTCCTCTCTTTCTGCCCGCCTCTCTGCCTACTTGTGATCTCTCACTGTCAAATAAATAAATAAAATATTTTTAAAAATAGCTTAAAAGTATATGATAAAATAATGATATACATATACAAGGAAAAGAAAGATACTATACTGTGAATATAAATTAAGTGAAAATTGTTGAAATAAAGAATACAATAAATGGAGACTAAGATGAATATAGCTGTAAAATGAATAAATGAGTTGGGAAAAACAAACAAACAAATTAATGACTTCTGCCCAAATACAGCAGAAGAGAAAAAAAAATAAAGAAAATATTTAAATAAGTACTGAGATAAATTTTGGAGAATTAAAGAAAGATAAAAGATACCAGACTTAAAATGATGCCAAACATGAGATATCAGAAACAAAACAAAACAAAAACTACACACACTAAAAACCACTCGTATACATTATGGTGAGTTTTAAGAATATCAAAAACAGAGAAGAGCATAAATGATGCCCAAGAGAAGAACAGATCACCTAAAATGTACAAGAATAATACTGACAGCACAATTCTCAATAGTAATAGCATATAAAGAGACAGCTGGGAGTTTTTATAGATGGAAAAGATATTTGAAACTAGGTATTATACATCAATCCAAATTATTGATTAAATTTGAGAGCACAGTAAAAATACAATGAAGCATGTTAGGTCTTAGAACATTTATCACACAGAGACACACATTTTGGAAAACTTCCTTGGAAGACAGCTCAATTTAGATCGAGAAAACAGAATTATGTACTCAAAGGCACATTTTGAAGGAAGGATTGAATATAGTCTGCACTGCAAATATTCTTTAATCGTATGTTCTGAATTTCCTAAATTTAAGAAGTATTTGTTCAAATATTTACCTTTAAATAAATCCTAGGAGACTTTTTCTTGGATTCTGGAAAATCAGTCCATTTGGATACAAATCTTTTTGTCACTGATGGAAATTTTGATAGCCCTTAACTGTGGAATGCCTAATGTATTGTTACAGCAATTGTGATTTGCCAATACATGGGTGATGTGTGTGTGTTGTGTGTGTTTATTTTTATTTTTGATGGTTTAACTCTTCTATGAGATTTTTAAGTAGACATGATTTTAATAAATTATGATTTGTTGAAATTTATCTGAGGTCATATATAATAAAATGAAATTTGTGTGAACTAAAGAAGTGCATCTCCATTTTTTTTTGTTTCAAGAGTAGACTGGTCTTTAAAAATTGTCCAAAGAAGTACATTATATTCATTATTAAATTTGATAATATACAATAAAGTATTTATGGTCATATTGGACCATATCAAATTCTACTATTAATTCATATTAATAATTACCATAAGAGGAAAAAGGGATATTTTTCAAAATAATAAAAAATTAGCATATTTTTCAGAATATGATATAGTGTTATTCACTGAACTGAGGGAACAAATGTCAAAGTCTAACACAGTTTACAGAATGTTTTAACATAAATTGAAATTTAAATCTGACCAAATTTCACAGTTTTAAGTAAAATGATAGCACTTTATATCCTTGAAAAGTGGTAAGTGACCCAAAACATGGCTTAGAAAAACAAATTTAACACTACACTAGTCTGAGATGGTTAAGTTATGGTACAACTTGCCATTGTGTATCATCAAATGGTATATTTTTTTCTTTTGGGCTTGTCATTATATTTTATTTTAGCCATTCTGGTAAGTGTGTAGTGATATCTCAGTGTCATTTTAATTGCATTTCCTTGATGTCTAATTATGTCAAAATATATTACTTTGATGTTTAATGCTCTGAGCTTTCTCAGTTCAAGACCATGAAGCCATTTAGGAAAAATACAGTTGCAGAGGCACTCATAGACCAACTCTTATTTCGAAATAAGAAGAAACATTACTACCCATTCCAACAAAAAATAGATTTGTTATGCAGCAGGGATTTTATAAATTACCTGACACAACTTATATAGTAAGATGAAATGGGACAGGCGGCTTCTTGCAGCTATATACAACATCATTTTAATTTCAATTTTCAGTATAATTTTTCCAAGGTATACACAGAATATATATTTAATGTAAATTGTGAACATTTTAAACTCTGTATATGGAAATTAGTCAATTTTAAGTTTATAACAATCAAAATTAACGGAAGTTTATTTTATTTTTTTTTCTTTTTTCTTTTTTCTTTTTTTTTTAATTTTTATTTTTTATAACCATATATTTTTATACCCAGGGGTACAGGTCTGTGAATCACCAGGTTTACACACTTCACAGCACTCTTTAAATTAGTTAGCTTTCTCTGCATTGCAAGACAGAATAATCAAGAATTGGTAAGAAAAAAGTAATCTCTGTAAAATTACCGGGGGTGCATTATAAAGTGTTCAGTAACCGATCAAACTCACAATTTGGATTGAATGGCAAGTGATTTTTGAAATCTGGAACTCATTGTCAATTTTTTTTTCTTCATTGTGTCTTAATAAATTACTGTGTTCATTTGCATGGAAGTGAAGAAAAATGCATGACATTTCATCTCAACACTAACACCTTTAACTGGCAACTCTGAATGTACTTTACAGCAGTGTAACAAAGTAAAGATCAATGATGTTTCATGAAAGATTTGTTATAATTCTCAAGGAGATAGGGAGTTTGTGCAAAAATGCAAATCACTTTGCGACTAAACACATTGTTTATTTCAGCTAATTTTAAGAAAATATGCTGAGAATCTCTCAAAAAAGGAAGCAATGATTTAGGTTTGCCTTCAAAATCCTTATCTAATCCTGAACCAACAGCACATAGTTCAAAGAGCAACTAATTTGAGTAGCTCCAATTTACACATTTCCTAACAATGCTTAATTTAGTGGAATTTCTGTCCAATTATGGTAATTTGATGTAATGAAAGACAAAAGTTCAAAAAGATCATCCTTAATTTATATAGATGCCAAACTCTGCATTTTCTGAATGACGCCCAGGAACGTATTTTCAAAAACAAACAAACAATGCCAGAACCACTATTAGGTCATCTCTAGGCAGAAAGTGACTCAGAGCTTACATTACTCTCTCCCTGAAAGTATACTGTAGGCACTGAAACTACTACCCTGAGTCTGTGCTATCAAATTCCTTAAGTTAGAAAGTTTTAAAACCCGTCTGTGTGGGAGTATTTCATTTACAGATAGAGATTTGGTTGTTTATACATTTTCATACTTGATTTTTAGGATGTAATAACTATGTTTTAAAATTCATGGTGGTTTTGAATACTGTTGGATAATTGTGCTAAAATGGTATATCCATTCCTCCTAGGAAACAGAAATTATAGAAAGGTAGTGCTTTTCAAATCTGACATCTTTGAGTCATTGCAGTTTCATATAAATGCAATAGGAAAAGTGTCATTCATGTTTATGATATTTTCTATAAATAAATTAGAATGTACTGGAGGCCTGATATAAAGTGGGATGCCTAAACTTCAGTAAGATCTTGTTTTCAATTCAAAATAAATTTTATTTTTTATTTTTTTATAATGTCCCTCAATTTCAGATAAGCACCCCCATAAGGTGGACTCCGTTTTTTTTAAGATTTTATTTATTTTATTTGACAGATAGAGATCACAAGTAGGCAGAGAGGCAGGCAGAGAGAGAGGGAAGAGGAAGCAGGCTCCCTGCTAGGCAGAGAGCCCGATGCGGGGCTCGATCCCAGGACCCTGGGATCATGACCTGAGCCAAAGGCAGAGGCTTTAACCCACTGAGCCACCCAGGCGCCCCCAAAATAAATTTTAAATTGAATTATGCACCTCTAAGTTCAGAGACAATAAACATCAACCAACACAATTAATAAGTTCTATTTCTTGAAATTTCGGGAACATTGATAGTCTCATCTCCTGGAAGAACAACAGCTAAAATTTTTGGTCATGGATTCTTGCTAAAATATCACTTTCCCAAAGAAAATTAATGTTAGGAATTTTCATTGATTGTTATTGATCATGAAGAATATAACAACCACGATAAAAAGAGTAGGAAAAACATGATATCTCATCTGTAAGGGCATGTGGAAAGTAGGAAATGCTAATAAAAATAACTACCATTATTTCCTAAGTTAACATAATATAACAGAACAAAAATATTTCAAAACAATGTTTTCTTTTTTTTTAAGATTTTATTTATTTATTTGACAGAGAGAGATCACAAGTAGGCAGAGAGGCAGGCAGAAAGAGAGGAGGAAGCAGGCACCCTGCTGAGCAGAGAGTCCAATGTGGGACTCGATCCCAGGACTCTGAGATTATGACCTGAGCGGAAGGCAGCGGCTTAACCCACTGAGCCACCCAGGCGCCCCCATAACAATATTTTCTAGGCTCATTCTGATAACTCTTTTCTACATTCAAATTTAAAGGTTGAGGCATGTGATATATATTACACAAAAACATCCCAAGGAATTCGTTAAAAAAAAACTTTAATAAAGAACAAATCCAAAGGAATTTCTTTTCTAATTTAATTCACAAATTATGAATCGTCTTACCTATTTCATCACAGTGTATCAGGCACCAATAATATTTTTTAATCGTCACACCTGATGCAATAGTTATCATCTTTCAGACATACTGATCACGAACAAGCAAATAAACAAGAGCACCGTAGCTTAAGATCTACCTGCATAAATATAGGCTACTTCAGACAATCTCTTCACCACAACATAGAAATGAATAGAAATCATACATGCTCTGTATGGACATACAGATGAGATAGAAGGGGATGGATGTTAATATATGCAGAATCTTTATTAATTACATTGTAAACCATAATATGGAAAAACAGAATACAATTTTAGAAATACCCAGGTCACCATCATTGTTTTATTTTTATATGTGTAGATAAGGAGTTTAATAAACAATGCATGACTATTCAACTCCTTATATTTTGAAAATTTTAGTAAAAGTAACAAACCTAGCACCTAGAAAATTATACTTATCTGCAACATACAGCTTTGCCAGCATGGTAGAGGAAAAGCAAAACAAAATAAGTAAGAAAAGTTTAACATTTCACAAGAGATTTGCTTTTATTTTTTATTTATTATTTTTTATTTTTCATTAATTATTTACTTCTATTTTCTACTTTATTTTAATGAAAATGTCATGACCATAACATAAGAGCAGAATAAAACCAACATGAGAAATTATTTTTTCATAAGTTAAAATAAACTAGCTTGGTGATTAATTCAAAATATATTACAAACTTCAGTGTTCTTGAAGTAAGTATCACTGCATAAACAAATGAGTCAGGAGTCATAAACTAATGATGATTCTAAATGTTATTTAGAGAGACATTCTGTACTTAATATATTTCAAATATTCTACACAAGGCAAAGTGGATCCAAGTAATCTGTAGGCAAAATAAGATTTTAGAGTAGTATATATTTCCAACAGTACTTATAAAATATTACCTTTATGTAAGGCATCATCCTGGACTTTGTGGAAAACACACAAAGGAGTAAGAAGTGGCCCTTCAAGAAACATATACAATATCAAGGTTTAACATGAAGCAGCATGTCTTCTCTAAGTAAAAAAAAAAAAAAAAAAACATTGTACCAACTGACTTTACTGAAACTTTATATTTATTGCTCTCATTTTAGGTCATAGTGTCCTTCTGCATGCAGGCTGCTATAACGGACATGATATAGACTTAATAGCTTATAAAGAACAGGAATTTATTTCTCACAGTTCTAGAACGGAGAAGTTCAAGATTAAGGAATGGGCAGATCCAGGGAGAGCCCACTTCCTCATAGATGGCTATCTTCTCACTGTAAACGTACATGATGAATGAATCAAGAGAACTCACTGGGGTCTCCTTTAAAAGGACTGTAATCCCACTTATGACCTAATCACCTCCCAAAGGCCCCTAAGTTTTAATACTATCACTTCCAGAGTTAGATTCCATAATATGATTTTGGGAGACATAAACATTCACACCATAGTATATATAAACAAAAAAGACACAAAAACAACAAACAAAAAAATTATTTTAACTACCTATTATTTTCAACTACATAAACTTTTAATTTGTTTCTATATAATATTAAATAACTCATTTGAGTGATTCACTTATATCCAATGCATCTGAGTGCAAGTAAATTTGCTTACCCAGCATATCCAGAAGCATATTTCTTCAGACTATCCCATTCCCCACCTTACAGGATTTACCACAATTAGGAGACAGGGGATAGAGGATAGATAGATAGATGTATACATAAACACACTTGTACATACACATATGCATATTTTTTCCTGTTAATGATACTCATGCAAATAAAATTTAAGCTCAAGGAAACCTGTCTTGTGTGTTACTTAATATCCAGTTTTTAGTCAACATCCAAAAACAAATAATCCAATAAAACCATGGATAGAAGACATGAACAAGTGTTTCCCCAAAGCACACATTCAAATGTTCAGTAGATACATGAAAAGATGTCCATCATCATGTATCATCAGGAAATTGCAAAGCAAAACTAGAAAGAGATACCACCTCACACCTGTCAGAATGGCTAAAATCAACACTACAAGAAACAAAAGGTGTTGGAGAGGATGTGAAAAAGTAACACTTGTGGGGGCTGCCTGGGTGGCTCAGTGGGTTAAGCCTCTGCCTTCAGCTCAGGTCATGATCTCAGGGTCCTGGGATCAAGTCCCACATCGGGCTCTCTGCCAGGCATGGAGCCTGCTCCCTCCTCTCTCTCTCTCTACTTGTGATCTCTCTCTGTCAAATGAATAAAATCTTTAAAAAAAAAGTAACAATTGTGAACTGTTGGTGGTGATGCAAACTGATACAGCCATATTTTAAAACAGTATGGAATTTCCATAAAATTTAAAAATAGAAGTCCTTTGTGATCCAACAATCCTGTTGGTGTGTATTTACCCAATGAATATAAGAAAACTTATTCAAAGGGATGCTAGCACCCCTATGTTTATAGCAGCATTATTTATAAAGCTAAGATATGGAAAGCGCCCAAGTATCCATCAATTGATGAATAAATAAAGAATAAGTGGTATGTATATACAATGGAATATTATCCTGCCATAAAAAAGACTGAAATCTTGCCATTTGCAATAACATGGTTGGAACTAGACAGTATAATGCTAAAAGTGAAATAAGTCAGTCAGAGAAAGACAAATACCTTTACTCATATATGGAATAAAAGAAACAAAACAAACAAGCAAAGGGGAAATAATAAGACATAGAAAGAGAAACAAAGCAAGAAACAGACATTTCATTACGGAGAACAAACTGATGGTTACTTGAGGGGATCTGAAAGGAGTGATGGATTAAATAAGTGATGGTGGTTAATTAGAGCACTTGTCATGATGAGCACTGAGTGCTATATGTTATATTATACACATGAAACTAATACAACCATATATGTTAACTAACTGGATTTCAAATGAAAATTTTTTAAAATCCCAGTTTTTAGCTCACATTCTGGCTTACAAAAGGGATTTAGTCAGGAATTTGGAGATTAGTTAATGAACAAAAAAGTGGTGAACAGGCAGTTGTTAGATAAAATTACTATCCTTTCTGGCATTATCTTATACCTTTTATCTAGAAGTATTTTTAGCACTTTAGACTCTTCCTATTTTATTTTGAGTCATTAAACAAAAATTTCCTCAAAGGACCTTAGACTCCATCCAATTTGAGCAACAGTGTGAGAGAGGAAATGGTGTCAGGAGGAAAAAAAAAAAAAAGATGAATCTACTTTTGTTTACTAGTGAATTCATAGTTCTTCCACAGAAGAAGCTCTAAATGGTCAGGGCTCCAGCTTTATATGTGTTCAGTCATATGTTCAGAAGTAGGTAACACTATCAAAAAATATAAAGCACCTGAGATTATTTTCCCTTATTTGAAAGCTGGTGTATGAGTCTGCCGTAGTTTCTTGGGTGTTGATAGAAGACGCAGACTCATGGTTCAGAAATAATATAGTTTATTATTCACAGCAATAGAGGTAGCCAGAATATTAACAGTATTTGTGTGTGTGTGTGTATTTGTGTTTGTGTGTGTGTGTGTTTGTGTAGGGGTGGGAGTTATATATCAGTTCTGAGCCTCAGTTCCCACAAGAAGAATCAAAACAGAGGCAGATAATATTTGCAAACACAACAGGTTAAGTTAAAAAAAAAGATACTATTTCTGTCTTCCAAGTCTATTCAATACAACCATCTTCAAAGGATGGCCTAGAACAAATAATAAATGCAGAAATGTAAGCAACCAATTGAAAAGTGTCTCCCAAGAAACACACTTTGAGAGTCTTCATTTGACAAAAATACTATAGGATATTACATGGATCAGGTGCATTGAATACTGGAAGGTTAAAATTACAAGGGACCAAATATTTTTAAGCAGTTCTGGCATCCAGTAGAGTTCAAATAGGTTTTATAAGATTGAGGAAAGAAGCCATCAAAACCTGGGCCCAGGGGCCCCTGGGTAGCTCAGTGGGTTAAGCCTCTGCCTTCGGCTCAGGCCATGATCTCAGGATCCTGGGATCAAGCTCGGCATCAGGCTCTCTGTTCAGCAGGGAGCCTGCTTCCCCCCCCACCCTCTGCCTCTTTGCCTACTTGTGGTCTCTGTCTGTCAAATAAATAAATAAAATCTTAAAACAAAGCAAAACAAAACAAAAATCCTGGGCCCAATTTTCCCAAAAGTATGATTCTGATTCTAGTCTCTATGATGTTATCCCTTGAAGACAATGCCTCTAATTGAGTTGAATTAGTTTGCTAAAGAGCATACCCCCATTTGTTGTAGGAGATGAACAATATGCAAGAGGCAAAATGCCACATGGAAGCCACCTGGTCTTCAGTGGAATATAGAATCAGTTCCTTTGGGATGAATTTGTTCCACATTTGACTTCCCACTTAAGGGAAAATAAGAGTGCCTTCTAATAGATTTTAAATAGGAAATGACAACGGAAGCTTATACAAGATTATAAAATGGGAAATTTCATTTAGATAAGCAATCATTTCAAAGTCATCTTCTTAATATTACAGACTCTTCACATAATCATAATTTTATTTTGGTATTATATGGTAATTTCAAATATAGTAAATATAAAGAATTTACCTCTGTAATTATAGCGAGTCTGGTCATAGTTTAATGGCAACAAAACTTCAATTTATAAGTATGGTCTACCAATTATTAATACATTTGGAAATGGTGTGTCATCTTCACTCCACTTGTCTCACTAAAACAGTGAGCCAAAAAAAGTAGGTCCAAGCTGTTTACTATGGTCAAATGGGTTGCTTTTGCACTTGGTAAAGAAGCAGTCATATTTTGGAAGAAGAAACTGAGGCTATTAATATTTTCAACTTATTTTCAGAAAAGGAAAGAAAGGATAATCTAAGCTAAAGCCAAAATCTTACACAAGGTGGCAGGAGAATGATCTTTTCCCAGATAAAGGGTTTTTCATCTTAGCCATGTTAGGAGGAAGAAGAGATGAGACATTGTGGACTTGACTAACGTTTGTACACTGTTCAAAAAGTTTTCAAAATAATGTGTATTATTTTTCTTCTTTTAGTTGAGACAAAAACAAACAAAGAAACAAAAAACACTAATGAGCTTACTCTTAAAAGGAGGTAAACAAGAAACTAGCAAAGATTGAGTGTTAGGTATTGTCCCCCTCCTTTTTTTTTTAATTATGTTATGTTAGTTACCATACAATACATCATTAGTTTTTGAAGTAGTGTTCCATGATTCATTGTTTGTGTAAAACACCCAATGCCCCATGCAATATGTGCACTCCTTAATACCCATCACCAGGCTCACCCATCCCCACATCCTTCTCATCTTTAAAACCCTCAGTTTGTTTCTTGGAGTCCATAGTTTTTCACGTTTCATTTCCCCTTCCAATACCCCCACTTCATTTTTCCTTTCCTTCTCCTAATGTCCTCCATGCTATTCCTTAGGTTCCACAAATAAGTGAAACCATATGATGATTGACTTTCACTGCTTGACTTATTTCACTTAACATAATCACCTACATTCCCATCCATGTTGATGCAAAAGTTGGGTATTCATCCTTTCTGATGGCTGAGTGATATTCCATTGTATCCATAGATCTCATCTTCTTTATCCATTTGTCTGTTGAAGGGGATCTTGGCTCTTTCAACAGAATGGCTATAGTGGACATTGCTGCTATGAACACTGGGGTGCATATGGCCCTTCTTTCCAGTAAAATAGAGCTAGCCTATGACCTAGCAATTGCACTACTGAGTATTGACCTCAAAGATACAGATGCAGTGAAAAGAATTAGGTATTCTTAAAGCACAAATGCAGGGGATAGAAGTTATGGTACAGAAGAGGGAAGGGCAACCATATGGCAGAGTAGAATAAAGTAGCTCAGGAAGAAATTAGTCATATCCAGATATTGTAAGGCATGTGGGGTTGGCAGGGAGAGCATGAGAAATCATGAGAGAAGAGAGAGAAAATGGACCAGGCAGGAGAGGTTTATAACATTTTAACATCTAAGGTAAGCATATGCAAAGCAGAATAGGGAAAGAAATAAAAGTTCTTATAAGAATCAATACATAAGGAATAACGTGGAGGACACTGGGAGATGGAGAGAAGTGTGCTGGGGGAAATCGGAGGGAGAGACAAACCATGAGAGACTGTGGACTCTGAGAAACAAACTGAGGGTTTTGAAGAGGAGGGTGGCAGGTGGTTGGGTGAGCCCAGTGGTGGGTATTAAGGAGGGAATTTATTACATGAAGCACTGGGTGTGGTGCATAAACAATGAATTTTGGATCCCTGAAAATAAACTAAAAGAAAAAAAAGACTGACTACAGACATGGACCTCAGTGTAACACAGATATGGAACTCACTGTAATACCAGCCACTTCCCACCGACACACACAGACTATGATAATAATAAATAATAATGCAATTAAGAAAATTGCCTGCCAAATAATTTTTCCTCTTTTTTATTTTTATGATTATTATTTTTATTTTATTTTTAAAGTTTTTATTTAAATTGGAGTTAGTTAAAATAAGGTTAATATTACTTTCAGGTGTACAATATAGTGATCAACACTGCCATACAATGGCTTAAATAAAAAAATGAAAAAAAATTTTTTTAAAGATTTTATTTTTAAATAAAACCTCTACACCCAAGGTGGATTTCAAACGTACAACTCCAAGATCAAGATTTATATATTTTACTGACTGTTCCAGCCAGGCACCCCAACAAATAAAAATTTTATAAAATTGTTGAGTTTGTGGGAGTCTCATTTGCTTAGTCAGTTAAGTGTCTGCCTTTGGTTCAGATCAGGATCTCAAGAGTCCTGGGATCGAGCCCCATATTGCTCATGCTCTCTCTCTCTCTCTCTCTGGCTTTTGCTCTTAAATAAATAAATAAAATATTTTTTAAAAAATTGTTGAGTTTGTTTAACTAGTTTTAAACTAGTAGACAGAGATGAAGATAAAGTATGATGTAATGGCACGGAAAAATACAACTTACACGTTTTAAAAAAAAATGTGCAATGCAAGTTACCTCACTTCTTTTATCACCACACTGGGACTTTCCCTACTGAGTTGTTGTAATGTAAGGACCTATTTTATATTTTTATATTTTAGCAAGAGGCTTTCATTGAGGTTAACCCTTAAACTGTCCTTGTTCCCCTTCCCCCAGGGGATTCACTTAAAAACAAGTCCTGGAAATCAGCTCCAGGTAACAAAGCCCATATACAAGGGTGGGTCAGGCCAGGTGGAGACATCAATCAGCGGGAGGGGGGGGGCGGCGTTTGCATATTGTCTCCCTAGATACTAAGGAGTATGCCCCACTCCTCTGCTCTTTGGGAACCTTTTTGGCACTAATCCTAATCAAGGTGTAATAGGCTGGGTCAAATGTCTATACTAGGGTAAATTGAACCTCAATTGGTCACCTAGCCTCACTGTGGAGTTTCCTGTGTGTGTTAAAATCTCATTGGTCACCTGTGCGTGGCCAGGCCTGACTGCATGGCCTTTGCCCTTAAAAGCTAGACTGTGAAACAGCAAAGGGTTGCCTTCTCTCATAAGAGGTGTGGCCCCAAACGTTCGGTTAGATTCTTGATGCTTCGCATGAAATAAAGCTTTCCTTGACCTTTGCTTTACATCAGTCTCGCTCCTTTAATCATAGACCCATTATTGGGGCATAACAGTATTAATCTTAAAGTTATAAGTCCACAATGCATCCATCATCCATTCTACCCCTTAACATTCCCCTTTGGACAGATCCATGATCTAGAACAAGCCTTATTTTATAGTGCCTTGTAGGAGATTTTTGCTGCTGCCTAAATTGCCTACTTTCCTCTCACCATTACCACGGAAATTGGGTCCACTGAAACAAAGGGGTAGTGTAAGAAATTAACACTTCCATAAATCTCTTTAAATAATAAAGTATAAGATAGTGATACCTTTTTTTCTGCCACATAACCAATTCTTGCAAGAATAAGGTCATATAAAAGAATTTACAACACATGCTAGCATTATCCTACTGGACCCAGATCATTTGTATGTTTCTCTGTCTCTGAGAAATGTAGTTATTTACATGACTGAAACCTGAAAATTGTTTGATATGACCACTAATATCACCTTCTTTTTTTAAAGCCTGTTTAAGGCTTCTGTAATACATAGGTTTTTTAAAAACTTATTAAGCATCTTGTATATATCAAACACTTTAAAAATCTCTGCTTTAAAAAAAAAAAAACTCTACCTCAATGGAACTTTGAGTCTGAAAAAGATACAGGCAATATACAAGGCAACAGATAGAATAATTATATATTTGATTATATACTCTGAGGATGTCACATTAAATTGATATGAAAACGATCAGAAGGATCTGGATTTTTTGTCAAAATTTTTTGCCTTACAAAGAAATTGATATTTAGGGAAAGTTGTTACTGAAAGAGGTCCTGTGTCAACCAAAAATGTTAAACCATGATCTCGCTAAATTCTCCAGTTGTGATCATTGCTTTGTTTAGCTGTCTTCTATTAAGACTGAATTTAGTAATTCAGTCTCAGATTTCAGTAAGTCTTTTTTTAAAAGATTTTATTTATTTATTAGAGAGAGAGAGGGAGGGGCAGAGGGAGAGGAAGAACCAGACTCCTTGCTGAGCAGGCAGCTGATGCAGGACTGGATCCTAGTACCCTGGCATCATGACCTAAGCTGAAGGAAGACACTTAACCAACTGAGCCACCCAGGCACTCTAGACTGTAAACTTCTTAAAGGTAAAAAAGTTTATTCTTCTAGTAGTTCCACAGACATTTCTAACATCCATAAGAAAGCATGTACTGATGTAAAATGCCAGCAAATCAAATTATTTAAAAAAGAAAGAAAGAAAGAAAAGATATATCTGGATAAAGAGAAAAACAGAAAATCTAATAATACATTGAATTATTAGAGCAAAGAGTGGAGGAAGAGAAAATAAATATGAAATAGAGATTTCCACTAAAAGAAAAAAATTGAATAAGGCAGGAGATTTAGAAAATTATTATGACAGACTTGAGAAAAAAATAAAATAGGAATTTTTAGAAAATAGCAATAAATGAAAAGGTAAATTGTTCCTACCTTTATAATATTAGCTGTTTGTTGTTGTTGTTGTTGCTAATTTACCTATTTAAGCTAATAAACAAAGAAAGGTTTCATTTAGGAATAAGGTTTCTATGTATATATATATATATATATATATATATATATATATATATATTTGCATTTAGGGATAAGGTATATATATATATATATTTTAATTTTAATTGTTAGAAAATGTGTCACAGAAAGTGTTTAAACTTTAAGATACAGATGCAACATGTAATGAACTGCATTGTTTGAACGTCTAATTTGTAAATGCTGTTAGAGGAAACTTGGTGGAAATGTTCCTATGTGCTTGTGTTTCTGGAACTAAGTATATTTATTAATAAGGAATAGTTTAAAATTATGAAATGACCAGGAGTGGACAATTTTCCTAATCCTATCAGCTCTTTGCAGCTCTTTTATTAGCCCCCTTCAGGAATATCAGCTTTTTTATCTAATTAAATTTTATATTAATGTGCTTTTGACTTTTGGCCTTTCTCTTCCATCTGTTCTTTTTTTTCCCCTAAATTACATGTTTCTGTTTAACAGCTACTATCAATTCTTTGATATGAATTCTCAACATCAATTTACTAACTCCAGAGATGAAGGAGCATCAATATTTAGAAGCAAAGAATACAAAGCCTTGGGCATCTGGATGGCTCAGTCACTTAAGCATCTGCCTTCGACTCAGGTGGTGATCTCAGGGTCGTGGGATGGAACCTCAGGTTCAACTTTCTACTCAGCTGGGAGCCTACTTCTCCCTCTCCTTTTGCCTGCAGCTCCCTTTGTTTGCGTTCTCCCTCTCTTTGTCAACTAAATAAAATATAATAAAATAATGTAAATAATACATTTATTTATTTATTAAAATGCAATTATTACACAATACATAATGTATTGCATAATTATAATAATGGTTAAATAATTTATTAAATATTTATATTAAATATATCAATTTAATTAAATAAACATTTTTAGAATTTAAAATATTTCAAATTTAGATTATTAAATATTAAATCATTAATTTAATAAATAAATATCTAAACATAATTAAATAAAATAATTTATTTATTAAAATGAATAAAATAATGTTGTCATTATCTCAGCATGTATTTTTAAATAGTCTAAAAAAAAATCTAATAAAGTCTAAATACATTGAGTTCAGATATTTATACAAGTTAACCCAGACACTCAACCCACAGTTTCAAAACTTTTGGTTTTATCTACTACTCAAAATACGATTTTAATGTATTTATTTGTAACTTTGACATAGCAAGGAAACTTGGAGGAAAAGGAGACATTTGCTTTTAATATTTGAAAATTATTTTGTTGATTTAAAAAAATAAAAACCTTAACACGTGAGCATTTCTTCTTAAATAACACTGTGAAGTTTCTGAGTCGCATTCTATTAAAAGTGCTGATAAAATGGCCTCAGTTACTCATTTAAATTATCAGCTGAAAGGGTAACAAATGAAGTAGAGAGCTTTTTAATTATTTATGAATGTATTGCTTGTGGATGGAGTGCCACATAGAGTTACCTCTCTTTTTGGCTTTGTTTTGTGAGCAGCAGTGGAATCTATGAATGAGATTAAACATAAGGACATTCACAGAAATTCTTAATGAACTTCTGGGGAAGGGCAATAAGTGCAAAAAAAAACTGCAGCAAGACTAATTACAAATTTCAAGTGGTCATCGCTTAATTATAGAAGCTTTTAAGTTCAAGTAATATATCTTTTTCATGAGCCTATCATATTGTATTAATTACCACAAACTGCACTCTTGAACACTTATCTTTTCACATATTTCTTATTCTTAGTACTTAAAATTACCCTTATGATTGATAAGTAAATGGATTTTACTGACAATGCATTTATTTAAATAAATAAATAATGCTGTTTATATATATAAAAACAATTGAATATGTGTATGTGTATAATGATTTTTTTTTCAAATTAACATCTTAGTTCTACCACATTAGTTACAAATAGATATAGACTTTATAGATTCATCAAATATTTTATTCTCAAATTTATATGTCCTTTGTGAAATAAATGAAACTGTATATATTAAATATAATCCTATCACATGTAACAGTTACTAGTGCATCCCAGGACATACATAGGTCAGGTCCTCCTCAAGGCATCACGGATAACTGGATTTAACTTTCTATCCTAGGAGTCTTCTGTATATTTCTGTGGCTTTTATACTACAATCAGGAGGAAGAATTCTTTTGCTAAAAGCTTCCAAATGACTATGCGAGTAGATTATTTGTAGACTAGTGATATAATATTATTATTTAATATGTGAAGCATGATAAAATAAAATGCTATTGCCATATTTAATTTGTTCAGTAAAGCATTCATTTAGTTATCAAGCATTCATTTTCTTTTTTTAAAGATTTTATTTATTTATTTGACAGACAGAGATCACGAGTAGACAGAGAGGCAGGCAGAGAGAAAGGAAGGGGAGCAGGGTACCTGCTGAGCAGAGAGCCTGATGTGGGGCTCTATCCCAGGACTCTGGGATCATGACCTGAGCAGAAGGCAGAGGCTTTAATGCACTGAGCCACCCAAGAGCCCCAAGCATTCATTTTCTTTATACAGAAGAGATAGAACAATATTATATAGTAGAAAATACAGTAAATAATCTAGAAACCTTGATCATTTTGTTTTGGCAATTTTAGAACATAAAATTAGCTAAAGCTCAAGTGCAAGTTATATTTGTATCATAGGAGGAAAAGTTAATTAAAAGTTTGTTTATTACCATAGTTTAACACTTCAACAAAATGATAACGAGTCCAAAATCAATGAATATATGAAGTATACAATAAAAACAATAATCTTGAGTGTATGTGACTCACTGTAGGTATTGATAGGCTAGAAATCAAAGGGAAAGTATCTATAGGGTTTGTTCAGTTCCATGCTCATCAGATTAATAGGCTTTCTCATATTGCTTCCTTCACCACATTAATTTGTCTAATGAAGTTTTCAAGAGTTAAAGACAGTGATAGGTTCATGGCTGGAGAGAAGGTACAGAATCTAAGATAGTTCAGCAGTGCTTATTATTTAAGAGAAAGACAGCACGGGAGGTGAGGGGTATATCATGTATCCTGTTTTCACTCCCTTTGTGGAGCACCTACCCTGGAGGTCATGTAATAATAACCAATGACCAAAAAACAATAAAAAAACCCAAACATCCATGTGGAAGTGCCATCCCTGCCTGGAGATGAGTAGACTGCTCAAACAGATCCTGGGCAGGCATCTCAGCCCAGGCCTGTGCTGGGGAAGCTGGTTCATGGCTTTGGGCGCAATCAGGAAGCCAGCAAACTGACAGGAGAGTGCAGCCAGGGTTAACAGGACTGATGATATTTTTTCAGCCAGGCCGCGGGTGGACACCCGCTCAAGGAGCCAGGCTAGGAGGCTGCCCAGCGCCAGCGCTGGCAAAGCTTGCAGCCCCCGGGGCTTCCCCCCGCGCCCCAGCCAGGGCGGGGCCTCAGGAGGGAGGGGGCGGGGCGGCGCGGAGAAGGGGCTTTGCTAATTGCCAAAGCGAAAAGGGAGCTCGCGGAGGACTCAGGAGGGAAGGGGGCGGGGGCGGGTGGAGGGCGGCGGGGAGAAGGCGCTTTGCTAATTGCCGAAGCTGGAAGTGAGCTCACAGAGGATGTGGCTGTGAGTCTGGGAGGAGGTGGAGGGGCTGGCAGAGGAGGGGCGGGCAGCGCCGCGGTGCTGTGCTGTGGCCCAGTGGGGACTGCAGGACCCACCGGACTCGCCGCCCATACGCTCCCATGTGAGGCTCCGCTGTCCCGCTCCTGCTGCCTGCTGCCCCTCCCTGCCCCAAGGCTTCTCCGGACCACCCTCTGCACAGGGGTAAAGTGACACCGCGCCGCGCCCTCACCTGGAGCAGAAAGCGCGGACCCGACCTGGGGGCGGAGAGGGAGGTTGTGGAGGCCCAGCCTCCCGGAACCCCAGGGCACCGGGACAACCCCGGACGCTGCGCCAAACCCGGGTCCTCATGGGGTCGGGCTGGGGACAGCGCCTTGCGAGGTGCCCCCCGCCAGCAGGCACGCTAGCCCCCATCTTTCCGCAGCCCCATGAGCCCGTGCTGAGGACCCCCTTCCCTCCCCCGCCATGGCCCCGCTGCTTTTGTTCTGGACTTGGGATCCCAGGTGGAAACTAGTCCCTCAGACCTCCCTGGCAGCAAGGAGGGCAGGGAGGGATTCTTGGTTTTCTGCCTTGGCTCCTCCTCTCTCCCCATTCACAAGCCTTTTGGCTTCCCTTTCCTCTCCTCATTGTCAGTTGTCTGAAATGGTTTTCTTCTGCATGTTGACCCAAAGAGCTATTTCATGAATGAATATACACGAAACTGAGTTGGGGCCCACCTGTGAGAGCCCACCTGTAGAGGCCTTTCATTAGAATGGTCTCTGGTTCTAGCCTCAGTTCAGAATACTGCATGTACCTGAGGACCAAGTCCAGATGTTTCTTTCATCTCTGACTTGAATTTGAAATCCTCCTCAGACTTCAGCTTCCAGGATTTCTCCAGTCCTTGCTCTCCCACTGTCTTGCTGGGGATCCGCCATGAGTGTTGAACACAGGAATGAATGAATGATATATACCCCAGACTGCTGGGGCTTTGTCTTCTTTTGCTGAGGTTGGAAAGGCTTGGGAGAGACCCCCTGTATGCAGATAGAGAGCTGCATGCAATTGCTTAGATAAACGTGTTCCCCACTTAATTGCTTGGGCATTGAACATTTCGCCCTTAACCTGTGGCTTGAGTAGTTAGGAGGAGACAATCTGGAGGTGAATCAGAAGATGGCTGAATCCACATGGTGGTGGTCTGGGTTTGGGAGATTTTCCTGTAGATTCAAAGGAAAGATATAAATTCTTCCAGTGGGGAGTGGTAAACTTTTTATCGATGGGAGATGGAAAATAAATGGTCTGGTTAAACTTTCCCGCCCCCTCAAAACCCATTATTTGAAAACACAAAAAGCAAAGTGAAGGGAGAAATCCTCCCACTCCCATTCCCACTCACCTCCATAGCCATCTCCTCTTCCAAGAACCTAACAGACAAGGTGCCAAGAAGTGTTAGGTACCAGCAGTGGTCTCAGATCTCATTCAAGAATCATGGTGAAAGGCTTTCAAATAGATTGTGGGGGAACAGGGGTCCAATTAGGGGGGACAAGTTTAAGGTTTGCCTGGTCCCCTAAAAATTAATGGCACTAGAGAAGATGAGCTTTGGGAACTATAGCTTAATGGATACAATGTGTTAAAAGCTTCAGTGAGTCATGGTGGGAAGAGGCTATGAGGGCAGCAAACACAGTCCTAGATGATGTTATTAATAGCATTATAGGCTCTAGATTTCCTGTGGTGGTGTTCTTGGCAAGACCAGCCCGGCCAAAGTGGATACTCTCAACCTGGAACAGAGCGTCTTGGAGATGCCAGCACGTGAGGTATAATGAGAGGGTAAAATGATAGGAGGTGTCCTTTGGAAGGACTGACTCCTTGACTTTAAAATGGAGAACTCAAATCTGTACGTGAAATCTTTCTGGCTACAAAGAGGGCCAAGGCCTCCTAAGGCCAAGGTCTCCTCGTCACTTTCAAAGATGTCGAAGAATATATTCAGACATTTCAAAGATGTCCTCATATCATTGGTTCCCACTCTGGAATTCTATCAATAAGGTGAGAGTTCCTGTAGTTGAAAAAGAGATCTAAAAAGACTTCCCTTTCTCATGTAATTTCTGTAACCTCCAGGACACACCCACCTCCCCCTTCCAGCTCTGTAATGAAGCCACAGCTGGTGCCAATTTGTGGAACTCCTTAAAGGCTATTCTCCCTTATATACCCCGGGACCAAGTTCCCATGCTCCCTCACCCGATTTTCTGCACTCACCTCCCACCTGGTGTGTTCACACCTGCAAGTGCCTTTTACCAACCCCTTTGCAAAAAGGCAGCCAGAGTGACCTTTCAAAGACCTATCAGTTCCTGGCATTTGTCTCCATAGAAATCTGCACTGATCTTCTAACAAATTCTCAGTCCTCCAAAGGCACCCATAATCCTCCCATCAGTCTATTCATACCCCTCCAACTGACTGATGCCTGTTCTGCCCCATCTCTCTGCCCTTCAACCACACTGCCTCCTTCTTCCTGTGGAGACCTCTCATGGCACCTGCCTCCAAGCACAGGTGATTCCCATTGATGGGAAGACCCTCTTCTCTCCCCCATCTCCCCACTCCAGTTACTCCCACTTATTCGTGAGCTCACAAGCCCCATGGTACACACTCTCCATGCAGCCTGCTCTCTCTTTTCTAGCACTGGCCTCCGTTTCTAGCTGTGGTTGTGTCATGGATGTCCTTCCCCAGCCAGCCTCCAAGCTCTCCTTCCCTTTAGCTCCAACACCTGACACAGTGCCTGGCACGTAGTAAGCCCTGGCTAGCTTCTAAGAGCCTCACTGAGGGACTGAAAGCATTTTAAAAATGTCACTACGTAGGCTCCAAACTGTAGGCAGAAAAAGCTTTGCCTGGATTGACATTTTAGAGACGTATTGGTCAAGTTGGATGTGTTCACTGACTTTGCCTTGTAAAATTAAAAAAAAAAAAAAGGACCTCTGTATCGCTTCGCATCTACCGAAGGCGCATGTATACTACTAGACCACGTTATGAGCTTAATGGAAGGAGACAAGATGTTTTCGCTAAGAAAATGTATAAGACTGTTGAGGTCAAGTGGGAGGAAACAGTCCGTTTGTTGGAGCATTGCTATCTTACTCTATCACAGCCACTCTTAAAAATCTGACACGGGGTGAGTCAGAATTGTCTGTCGGAGATGAGTTAGATCTGGCTCATGTTCCTACAGACATGAAAGCCAGAAACGAAGAAGGAGGCTTTGAAAGCGTGGGTTGAGGAGGCCCTGTGGTTCACTGCGATGAGCTAAGTGCCCAGGGCCACCAGCAGACATGCTGGCCTGTGTCCGTCCTTTGTTCTGGGGTCCCTCTTGCACCATGTGGTGAGGCTGGTGGCTGGGAGCAGCTCAGACAGTACCTGGTGGCATCTTACCTCTCCCACCCTCCTGTGGGCTCCAGTAGGTCCCAAGGGACAGCCTGCCTTCCTTGAAAAGCCCAGTAGCACTGGGAGCAGAAACTGGGGCCAAAGAGTGAGCACCCTGTTTGACAAGCTGGACCAGCCACCTCTTCTTCAGATGCAGGGGGAGCCCTGGCATGCTGACTCCTCCCTTCTCCCTTTCCCATTTCCTCTCTTCCTCCCTCTTTCCTTCCCCTCTCTCCTTCCCTGGTGGTGCCCTTTCCCAATGCCCACTTCATCCCTTTTCCTTTCTACATACCTGTCTTCTAGAGTTTCTTCTCTTTCCTCCCCATTACTTCCCTTCATCTGAATCTCCTCTTTGGTTCCTTTGTCCCTGCTCTCTGCTCCTCCTCCCCTTCCCTGGCTCCTGTTCAGCTCCATCTCTAATGCAGGCAGAGCTGGATTAACATGCTCACTTGCTAGCTCAGCCACCCTCCAGAGAAGTCACTCTTCGGTGTCCACCTTCCTGACCCTCTGGTCGCTTCTCCACTTGTTCAGATATTGCTCTGAAGTCTGAGGAGGACAGAGCGGGGCTGCCACAGAAGCAGGCCAGAGGAGAAACCAAACCATGTGTCCACACTGTCCCCCAGCACTGCTGCTCTGAGAGCTTTCTGAGTCCTCAACAGGGTTAGGATTTAGGGGCTTCTTCAGAACCGGGAGTGAAAACAACCATAGGTCAAAAGAAAAGCTACGGCCCCCACACAAAAATAATAATCACAAATGAAAACTATGTTAACTCTGAGTCCCAAAGTCGAAAAATTGCCTTGAATCTGTCACTAGAAAGCACCCAAGGCCTCACTCTCTGGGTTCTGGGTGCCCTGGGAATGGCAGGAGGCTCTGACAGGCGCGTGGGAGTGCGGAACCATGGGGGCTAGCCTGCCATCTGGTGGGGGGGGGGGGAGGAGAGGTTACCTCCTGTGGCGCCGTCCTGGCCCGACCCCCTGCGGACAGGGTGTGGCGCGGCCTCCGGGGTGGTCCTGGTGCCCTGGGGTTGGCGGGAGGCTGGGCCCCGACCACCCCACACCCCGCTCCTGTCCTGCGTTTTCTGCTTCAGGTGAGGGCGCGTCGCGGTGTCACTTTACCTGTGAGCAGAGGGTCCTCCAGAGAAGCCATGGGGCGGGGAGGGGCAGCAGGCGGCCTGAAGGCCTGAACGGGAACGGGACACCGCGGCGTCAGGGGCTAGGCTGCAGCGTGGGAGCACAGGGGCAGCGAGTATGGTGTGTCCTGCAGTCCCGAATGGGCTGCAGCACAGCACCCTGGCGCTGTGCGCCCCTCCTTCTCGCCTGGGCAATTAGCAAAACCCCTGCTCAAGGCCGCCCCCGACCCGCCCCCCCCTTCCCTCCTGAGTCCTCTGAGAGCTCACTTCCAGCTTTGGAAATTAGCAAAGACCCTTCTCTGCTCCGGCCCCGCCCCCTAACTTCTGAAAACTGAGCCATGGCTGGGGTGCTGGGCTAAGCCCTGGCATGCTACTGCATTGCCAGCTCCAGCGCTGGGCAGCCTCCTAGCCGGGCTCCATGAGCGGGTGTCCACGTGCAGCCTGGCTGCGAATAGATCATCAGTCTTAAACGCCGGCTGCACTCTTGGGTCAGTTTGCTGGCTTCCAGATTGCACCCAAAGCCAGGAACCAGCTTCCCCAGCACAGGCCTGGGCTGAGATGCCTGCCCTGGATCTGTCTGAGCAGTCTCCTTGACTCCAGGCAGGGATGGCACTTCGACCTGGATGTTTGGGTTTTTTGTTTGTTTTTTTTGGTCATTGGTTATTACATGACCTCCAGGGTAGGTGCTCCACAAAGGGAGTGAAAACAGGACGCCATATATAAGCATACAGCCATTCTAGAAAAATAGCTTGGGGTTCTCCTGGAAACGCTGCATTGGTCCTTGCACTATGGTTTAATAGAAAAGGGATTATGCACCAAGTTACTTAAATGAGCATAGGTTGAAATCGTTTACTGAGAGTAAATATTTTAAATAGTCATATTTTAACTAAATCTATCATCAATCATAAATCTATTACACGAAGGTTACAGGCAATTTAAAAGCAAGAGCACTCTATTCAGGGTTTTAAATAATCCCTGTCTGTCTTGGCACATGAGAATGCAAAGATAGGAAATGGTTTGTAAAAGATCATATAATAGCTTTTACTAATTCTATTTATTTGACAGACAGAGATCACAAGTAGGCAGAGAGGCAGGCAGAGAGAAAGATGGGGAAGCAGGCTCCTCGTCAAGCAGAGAGTCTGATGAAGGGCTTGATCCCAGGACCCTGAGATCATGACCTGAGTCCAAGGCAGAGGCTTAACACACTGAGCCACCCAGACGCCCCCAGATGAAATACATTTCTGACTTAGAAACTTCAGATAGAATTATTTTGTCCATGATGACAACTGAAAAAAATGTGTCATCCCTAAACCTAACCTTAAACCCTACCAACGCTGAAACCTAAGCTGACCTTAAAGCCCAAACTAGAACCCTGAATCCCAAACCTGGAATGGAACCCAAAGCCTGTACCTGAGCCCTGGATCCAAGCCCTGAACCACGAACCCAAACCCTAAACCAGACCTCCAAGTCATGAAACCTGAACCCAAATCTCAGCATGAAGTCAAACCCCAAATTTGACCCTGAACTTTATCCCATAAGCCCTGAGTCTTAAAGCCTAAATCATAAACTTAAAGCCCTAAACTATAACTCTGTTCCCTTGTCCTTCACTCTAAACCCTCACCCTAACACTAAACCCAAAGCCTGATCTAGAACTCTGACTAAAACCTGAACCTGAACCCAAATTCAAACCCTTCACCACACTTTGCATATGCACTTGCCATTGATGGATATTTGCAGTTTCTACCTTTTGATTCTTGTGAACATTGTTTGGGTTGGGGGCTAGGGTTAGGGTCTTGGATTAGGGTAGGGTCCAGGCTTGAGACCAAGTTGAGGTCAGAGTGTGGGTCTGCATCAGGGCCATGTTCAGTGCCACTGTTTGGGTCAAGGACTGTTGTAATTCCACATTGTTTCCAATTCATTGTTCCTTAGCTATTTGGGGGGAAGGTGGGGGGTATTGGGCTCCATGCAGCTTGAATTTCCGGAATGAAATGGCATCAGCTGGACCCGGGGAGGGAGCAGGACCTTCCACTGAAGGGTGAGCTCCCACAGTCCTGCACTGCCTTGCACCGCCTGCAGAGGGCGCCAGACCCCAGCTCCCGCCCTGAGCCCAGGCTGCACAGCCACAGCTGGGACCAGAGCCCCGCCTCTTCAGGACCCACTGTGGAGACTTCTGGAGAATGTGGGGCGCCTCCCACCCTGACAGGACAAGCTGAGGAGGGTGTGGCTCTGCATCCACACTGACCGGACCCGTTGTGGAGGACGCGCCCACACTGGCAGCAGTCCAACCTCCTAAGGACCAGATGCTGGAGGAGCTGAGGAGAAGCCGCCTGAGTGGACTGTCAAGGGTTTCGTGGTCTCAGGACCCCACAGAGGAAGGGCGCCCTGTGTAGACACTGGGGCTTCCGTCGTTTTGTGTGAGGAGACGTGGCCTCCTGCTGTACTGTGCACGGGGCTGTGGGGTCCCCCCTTTCTGGGCTCCGGTGATCCTAGGTCCTCGTCTGTGTTTGTGTGCTCGCGGATTCGGTTCCTGGGGCTCCTCAGATGGTCTGCAGTCAGGGAGCGTCAGCCTTCTTTGGTGCTTGTGCTCTCCCCACCTCAGCCCTGCGGGGTCCTTCCCGTGTCCACACCCACTCCAGGCTTGCGCCGAGTCCAGAAATTCGGGAGCCAGAGTGAGGACTCTGTAGACGGTTTTGGGGAGAGTAGGTATTTTCCCAGTGTGGGTTCTACCCTGAGCACAGTGCCTCCCCATCTCCGTGTGTACCCCTCCCTGTCTGTCGTCATTGTTGCAGGGCTGTCAGATGACAGGTCTGTCACCTTCTTGGTTCAGGGGCCTCCCGGGTATCTTGCTATCTTGGATGCAGGTGTAAATGAGATCGTTCTCCGCAGTCTCTTTTTGATGGTTCCTTCCGAGCACCTAGGAGTGCCACTAATTTGTGCATATTGATTTTGTTCCTTGCAAGATCTTGAATTTATTTGTTCGATTGGCCTTAAACTCAATCTGCCAGTTATTTGACCAGCAGCATGGATTTAATTGGGAAGAGCAGAGAATGGCAGTCTGGGCTGAGCAAGCTAAGGTCCCATCACAGGCAAGTGCGAGAAACAAAGGAGAGGAACATTATTTCATGGAGGAGGAAGAAGTTGGGAAGGGTGCTTGAAGGAAAGTCCCTTGGAGAAAGGCAGGGTGATGGAGAATTCTCACCAGCTGAGCTGCAAAGCTCCTACAGAAAGTCAGGAGATGAACCTCCAGCTTCCCGTGTGGGGCCTGGAATTGGTGAGTCTCTCCTGTGGGGAATTGCAATGTGGAGTCTGTAATGGGCACTGAACAGCAGGCGCCCCCTTCCAGCCTCCCCTTCTGGCATCCCCAGTCCACTTTACTGGGGCTTCCCTTCCTGCTTTTGCACAGTTCTAACCAGCTTGTGGTGGAATGTTGTGGAAAAACTGAAATTCCAAATCCACTGCTTCTACTGCACCTGAGATACAGGGGCCCATGATTTAATTCTCCCACGAGTCTCTTGCTAACATGTGTCCTCTCCATGTTGGGTGACCTGGATCTGGGAGGGCTTGGCCTCCATCCCAAAGTCTGATGTTCTCTCTGCTTCCGTTTCGTCGTGCTAACATGGTTGTTTGGAAGATTCATTTCCTCTGTGGTGATTTCAAAGTGCAGTCAGCTTGTTATAGCAGCACAAATACGTGCTGTCTCCACACTCAGATTCCCCAGCCGTCATTTCTTTACCACGTTTGCCACTTCACACGGGATGCTTCAGTGTGTTTGATCCCACACCAGGACAATGTCCTGCAGAACCACCACATAACCTGAAATGAGGAGATCATTACAGAAACCATCCAAGGGTTAGTGTTAGGAACCAGGGACATGGCAGGACTGACCTGAAGACCCCATGGAGAGCTGTCTGGGTGGCTGAGTTGACAGTGGAGGTGAGGGTGAGTGTCTGGCTCTGGCTTTGTGTCCAGGAGTCAGCTCTGTGTGGGTGTGTCCTCAGCTAGGCATGCAGATTTCTGCTCCTCTGAATCCTTTCCGGAGTTCCAAATGGCACAGTTTCCTTCTGGGCAGCAGGCTGAGTCCTCTGGGATTGCCCATGTGTCCCCAAATTGTAGGGCACCTACTACAAGGCCTTTGGGGTCACAATCCTGAGAACCGAACCAAACCAAAGGTTATGGTTAGGGCCCACCACATGGCAGGCCCGATCTGCCAGCACTCTGTCCATCTTTCTGGGGGAGGAAGCAGTCGAGGGATTTGTTCAGGGTGAGTGTCAAGCTCCAGGTTTGCATCCAGTGGCCTGCTGAATATGGGGGTGTCCAGAGGTAGGAATGCAGATTTCAGTTCCTCTGAATCCTTTCTGGAGTTCCAAATGGCATGGTTCCTTTCAGGGTGGCAGGGTGAGTTTTATGGTGTTCCTCACTGTCCCCAATCTCTGAGGCTTTGGAGCCAGGCCGTCGGGGACACACCTCTCAGGACAGAATCTAGGCTTAAGAGTTTGTGCCTATGGGCATGGCTGCACTGATCTGAAAGCACTGTGGCAAGGATCACAGGGGTCTGAGTTGAGAGCATGGTTCAGGATCAGTATCAAGGTCTGGGTTTGTGTCCAGTGGACCGCTGAATGTGGGGGTGGTCTCAGATGTCCAAGACGATTTCCCCTACTCTGAATCCTTTCCAGCATTCCAAATAGCCTGGTTTCCTTCTGGGTGGCAAGCTGAAATCTCTGGGATTTCTCAGGTCTTGCCATTGCCCTTGCAAGGGCAAGATACTTTTTACAGTAAAAGAATTCACCAGATGAGCTGAACAGCAGAAAAGACACAGCTCAAGAGTTAATCAGTGAACAGGAATATCATGCCAAAAACTTCTTTGATAACACACTACAGAGCAAGGGAAGATAGGAGAGAAAGCTGAGATATAAAGGACAAACCCTCCAACTTTCCAACATCATTCCCTACTTGTTTATTTCCATTGCTGTCAGCTCCTTCCCAGTCAAAAATATGTCACCTGAGCCAGCCTTTTTTCTTCCTGAGATTGGGGCACTGCAAAGCCCACCAGAGGGGCCAAGGGCACCCCTATACCTGCTGAGCTGAGCCCATTTGTACCCCAACTGTGAGGAGGTACCAGCCTGTCCCCCTGGTGCTCCATGGTCTGTGGCAGTCCTTCCTTCTGGACCCTGCTTTGCTGCTCTATTTTCGCTAACCCTGGTCTCAAACTAGGGATTGCTCCTGGAAGAGGAACTCAGGGAGATGAGGCTCAGGAGGGTCTCCCTGCCTGGAATCTTCGTGTGAGGAGTGCACAGCCAACAGATTTTGCCCAGGGACTTGCAAAATGCAGAGAGGCAGATTTCTTTTCTCTCTTTCTCTCTCTCTCTAGCCTCATACTAACCAGGAGTTCTTAGAACTTTCTTCAGTGACTTCTAGGTGTAGCTTGGCCACTTTTTCACAGAAAGGCCACTTGAGCATGATGAAACACACGTATAAGCAGTACAAATGGATTTCATTACATTAAAAAAAAAAAAACAATAAGCCAATGCACACAGACCTTTGACAGCAGCACAGGACGCTCAAGGGACCAGAGTTCCTATTTTGGGCAATAGTGGTAGAGGCCGGGTTCTGCCATGCAGGTCCCTAGACCTTTGGCAGTTTCCACGATTGCAAATCCAGACATGCAGAATCCTGAGGGACAACCTACTAACTGCAAAAGAGCAAAAATTCATCAGGATTCAGAGAGTGGAAATCCATTTGTACTGGAAAAGAAAGAAGTAGGCTTGCTGTGAATCCAGCAGGGAGGACAGGCATAGATAAAGGCTGGTGTATGGGTCACGGAAACTATTGTTTCTCAAGGGTCCTGCTGTCTCTGTAAAATGCTATGAGGACTGTCTCTTGGGGACCTCCTGCTTTCCTACCAGTGACACCCCCAGATTCTGCTTTGCTAGTCCCATGGATTCCTGGGGATACCCAGTTGATAAGCTATGCTGTCCTCATGACAACACTTGCTAATGGACTGAATGTTTGTGTCTTGTCCCAATTCAGATGTTGAAGCCCTGACCCTCAAGGAGTGCCATCAGGAGGTATGGGCTTTGAGAGGTGGTGAGGTCATGAGATTGGAACACTTGTGAATGAGATAAAAGCACTTCTGAGAAACGACCTGAGAGATTGTTCTGCCAGCTGTCATCCATGCAAGTCTACAACAGAAATATGGGCATTTGTAGATAATGAAGCAGTCTCTTGCTAGATATCAGATCTCCCAGGATCTTGCTTTTGGACTTCTCAGTCTCTAGAACTGCAAGGAATAGTACATGTTTTGCTGTTTCAGCCACCCAGTCTGTCATCATTTGTTGCAGCAACTTGAACTGAATAAAGCAGAGCCCAAGTCCTGGTTAATCCCTGCTTCTACTCATTTCCCCTCAGAAAGAGCTTCTAATCCAGAACTGACCTCTGCTTTCCATACACGTGCTTCAGACTCCTTCTGTGAGAGCCCAGACTTTGTAAAAGACTCCTCCCTCATGGCAACCAGCATTCTGTGACTCCTGAGGACTGTCCTCCCTGACTGTATTGAGTCAATCAAACTGATTTTGATTCTGGAGTCCCAGGATCAAGGACTGCATCAGGCTCCCAGCTTCATGGGGAGTCCGCTTCTCCCTCTGACCTTCTCCCCTCTCATGCTCTCTCTCTCACTCTCTCTCTCTCTCTCAAATAAATAAATAAAAATCTTTTAAAAATCTGATTTTAACAGACCATAAGCTTGTTCTTGCTGGTCTTTGGAAGATTAGGCATTAGCCCTTCGGAGAAAGTTCTGAATGGCTGCTTCATGAAGGGGTGAACTGTGTCCCCAAAGTCTCTTTTTGCTGCCTTCTAATCACAGATGCTGAGACAAATCCTCCCAGGTGCTGGTTTTTCAAAGCACTTAATGCTTTGGCTTTGAAGTTCCTCACTTGACAGTTCTGCTTTAATCAGTTTGTGACAAAACAGCCAATTGGTGGTGGATGCAAAGTGCACTGATAAAGTTAATATCAGGGAACAATTTTTTGAGTGTCATGCATGTGCACGTGTGTGCACACACATATCCATGTGCTAAGCATTATGGTAAATGTCTGACAAGAACTAAAACATCAAAAAGTCAGGATACCCCATTAGCTGATATTTTTATTATTCCTACATCCTAAACTATGAAAAACAGGGTCAGAGAATAAGAAGTGGCAAAAAGAATCAAGATTTGAGGCAGTTCGATTTCTCAGCCAGCCTTGATCAATAGGCATGTACACCTGTGTCTAGTTTCAGCTCTGTGTAACCTTGCCATAACCTTGGATAAGCCATTCATCTCTCAAGTTCAGGTTCTTGGTCCAAGGAGGGAAGGGGCACAGGTTGAGTACCTCCAGTGGGACTTCCTGGCAGGCTTGTTCATCCAAGCATTCCTGTTTCAGTTTGAGTAATTGAAGCCAGTCTTTGTTTTACCGAAGGCCAAGCTTGTCCAGTGTGTCCATGCCACCAGCCAACAGCATTTGTCCATGCCATGTAACAACTGAGCAACATTCATAGGAATGGGGGGAGGAAAAGATGTCCACAGGTGTTGACAGATGTTCTGCATGGAGGAACAGGAGCTGGGGCCATCACCTGCTGTTTCTAGTGGCCTTCTCTGTCGAGTTAAAATAAATGGCAATTATTTGCAATGACAGGGGTGAAAGTAGAGGGTATTATGCCAAGCGAAATAAGTCAGTCAGAGAAAGACAATTATCATATGATCTCACTCATATGTGGAGTTCAAGAAACAAACCAGAATCATAGGGGAGTAAAGGAAAAAAATAAAACAAGATGAAGTCAAAGAGGAAGACAAACCAGAAGAGACTTTAAAAAAAAAAGATTTTTATTTACTTATTTGACAAACAGAGATCACAAGTAGGCAGAGAGGCAGGAAGAGCGAGAGAGGAGGATGCAGACTCCCCAGGGAGCAGAGAGCCTGATGTGGGGCTCGATCCCAGGACCCTGAGATCATAACCTGAGTTGAAGGCAGAGGCTTTAACCCACTGAGCCAGCCAGGTACCCCTCAGAAGAGACTCTTAATCACAGTAAACAAACTGAGGGTTCTTGGAGGGGAGAGGGATGGGTGGATGGGGTAACTGGGTGATGGACATTAAGGAAGGCATGTGATACAGTGAGCACTGGGTGTTACAAAAGACTGATGAATCACTAACCTGTATGTCTGAAACTAGTATTATATGTTAATTAATTGTATTTAGATTAAAATTTTCTTTAAAAATAATTTTAAAATAAAATAAGTAACAATCCAATAATGATCAGAGTTATCCAGCAGGGAGTATCAGATCTAGATGTCAGTTAAATTTAGGGGCTTGCCGAAGTATAGGAGAGTCACACTAGGTCATTTTCCTGTGTGGGGAAGTCTTCAGGGGCAGTTCCAAAGACAAAGATTATTAATATTTCTCCTTCCCCCATTCCTCCTAGAGCCAAAGATGTTTCCTCCACTCACCCACTGGCCCTGTATGTAGGTGTTGCTTTCTCTCTACCAATCAAAAAATCAGTGAGTAACTATAACTTCACCTTTTCCAATATCCCCCTACCCCCGACCTTTGGTCTTTAATGGCCATGGGCAACAGGGACAAAGACATTTTTTAAAAACTTACAGAGATCTATTATGCTCTACTACCTTGGCCCGCATGGGCCACTGCAAAGGGATTCTGTGAACCGTGTACTCAGATGAATGGTCATTATCTTCAAAAAGGCAGGGGCAGTGATAGACACAGGAACCAAAAAAGCAAGAGTTAACGGACCATCAGAATAATGGAGTACCAACACTTTTATGTCCTTGGCTTGAATCCTCAAGGTCCAGTGTCTCAACAGAATTTTCATTTTGGTCTCATCTGCCTCACTTGTCCACCCCTGGGCCAGTTGGCAGTTATACTGAGAACCGGAAATTTTCCTTAGAAGAGAGAAAGAGTATTTGTCAGGTAAACCAAGGAAATGTCCATTATAGGAAGTTAGGCCTTTTGTCATGGTACTCCATTAGCACCCTCCTGACTGTTAAAGAAAAAAAAAATATTGTGACACCCATTAAAGAGAGTAAGGAAGATTTTATTCAAGGGATGCTACTATGATGAGATTTTATTGTATAGTATGGGAGAGAAATCTGGCTCAGCTCAGACAAATGGAGATTTACAGCTAAAGAGCATGGTGGGGATCACTGAATGTAAAATTAAGATGGAACATCAAGGGTAAGGATGAAGGGATTCTGGCTAAACCATCTGGACAGTAATATTGTTGAAGGAAGGCTAGGGTCATAAACTATTGAGATCAGGGGATAAGGAATTTTTTAAAAGACTTATTAATACATTTTAGAGAGAGGGAGCAGGGGTAGGGGTAGAGGGAGAGGGAAAGAGAATTTTAATCAGACTCTTCACTGAGCATAGAGCCTGAGGTGAGGCTTAATCTCAGGACCGTGAGATCATGACCAGAGTAGAAACCAAGAGTCAAACGTACAACCAGCTGCACCAACCAGGTGCCCTGGGAATAAGGGATTGGATCAGATATTAAGGGTTATAGATACTGAAGCACCTGGGTGGCTTAGTTGGTTAAATCTCTGGCTTTGGCTTGGTCATGATCTGATCCCAGGATCAAGCCTGGCATTGGGCTTGCTGCTCAGTGGGGAGTCTGGTTCTCTCTCTCCCTCTGCTATTCCCCCTGCTCAGGCTCTCTCTCTGTCAAAATAAATAAATCTTAAAAAAAAAAAGTGGTAAGATACCAGGGGTGAGAGATAAGGAATTTGATCAGATATCAAGAGTAGGATAGAAGATTGCTGAAAAATGACCAAGCAGATTTCTTGCTAAAACTGGGCTAAGTGGGCGGAGCCTAAGGTCAAGGCTAGACAGAAAGAGGACTCAGAGGAACTTGACTCGAGTCTGGTCAAGGAGAAAATCTTCATCATCCATGACCATTGTATTTTCTGCAGTCACACATTTTACTAATTCTTTTATCAGACATTCAGTGAACGAGAAACATGAACGCAGCAGCAATAACATAACAAATGTAAGCGCTCTAGAAGAGACAAAGGCAGTATGGGAATCCACCTCATCAGATTTAGAATATGCATGACTCCATGACTGAATTACTACCACTGCTTGACTGTTGAGATTAAGATGTAGTACAGAGGATCAGAGGGAAGGGAGGGAAATCTGAATGGGAGTCATCAGAAAGGGAGACAAGCCATGAGGCACCTTTAACTATAGGAAACAAACTGAGAGTTGCTGGGGGGGAGGGGAGTGGGAGACATGGAGAAACTGGGTGATAGGCATTAAGGAGGACACGTGATGTGATGAGCACCAAGGGTTATCCACAACTGATGAGTTACTGAATTCTCTGAAACCAATGATGTACTATCTAATGGCTAATTGAATTTAAATATCTAAAAAAGGCACTTCAAAAAAAAAGATGTAGCATAACTCACAATATCCTTTGAGTGGAAGAATGTGCGGACTTTCCACACCTCTGCTGTCCAAGTCCCATGGCTAGTAGCCACATGTGGCTAATGACCACTTAAAAGGTGGCCAATTCAAATGGAGAAATGCTGTAAAAGCAGAATAAACACTGGCTTTCAAAGACATATTGTAACCAAAAGTCAGAGAGTATTGCCACCCTCACATCACAAACATCGCATGACTTCTACAGCTAATGAGAGTGGGACCCAAGATGAGAGAGGTCAACCTGAAAGTCCATGATGTCAGAAAGAACATGGAGAAGAAAGAGTCACAATCCTGGAGTGGATGGTCTGAAGACTGTCAGAATGCCTTTTTTTTTTTTTTTTTTTTGGTGATTCTGTATACGGACAAGGAGAATTCATTGGAGATGACATCTGTATGCCTCACATTTTCAAGGGAAAATTATGAAAACGCATATAGACCCACAGCCATAGTTTAATTATGTTTGAAATATATTCAGAACTACTCCAGTCAGTAAATTGCATATTTTCACATTTAGCTTCTCAATTTTCTCTTCGGCACCTCCCATTCTTGAAATCCCAACACAAATCACATCTCTTGCCTAAGGACCATAAACTACCTCACTATCAAAGGCTACAGTTCATTCATTCATTTGATTCATTCAAAGCAACCTAATCTTGAGTGATGTCTTAGGCGCTCTTCTAGGGACTGGTGACACGGTGAACAAAATAGGTAAAAATCTCACTTTCATGGAGCCTCTCTGGTATTTAGGGGAAAATCTTTCCTTATCAACATGAAAATACTTTTTATGGATGTTGCTTAGAATTTCAGTTTTTTTTTTTTCTTGACAGTATCTCAGGTGATCATCTTTGAGGTGGTTCTCCTGAAAATATTTTTGGGGGGTACTGACTCGACTTTCTGAGTCAGACACTTTCCTAAAGACAGGGGTCAAAGGAAAAGTGACAACTGTCACTCTTGCAGTAAGAACAGGGATCACAATGCTTGAAACAGATATGCTGCTCAGCTGTCAGAAAGTCCACAAGGCTCCAAATGTGTGTGGCCAACTAACGGAACCTGTAACTCAGAGGTTATCATCCTGAGAGCAATGGGAAATCCCTCTAGTTAAGGACTCTCCTTGACGGAAGCTTGACAATGGCCTTGATTTACTTACTATGATGTTTAGGTAATTATACACATTAAGAAAAGTGCACAAGGCACTTACATTTCCATGATACCATCAAAGATATTGTTGTTTTATTAAAATGTTACATCTAGAGTTGTAACGTATAGAGTAGTTAAGTCAATCACTATGAGGTACAGGTGAGACTATTGTAACAGCCATACTTCCATAAAAAAGAAAATTTTTTTGTGGTTTCTGATCTAGGAATCAGCCAGTGAATAATTCTATATCAGTGTCCAGTTACCGGGCTAAACATGTAATCTATTTATATTTCTGAGGGTAAGCTGAATTGTGATCACTGAGCCAGCTGTATTCTAGTAACTACTCATTTACCCAACATAACAGATATAAGAAGGTAAAAGGCTTCTAAGGAGACTGGTTACTTATATTTTGAACCACATTTTGGCAGGTATAACTTGCAACTTGTGCTTAGTGGTAAGATTTCTGATATTTACTTTCTCCTTCCTTTGGCAAGTCAAGTTAGTTAAAAAGTAATTAGAATAGAGTCCATTGTTTTTCTTAAAAGCTTACAGAGATATAGAACTCTCAAGTTTCTTTACTAGACAGGATTAGATCACATTAGTGATAAAGATCAGAATGATTTACATTGCTAAAACGAGAACTTCCTGTCAGTTTGGAGAAAGCTCATTTTTATAACCAACATATTGGCTGGGCTAGAGATTAATGAGTGCTATGGGTGGGGTGATGAATGTGATATATTCAATGACCTGTGGAATTTGTTCTGTAATTTCCCCACACCTCTGGTCAGCAGAGCGTCTTCTTCAGTACCCAGCACTGCCCATAACTGCATTCAGAAAATCACTCTCCAAAAATGGTTATTTGTTTTGCCTTTTTTATAATTTTTTAAAACATTTGATTTATTTGCATGTCAGAGAGAGAGAATGAGAGCACAAGCAGGGGGAGCAGGAGAGGGAAGGGGAGAAGCAAGCTTCCTGCTTGGTGGGATTGCACAAGGGCTGAAGAAGACAGAATGGGAAGGGGACAAGGAGAATAGTGGGTTTCAGATTCTTGGGAACAGAGCCCACATCTATTTCTATGTTTATCTCACTGCTATAAACCCAGGTCACAGCAGAGTGCCTGCAGCAGAGTCATGGAAGTGCTCCAGAACTGATAACTATTGCTATTTATACTACTAACATTCCTCCACAAAGGGCCAAGTGTCATAGCTTCTCCCAGTTCCCCACACTGAACGCAATGAAGAATCAAACTATCGGGTGAAGGATGGCGAGGGGCATTTAACAGGACCCAGATCACAGGAGCCATATTGTATTGCAGGACCAGGGGTCTTACCAGTGACTAGGTATTCACTCCTCTTGAGAGGCTAGCTCCTTGGATCTCCCTCTTCAATCCTCTGAACCCATGTCTGGCATCAGAAACAAAAGTAAACATAACGTATCGCCCTTGTTTATTTTTTACTATTATTTGTTACAGAGGAAGAGAGAGATCACAAGCAAGGGGAGCTGCAGGCAGAGGGAAGGCAGGCCCCCCACTAGAGCCTGGTATGGGATCCAATCCCAGGACCCTGGGATCATGACCTGAACCAAAGGTAGATGCTTAACTGAGTAAGCTACCCAGGCGTCCCTTGTTGTCCTTCTTTAAAATTTAATGTATTCTCTCTCCCTCTCTCTTTGTCCCCACTCTGTCACTCATACTCACACAATCACAGAGTCACAGAAAATAGCAAGGCATTTCCCATTCTAATTCGCTAAGGCACTATGAGCTTAAGCTCAACAGAATCACTTTGCCAGCTGCTGCTCTACCATGCCCTGATCCCTTCTCTATCCCCAAGCTCGATCTGTAACTCAAGTGTCATGGTGGTGGCTCTTTCTGCCCTCCCTCCACAAGGCTGTCATCAGCACACTCTTCCCCGTGGCTCCACTCCCCAGCACTGGCTGCCTTTGGTCTACGGGTATGCCCTCTCCTAGAGCTTTTCCACTCTCCCTGAGGGGAAGACAACCCTTACTTCTCCCCGGTGGCTGTCACGTGTCCACTATATATTGTGACGATCAGCCCGATTAAGAGATTGGGAACTAAAAGACTGGCTTCTGCTTATGGATCAAACTAACTCTGGGGCTTGGGACACATGACAGCAGCACATGGTGGTAGAACTGAGATGGTTAGGGAGTTAATCTGCATTTTCACATCTGGTCAGCAGCAGAACAAAGAAGACACCCCAGATCTCCTATCTCCCAGAACAGTACTCTTCAAGTAACTTACAGCACCATCCTTCTCCAGCTTTGGAAGTGGCACTTTTCCAACCCCAAAGTCTTGATTCTAGGCAGCACTCCGAGAGATACTCCCTCCAGAATCACCCCTGGCTGGAAGTAGTGGTTGGCCAAGGCCTCCCAAATATCTTCCCTTCAGAGTTGCACTTGCATCAAACTCAAAACTGTGGCACGTACAGGACTTTTCTGTCGGCCTCTAGCTCTAATGACCTATTGGACTTCAGAGGTGCTCTTTTATACCCACTTACCTTATAACATCAACGTGTGACTCCTCTAGAATTCTCTCCATGGCTTTTCTCCTGTACTAATTGTTATGGACTGAATTGTGTCCCCACAAAAGTCATATGAAGAATTCCTAATCTCCAGTGTGACTGCATCTGGAGATAGGGCCTACCTAGAAGGAGGTACTGAAGGCTTGGTGAGGTCACAGGAGTCCTAATCTGCTAGGACTGGTGTCCTCATAAGGGTGAAACACATGAAAGCACTCCCCCTACCTCCCCTCTGGGGGCCCAGAGAGAAGAGGTCATCAGAGGGCACAGTTGAAAAGGTAGTGATCTATAGAACAACAAGAAAAAGCTCACTGGAGACCAACCTTGCTGGCACCTTGATCTGGAACTTCTGGCCTCCAGATCTGTGCAAAAATACATTTCTGACATTAAAGCTCTCCAGCCTGTGTTTGTCTGTCCCTGACGGCCTGGCTCCAAAGCCTCAGAGATTGGGGACAGTGAGGAACACCATAGGACTCACCCTGCCACCCTGAAAGGAACCATGCCATTTGGAACTCCAGAAAGGATTCAGAGGAACTGAAATCTGCATTCCTACCTCTGGACAGCCCCATATTCAGCAGGCCCCTGGATGCAAACCTGGAGCTTGACACTCAACCTGAACAAATCCCTCGACAGCCCCCTCCCCCAGAAAGATGGACAGAGTGCTGGCAGATCGGGCCTGCCATGTTGTGGTCCCTAACCATAACCTTTGGTTTGCTTTTCAAGATTCTGACCCCAAAGGCCTTGCAGTAGGTGCCCTACAATTTGGGGACACATGGGCAATCCCAGAGGACTCAGCCTGCTGCCCAGAAGGAAACTGTGCCATTTGGAACTCCGGAAAGGATTCAGAGGAGCAGAAATCTGCATGCCTAGCTGAGGACACACCCACACAGAGCTGACTCCTGGACACAAAGCCAGAGCCAGACACTCACCCTCACCTCCACTGTCAACTCAGCCACCCAGACAGCTCTCCATGGGGTCTTCAGATCAGCCCTGCCATGTCCCTGGTTCCTAACACTAACCCTTGGATGGTTTCTGTAATGATCTCCTCATTTCAGGTTATGTGGTGGTTCTGCAGGACATTGTCCTGGTGTGGGATCAAACACACTGAAGCATCCCGTGTGAAGTGGCAAACATGGTAAAGAAATGACGGCTGGGGAATCTGAGTGTGGAGACAGCACGTATTTGTGCTGCTATAACAAGCTGACTGCACTTTGAAATCACCACAGAGGAAATGAATCTTCCAAACAACCATGTTAGCACGATGACACGGAAGCAGAGAGAACATCAGACTTTGGGATGGAGGCCAAGCCCTCCCAAATCCAGGTCACCCAACATGGAGAGGACACATGTTAGCAAGAGACTCGTGGGAGAATTAAATCATGGGCCCCTGTATCTCAGGTGCAGTAGAAGCAGTGGATTTGGAATTTCAGTTTTTCCACAACGTTCCACCACAAGCTGGTTAGAACTGTGCAAAAGCAGGAAGGGAAGCCCCAGTAAAGTGGACTGGGGATGCCAGAAGGGGAGGCTGGAAGGGGGCGCCTGCTGCTCAGTGCCCATTACAGACTCCACATTGCAATTCCCCACAGGAGAGACTCACCAATTCCAGGCCCCACACGGGAAGCTGGAGGTTCATCTCCTGACTTTTTGTAGGATCTTTGCAGCTCAGCTGGTGAGAATTCTCCATCACCCTGCCTTTCTCCAAGGGACATTCCTTCAAGCACCCTTCCCAACTTCTTCCTCCTCCATGAAATAATGTTCCTCTCCTTTGTTTCTCGCACTTGCCTGTGATGGGACCTTAGCTTGCTCAGCCCAGACTGCCATTCTCTGCTCTTCCCAATTAAACCCATGCTGCTGGTCAAATAACTGGCAGATTGAGTTTAAGGCCAATTGAACTAATAAATTCAAAAACTTGCAAGGAACAAAATCAATATGCACAAATTAGTGGCACTCCTAGGTGCTCGGAAGGAACCATCAAAAAGAGACTGCGGAGAACGATCTCATTTACACCTGCATCCAAGACAGCAAGATACCCGGGAGGCCCCTGAACCAAGAAGGTGACAGACCTGTCATCTGACAGCCCCGCAACAATGACGACAGACAGGGAGGGGTACACACGGAGATGGGGAGGCACTGTGCTCAGGGTAGAACCCACACTGGGAAAATACCTACTCTCCCCAAAACCGTCTACAGAGTCCTCACTCTGGCTCCCGAATTTCTGGACTCGGCGCAAGCCTGGAGTGGGTGTGGACACGGGAAGGACCCCGCAGGGCTGAGGTGGGGAGAGCACAAGCACCTAAGCAGGCGGACACTCCCTGACTGCAGACCATCTGAGGAGCCCCAGGAACCGAATCCGCGAGCACACAAACACAGATGAGGACCTAGGATCACCCGAGCCCAGAAAGGGGGGACCCCACAGCCCCGTGCACAGCACAGCAGGAGGCCACGTCTCCTCACACAAAACGACGGAAGCCCCAGTGTCTACATAGGGCTCCCTTTCTCTGTGGGGTCCTGAGACCACGAACCCCTTGACAGTCCACTCAGGCGGCTTCTCCTCAGCTCCTCCAGCATCTGGTCCTTAAAAGGTTGGACTGCTGCCAGTGTGGGCGCGTCCTCCACAACGGGTCCGGTCAGTGTGGATGCAGAGCCACACCCTCCTCAGCTTGTCCTGTCAGGGTGGGAGGCGCCCCACATTCTCCAGAAGTCTCCACAGTGGGTCCTGAAGAGGCGGGGCTCTGGTCCCAGCTGTGGCTGTGCAGCCTGGGCTCAGGGCGGGAGCTGGGGTCTGGCGCCATCTGCAGGCGGTGCAAGGCAGTGCAGGACTGTGGGAGCTCACCCTTCAGTGGAAGGTCCTGCTCCCTCCCCGGGTCCAGCTGATGCCATTTCATTCCGGAAATTCAAGCTGCATGGAGCCCAATACCCCCCACCTTCCCCCCAAATAGCTAAGGAACAATGAATTGGAAACAATGTGGAATTACAACAGTCCTTGACCCAAACAGTGGCACTGAACATGGCCCTGATGCAGACCCACACTCTGACCTCAACTTGGTCTCAAGCCTGGACCCTACCCTAATCCAAGACCCTAACCCTAGCCCCCAACCCAAACAATGTTCACAAGAATCAAAAGGTAGAAACTGCAAATATCCATCAATGGCAAGTGCATATGCAAAGTGTGGTGAAGGGTTTGAATTTGGGTTCAGGTTCAGGTTTTAGTCAGAGTTCTAAATCAGGCTTTGGGTTTAGTGTTAGGGTGAGGGTTTAGAGTGAAGGACAAGGGAACAGAGTTATAGTTTAGGGCTTTAAGTTTATGATTTAGGCTTTAAGACTCAGGGCTTATGGGATAAAGTTCAAGGTCAAATTTGGGGTTTGACTTCATGCTGAGATTTGGGTTCAGGTTTCATGACTTGGAGGTCTGGTTTAGGGTTTGGGTTCGTGGTTCAGGGCTTGGATCCAGGGCTCAGGTACAGGCTTTGGGTTCCATTCCAGGTTTGGGATTCAGGGTTCTAGTTTGGGCTTTAAGGTCAGCTTAGGTTTCAGCGTTGGTAGGGTTTAAGGTTAGGTTTAGGGATGACACATTTTCTTCAGTTGTCATCATGGACAAAACAATTCTATCTGAAGTTTCTAAGTCAGAAATGTATTTCATCTGGGGGCGCCTGGGTGGCACCGTGTGTTAAGCCTCTGCCTTGGGCTCAGGTCATGATCTCAGGGTCCTGGGATCGAGCCCTTCATCAGGCTCTCTGCTTTACGGGGAGCCTGCTTCCCCATCTTTCTCTCTGCCTGCCTCTCTGCCTACTTGTGATCTCTGTCTGTCAAATAAATAGAATTAGTAAAAGCTATTATATGATCTTTTACAAACCATTTCCTATCTTTGCATACTCATGTGCCAAGACAGACAGGGGTTATTTAAAACCCTGAAGAGAGTGCTCTTGCTTTTAAATTGCCTGTAAACTTCGTGTAATAGATTTATGATTGATAATAGATTTAGTTAAAATATAACTATTTAAAATATTTACTCTCAGTAAATGATTTCAACCTATGCTCATTTAAGTAACTTGGTGCATAATCCCTTTTCTATTAAACCATAGTGCAAGGACCAATGCCGCGTTCCCGAGAGAACCCCAAGCTATTTTTCTAGAATGGCTGTATGCTATATATGGCGTCCTGTTTTCACTCCCTTTGTGGAGCACCTACCCTGGAGGTCATGTAATAACCAATGACCAAAAAAACAAACCAAAAACCCAAACATCCAGGTTGAAGTGCCATCCCTGCCTGGAGTGGAGGAGACTGCTCAGACAGATCCCAGGCAGGCATCTCAGCCCAGGCCTGTGCTGGGGAAGCTGGTTCCTGGCTTTGGGCGCAAACTGGAAGCCAGCAAACTGACCCAAGAGTGCAGCCGGCGTTTAGGACTGATGATCTTTTGGCAGCCAGGCTGCGCGTGGACACCCGCTCAGGGAGCCAGGCTAGGCGGCTGCCCAGCGCAGGCGCTGGCAATGCAGCAGCATGCCAGGGCTTAGCCCCGCACCCCAGCATGGGCTCCGGCCTCAGAAGTGAGGGGGCGGGGCCAGCGCAGAGAAGGGTCTTTGCTAATTTCCAAAGCTGGAAGTGAGCTCTCAGAGGACTCAGGAGGGAGGGGGGCGGGGGCGGGGGCGGGTCGGCGGCGGCTGGAAGAAGGGGCTTTGCTAATTGCCCAGCCGGGAAGGAGGGGCGCACAGCGCCAGGGTGCTGTACTGCAGCCCATTCGGGACTGCAGGACCCACCATACTCGCTGCCCCTGCACTCTCATGCTACAGCCTAGCCCGTGAGGCCACGGTGTCCTGTTCCCATTCCCGCTGCCTGCTGCCCCTCCCCGCCCAATGGCTTCACTGGAGGACCCTCTGCTCACAGGTAAAGTGACACCACGACACGCCCTCACCTGAAGCAGAAAACGCAGTCCAGGAGCTGGGCGCAGCCTCCCGCCAACCCCAGGGCACCAGGACCACCCCAGACGCTGCGCCACACCCTGTCCGCAGGGGGTCAGGCCGGGACACCGCCACAGGAGGTACCCCCCCCTGCCAGCGGGCAGGCTAGCCCTCATAGTTCTGCACCCCCACGCGCTTTTCAGAGCCTCCTGCCATTCCCAGGGCACCCAGAACCCAGAGAGTGAGGCCTTGGGTGTTCTCTAGTGACAGATTCAAGGCAATTTTTCGACTTTGGGACTCAGAGTTAACATAGTTTTCATTTGTGATTATTATTTTTGTGTGGGGGCTGTCGCTTTTCTTTTGACCTATGCTTGTTTTCACTCCCGGTTCTGAAGAAGCCCCTAAATCCTAACCCTTTGAGGACTCAGAAAGCTCTCAGAGCAGCAGTGCTGGGGGACAGTGTGGACACATGGTTTGGTTTCTCCTCTGGCCTGCTTCTGTGGCAGCCCCGCTCTGTCCTCCTCAGACTTCAGAGCAATATCTGAACAAGTGGAGAAGCGACCAGGGGGTCAGGAAGGTGGCCACCGAAGAGTGACTTCTCTGGAGGGTGGCTGAGCTAGCAAGTGAGCATGTTAGTCCAGCTCTGCCTGCATTCAGTATGGAGCTGAACAGGGGCCAGGGAAGGGGAGGAGGAGCAGAGAGCAGCGACAAAGGGACCAAAGAGGAGATTCAGATGAAGGGAAGTAATGGGGAGGAAAGAGAAGAAACTCTAGAAGACAGGTATGTAGAAAGGAAAAGGGATGAAGTGGGCATTGGGAAAGGGCACCACCAGGAAAGGAGAGAGGGGAAGAAAAGAGGGAGGAAAGAGGAAAGGGGAAAGGGAGAAGGGAGGAGTCAGCATGCCAGGGCTCCCCCTGCATCTGAAGAAGAGGTGGCTGGTCCAGCTTGTCAAACAGGGTGCTCACTCTTTGGCCCCAGTTTCTGCTCCCAGTGCTACTGGGCTTTTCAAGGAAGGCAGGCTGTCCCTTGGGACCTACTGGAGCCCACTGGAGCCCACAGGAGGGTGGGAGAGGTAAGATGCCACCAGGTCCTGTCCTGAGCTGCTCCCAGCCACCAGCCTCACCACATGGTGCAAGAGGGACCCCAGAACAAAGGACGGACACAGGCCAGCATGTCTGCTGGTGGCCCTGGGCACTTAGCTCATCGCAGTGAACCACACGGCCTCCTCAACCCACGCTTTCAAAGCCTCCTTCTTCGCTTCTGGCTTTCATGTCTGTAGGAACATGAGCCAGATCTAACTCATCTCCGACAGACAATTCTGACTCACCCCGTGTCAGATTTTTATGAGTGGCTGTGATAGAGTAAGATAGCAATGCTCCAACAAACGGACTGTTTCCTCCCACTTGACCTCAACAGTCTTATACATTTTCTTAGCGAAAACATCTTGTCTCCTTCCATTAAGCTCATAACGTGGTCTAATAGTATACATGCGCCTTTGGTAGATGCGAAGCGATACAGAGGTCCTTTTTTTTTTTTAATTTTACAAGGTAAAGTCAGTGAACATATCCAACTTGACGAATACGTCTCTGAAATGTCAATCCAGGCAAAGCTTTTTCTGCCTACAGTTTGGAGCCTACGTGGTGACATTTTTAAAATGCTTTCAGTCCCTCAGTGAGGCTCTTAGAAGCTAGCCAGGGCTTACTACGTGCCAGGCACTGTGTCAGGTGTTGGAGCTAAAGGGAAGGAGAGCTTGGAGGCTGGCTGGGGAGGGACATCCATGACACAAGCACAGCTAGAAACGGAGGCCAGTGCTAGAAAAGAGAGAGCAGGCTGCATGGAGAGTGTGTACCATGGGGCTTGTGAGCTCACGAATAAGTGGGAGTAACTGGAGTGGGGAGATGGGGGAGAGAAGAGGGTCTTCCCATCAATGGGAATCACCTGTGCTTGGAGGCAGGTGCCATGAGAGGTCTCCACAGGAAGAAGGAGGCAGTGTGGTTGAAGGGCAGAGAGATGGGGCAGAACAGGCATCAGTCAGTTGGAGGGGTATGAATAGACTGATGGGAGGATTATGGGTGCCTTTGGAGGACTGAGAATTTGTTAGAAGATCAGTGCAGATTTCTATGGAGACAAATGCCAGGAACTGATAGGTCTTTGAAAGGTCACTCTGGCTGCCTTTTGGCAAAGGGGTTGGTAAAAGGCACTTGCAGGTGTGAACACACCAGGTGGGAGGTGAGTGCAGGAAATCGGGTGAGGGAGCATGGGAACTTGGTCCCGGGGTATATAAGGGAGAATAGCCTTTAAGGAGTTCCACAAATTGGCACCAGCTGTGGCTTCATTACAGAGCTGGAAGGGGGAGGTGGGTGTGTCCTGGAGGTTACAGAAATTACATGAGAAAGGGAAGTCTTTTTAGATCTCTTTTTCAACTAGAGGAACTCTCACCTTATTGATAGAATTCCAGAGTGGGAACCAATGATATGAGGACATCTTTGAAATGTCTGAATATGTTCTTCGACATCTTTGCAAGTGACGAGGAGACCTTGACCTTAGGAGGCCTTGGCCCTCTTTGTAGCCAGAAAGATTTCACCTACAGATTTGGGTTCTCCCTTTTAAAGTCAAGGAGTCAGTCCTTCCAAAGGACACCTCCTATCATTTTACCCTCTCATCATACCTCACGTGCTGGCATCTCCAAGACCCTCTGTTCCAGGTTGAGAGTATCCACTTTGGCCGGGCTGGTCTTGCCAAGAACACCACCACAGGAAATCTAGAGCCTGTAGTGCTATTAATAACATCATCTAAGACTGTGTTTGCTGCCCTCTTGGCCTCTTCCCACCATGACTCACTGAAGCTTTTTACACATTGTATCCATTATGCTATAGTTCCCAAAGCTCATCTTCTCTAGTGCCATTAGTTTTTAGGGGACCAGGCAAACCTTAAACTTGTCCCCCTTAATTGGATCCCTGTGCCCCCACACTCTCTTTGAATGCCTTTCACCATGATTCTTGAATGAGATCTGAGACCACTGCTGGTACCTAACACTTCTTGGCACCTTGTCTGCTAGGTTCTTGGAAGAGGAGGTGGCTATGGAGGTGAGTGGGAATGGGAGTGGGAGGATTTCTCCCTTCACTTCCCTTTTTGTGTTTTCAAATAATGGGTTTTGAGGGGGAGGGAAAGGTTAACCAGACCATTTATTTTCCATCTCCCATCGATAAAATGTCACACAGGAGAGAGGTGGCAGAAACGCACTTTCAGGTTAATTTTTTTACAAGGAAGATTGACTTATGAACCTACTTTGTTATTTCCTTTCATTCAATTTCCCTGTACCTCCTTTTCTATGAAGTGTAACGGTAACCCATTATTATTTTTATTGTTGGCACGTGCTTTGTGAACCATAAAGTGTACGCTATAAATGGGAGCGCTTTTCTTTTTTTTTTTTTTTTTGTAGTTTACGAAAAACTAATATTTTTTAAATTAATTTTTTATTTATTTTCAGCATAACAGTATTCCTTCTTTTTGCACCACACCCAGTGCTCCATGCAAGCAGTGCCCTCTATGATACCCAACACCTGGTACCCCAACCTCCAAATCCCCCGCCCCTTCAAAACCCTCAGATTGTTTTTCAGAGTCCATAGTCTCTCATGATTCAGCTCCCCTTCCAATTTCCCCCACCTCCCTTCTCGTCTCTAACTCCCCATGTCCATGAAAAACTAATTTAAAAACATTCATCCACCAGAGTACCCAAAGGGCTCCCATATAAACTATCTGTCGTTACATTATGTCCCGATGTGGAGCTCGATCCCAGGATCCTGAGATCATGACCTGAACTGAAGGCAGAGGCTTTAACACACTGAGCCACCAGCCCCAATGTATTCTCTTCAGTACCAGAATTTGTAACCAATTGACAGATGAAAAAGGAGGCAGTCAAGTGAAAATCAATAGGTCTTAGACCTGCAAGAAATTTGAATTAGATGAATTCAGCTACTCAGGCACTGTTTCACATTTTCAGATCTCTGCAGAAAAGGAGTTAACCTTTTTACAGCATGTAAAAGAGAAGACTATAACACATACTATGTGTAAGCATGTAAATATCAAAAAATATCCCATTAGTTGCTAAGACACACAGGGCCTATATTTTCTCTCAAATTCATGAATATGTAGGAGCAATAAGTGAGAAGTGAATGTATACTTTTCACTTCGAAGTCTTTTAGAAATCTAAAATATGAGTTTCTATGGTTTGTGTCTCCGTATTCCTTTATTGCCAGTTTGAACAAATCCACATGCTTTGATTCAAAGGTAATAAATTCCTCTTATTTGGAAACATGATGTTTATTTTTATTCTCTCACCCTTAGCAGGTGGTTTCATTTTAGCACACTTCAGAGTTATAATTTCATGCTTATTAAAAACATTTATTATGATCTACATAGATGAATGAAACTTTTATTTTATTAAATTATTTGACAAAAAATATGTTATTTTTAAAAATGTATTTCCTTTAGGGTTATTTTAGAGCGTTCAGAGAGGATCTAGGAGTGTGGTATTATGTAGTTTTTAAGTAGGTATGAAATGGTTATTTATAGGATTGTTTCTTTAAGGCTTATGTATATTGTCCATTATATGCTATAAAATATTTTGAAAGTAAATTTAAGGTATGTTTTACATAGTTTATTTTTTTGGAAATAAATATTGAAATGACTTGTGAAATTCAGTATATTCTCAACATTAATTTATTTTGAAATTTACCAGTTGTCTACTGAACTATTATATGGCAGATATTACTTCAGACTACACTGGTAAATGAAATACTTGGCTTTGTAGAACTTTTATTTTAATGGGTGAGACAATTCAAAGCTATAAACCTTAATAAAAATTGCATAGTACATTCAAAAAGGATGAGTACAATGGGGAAAAAGAAAAACTCGATCAGGGTGAGAAAAATCAAGGTTGCTAGGCAGGGGATGGGGAGTTAAAATTTTTAATAGGAAGATCAGGGTAGTTACAATGAAGCTGACAATTGAACAAAGGTATGGAAAGGTGATGAATTTGCGCAGAACTATCAGCAATAAGGTCACTCCAGACAAAGGAATTGGCTATCTTGAAGGCCATAAGGTTGGATCATGCCTGGCATATCTGAGGAATAGCAAGGAGGCCACTGTGAGTGACTGAAGAGTAGCAGGGAAAGAGGTCACAGAGGTTAAATGAGTGGCTAGATCATGCAAAAGCTTAGAAGTCATTGTAAAACTCTGGCTTTTATATTTGGAAACTTACTGTGTGATAGAATTTCTGCTAATAACTGAGAGTTCAATTGTCCATAAAATTTCAAGGACTCTTATTCTAGTAAGACAGAATGAAGAGAAAGAGTTCATATTTTCACATGGTGTAACAAATGCTCAGAGATGCAAGTGTAGGAAGCTATAGGATCACAGAAGAAGGCCCTAAAATCACACCAATATATTTGATGACTGTGACTATATATAAATTTGTATTTTCTAGATTTTTTATAGTCATGGAATCACACTGTATATACTATTCATTGCCTGGCTTTTCTTTTCTCAGCATCATTACTTTGAGAATCTCCAATTGTAAATAGTTCATTTTGATGTTGAATAGTAATCTCTTTAATGAATAGATCATAATTTTTCTTTGCTCTATGGATGGACATTGATGAACATTTCCACTGTTTTCAATTCTTAAAAATAAAGCTGATATGAAATTCATATACAAGTCCCTGTATGAACATAGGGCTTGTTTCTCTTGGTTAAATGCCTAGAAGTAAAATGGCTATTTTTGTAACTGCAACATATTTTGCATTTAAAAAAATTTTCAAACTATTTTCCAAAGTGGTTGTATCATGATATATGCCAACAACAGTTTAGATTTTTTGTTGCTTCTCAATCTAGCTCAGACCAAGTACAATTAGCCTTTATAATTTTAGCCATTCTAATAGATATGTAAGCATGTCTCATTATGATTTTAATTTGTATTTCTTTAATGTCTAAATGTTGAGAAATTTGTCATGTGCCTATAAGCCATCCATATACTTTTGGTGACATGTCTCTTCCATTATTTCCTTCACATGTAAAATTGGATACTCTGTTTGGTTATTAGTAAGGTTTTTTATTTTTATTCATTTTTAAATAATCAGAGTAGATGTCCATTATCAGATATGTAATTTGCAAATCCCTTCTCCATCTTTACGGATTCTCAATGGAGCTTTGATAGCTGTGTCTTTCAAGAAATATGCTACTTCTTTCCTGGTACACGGAGGTATGACTAGAACATTATCAATGTTGACCTTTGCAAAGAAAATCATGGCTTAAGATATATGTAGTCTGCAGTTGTTGGGAGTGTTCACCATCCTTGCCTCTAACTCATCTCTCACTGCCCACACATTCAGATATAGGGGAATATTGATTGACAAAATATTAATTGCCAAATAACACTAGTTAGAGAATAAGAAAAATGCAGGCACCTGATTATATAATATTACATAAATAAAATGTGTTTTTATAAGTGCTATTGGAAGTAAATTCCTCAATACTTTAATCACACAGAATGATGGAATCCTAGATTTTTTTTTCTTGTATTTACTAAGAAAATGATCATGCCTCAAGTATATTAAAATGGTATAGGGAAAATTAAAAATTGTTTTAAGATGATTTGCGTGTGTTGTTCGTATGTGAGAGAGAAAGTGAGAGAGAAAGATAAAGAAAAAGAGAAAGGGAAAGACAGAGAGGTGGCTGCAGTGAATTGATGAGTTGGAGGATAGATTTTAAAGTTTTGTCTTTTGCTTTCTACATTTCTTTTTCCTTAGGTACAAGAGAACAATCAGTAATATCTCAGAAGCCTGCTGGTAACATCAGCAGAAAGAATTAGAGGTTCCCAGAAAATTAAGATGACATATAGTTTTCCTGACATAAGAAAATCATTTTTTGTCCCCAGCTATTTTCAATGATCTATACCCCACCTGTGTACTTGCCCAAGCACACTTCTTCCAAAAATTCCTGGGAGGTTCTTAAAAAGAAATGCAAAAACCTCACTCCTTAAGGATTTTGAGGGAACAAGGCAATGGGAAAACTAACAGTCACCACCAGACCAGGAAATAGCCTAAGCTATTGAGACAATAAATCAGTGGTAAAACTCCTAGTGCTATTTCAAAAGCAATCAAGGCCTTGCATTCCTTGTCCCAGAAAATGAGCCCAAGACCCCATCTAGTTTCTATCTGCTCTTGAAGCCTGCAGAGTCCCTTTCCCTTGTCCAACAGTTACCTCTGCTTTATTCTAACGTTGAAGTTTCTGCCCTCGGTGGAATACAAGCTTCATTCAGGTGAACATGCAATACATATTGCACAAATACATATGTGGATGTGCATGCATCCACAACCTTATGACCAACCATACACGGGATAATAAAACTCTCCCTTCTGAGTATTCATCTTAAATACTAAATAAAAATCTCTCTCCTGTTCAAACAGTCAAGGCTTTGGAACTTATTCCCTGTGATCTCCTTGTATGTTGTAAACAAAGATTCCTTTGTTTGACAACTCCACCTGTTTCTGTGATTCACCAAAGACTGACCTCAGTTAGTTCAGTTACTGTAATGGCTTTCACTACTCTGATTCTACCTCTGCAAGTCTCCAAATTTAACTATTTTTTCTCCCAATTCTGCATGTTCTTGGCTTTAAACTGCAACTCTGAAGAGAAGATTTGCTTGTTTAAAAAAAAAAATCAAGAAAAGGTAGTAGTAGTTAACATTGTTACTTTGAACTTCCTGCCCTACGGGGCTCTCCTGTTCTTTCTCTTTGACTTCCTGGACTAAAACGACAGAAATTTGGCAATACATCACTCCCCAATCCAGATTACTGCCAGAACAGTTTATACTCTTAGAAAAATATTAGTTTAAAAGATCACATAATTAAATACTTAAGCATGTAGTGTAATATAGTGGTTTACAAGAAATATATTTTGGTCATCTGAATATTTGGTTTTCAACCATGGCTACTGACTCACAGCTCCTAAAACTCTTGGGATTTCCTGTGATAAGGGTGAGAGAGGTGTGTTTTGTTCTGTTAATGAAGTGACCTTCAGACCTCACTCAAGGCAAGGGCTGTTTGCCTGAAGGACCAACCACTTGGTGAAAGCCTTCACAACTTTTTGCCTCCCCTTCCTCCCAATACAGGATTATCTGGGGAGGGAAGAGGATCTGGAGATTAGATCAGCAAATGACAATTATTTAGTCAGTCATGACTATGTCATGAAGCCTCCACAGAAAAGCTGAAAGGACTGGGTTCAGAAAGCTTTTAGTTTGTTAAATGTATGAAAAGGCAGGAAGAGTGGCAGTCTTACAGAAGGTAATAGAAGCTCTGTGCCCATTCTCCATACCTTGCCCTGTGCACTTCTTTATCTATCTATTGATTTAAATCTTCTATTATATCTTTTAATAAGCTGGCAAACATAAAGTAAGTATTTTTCTGAGTTTTGTGAGTCCCTGTAGCAAATTAAAAGAACGTAAGAAGTAGGCCACTGGGACCTCCAACCTGTAGTTGCTCAGTCACAAGCACAGGTAATAACCTGGGGCCTACAGTGAGACTGGCATCTGAGGTGGGGTTGGAGATAGTCTTGGAGGACTGATCCCTTAACTGATGAAATCTTACACTATGTTCAGGTAGATAGTGTCAGAATTTAGTTGAATTCTTGGAGATCCTGCTGTTGTCTGAAAATTATTTGGCATTGTTGGTATGATGTCCTAAAACCCAAAAAGATATAGCTACCTCAAAATAAGAATACGGTTGACAGCTTATATATAATAAGTGAGTATTTCAGGGATTTAAAATATACCCAATAAATAATGTAAGGAAATAAGGAAAGATTTTGAAATAAAAACAAGAATAAGAACCTAGTGGTACTAATAGATTAAATATATGTAATCTAGTTGAATTAAGAATACAATGGATAGAATACGTAATGGATTCAATAGAGATAAGAAGTCACTTAAGGATATAGTCATCTGGATACCAGCAAAGCATTAAAATTATCAATATAAAAGAGGTGTAAGATGTAGGTGATGTGTGTGGAACAAAAGCTAGAGAAGAAATTAGATTTCCTTACTACTCATAGCCTGTTGACAAGTCCTTGAAGCTCCTCTGGGGACTCAGCTGCTTCCATGTGGACACATCCACTCAGGGCAAAAAGCATTCTTAGTCCACCCCCCAGGATACTGAAAATCTACTTTCACATGTAAAAATTACTTTGGAAACTTCTTTATCTCTACTCCCCACCCCTGCCCTCAAGATATACATTGGCAATCATCTCCCAAGCATATACCCACTGATACACATCAGAAGAGTCTCTTCCCTGAGTTTTTACTAAATAGTAATAAATGACCTTTCCCTAACAATAGCTAACCCCCTCAAGGTCCTGGAAACCTTGTTTATAAAATACCTTGGAGGCTTGTGCTATCCCTAACCTCCTCCCAAATTGAAAGTATATAATCAGCCACTCTTCATGACCCTCTCTCTCTACTCCAAATAAATAAATAAATATTTTTAAATAAAATAAAATAAATGACTTTTTTTAAATGAAAGAAGAAAAAGGAAAGAAATATTTGAATATTAATGTACATCTATTTCTCAAGCATAAAATAGTCAAGACACTGGATGAAAACTTACATACAAGAAAAGAAAGAAAATATTCATAACTAGAGTTGACTCTATGAATCCCAAACTAGGGCATACATACCAAAGACACACAAAAAAAATCACAAGTGTTAGAGAGAAAAAAAAATAATTCATTAATAAAGAAACAAGAATCAGACTGACAGAAATTTTTTAAATAACATCAGATATAAAAAAGAATGAAGTAAAAGCTTTATTATCTTGAAAAAAATCACAAATGGAAACATTTAGATCCTTATAAAATGTCATTGGCATAGGAAGGCATAATAAAAAAATATTTTCAGGAATACAGACCACAGATAATTTGCCTTAATTTGTGTAGGCAGCACTTAAATACTAATATTATTTTAACAGTTAAAATATACTCTATGATCTTTGAGGTTGGGGAAAAGAGGATGACCAAGTCATCTTGAAATAATTCAGTTTTATGAAAAAAGTAAAAAGATCAAAAAAAAGACTTGTAGAAAAGAGAGATAAAACATATGCATAATAAAAATAAATAAATAAATAAACAGCTGGAGTGCCTGGGTGACTTAGTCGGTTCAAGTGTCTGCCTTCAGCTCAGGTGATGATCCCAGGGTCCTGGTATTGAGCCCTGCATCAGGCTCCCTGCTCAGTGGAGAGTCTGCTTCTCCCTCCCATTGAGAAAGAAAATTTGACTTATTTATTTGAGAGAGATAATCTTTAAATTTTACTTATTTATTTGAGAGAGAGTGAGAAAAGAAAAACATGCACACAGCAGAGGGAATAACAGAGGGAGAGGGAGAAGCACGCCACTGAGCAGGGAACCCCCTGCGGGGCTCTATCCCAGGACCCGGGTATTATGACCTGAGCTATAGGTAGACACTTAACTCAGGTACCCCAATAAATACAATCTTTAAAAAAAAATAAATAATAATAAAAATAAATAATATTTCAGATAGTATGATTTTTTTAATGTAAGACTTGGTATAAAAACAGGATGACATACTTGTCTAATTATAGCAAAAGACTTTGATAAGTTTAGATGCAGTAGTACATAAAAAATTTAACTTCTTTCATTAACTGATAATTTAATTAGATTAAATTAAGAGACATCAAAATTTAGAGAATCTAATAGTCCTGATCTATTAATAAATGTAGCCATCCTAACCCCAAAACAAGAGTCTTCAGTAAGTATATAAGCATAAGTTGAACATTTACACAAACAGGCCATTATTTAGGCCAGAAGTCTATGCCAATAAATTCCTAGAGTTAAATATCAGGCTATATTTTCCAAGAATAAGGCAATAAAATTAGAAAACAATGACCAAAATATTAAATTCATATAATTGGAAGTTAACTTCATACCTAAAAAGAAATAATACAGCTAATTCAGAAATTTTTAGAATTACAGTACTTTGGTAATATCAACTCTCAAAATGAGTAACGGACAGGTGGGGCTAGCAAGAGACTCGTGGGAGGATTAAATCATGGGCCCCTGTATCTCAGGTGCAGTAGAAGCAGTGGATTTGGAATTTCAGTTTTTCCACAACGTTCCACCACAAGCTGGTTAGAACTGTGCAAAAGCAGGAAGGGAAGCCCCAGTAAAGTGGACTGGGGATGCCAGAAGGGGAGGCTGGAAGGGGGCGCCTGGTGCTCAGTGCCCATTACAGACCCCACATTGCAATCCCCCACAGGAGAGACTCACCAATTTTAGGCCCCACAGGGGAAGCTGGAGGTTCATCTCCTGACTTTTTGTAGGAGCTTTGCAGCTCAGCTGGTGAGAATTCTCCATCACCCTGCCTTTCTCCAAGGGACTTTCCTTCAAGCACCCTTCCCAACTTCTTCCTCCTCCATGAAATAATGTTCCTCTCCTTTGTTTCTCGCACTTGCCTGTGATGGGACCTTAGCTTGCTCAGCCCAGACTGCCATTCTCTGCTCTTCCCAATTAAACCCATGCTGCTGGTCAAATAACTGGCAGATTAAGTTTAAGGCCAATCGAACTAATAAATTCAAGAACTTGCAAGGAACAAAATCAATATGCACAAATTAGTGGCACTCCTAGGTGCTCGGAAGGACCCATCAGAAAGAGACTGCTGAGAACGATCTCATTTACACCTGCATCCAAGATAGCAAGATACCCAGGAGGCCCCTGAACCAAGAAAGTGACAGCCCTGCAACAATGACGACAGACAGGGAGGGGTACACACGGAGATGGGGAGGCATTGGGCTCAGGGAAGAACCCACACTGGGAAAATACCTACTCTCCCCAAAACCGGCTACAGAGTCCTCACTTTGGCTCCCGAATTTCCGGACTAGGCGCAAGCCTGGAGTGGGTGTGGACACGGGAAGGACCCCGCAGGGCTGAGGTGGGGAGAGCACGAGCACCAAAGCAGGGGGACGCTCCCTGACTGCAGACCATCTGAGGAGCCCAAGAAACCGAATCCGCGAGCACACAAACACAGACAAGGACCAAGGATCACCCGAGCCCAGAAAGGGGGGACCCCACAGCCCCGCGCACAGCACAGCAGGAGGCCACGTCTCCTCACACAAAACGACGGAAGCCCCAGTGTCTAAACAGGGCGCCCTTTCTCTGTGGGGTCCTGAGACCACGAACCCCTTGACAGTCCACTAAGGGACTTCTCCTCACCTCCTCCAGCGTCTGGTCCTTAGGAGGTTGGACTGCTGCCAGTGTGGGCGCGTCCTCCACAACGGGTCCGGTCAGTGTGGATGCAGAGCCACACCCTCCTCAGCTTGTCCTGTCAGGGTGGGAGGCGCCCCACATTCTCCAGAAGTCTCCACAGTGGGTCCTGAAAAGGCAGGGCTCAGGTCTCAGCTGTGGCTGTGCAGCCTGGGCTCAGGGCGGGTGCTGGGGTCTGGCACCCTCTGCAGGCGGTGCAAGGCAGTGCAGGACTGTGGGAGCTCACCCTTCAGTGGAAGGTCCTGCTCCCTCCCCGGGTCCAGCTGATGCCATTTCATTCCGGAAATTCAAGCTGCATGGAGCCCAATACCCCCCAACTTCCCCCCAAATAGCTAAGGAACAATGAATTGGAAACAATGTGGAATTACAACAGTCCTTGACCCAAACAGTGTCACTGAACATGGCCCTGATGCAGACCCACACTCTGACCTCAACTTGGTCTCAAGCCTGGACCCTACCCTAATCCAAGACCCTAACCCTAGCCCCCAACCCAAACAATGTTCACAAGAATCAAGAGGTACAAACTGCAAATATCCATCAATGGCAAGTGCATAAGCAAAGTGTGGTGAAGGGTTTGAATTTGGGTTCAGGTTCAGGTTTTAGTCAGAGTTCTAATCAGGCTTTGGGTTTAGTGTTAGGGTGAGGGTTTAGAGTGAAGGACAAGGGAACAGAGTTATAGTTTAGGGCTTTAAGTTTATGATTTAGGCTTTAAGACTCAGGGCTTATGGGATAAAGTTCAAGGTCAAATTTGGGGTTTGACTTCATGCTGAGATTTGGGTTCAGGTTTCATGACTTGGAGGTCTGGTTTAGGGTTTGGGTTCTTGGTTCAGGGCTTGGATCCAGGGCTCAGGTACAGGCTTTGGGTTCCATTCCAGGTTTGGGATTCAGGGTTCTAGTTTGGGCTTTAAGGTCAGCTTAGGTTTCAGTGTTGGTAGGGTTTAAGGTTAGGTTTAGGGATGACACATTTTCTTCAGTTGTCATCATGGACAAAATAATTCTATCTGAAGTTTCTAAGTCAGAAATGTATTTCATCTGGGGGCGCCTGGGTGGCTCCGTGTGTTAAGCCTATGCCTTGGGCTCAGGTCATGATCTCAGGGTCCTGGGATCGAGCCCTTCATCAGGCTCTCTGCTTGGCGGGGAGCCTGCTTCCCCATCTTTCTCTCTGCCTGCCTCTCTGCCTACTTGTGATCTCTGTCTGTCAAATAAATAGAATTAGTAAAAGCTATTATATGATCTTTTACAAACCATTTCCTATCTTTGCCTTCTCATGTGCCAAGACAGACAGGGATTATTTAAAACCCTGAAGAGAGTGCTCTTGCTTTTAAATTGCCTGTAACCTTCGTGTAATAGATTTATGATTGATGATAGATTTAGTTAAAATATAACTATTTAAAATATTTACTCTCAGTAAACGATTTCAACCTATGCTCATTTAAGTAACTTGGTGCATAATCCCTTTTCTATTAAACCATAGTGCAAGGACCAATGCCGCGTTTCCGAGAGAACCACAAGCTATTTTTCTAGAATGGCCATATGCATATATATCAGGCGTCCTGTTTTCACTCCCTTTGTGGAGCACCTACCCTGGAGGTCATGTAATAACCAATGACCAAAAAAACAAACCAAAAACCCAAACATCCAGGTTGAAGTGCCATCCCTGCCTGGAGTGGAGGAGACTGCTCAGACAGATCCCAGGCAGGCATCTCAGCCCAGGCCTGTGCTGGGGAAGCTGGTTCCTGGCTTTGGGCACAAACTGGAAGCCAGCAAACTGACCCAAGAGTGCAGCTGGCCTTTAGGACTGATGATCTTTTCGCAGCCAGGCTGCCCGTGGACACCCGCTCAGAAAGCCAGGCTATGAGTCTGCCCAGCGCAGGCGCTGGCAATGGGGCAGCATGCTAGGGCATAGCCCTGCACCCCAGCCAGGGCTCAGGCCCCTGGAGTGAGGGGGCAGGGCCGGCGCAGAGAAGGGTCTTTGCTAATTTCCAAAGCTGGAAGTGAGCTCTCAGAGGACTCAGGAGGGAGGGGGGCGGGGGCGGGGCGGGGGGGGCCAGGAGAAGGGGCTTTGCTAATTGCCCAGGCGGGAAGGAGGGGCACACAGCTCCAGGGTGCTGTGCTGCAGCCCATTCGGGACTGCAGGACCCACCATACTCGCTGCCCCTGCGCTCCCACGCTCCAGCTTAGCCCCAGAGGCCACGGTGTCCCGTTCTCATTCCTGCTGCCTGCTGCCCCTCCCTGCCCCATGGCTTCTCTGGAGGACCCTCTGCTCACAGGTAAAGTGACACCTCGACGCGCCCTCACCTGAAGCAGAAAACGCAGGACAGGAGCGGGGGGGGGGGGGGGGGGTGGAGTGGTCGGGGCCCAGGCTTCCGGCAACCCCAGGGCACCAGGACCACCCAGGACGCCGCGCCACACCCCCTACGCAGGGGGTCGTGCCAGGACAGCGCCACAGGAGGTACCCCCCCCCCTGCCAGCAGGCAGGCTAGCCCTCATAGTTCGGCACCCCCACGTGCAGGTCAGAGCCTCCTGCCATTCCCAGGGCACCCAGAACCCAGAGAGTGAGGCCTTGGGTGCTTTCTAGTGACAGATTCAAGGCAATTCTTCGACTTTGGGACTTCAGAGTTAACATAGTTTTCATTTGTGATTATTATTTTTGTGTGGGGGCCGTCGCTTTTCTTTTGACTATGCTTGTTTTCACTCCCAGTTCTGAAGAAGCCCCTAAATCCTAACCCTGTTGAGGACTCCGAAAGCTCTCAGAGCAGCAGTGCTGGGGGACAGTGTGGACACATGGTTTGGTTTCTCCTCTGGCCTGCTTCTGTGGCAGCCCCGCTCTGTCCTCCTCAGACTTCAGAGCAATATCTGAACAAGTGGAGAAGCGACCAGGGGGTCAGGAAGGTGGCCACCGAAGAGTGACTTCTCTGGAGGGTGGCTGAGCAAGCAAGTGAGCATGTTAGTCCAGCTCTGCCTGCATTCAGTATGGAGCTGAACAGGGGCCAGGGAAGGGGAGGAGGAGCAGAGAGCAGGGACAAAGGGACCAAAGAGGAGATTCAGATGAAGGGAAGTAATGGGGAAGAAAGAGAAGAAACTCTAGAAGACAGGTATGTAGAAAGGAAAAGGGATGAAGTGGGCATTGGGAAAGGGCACCACCAGGGAAGGAGAGAGGGGAAGGAAAGAGGGAGGAAAGAGGAAAGGGGAAAGGGAGAAGGGAGGAGTCAGCATGCCAGGGCTCCCCCTGCATCTGAAGAAGAGGTGGCTGGTCCAGCTTGTCAAACAGGGTGCTCACTCTTTGGCCCCAGTTTCTGCTCCCAGTGCTACTGGGCTTTTCCCGGAAGGCAGGCTGTCCCTTGGGACCTACTGGAGCCCACTGGAGCCCACAGGAGGGTGGGAGAAATAAGATGCCACCGGGTCCTGTCCTGAGCTTCTCCCAGCCACCAGCCTCACCACATGGTGAAAGAGGGACCCCAGAACAAAGGACGGACACAGGCCAGCATGTCTGCTGGTGGCCCTGGGCACTTAGCTCATCGCAGTGAACCACACCGCCTCCTCAACCCACGCTTTTAAAGCCTCCTTTTTCGTTTCTGGCTTTCATGTCTGTAGGAACATGAGCCAGATCTAACTCATCTCCGACAGACAATTCTGGCTCACCCTGTGTCAGATTTTTATGAGTGGCTGTGATAGAGTAAGATAGCAATGCTCCAACAAACGGACTGTTTCCTCCCACTTGACCTCAACAGTCTTATACATTTTCTTAGCGAAAACATCTTGTCTCCTTCCATTAAGCTCATAACGTGGTCTAATAGTATACATGCGCCTTCCTTAGATGCGAAGCGATACAGAGGTCCTTTTTTTTTTTTTTAAATTTTACAAGGTAAAGTCAGTGAACACATCCAACTTGACCAATACGTCTCTAAAATGTCAATCCAGGCAAAGCTTTTTCTGCCTACAGTTTGGAGCCTACGTGGTGACATTTTTAAAAAGCTTTCAGTCCCTCAGTGAGGCTCTTAGAAGCTAGCCAGGGCTTACTACGTGCCAGGCACTGTGTCAGGTGTTGGAGCTAAAGGGAAGGAGAGCTTGGAGGCTGGCTGGGGAGGGACATCCATGACACAAGCACAGCTAGAAACGGAGGCCAGTGCTAGAAAAGAGAGAGCAGGCTGCATGGAGAGTGTGTACCATGGGGCTTGTGAGCTCACGAATAAGTGGGAGTAACTGGAGTGGGGAGATGGGGGAGAGAAGAGGGTCTTCCCATCAATGGGAATCACCTGTGCTTGGAGGCAGGTGCCATGAGAGGTCTCCACAGGAAGAAGGAGGCAGTGTGGTTGAAGGGCAGAGAGATGGGGCAGAACAGGCATCAGTCAGTTGGAGGGGTATGAATAGACTGATGGGAGGATTATGGGTGCCTTTGGAGGACTGAGAATTTGTTAGAAGATCAGTGCAGATTTCTATGGAGACAAATGCCAGGAACTGATAGGTCTTTGAAAGGTCACTCTGGCTGCCTTTTGGCAAAGGGGTTGGTAAAAGGCACTTGCAGGTGTGAACACACCAGGTGGGAGGTGAGTGCAGGAAATCGGGTGAGGGAGCATGGGAACTTGGTCCGGGGGTATATAAGGGAGAATAGCCTTTAAGGAGTTCCACAAATTGGCACCAGCTGTGGCTTCATTACAGAGCTGGAAGGGGGAGGTGGGTGTGTCCTGGAGGTTACAGAAATTACATGAGAAAGGGAAGTCTTTTTAGATCTCTTTTTCAACTAGAGGAACTCTCACCTTATTGATAGAATTCCAGAGTGGGAACCAATGATATGAGGACATCTTTGAAATGTCTGAATATGTTCTTCGACATCTTTGCAAGTGACGAGGAGACCTTGACCTTAGGAGGCCTTGGCCCTCTTTGTAGCCAGAAAGATTTCACCTACAGATTTGGGTTCTCCCTTTTAAAGTCAAGGAGTCAGTCCTTCCAAAGGACACCTCCTATCATTTTACCCTCTCATCATACCTCACGTGCTGGCATCTCCAAGACCCTCTGTTCCAGGTTGAGAGTATCCACTTTGGCCGGGCTGGTCTTGCCAAGAACACCACCACAGGAAATCTAGAGCCTGTAGTGCTATTAATAACATCATCTAAGACTGTGTTTGCTGCCCTCTTGGCCTCTTCCCACCATGACTCACTGAAGCTTTTAACACATTGTATCCATTAAGCTATAGTTCCCAAAGCTCATCTTCTCTAGTGCCATTAGTTTTTAGGGGACCAGGCAAACCTTAAACTTGTCCCCCCTAATTGGATCCCTGTGCCCCCACAATCTATTTGAAAGCCTTTCACCATGATTCTTGAATGAGATCTGAGACCACTGCTGGTACCTAACACTTCTTGGCACCTTGTCTGTTAGGTTCTTGGAAGAGGAGATGGCTATGGAGGTGAGTGGGAATGGGAGTGGGAGGATTTCTCCCTTCACTTCCCTTTTTGTGTTTTCAAATAATGGGTTTTGAGGGGGCGGGAAAGTTTAACCAGACCATTTATTTTCCATCTCCCATCGATAAAATGTTTACCACTCCACACTGGAAGAATTTATATCTTTCCTTTGAATCTCCAGGAAAATCTCCCAAACCCAAACCACCACCATGTGGATTCAGCCATCTTCTGATTCACCTCCAGATTGTCTCCTCCTAAATGCTCAAGCCACTGGTTAAGGGCGAAATGTTCAATGCCCAAGCAATTAAGTGGGGAACACGTTTATCTAAGCAATTGCATGCAGCTCTCTATCTGCATACAGGGGGTCTCTCCCAAGCATTTCCAACCTCAGCAAAAGAAGACAAAGCCCCAGCAGTCTGGGGTATATATCATTCATTCATTCCTGTGTTCAACACTCATGGCGGATCCCCAGCAAGACAGTGGGAGAGCAAGGACTGGAGAAATCCTGGAAGCTGAAGTCTGAGGAGGATTTCAAATTCAAGTCAGAGATGAAAGAAACATCTGGACTTGGTCCTCAGGTACATGCAGTATTCTGAACTGAGGCTAGAACCAGAGACCATTCTAATGAAAGGCCTCTACAGGTGGGCTCCAACTCAGTTTTGTGTATATTCATTCATGAAATAGCTCTTTGGGTCAACATGCAGAAGAAAACCATTTCAGAAAACTGACAATGAGGAGAGGAAAGGGAAGCCAGAAGGCTTGTGAATGGGGAGAGAGGAGGACCCAGGGCAGGAAACCAAGAATCCCTCCCTGCCCTCCTTGCTGCCAGGGAGGTCTGAGGGACTAGTTTCCACCTGGGATCCCAAGTCCAGAACAAAAGCAGCGGGGCCACGGCGGGGGAGGGAAGGGGGTCCTCAGCACGGGCGCATGGGGCTGCGGAAAGATGGGGGCTAGCGTGCCTGCTGGCGGGGGGCACCTCGCAAGGCGCTGTCCCCAGCCCGACCCCATGAGGACCCGGGTTTGGCGCAGCGTCCGGGGTGGTCCCGGTGCCCTGGGGTTCGCGGGAGGCTGGGCCTCCACAACCCCCCTCTTCGCCCCCAGGTCGGGTCCGCGCTTTCTGCTCCAGGTGAGGGCGCGGCGCGGTGTCACTTTACCCCTGTGCAGAGGGTGGTCCGGAGAAGCCTTGGGGCGGGGAGGGGCAGCAGGCAGCAGGAGCGGGACAGCGGAGCCTCACAGGGGAGCGTACGGGCGGCGAGTCCGGTGGGTCCTGCAGTCCCGACTGAGCCGCAGCACAGCACCGCGGCGCTGCCCGCCCCTCCTCCGCCAGCCCCTCCACCTCCTCCCAGACTCTCAGCCACATCCTCTGTGAGCTCACTTCCAGCTTAGGCAATTAGCAAAGCGCCTTCTCCCCGCCGCCCTCCACCCGCCCCCGCCCCCCTCCCTCCTGAGTCCTCCGCGAGCTCCCTTTTCGCTTTGGCAATTAGCAAAGCCCCTTCTCTGCCCCGCCCCCGCCCCCTCCCCCTCCCTCCTGAGGCCCCGCCCTGGCTGGGGCGCGGGGGAAGCCCCGGGGGCTGCAAGCTTGACCAGCGCTGGCGCTGGGCAGCCTCCTAGCCTGGCTCCTTGAGCGGGTGTCCACCCGCGGCCTGGCTGCAAAAAGATCATCAGTCCTGTTAACCCTGGCTGCACTCTTCCGTCAGTTTGCTGGCTTCCAGATTGCGCCCAAAGCCAGGAACCAGCTTCCCCAACACAGGCCTGGGCTGAGATGCCTGCCCAGGATCTGTTTGAGCAGTCTACTCATCTCCAGGCAGGGATGGCACTTCCACATGGATGTTTGGGTTTTTTTATTGTTTTTTGGTCATTGGTTATTATTACATGACCTCCAGGGTAGGTGCTCCACAAAGGGAGTGAAAACAGGATGCATGATATACCCCTCACCTCCCATGCTGTCTTTCTCTTAAATAATAAGCACTGCTGAACTATCTTAGATTCTGTACCTTCTCTCCAGCCATGAACCTATCACTGTCTTTAACTCTTGAAAACTTCATTAGACAAATTAATGTGGTGAAGGAAGCAATATGAGAAAGCCTATTAATCTGATGAGCATGGAACTGAACAAACCCTATAGATACTTTCCCTTTGATTTCTAGCCTATCAATACCTACAGTGAGTCACATACACTCAAGATTATTGTTTTTATTGTATACTTCATATATTCATTGATTTTGGACTCGTTATCATTTCGTTGAAGTGTTAAACTATGGTAATAAACAAACTTTTAATTAACTTTTCCTCCTATGATACAAATATAACTTGCACTTGAGCTTTAGCTAATTTTATGTTCTAAAATTGCCAAAACAAAATGATCAAGGTTTCTAGATTATTTACTGTATTTTCTACTATATAATATTGTTCTATCTCTTCTGTATAAAGAAAATGAATGCTTGGGGCTCTTGGGTGGCTCAGTGTGTTAAAGCCTCTGCCTTCTGCTTAGGTCATGATCCCAGAGTCCTGGGATAGAGCCCCACATCAGGCTCTCTGCTCAGCAGGGACCCTGCTTCCCTTCCTTTCTCTCTGCCTGCCTCTCTGTCTACTTGTGATCTCTGTCTGTCAAATAAATAAATAAAATCTTTAAAAAAAGAAAATGAATGCTTGATAACTAAATGAATGCTTTACTGAACAAATTAAATATGGCAATAGCATTTTATTTTATCATGCTTCACATATTAAACAATAATATTATATCACTAGTCTACAAATAATCTACTCGCATAGTCATTTGGAAGCTTTTAGCAAAAGAAGTCTTCCTCCTGATTGTAGTATAAAAGCCACAGAAATATACAGAAGACTCCTAGGATAGAAAGTTAAATCCAGTTATCCGTGATGCCTTGAGGAGGACCTGACCTATGTATGTCCTGGGATGCACTAGTAACTGTTACATGTGATAGGATTATATTTAATATATACAGTTTCATTTACTTCACAAAGGACATATAAATTTGAGAATAAAATATTTGATGAATCTATAAAGTCTATATCTATTTGTAACTAATGTGGTAGAATTAAGATGTTAATTTGAAAAAAAATTCATTGAACACATACACATATTCAATTGTTTTTATATATATAAACAGCATTATTTATTTATGTAAATAAATGCATTGTCTGTAAAATCCATTTACTTATCAATCATAAGGGTAATTTTAAGTACTAAGAATAAGAAATATGTGAAAAGATAAGTGTTCAAGAGTGCAGTTTGTGGTAATTAATACAATATGATAGGCTCATGAAAAAGATATATTACTTGAACTTAAAAGCTTCTATAATTAAGCGATGACCACTTGAAATTTGTAATTAGTCTTGCTGCAGTTTTTCCTTGCACTTATTGCCCTTCCCCAGAAGTTCATTAAGAATTTCTGTGAATGTCCTTATGTTTAATCTCATTCATAGATTCCACTGCTGCTCACAAAACAAAGCCAAAAAGAGAGGTAACTCTATGTGGCACTCCATCCACAAGCAATACATTCATAAATAATTAAAAAGCTCTCTACTTCATTTGTTACCCTTTCAGCTGATAATTTAAATGAGTAACTGAGGCCATTTTATCAGCACTTTTAATAGAATGCGACTCAGAAACTTCACAGTGTTATTTAAGAAGAAATGCTCACGTGTTAAGGTTTTTATTTTTTTAAATCAACAAAATAATTTTCAAATATTAAAAGCAAATGTCTCCTTTTCCTCCAAGTTTCCTTGCTATGTCAAAGTTACAAATAAATACATTAAAATCGTATTTTGAGTAGTAGATAAAAACAAAAGTTTTGAAACTGTGGGTTCAGTGTCTGGGTTAACTTGTATAAATATCTGAACTCAATGTATTTAGACTTTATTAGATTTTTTTTAGACTATTTAAAAATACATGCTGAGATAATGACAACATTATTTTATTCATTTTAATAAATAAATTATTTTATTTAATTATGTTTAGATATTTATTTATTAAATTAATGATTTAATATTTAATAATCTAAATTTGAAATATTTTAAATTCTAAAAATATTTATTTAATTAAATTGATATATTTAATATAAATAATAAATTATTTAATCATTATTATAATTATGCAATACATTATGTATTGTGTAATAATTGCATTTTAATAAATAAATAAATGTATTATTTACATTATTTTATTTTATTTTATTTTATTTTATTTACTTGACAAAGAGAGGGAGAACGCAAGCAAAGGGAGCTGCAGGCAGAAGGAGAGGGAGAAGTAGGCTCCCAGCTGAGTAGAAAGTTCAACCTGGGGTTCCATCCCACGACCCTGAGATCACCACCTGAGTCGAAGGCAGATGCTTAACTGACTGAGCCATCCAGATGCCCAAGGCTTTGTATTCTTCGCTTCTAAATATTGATGCTCCTTCATCTCTGGAGTTAGTAAATTGATGTTGAGAATTCATATCAAAGAATTGATAGTAGCTGTTAAACAGAAACATGTAATTTAGGGGAAAAAAAAGAACAGAAGGAAGAGAAAGGCCAAAAGTCAAAAGCACATTAATATAAAATTTAATTAGATAAAAAAGCTGATATTCCTGAAGGGGGCTAATAAAAGAGCTGCAAAGAGCTGATAGGATTAGGAAAATTGTCCACTCCTGGTCATTTCATAATTTTAAACTATTCCTTATTAATAAATATACTTAGTTCCAGAAACACAAGCACATAAGAACATTTCCACCAAGTTTCCTCTAACAGCATTTACAAATTAGACGTTCAAACAATGCAGTTCATTACATGTTGCATCTGTATCTTAAAGTTTAAACACATTCTGTGACACATTTTCCAACAATTAAAATTAAAAAATATATATATACATATGTATCTATGTATATATATATATACCTTATCCCTATGGAAAAAATATATATATAGAGAGAGAAACCTTATCCCTAAATGAAACCTTTCTTTGTTTATTAGATTAAATAGGTAAATTAGCAACAACAACAACAACAAACAGCTAATATTATAGAGGTAGGAACAATTTACCTTTTCATTCATTGCTATTTTCTAAAAATTCCTATTTTATTTTTTTCTCAAGTCTGTCATAATAATTTTCTAAATCTCCTGCCTTTTTCAATTTTTTTCTTTTAGTGGAAATCTCTATTTCATATTTATTTTCTCTTCCTCCACTCTTTGCTCTAATAATTCAATGTATTATTAGATTTTCTGTTTTTCTCTTTATCCAGATATATCTTTTCTTTCTTTCTTTCTTTTTTAAATAATTTGATTTGCTGGCATTTTACATCAGTACATGCTTTCTTATGGATGTTAGAAATGTCTGTGGAACTACTAGAAGAATAAACTTTTTTACCTTTAAGAAGTTTACAGTCTAGAGTGCCTGGGTGGCTCAGTTGGTTAAGTGTCTTCCTTCAGCTTAGGTCATGATGCCAGGGTACTAGGATCCAGTCCTGCATCAGCTGCCTGCTCAGCAAGGAGTCTGGTTCTTCCTCTCCCTCTGCCCCTCCCTCTCTCTCTCTAATAAATAAATAAAATCTTTTAAAAAAAGACTTACTGAAATCTGAGACTGAATTACTAAATTCAGTCTTAATAGAAGACAGCTAAACAAAGCAATAATCACAACTGGAAAATTTAGCGAGATCATGGTTTAACATTTTTGGTTGACACAGGACCTCTTTCAGTAACAACTTTCCCTAAATATCAATTTCTTTTTAAGGCAAAAAATTTTGACAAGAAATCCAGATCCTTCTGATCATTTTCATATCAATTTAAGGTGACATCCTCAGAGTATATAATCAAATATGTAATTATTCTATCTGTTGCCTTGTATATTGCCTGTATCTTTTTCAGACTCAAAGTTCCATTGAGGTAGAGTTTTTTTTTTTTAAGCAGAGATTTTTAAAGTGTTTGATATATACAAGATGCTTAATAAGTGTTTACAAAGCCTATGTATTACAGAAGCTTTAAACAGGCTTTAAAATAATGTAGGTGATATTAGTGGTCATATCAAACAATTTTTAGGTTTCAGTCATGTAAATAACTACAATTCTCAGAGACAGAGAAACATACAAATGGTCTGGGTCCAGTAGGATAATGCTAGCATGTGTTGTAAATTCTCTTATATGACCTTATTCTTGCAAGAATTGGTTATGTGGCAGAAAAAAAGGTATCACTATCTTATACTTTATTATTTAAAGAGATTTATGGAAGTCTTAATTTCTTACACTACCCCTTTGTTTCAGTGGACCCAATTTCCGTGGTAATGGTGAGAGGAAAGTAGGCAATATAGGCAGCAGCAAAAATCTCCTACAAGGCACTATAAAATAAGGCTTGTTCTAGATCATGGGTCTGTCCAAAGGGGAATGTTAAGGGGTAGAATGGATGATGGATGCATTGTGGACTTATAACTTTAAGATTAATACTGTTATGCCCCAATAATGGGTCTATGATTAAAGGAGCGAGACTGATGTAAAGCAAAGGTCAAGCAAAGCTTTATTTCATGCCAAGCATCAAGAATCTAACCAAACGTTCGGGGCCACACCTCTTATGAGAGAAGGAAACCCTTTGCTGTTTCACAGTCTAGCTTTTAAGGGCAAAGGCCATGCAGTCAGGCCTGGCCACGCACAGGTGACCAATGAGATTTTAACACACACAGGAAACTCCACAGTGAGGCTAGGTGACCAATTGAGGTTCAATTTACCCTAGTATAGACATTTGACCCAGCCTATTACACCTTGATTAGGATTGGTGCAAAAAAGGTTCCCAAAGGGCGGAGGAGTGGGGCATACTCCTTAGTATCTAGGGAGACAATATGCAAACACCGCCCCCCTCCCGCTGATTGATGTCTCCACCTGGCCTGACCCACCCTTGTATATGGGCTTTGTTACCTGGAGCTGATTTCCAGGACTTGTTTTTAAGTGAATCCCCTGGGGGAAGGGGAGCAAGGACAGTTTAAGGGTTAACCTCAATGAAAGCCTCTTGCTAAAATATAAAAATATAAAATAGGTCCTTACATTACAACAACTCAGTAGGGAAAGTCCCAGTGTGGTGATAAAAGAAGTGAGGTAACTTGCATTGCACATTTTTTTTTAAAACGTGTAAGTTGTATTTTTCCGTGCCATTACATCATACTTTATCTTCATCTCTGTCTACTAGTTTAAAACTAGTTAAACAAACTCAACAATTTTTTAAAAAATATTTTATTTATTTATTTAAGAGCAAAAGCCAGAGAGAGAGAGAGAGAGAGCATGAGCAATATGGGGCTCGATCCCAGGACTCTTGAGATCCTGATCTGAACCAAAGGCAGACACTTAACTGACTAAGCAAATGAGACTCCCACAAACTCAACAATTTTATAAAATTTTTATTTGTTGGGGTGCCTGGCTGGAACAGTCAGTAAAATATATAAATCTTGATCTTGGAGTTGTACGTTTGAAATCCACCTTGGGTGTAGAGGTTTTATTTAAAAATAAAATCTTTAAAAAAATTTTTTTTCATTTTTTTATTTAAGCCATTGTATGGCAGTGTTGATCACTATATTGTACACCTGAAAGTAATATTAACCTTATTTTAACTAACTCCAATTTAAATAAAAACTTTAAAAATAAAATAAAAATAATAATCATAAAAATAAAAAAGAGGAAAAATTATTTGGCAGGCAATTTTCTTAATTGCATTATTATTTATTATTATCATAGTCTGTGTGTGTCGGTGGGAAGTGGCTGGTATTACAGTGAGTTCCATATCTGTGTTACACTGAGGTCCATGTCTGTAGTCAGTCTTTTTTTTCTTTTAGTTTATTTTCAGGGATCCAAAATTCATTGTTTATGCACCACACCCAGTGCTTCATGTAATAAATTCCCTCCTTAATACCCACCACTGGGCTCACCCAACCACCTGCCACCCTCCTCTTCAAAACCCTCAGTTTGTTTCTCAGAGTCCACAGTCTCTCATGGTTTGTCTCTCCCTCCGATTTCCCCCAGCACACTTCTCTCCATCTCCCAGTGTCCTCCACGTTATTCCTTATGTATTGATTCTTATAAGAACTTTTATTTCTTTCCCTATTCTGCTTTGCATATGCTTACCTTAGATGTTAAAATGTTATAAACCTCTCCTGCCTGGTCCATTTTCTCTCTCTTCTCTCATGATTTCTCATGCTCTCCCTGCCAACCCCACATGCCTTACAATATCTGGATATGACTAATTTCTTCCTGAGCTACTTTATTCTACTCTGCCATATGGTTGCCCTTCCCTCTTCTGTACCATAACTTCTATCCCCTGCATTTGTGCTTTAAGAATACCTAATTCTTTTCACTGCATCTGTATCTTTGAGGTCAATACTCAGTAGTGCAATTGCTAGGTCATAGGCTAGCTCTATTTTACTGGAAAGAAGGGCCATATGCACCCCAGTGTTCATAGCAGCAATGTCCACTATAGCCATTCTGTTGAAAGAGCCAAGATCCCCTTCAACAGACAAATGGATAAAGAAGATGAGATCTATGGATACAATGGAATATCACTCAGCCATCAGAAAGGATGAATACCCAACTTTTGCATCAACATGGATGGGAATGTAGGTGATTATGTTAAGTGAAATAAGTCAAGCAGTGAAAGTCAATCATCATATGGTTTCACTTATTTGTGGAACCTAAGGAATAGCATGGAGGACATTAGGAGAAGGAAAGGAAAAATGAAGTGGGGGTATTGGAAGGGGAAATGAAACGTGAAAAACTATGGACTCCAAGAAACAAACTGAGGGTTTTAAAGATGAGAAGGATGTGGGGATGGGTGAGCCTGGTGATGGGTATTAAGGAGTGCACATATTGCATGGGGCATTGGGTGTTTTACACAAACAATGAATCATGGAACACTACTTCAAAAACTAATGATGTATTGTATGGTAACTAACATAACATAATTAAAAAAAAAAGGAGGGGGACAATACCTAACACTCAATCTTTGCTAGTTTCTTGTTTACCTCCTTTTAAGAGTAAGCTCATTAGTGTTTTTTGTTTCTTTGTTTGTTTTTGTCTCAACTAAAAGAAGAAAAATAATACACATTATTTTGAAAACTTTTTGAACAGTGTACAAACGTTAGTCAAGTCCACAATGTCTCATCTCTTCTTCCTCCTAACATGGCTAAGATGAAAAACCCTTTATCTGGGAAAAGATCATTCTCCTGCCACCTTGTGTAAGATTTTGGCTTTAGCTTAGATTATCCTTTCTTTCCTTTTCTGAAAATAAGTTGAAAATATTAATAGCCTCAGTTTCTTCTTCCAAAATATGACTGCTTCTTTACCAAGTGCAAAAGCAACCCATTTGACCATAGTAAACAGCTTGGACCTACTTTTTTTGGCTCACTGTTTTAGTGAGACAAGTGGAGTGAAGATGACACACCATTTCCAAATGTATTAATAATTGGTAGACCATACTTATAAATTGAAGTTTTGTTGCCATTAAACTATGACCAGACTCGCTATAATTACAGAGGTAAATTCTTTATATTTACTATATTTGAAATTACCATATAATACCAAAATAAAATTATGATTATGTGAAGAGTCTGTAATATTAAGAAGATGACTTTGAAATGATTGCTTATCTAAATGAAATTTCCCATTTTATAATCTTGTATAAGCTTCCGTTGTCATTTCCTATTTAAAATCTATTAGAAGGCACTCTTATTTTCCCTTAAGTGGGAAGTCAAATGTGGAACAAATTCATCCCAAAGGAACTGATTCTATATTCCACTGAAGACCAGGTGGCTTCCATGTGGCATTTTGCCTCTTGCATATTGTTCATCTCCTACAACAAATGGGGGTATGCTCTTTAGTAAACTAATTCAACTCAATTAGAGGCATTGTCTTCAAGGGATAACATCATAGAGACTAGAATCAGAATCATACTTTTGGGAAAATTGGGCCCAGGATTTTTGTTTTGTTTTGCTTTGTTTTAAGTTTTTATTTATTTATTTGACAGGCAGAGACCACAAGTAGGCAAAGAGGCAGAGGGTGGGGGGGAAGCAGGCTCCCTGCTGAACAGAGAGCCTGATGCCGAGCTTGATCCCAGGATCCTGAGATCATGGCCTGAGCCGAAGGCAGAGGCTTAACCCACTGAGCTACCCAGGGGCCCCTGGGCCCAGGTTTTGATGGCTTCTTTCCTCAATCTTATAAAACCTATTTGAACTCTACTGGATGCCAGAACTGCTTAAAAATATTTGGTCCCTTGTAATTTTAACCTTCCAGTATTCAATGCACCTGATCCATGTAATATCCTATAGTATTTTTGTCAAATGAAGACTCTCAAAGTGTGTTTCTTGGGAGACACTTTTCAATTGGTTGCTTACATTTCTGCATTTATTATTTGTTCTAGGCCATCCTTTGAAGATGGTTGTATTGAATAGACTTGGAAGACAGAAATAGTATCTTTTTTTTTTAACTTAACCTGTTGTGTTTGCAAATATTATCTGCCTCTGTTTTGATTCTTCTTGTGGGAACTGAGGCTCAGAACTGATATATAACTCCCATCCCTACACACACACAAACACACACACACACACACAAACACACACACACACACACACAAATAATGTTAATATTCTGGCTACCTCTATTGCTGTGAATAATAAACTATATTATTTCTGAAACATGAGTCTGCGTCTTCTATCAACCCCCAAGAAACTACGGCAGACTCATACACCAGCTTTCAAATAAGGGAAAATAATCTCAGATGCTTTATATTTTTTGATAGTGTTACCTACTTCTGAACATATGACTGAGCACATATAAAGCTGGAGCCATGACCATTTAGAGCTTCTTCTTGGAAGAACTATGCATTCACTAGTAAACAATAGTAGTTTCATCTTTTTTTTTTTTCCTCCTGGACACCATTTCCTGTCTCAAACTGTTGCTCAAATTGGATGGAGTCTAAGGTCCTTTGAGGAAATTTTTGTTTAATGATTCAAAATAAAATAGGAAGAGTCTAAAGTGCTAAAAATACTTCTAGATAAAAGGTATAAGATCATGCCAGAAAGGATAGTAATTTTATCTAACAACTGCCTGTTCACCCCTTTTTTGTTCATTAACTAATCTCCAAATTCCTGACTAAATCCCTTTTGTAAGCCAGAATGTGAGCTAAAAACTGGGATTTTAAAAAATTTTCATTTGAAATCCAATTAGTTAACATATATGGTTGTATTAGATTCATGTGTACAATATAACATATAGCACTCAGTGCTCATCATGACAAGTGCTCTAATTAACCCCCATCACTTATTTAATCCATCACTCCTTTCAGATCCCCTCAAGTAACCATCAGTTTGTTCTCCGTAATGAAATGTCTGTTTCTTGCTTTGTTTCTCTTTCTATGTCTTATTATTTCCCCTTTGCTTGTTTGTTTTGTTTCTTTTATTCCATATATGAGTAAAGGTATTTGTCTTTCTCTGACTGACTTATTTCACTTTTAGCATTATACTGTCTAGTTCCAACCATGTTATTGCAAATGGCAAGATTTCAGTCTTTTTTATGGCAGAATAATATTCCATTGTATATAGATACCACTTATTCTTTATTTATTCATCAATTGATGGATACTTGGGCGCTTTCCATATCTTAGCTTTATAAATAATGCTGCTATAAACATAGGGGTGCTAGCATCCCTTTGAATAAGTTTTCTTATATTCATTGGGTAAATACACACCAACAGGATTGTTGGATCACAAAGGACTTCTATTTTTAAATTTTATGGAAATTCCATACTGTTTTCAAATATGGCTGTATCAGTTTGCATCACCACCAACAGTTCACAATTGTTACTTTTTCTTTTTTTTTTTAAGATTTTATTCATTTGACAGAGAGAGATCACAAGTAGAGAGAGAGAGAAGAGGGAGCAGGCTCCATGCCTGGCAGAGAGCCCGATGTGGGACTTGATCCCAGGACCCTGAGATCATGGCCTGAGCTGAAGGCAGAGGCTTAACCCACTGAGCCACCCAGGCAGCCCCCACAAGTGTTACTTTTTCACATCCTCTCCAACACCTTTTGTTTCTTGTAGTGTTGATTTTAGCCATTCTGACAGGTGTGAGGTGGTATCTCTTTCTAGTTTTGCTTTGCAATTTCCTGATGATACATGATGATGGACATCTTTTCATGTATCTACTGAACATTTGAATGTGTTCTTTGGGGAAACACTTGTTCATGTCTTCTATCCATGTTTTTATTGGATTATTTGTTTTTGGATGTTGACTAAAAACTGGATATTAAGTAACACACAAGACAGGTTTCCTTGAGCTTAAATTTTATTTGCATGAGTATCATTAACAGGAAAAAATATGCATATATGTATGTACAAGTGTGTTTATGTATACATCTATCTATCTATCCTCTATCCCATGTCTTCTAATTGTGGTAAATCCTGTGAGGTGGGGAATGGGATAGTCTGAAGAAATATGCTTCTGGATATGCTGGGTAAGCAAATTTAATTGCACTCAGATGCATTGGATATAAGTGAATCACTCAAATGAGTTATTTAATATTATATAGAAACAAATTAAAAGTTTATGTAGTTGAAAATAATAGGTAGTTAAAATAATTTTTTTGTTTGTTGTTTTTGTGTCTTTTTTTGTTTATATATACTATGGTGTGAATGTTTATGTCTCCCAAAATCATATTATGAAATCTAACTCTGTAAGTGCTAGTATTAAAACATAGGGGCCTTTGGGAGGTGATTAGGTCATAAGTGGGATTACAGTCCTTTTAAAGGAGACCCCAGTGAGTTCTCTTGATTCATTCATCATGTACGTTTACAGTGAGAAGATAGCCATCTATGAGGAAGTGGGCTCTCCCTGGATCTGCCCATTCCTTAATCTTGAACTTCTCCGTTCTAGAACTGTGAGAAATAAATTCCTGTTCTTTATAAGCTATTAAGTCTATATCATGTCCGTTATAGCAGCCTGCATGCAGAAGGACACTATGACCTAAAATGAGAGCAATAAATATAAAGTTTCAGTAAAGTCAGTTGGTACAATGTTTTTTTTTTTTTTTAATTAGAGAAGACATGCTGCTTCATGTTAAACCTTGATATTGTATATGTTTCTTGAAGGGCCACTTCTTACTCCTTTGTGTGTTTTCCACAAAGTCCAGGATGATGCCTTACATAAAGGTAATATTTTATAAATACTGTTGGAAATATATACTTCTCTAAAATCTTATTTTGCCTACAGATTACTTGGATCCACTTTGCCTTGTGTAGAATATTTGAAATATATTAAGAACAGAATGTCTCTCTAAATAACATTTAGAATCATCATTAGTTTATGACTCCTGACTGATTTGTTTATGCAGTGATACTTACTGCAAGAACACTGAAGTTTGTAATATAATTTTGAATTAATCACCAAGCTAGTTTATTTTAACTTATGAAAAAATAATTTCTCATGTTGGTTTAATTCTGCTCTTATGTTATGGTCATGACATTTTCATTAAAATAAAGTAGAAAATAGAAGTAAATAATAAATGAAAAATAAAAATTAAAAAATAAAAAAATAAAAGCAAATCTCTTGTGAAATGTTAAACTTTTCTTACTTATTTTGTTTTGCTTTTCTTCTACCATGCTGGCAAAGCTGTATATTGCAGATAGGTACAATTTTCTAGGTGCTAGGTTTGTTACTTTTGCTAAAATTTTCAAAATATAAGGAGTTGAATAGTCATGGATTGTTTATTAAACTCCTTATCTACACATATAAAAATAAAACAATGATGGTGACCTGGGTATTTCTAAAATTGTATTCTGTTTTTCCATACTATGGTTTACAATGTAATTAATAAAGATTCTGCATTTATTAACATCATCCCATTCTATCTCATCTGTATGTCCATACAGAGCATGTATGATTTCTATTCATTGCTATGTTGTGGTGAAGAGATTGTCTGAAGTAGCCTATATTTATGCAGGTAGATCTTAAGCTACGGTGCTCTTGTTTATTTGCTTGTTCGTGATCAGTATGTTTGAAAGATGGTAACTATTGCATCAGGTGTGACGATTAAAAAATATTATTGGTGCCTGATACACTGTGATAAAATAGGTAAGTCAATTCATAATTTGTTAATTAAATTAGAAAAGAAATTCCTTTGGATTTGTTCTTTATTAAGAGTTTTTTTTTTTTTTTAACGAATGCCTTGGGATGTTTTTTGTGTAATATATATCACATGCCTCAACCTTTAAATTTGAATTTAGAAAAGAGTTATCAGAATGAGCCTAGAAAATATTGTTATGGGGGCGCCTGGGTGGCTCAGTGGGTTAAGCCGCTGCCTTCGGCTCAGGTCATAATCTCAGAGTCCTGGGATTGAGTCCCACATTGGGCTCTCTGCTCAGCAGGGTGCCTGCTTCTTCCTCTCTCTCTGCCTGCCTCTCTGCCTACTTGTGATCTCTCTCTGTCAAATAAATAAATAAAATCTTAAAAAAAAAGAAAACATTGTTTTGAAATATTTTTGTTCTGTTGTATTATGTTAACTTAGGAAATAATGGTAGTTATTTTTATTAGCATTTCCTACTTTCCACATGCCCTTACAGATGAGATATCATGTTTTTCCTACTCTTTTTATCGTGGTTGTTATATTCTTCATGATCAATAACAATCAATGAAAATTCATAACATTAATTTTCTTTGGGAAAGTGATATTTTAGCAGGAATCCATGACCAAAAATTTTAGCTGTTGTTCTTCCAGGAGATGAGACTATCAATGTTCCCAAAATTTCAAGAAATAGAACTTATTAATTGTGTTGGTTGATGTTTATTGTCTCTGAACTTAGAGGTGCATAATTCAATTTAAAATTTATTTTGGGGGCGCCTGGGTGGCTCAGTGGGTTAAAGCCTCTGCCTTTGGCTCAGGTCATGATCCCAGGGTCCTGGGATCGAGCCCCGCATCGGGCTCTCTGCCTAGCAGGGAGCCTGCTTCCTCCTCTCTTTCTGCCTGCCTCTCTGCCTACTTTTGATCTCTATCTGTCAAATAAAATAAATAAATTCTTAAAAAAAAAACAGAGTGGACCTTATGGGGGTGCTTATCTGAAATTGAGGGACATTATAAAAAAATAAAAAATAAAATTTATTTTGAATTGAAAACAAGATCTTACTGAAGTTTAGGCATCCCACTTTATATCAGGCCTCCAGTACATTCTAATTTATTTATAGAAAATATCATAAACATGAATGACACTTTTCCTATTGCATTTATATGAAACTGCAATGACTCAAAGATGTCAGATTTGAAAAGCACTACCTTTCTATAATTTCTGTTTCTTAGGAGGAATGGATATACCATTTTAGCTCAATTATCCAACAGTATTCAAAACCACCATGAATTTTAAAACATAGTTATTACACCCTAAAAATCAAGTATGAAAATGTATAAACAACCAAATCTCTATCTGTAAATGAAATACTCCCACACAGACGGGTTTAAAACGTTCTAACTTAAGGAATTTGATAGCACAGACTCAGGGTAGTAGTTTCAGTGCCTACAGTATACTTTCAGGGAGAGAGTAATGTAAGCTCTGAGTCACTTTCTGCCTAGAGATGACCTAATAGTGGTTCTGGCATTGTTTGTTTGTTTTTGAAAATACGTTCCTGGGCGTCATTCAGAAAATGCATAGTTTGGCATCTATATAAATTAAGGATGATCTTTTTGAACTTTTGTCTTTCATTACATCAAATTAACATAATTGTACAGAAATTCCACTAAATTAAGCATTGTTAGGAAATGTGTAAATTGGAGCTACTCAAATTAGTTGCTCTTTGAACTATGTGCTGTTGGTTCAGGATTAGATAAGGAGTTTGAAGGCAAACCTAAATCATTGCTTCCTTTTTTGAGAGATTCTCAGCATATTTTCTTAAAATTAGCTGAAATAAACAATGTGTTTAGTCGCAAAGTGATTTGCATTTTTGCACAAACTCCCTATCTCCTTGAGAATTATAACAGATATTTCATGAAACATCATTGATCTTTACTTTGTTACACTGCTGTAAAGTACATTTAGAGTTGCCAGTTAAAGGTGTTAGTGTTGAGATGAAATGTCATGCATTTTTCTTCACTTCCATGCAAATGAACACAGTAAATTATTAAGACACAATGAAGAAAAAAAAATTGACAATGAGTTCCAGATTTTAAAAATCACTTGCCATTCAATCCAAATTGTGAGTTTGATCAGTTACCGAACACTTTATAATGCACCCCCGGTAATTTTACAGAGATTACTTTTTTCTTACCAATTCTTGATTATTCTGTCTTGCAATTCAGAGAAAGCTAACTAATTTAAAATAAACTTCCGTTAATTTTGATTGTTATAAACTTAAAATTGATTAATTTCCATATACAGAGTTTAAAATGTTCACAATTTACATTAAATATATATTCTGTGTATACCTTGGAAAACTTATACTGAAAATTGAAATTAAACTGATGTTGTATATAGCTGCAAGAAGCCGCCTGTCCCATTTCATCTTACTATATAAGTTGTGTCAGGTAATTTATAAAATCCCTGCTGCATAACAAATCTAATTTTTGTTGGAATGGGTAGTAATGTTTCTTCTTATTTCGAAATAAGAGTTGGTCTATGAGTGCCTCTGCAACTGTATTTTTCCTAAGTGGCTTCATGGTCCTGAACTGAGAAAGCTCAGAGCATTAAACATCAAAGTAATATATTTTGACACAATTAGACATCAAGGAAATGCAATTAAAATGACACTGAGAGGGCGCCTGGGTGGCTCAGTGGGTTAAGCCGCTGCCTTCGGCTCAGGTCATGATCTCAGGGTCCTGGGATCGAGTTCCGCATCGGGCTCTCTGCTCAGCAGGGAGCCTGCTTCCCCCCCTCTCTCTCTGCCTGCCTCTCCATCTACTTGTGATTTCTCTCTGTCAAATAAACAAATAAAATCTTTAAAAAAAAAATGACACTGAGATATCACTACACACTTACCAGAATGGCTAAAATAAAATATAATGACAAGCCCAAAAGAAAAAAATATACCATTTGATGATACACAATGGCAAGTTGTACCATAACTTAACCATCTCAGACTAGTGTAGTGTTAAATTTGTTTTTCTAAGCCATGTTTTGGGTCACTTACCACTTTTCAAGGATATAAAGTGCTATCATTTTACTTAAAACTGTGAAATTTGGTCAGATTTAAATTTCAATTTATGTTAAAACATTCTGTAAACTGTGTTAGACTTTGACATTTGTTCCCTCAGTTCAGTGAATAACACTATATCATATTCTGAAAAATACGCTAATTTTTATTTTGAAAAATATCCCTTTTTCCTCTTATGGTAATTATTAATATGAATTAATAGTAGAATTTGATATGGTCCAATATGACCATAAATACTTTATAGTATATTATCAAATTTAATAATAAATATAATGTACTTCTTTGGACAATTTTTAAAGACCAGTCTACTCTTAAAACAAAAAAAATGGAGATGCACTTCTTTAGTTCACACAAATTTCATTTTATTATATATAACCTCAGATAAATTTCAACAAATCATAATTTATTAAAATCATGTCTACTTAAAAATCTCATAGAAGAGTTAAACCATCAAAAATAAAAATAAACACACACAACACACACACATCACCCATGTATTGGCAAATCACAATTGCTGTAACAATACATTAGGCATTCCACAGTTAAGGGCTATCAAAATTTCCATCAGTGACAAAAAGATTTGTATCCAAATGGACTGATTTTCCAGAATCCAAGAAAAAGTCTCCTAGGATTTATTTAAAGGTAAATATTTGAACAAATACTTCTTAAATTTAGGAAATTCAGAACATACGATTAAAGAATATTTGCAGTGCAGACTATATTCAATCCTTCCTTCAAAATGTGCCTTTGAGTACATAATTCTGTTTTCTCGATCTAAATTGAGCTGTCTTCCAAGGAAGTTTTCCAAAATGTGTGTCTCTGTGTGATAAATGTTCTAAGACCTAACATGCTTCATTGTATTTTTACTGTGCTCTCAAATTTAATCAATAATTTGGATTGATGTATAATACCTAGTTTCAAATATCTTTTCCATCTATAAAAACTCCCAGCTGTCTCTTTATATGCTATTACTATTGAGAATTGTGCTGTCAGTATTATTCTTGTACATTTTAGGTGATCTGTTCTTCTCTTGGGCATCATTTATGCTCTTCTCTGTTTTTGATATTCTTAAAACTCACCATAATGTATACGAGTGGTTTTTAGTGTGTGTAGTTTTTGTTTTGTTTTGTTTTGTTTCTGATATCTCGTGTTTGGCATCATTTTAAGTCTGGTATCTTTTATCTTTCTTTAATTCTCCAAAATTTATCTCAGTACTTATTTAAATATTTTCTTTATTTTTTTTTCTCTTCTGCTGTATTTGGGCAGAAGTCATTAATTTGTTTGTTTGTTTTTCCCAACTCATTTATTCATTTTACAGCTATATTCATCTTAGTCTCCATTTATTGTATTCTTTATTTCAACAATTTTCACTTAATTTATATTCACAGTATAGTATCTTTCTTTTCCTTGTATAAGTATATCATTATTTTATCATATACTTTTAAGCTATTTTTAAAAATATTTTATTTATTTATTTGACAGTGAGAGATCACAAGTAGGCAGAGAGGTGGGCAGAGAGAGAGGAAGAGAAGCAGGCTACCTGCTGAGCAGAAAGCCCGATGTGGGGCTTGATCCCAGGACCCTGAGATCATGACCTGAACGGAAGGCAGCGGCTTAACCCACTGAGCCACCCAGGCGCTCCTTTTAAGCTATTTTTTAAAAGTACAGTCATTCTTTTTTTTTTTAAAGTTTTTCTTTATTTATTTATTTGACAGAGAGAGATCACAAGTAGACAGAGGTTAGGCAGAGAGAAAGAGAGGGAAGCAGACTCCCTGCTGAGCAGAGAGCCTGATGCAGGACTTGATCCCAGGACCCTGAGATTATGACCTGAGCTGAAGGCAGTGGCTTAATCCACTGTGCCACCTAGGCGCCCCTAAGCTATTTTTTTAATTCCTGTTCCCATAACACTTGGATTGGCATATAAAGTTAACCACATCATATTTTTTAGGTAAGTAATTGTACTTTTTATGTGCATAGTTATTTTGGTCCATGAGTTCAGCTCTTCTTAGGATCATCAAATCTCTGTAAAGTCTGGGTATGCTAGGATTTTCTAAGCAACAATAAAATACATTGAAACCTGGTAGCTTAATTATAATAATGTTTTCTTTCTCAATCATTCACAATAGTATTCCATTCTGAGTAGCTTCCTTCTATTTTGCAGCTATAGTGTTTGGAAAAACTTGAATTATGATATTACTGTGATAATGTGAATTAGTCAGGGTTTTTCAGAGAATCGGGAAGAGAAAAAAAGGAAGATATTCTCCAGGGCCAACTCTAGAAGTGACTATTAAAACATCTGTCCAAATTCAATTGAACAAAACTCAGAAATGCCATCTCCAGTGAAATACAAAAAAGATTATATATAGTTCTGGGCACACACATCTCATTTGACCCAATGATGTATATCAATGAAAGACTGAAGGCCAATCACCACTCCATGGGAGAATTTAAAAATAAATTTACTAATGAGGCCAAGAATTCAGAATCACCAATACTTCAGAACTAATAATAACTGCCTTCACTTGATGTTATTCTATAAGATAAATCCTACGGTCAAGTTTCAATTTTAAATTCTTAAATCCTTATGAAGAAGCATCATTTGGAGGGAGCAGTTTTCATAATTTATCATCCATCAGCCTTTTTTAAAAGATTTTATTTATTTATTGGACACAGAGAGAGAGAAAGAGAGCGAGAGAGAGAGATCACAAGTAAGCAGAGAGGCAGGCAAGCAGGGAGGGAAGCAGGCTTCCTTTTGAGCAGTGCCCGATGTGGGGCTGGATCCCAGGACCCAGAGACCATGACTTGAGATGAAGGCAGAGGCTTAACCCACCACCCACGTGATGAGAGAGCCACTCAGGTGCCCCTCATCCATCAGTCTTAATTGATTGGAGGAAAATGTGTGGAGGAATAATGCCTTAGGGAGCTAATCTCTCTAAAGAATTTTCAAGTCTTTACCCCTTCAAGGTTTTGTACAGTTCTGATAGCCTCTAAACATCCAGCGGATTTCTACAGTGACAGGCCTGTTAAAACCTGTCTTCAAACCAGGAATAGAGCTTGAAACATACCAGTCAAGGGCAACTTTGAGTATTTTAAGGCGTTTATCATCATTTCTTTGTTTTTGGTTAATATCTGAAATAGTTCCATATTACACTTGGATAATTTCTCCAGAGCTGACTTTGAAGGAGGCATTCAGTTCCAGCTAGTTCCATATTTTGGCAAGAACTATACTTCTATATTAAAAAAAAAAAAACATATTTTAGGGCGCCTGGGTGGCTCAGTGGGTTAAAATCTCTGCCTTCGGCTCAGGTCATGATTCCAGGTTCCTGGGATTGAGTCCCACAGTGGGCTCTCTTCTCAGCTGGGAGCATGCTTCCATTCCTCTCTCTCTGGCTGCCTCTCTGCCTTCCTATGATCTCTGTCAAGTAAATAAATAAAATTTTTAAAAAAACATATTTTATACCAGTTATTCATGTTTATTAACTAAGATATCACAATACAAATAATACAAACAGTTGCTCTTTATTAATACCTTCAACCAAGATAAAAAAATATGTCATATTTTCTCCAAAAATTTTATATCATCTGATAGGTCAGATATATATATAAAATTACATTTAAAGTTTTAAAAATATCAGCAAATATTTTCATTTAAATGCCAATTTGAAAAGAAATCTACTTTTCCAAACACGACTTTTTATCCTATTTATTTTGAATTTTGTCAACAACTGATAAAATGTTTAGCGAGACTATAAATTTTAGATCGAAAAAAATGATTAATAGATGTAGGTTCAAATTATTATGTTCCATTAAAAATGATTTAGTCTTTGATGAACATCTGTTTGGTAATATGTTGTATCCAGATATAGTCAATTAAAGACATATATAAAATTATAGGGAAATGACATCTTCCGTTCCATTATGAGTAGAGCTTTTAAAATGCTATTTGCCACAACCTGTCATCTTGTCATTATGTAGCATTATGTAGCAATTAAAAAATGTATACTCTTCACTTAGAAGTCTTTTGGAAATCTAAAATATGACTTCCTATGGTTTGTATCTCCATATTGCTTTATTGCCAGTTAAAACAAATCCACATGCTTTGATTCAAAGGTAATAAATTCCTCTTATTTGGAAAAAGGATGTTTATTTTTGTTCTCTCACCCTTAGCAGGTGGTTTCATTTTATCACACTTCAGAGTTATAATTTCATGCTTATTAAAAACATTTATTTTGATCTACATAGATGAATGAAACTTTTATTTTATTAAATTATTTGCCAAAAAATCTGTGAGTTTTTAAAATGTATTTCATTTGAAGGGTTATTTTAGAGCATTCAAAGAGGATCTAAGAGTGTGGTATTATGCAGTTTTTAAGTAGGTATGAAATGGTTAATTATAGGATTGTTTCTTTAGGCTTATGTATATTGTCCATTATATGCTATAAAATATTTTGAAAGTAAATTTAAAGTATGTTTTATGTAGTTTATTTTTTGGAAAAAAATATTGAAATGACTTATGAAATTCAGTATACTCTCAACATTAATTTATTTTGAAATTTACCAATTGTCTACTGAACTATTATATGGCAGATATTACTTCAGACTACACTGGTAAATGAAATAATTGGCTTTGTAGAACTTTTATTTTAATGGGTGAGACAATTCAAAGCTATAAACCTTAATAAAAATGGCATAGTGCATTCAAAAAGGAAGAGTACAATGGGGAAAAAGAAAAATTCGATCAGGGTGAGAAAAATCAAGGTTGCTAGGCAGGGGATGGCGAGTTAAATCTTTTAATAGAAAGATCAGGGTACTTACAATGAAGCTGACAATTGAACAAATGTATGGAAAGGTGATGAATTTGCGCAGAACTATCAGCAATAAGGTCACTCCAGACAAAGGAATTGGCTATCTTGAAGGCCATAAGGTTGGATCATGCCTGGCATATCTGAGGAATAGCAAGGAGGCCACTGTGAGTGACTGAAGAGTAGCAGGGAAAGAGGTCACAGAGGTTAAATGAGTGGCTAGATCATGTAAAAGCTTAGAAGTCATTGTAAAACTCTGGCTTTTATATTTGGAAACTTACTGTGTGATAGAATTTCTGCTAATAACTGAGAGTTCAATTGTCCATAAACTTTCAAGGATTCTTATTCTAGTAAGACAGAATAAAGAGAAAGAGTTCATATTTTCACATGGTGTAACAAATGCTCGGAGATACAAGTGTAGGAAGCTATGGGAGCACAGAAGAAGGCACTAAAATCACACCATATATTTGATGACTGTGACTATATATAAATTTGTATTTTCTAGATTTTTTGTAGTCATGGAATCACACAGTATATACTATTCATTGCCTGGATTTTCTTTTCTCAGCATCATTACTTTGAGAATCTCCAATTGTCTTTGCTCTATTGATGGACATTGATGAACATTTCCACTGTTTTCAATTCTTAAAAATAAAGCTGATATGAAATTCACATACAAGTCCTTGTATGAACATAGGGTTTGTTTTTCTTGGTTAAATGCCTAGAATAAAATGGCTATTTGTGTAACTGCAACATATTTTTCATTTAAAAATTTTTGAAACTATTTTCCAAAGTGGTTGTATCATGATATATGCCAACAACAGTTTAGATTTTTTGTTGCTTCTCAATCTAGCTCAGACCAAGTACAATTAGCCTTTATAATTTTAGCCATTCTAATAGATATGTAAGCATGTCTCATTATGATTTTCATTTGTATTTCTTTAATGTTTAAATGTTGAGAAATTGGCCATGTGCTTATAAGCCATCCATATACTTTTGGTGACATGTCTCTTCCATTATTTCCTTCACATGTAAAATTGGATACTCTGTTTGGTTATTAGTAAGGTTTTTTATTTTTATTCATTTTTAAATAATCAGAGTAGATGTCCATTATCAGATATTTAATTTGCAAATCCCTTCTCCATCTTTATGGTTTCTCAATGGAGCTTTGATAGCTGTGTCTTTCAAGAAATATGCTACTTCTTTCCTGGTACACGGAGGTATGACTACAACATTATCAATGTTGACCTTTGCAAAGAAAATCATGGCTTAAGATATATGTAGTCTGCAGTTGTTGGGAGTGTTCACCATCCTTGCCTCTAACTCATCTCTCACTGCCCACACATTCAGGTATAGGGGAATATTGATTGACAAAATATTAATTGCCAAATAACACTAGTTGGAGAATAAGAAAAATGCAGGCACCTGATTATATAATATTCCTTAAATAAAATATGTTTTTATAAGTGCTATTGGAAGTAAATTCCTCAATACTTTAATCACACAGAATGATGGAATCCTAGATTTTTTTTCCTTGTATTTACTAAGAAAATGATCATGCCTCAAGTATATTAAAATGGAATAGGGAAAATTAAAAATTGCTTTAAGTCGATTTGTGTGTGTTGTGCGTATGTGAGAGAGAAAGTGAGAGAGAAAGAGAAAGAGAGAAAAAGAGAAAGGGAAAGACAGAGAGGTGGCTGCAGTGAATTGATGAGTTGCAGGATAGATTTTAAAGTTTTGTCTTTTGCTTTCTACATTTCCTTTTCCTTAGGTTCAAGAGAACAATCAGTAATATCTCAGATGCCTGCTGGTAACATCAGCAGAAAGAGTTAGAGGTTCCTAGAAAATTAAAGAAGAGATATAGTTTTCCTGACATAAGAAAAGTCATTTTTTGTCCCCAGCTATTTTCAATGATCTATACCCCACCTGTGTACTTGCCCAAGCACACTTCTTCCAAAAATTCCTGGGAGGTTCTTACAAAGAAATGCAAAAACCTCACTCCTAAGGATTTTGAGGGAACAAGGCAATGGGAAAACTAACAGTCACCACCAGACCAGGAAATAGCCTAAGCTATTGAGACAATAAATCAGTGGTAAAACTCCTAGTGCTATTTCAAAAGCAATCAAGGCCTTTCATTCCTTGTCCCAGAAAATGATCCCAAGACCCCATCTAGTTTCTATCTGCTCTTGAAGCCTGCAGAGTTCCTTTCCCTTGTCCAACAGTTACCTCTGCTTTATTCTAACGTTGACGTTTCTGCCCTCGGTGGAATACAAGCTTCATTCAGGTGAACATGCAATACATATTGCACAAATACATATGTGGATGTGCATGCATCCACAACCTTATGACCAACCATACACGGGATAATAAAACTCTCCCTTCTGAGTATTCATCTTAAATACTAAATAAAAATCTCTCTCCTGTTCAAACAGTCAAGGCTTTGGAACTTATTCCCTGTGAACTCCTTGTATGTTGTAAACAAAGATTCCTTTGTTTGACAACTCCACCTGTTTCTGTGATTCACCAAAGACTGACCTCAGTTAGTTCCGTTACTGTAATGTAATATCAAGCATATCTAGTTAGTTGATCATTTTGTTCAAGTCTTACATATCTTACCAATATGATGACCATTTGTCTATGTAATCTTAAAATAAGGGTGTTGAAATTATTTTCCATTTGTCGTCCAAGGTAGAAGTTATGATTTTTGTTCTTAGTTTTTCCCTATATATCCCCAAATCTGTTGTTACGTATTAAAATTCAAGAATTATTATACTCCCGGGGCGCCTGGGTGGCTCAGTGGGTTAGGCCGCTGCCTTTAGCTCAGGTCATAATCTCAGGGTCCTGGGATCGAGTCCTGCATCGGGCTCTCTGCTCAGCAGGGAGCCTGCTTCCTCCTCTCTCTCTCTCTCTGCCTGCCTCTCTGCCTACTTGTGATCTCTCTCTGTCAAATAAATAAATAAAATCTTTAAAAAAAAAAAAGAATTATTATACTCCCTGATGAATTCATCCTTTTACTCTTCTGTAATTTTGACTTGATCTTTATGTCTAATAATGAAATTTGCTTTAAAATCACTTTTCATTATCTTGATATAACCACCAAAGTTATAGTGTGATTAGAGTTAATATAGCATATTTTTTCTTTTACTTTTTAAAGCACTTCTATATTGAATCCTGACAAAGAAACAAAACAGATTTTTAACTCTGGAAGCATCTTTCTAAATTATCTTTTTTTTTTTTTTAATGAAGCAGTAGCAATTTTTGTTAAGGGACCTAAACTGAAAGTAGGTTTAGAAATTTATTTATTTTTTTATTTATTTAGTAAAAGATTTTATTTTATTTATTGACAGCAAGAGAGAGAGAGAGAGAGAGAAGAAGCACACAAACAGGGGGAATCATGTGCAAAGGGAGAGGAAGAAGCAAGCTCCTTGGGGTGCAAGTAGTCCCATGCAGGGCTGGATCCCTGTACACTGGAATCATGACCTCAGCCAAAGGCAAACATCTGCTTAAACAACTAAGTCATCCAGGCACCCCTAGAAAATTAAAAAAAAAAAAAGACCTTTTAAAAACATTTTGTTTCTTTCTTGTTTTTTTTTTAATATTTTATTTATTTGACAGACAGAGAGACAGGAAGAGGAACTATAAGCAGGGCAGAGGGAAAAGGAGAAGCAGGTTTCCCACTGAGCAGAGAGCCTGATGTTGGGCTCCATCCCAGGACCCTGGGATCATGACCTGAAAAGAAGGGACACTTCTTGGAGGAAGCCACCCAGACACCTCTTTTCTTTGATTTTAATATATGGCAACTGATGCTTCCCAGCCACGAGTAGCATATTACCCATTGATTAAATCTTTGATAACAACCTATTTAAAAAGGTGTGTAAATATATACTTACTCAGATTTATACACTTTGTGTTTTCTTCATAGTTTGGGGCTGGACCCCATGGTCACAACACTGCTTCCAGTCTTTGCCTTCCCATCTTTTGATACCAGGTATTTGGTCAGCAAAGCAAATTAGTATCAAAATTAATAAGCCCTTGGCACCATATCTCTGGAGCAGGGCTTGCTCTTAGCCAAGGCCCAGAGCAGTTGACCTCCCCTCGCTAGTGCTATAGCCCCAAGGACTAGGTCCCTGCCACCAGAACTCAGTCTTACATGTTATGCTAAGCAGACAAAACCAAACCAGGAAAGCTCCAACAGCTTTCACTGGCCTGCCTCATCTCCAACTCTCTCGACGTCTAGGCAGTACCAGATGACAGGGAGGGGTCTTGGTCCAACATATGGGAGGGAAGGAAGTAGCCACGAGCAAGTACCTGCCTCTCTGTTCCTTTCTTTCATGAGCAGGTTGTAAGGAGGAGGAAGAGGAAGGGGAAGAGAGGTGAACTTCAAGGGGTGAAGGCCTCAGGTAGGCAGCTGGCTCCTGCCAGTAGGAAAGGGACAAAGGAGAAGGCAGTGAGTCTTGCAGGGAGGGTGAGGGGTAAGGGTTACAGCTTATGACGGAATCTGGACAGGAGTAATAGGGATACTAGTCATTTGAGTCCACCATTGGCAAGCTGGGCTGGGTGTCAGGGCAGATAGGCCTCCCTGGGCAACGGCACATGAGAGAAGGTGGAATTCTTCTCTGAGGAGCAGGTGAAGCTTTGGGTGTTGGGAAAGCATAGACAGTATTGTTCCAGGGCCAAGGACAGGTCCGGGTACTCCTGGTTGGAGGTCAAGGCCACAGTATGATCCAGGTCTTCTACCAGCAGCTTGAAGGTACCACATGCCAGCCACCCCTCATTATTGTGTATAACTCTCTGGTGCACTTATTGGCTTATCCATCAAATGACTCCTTCAGCAGCTTAAAAACCACCTCCACAGGCACTCCAGGATATGGGAGGCTTCCAGAGTGAAAATTTTGCACAGGATCACCCCCAAAAGACCAGAAGTCACTCTGGTGGATGTAGATCTGGTCAAACATGGCCTTAGGGACCATCCACTTCACAGGCAGTCCACTGTTGGTTCTCATTTTATAGTAACTGATGTGGTGATATCTCTGGCAAGGCTGAAGTCTGAGATCTTCATCATGTTGTCCTTTGTCACCAGCACTTCCCTGGTGGCCAGGTCTTGGTGTATGCACTTCTTGGAGGCAAGGTACTCCATGCCTCAGGCTACCTGGTAGGCACAGGATACCGGGTGCTTGGAGGAGAGTTGCTCTGCTGCATTGTCGCTGATATTGTAACAGTACTCCAGGTCAGGAGGCCTCTGGGCCTGCAGGTACTCCTGTATGTTGTCTTTGGAGGCATATTCCATGATAGTGTACGAAGGACCATCCTGTGTGCAGGACCCAGCAGGTTGATGGTGTCCTTGTGCTGTCCAATCATCTTCATCATCTCCATTTCTGAGATTAGGTTTGACAGGTCTTTCTCTGCTGCATCTGACTTCAACATCTTCACAGACACTTTAGTCAAATGGTTGGATTTGTCTTTGTCCAGCCCAATGGCCTCCTCCAACACCACTTGCCCAAAGTAGGCCTCTCTTAGGGGTCTGCCTAAACTGCCTACAACCAGCCTGCCTCAAGGCAGTTATGAACTCTAGATTATCCTCAAAAACATTAAACCACAAGCTAAAAATTCTCTTCACTAGGTCTCTGTCGCAGGTCTAATTTTCTTATCTTTCATCATTTATCTTTTTCCTAATTCTTACTTTCAGTATAGTTTATTTGGCTTCCAGGTGTTTCCCCGGGTTTCTGTATGCTGTTTCATAGGGAAGAATTATCCTGTCATAAAATTATTTCTTGAGCATTCATTACATCTCTCAGTTAAAATGGGTTCTTTTATGGTATTGATTCATTTGAGTTTTCTCAAAATGGGAAGAATTTTCAAAATGGTGTTTTCCTCAAGGTTCAGAGTATGTCTTAGCCTCATCTTTACTCTTTTTGAAATTCACTTTTCAAATTCTTGTCCCTCTTTTTATCTTTTTAAATTAAAATGTTTTATTTTTACTATTTTTTTATTTGAGTGTAGTTGATAGTCAGTGTTACATTGGTTTCAGGTTTTCAATATCTCCATACATTATTCTATGATCACTACAAATATAGCCGCCATCTGTCACCATATAACACTATTATAATATCATTGACTATATTCTCTACACTGTCCCATATCTCTTTTTAAAATCTCTGATTGTTATGTTTTCTGTTATTCCAGTTTTCGACCATCATTTTACTTGGTTACTTTAATAAAATATGCCTGATTACACACTCTATGCTGAAAACCATAGCATTTGATTTATAGTAGTCTTCTTCTTCTTCTTCTTCTTCTTCTTCTTCTTCTTCTTCTTCTTCTTCTTCTTCTTCTTCATTAACATATAATGTATTATTAGCCCCAGGGGTACAGGTCTGTGAATCACCAGGTTTACACACTTCACAGCACTCACCACAGCACATACCCTCCCCAATGTTCATAACCCCACCACCCTCTCCCTAACCTCCCCACCCCCCCCCCGGCAACTCTCAGTTTGTTTTGTGAGATTAAGAGTCTCTTATGGTTTGTCTCCCTCCCGATCCCATCTTGTTTCATTTACTCTTTTCCTGTTCCCCAAACCCCCCACATTGCACCTCCATTTCCTCATATCAGGGAGATCATATGATAGTGCCTTTCTCTGGTTGACTTATTTTGCTAAGCATAATACCCTCCAGTTCCATCCATGTCAACGCAAATGGCAAGATTTCATTTCTTTTGATGGCTGAGTAGTATTCCATTGTGTATATATATATATATATATATATATATATATATATATATCATTCATTTGTTGATGGACATCTATGTTCTTTCCATAGTTTGCCTATTGTGGATATTACTGCTATAAACATTTGGTGCACATGCCCCTTTGGATCATATAGCAGTCTTCTTTACCTCTATCAGAACCCCAGGAAGCTTTATTTATTTATTTACTCACATAAACAGATGATCCAACACAACGTTTTTTGATGTTCCAATGTATTATAATGTCTTACCGCTTAACACTATGCTTACTGCTCTCTTTCACTGTCTGACTAAATCCTCATCATCACTATGCCATTTAATGAGAAAGAACATTTGAACTCAGAGTTCTCTCCATATCAGGGAATGAAGACTCCACCCTTCTGTTTGTGCAGGTAAAATAAATGTTGATGTCTGTCCTGCACATACCCCATCCTGTTCACCAGAATATTCACCATCAAAATATATACACAATGAAAACCATACCTCACCACTTCTATTACCACCCAGCATGCTAAAAACACCATCATATGTTCCTGAATTATTGACTTGATTGATAACCCCACTTCCACACATACTGCACTCCTTTCTCCCTGCAAATTTATTTTGGTACAGCAATTTAACCTAATAATCAAGTCAAATGATTTTATTCTGCTGTTGAGGGTCTTTTGGTATCTTCCCCTTTCATATTAAATAAAAACTGAAGGCGTTTCAATGTACTAGAAGGTCATACATCAATACGTTCTTCCTCTCTCCACCACTATGAACTCCTCATTGGCCTCCTTGCTTTTCCTCAAAAGTAACAGACAAGCTGTTCACACAAAGTCTATATACTTACTTGCTCTGCCTAGAGCAATCTTTTCCTTTAATATTTGTATAACACTCTCCTTCACTTCCTGGGTCTTTGTGCAAATAACATCTCATAAATGAGATATAACCACCCAACACAAAATAAAATTAACTTTCATCCCAGCATTCTCCAATGGCTTTTACCTTTCTTGTATTTCTTTGTATCACTTATCACCATCAACCATCAATCATTATTCTATTACTGGTTTATTTTCTTATTTGAGACAGAGAGAGAATTGGGAGGGTGCGCAGAGGAAGAAGAAAACACCCCACTGCCTAGAAAGCCTGCTGGGGAGTTACATCCCAGGACCCTGAGATCATGACCCAAGCCAAAGGCAGTCACTCAATGGACTGAGCCACCAAGGTGCCCCTCTATTATTGGTTTATTTCACTATTATATTTCAAAAGAATGTAAGCTCTTTGTGGTCAGGTATTTTATATGTTTTATTAATTGAAGTATTCTCAGAAAGGTAGCTGGCAGATTGTAAGGGCTCACTAAACTGTATTTTGTTGTTATTATTGGGCTCCTTTATGGGCTTTACCTCTTACGCTAGAAGTCTATCCTTCAGATGTAAGCGATAAGAATAGAGCCGTGCTGCCTGTTCAAATGTGTAAAAAGCCTGTATTAAGTGGATATTTTAAAAGTTAAATGAATGGCTTAATATTTGTATATAGGGGGAAAGGGAACATATTTTCCACAGTTTAGAAGTGGAGTTCTTTTATAGAGTTCTTGTACAAGCCTACACTATGGAACAATAATGGGCAGTTGTACATTACAATTATACAAACACTTTGGTAATTTATATCCTTTTTTTGTTATTCTTGACTGGATCATTTAATTCCTTAGGAGCATTATAGCATTTCAACTTTTCATGTTCAATAAACTTATTGGGATTGCTACCTTTTTTATTCAAATGGAGAAATAGTCATGATTTAATCTAAATAAAGTGTTATTGATTGTGTTGTTTTCTAGGAATGAGTCGCACATGCTAGTTTAAAAGTTTTGTTAAAGTCCCAAGTCTGTCACTGATAAAAGCCTTTTGTAGATTAGTAACTTGATCAAAACGGAAAAGTTATGTAACACCAATTGTTATACTACCTTTGTTTCCATCTTGCATTGTAATAACACCCATCTTAACTCTATTTAAGACAAATCATTGCCAGATGGATTTCTGGCATTGATTGCAGGATATGAAATCTAGTATAACTAAAAGTTTTTGGTTTTAGTAGCATATAAATCAATTTAGAAAAATATATGTATTTGAATATAAGATAAAGTTTTAAATTATTTGGCAATAGTAAACTAAACTTTTTTTTTGTAAATTTTTATTTTCTAAAATTTCATTGAGCTCTCTTGCAATAAGAAACAAGTTACAAAAAATTAAGGTTTATTTACCCCAATTCAAAATTATTAGGAATATAATCATAGAGGTTGAAGTATTTAAAATATTGAACCCAAAATGTTTTATTAGGTAAATTCATGAATGCTGAGCATTCACTGTTAAAATATACTAATACTATTGATAGACTGGTAGAAGCCTAAAATCAAATATTTATTAAATATTTCTATCCATATCTTTTCATAGCTTGGTAATTCATTTCTCTAGCATTAAATAATATTCCATTGTTTGCATGTACTACACTTTCTTTGACCTTTCACTTATGGAAGGATATCTTGGTTGCTTCCAAGCTTTTGTCAGTTATGAATAAAACTACTATAGACATCTTTGTGGGTATAGATTTCATCTTCTTTGGATAAATACCAAGAGCTGCTACTGCTGAATCATCTGGCAAGAATATGTTTAGTTTTGTAAGAAACTGCCAAGTTGTTTTCCATTCTTTATTCTCAATACACATGGAAGAACATTCCTGTTGCTCCACATCCTCACCAACATTTCATGTTCTGTTGTCAGTGCTCTGGATTCTGGGTATGTACTGGTGTCTCTTTTTTGTTTTAATTTGCATTTTCCTGATGACCTTTGATGTGAAGCATCTTTTTATATGCTTATTTGCCATCTGTAATATTTTCTTTGGTGAGGTATCTGCTAAGGCCTTTGGCTCATTTTTAATCAGGTTTTTCCCCCATTGTTGAGTTTTAAGGGGTCTTTGTGTATTTTTGATTAACAGTCCTTTGCCAGATGTGTATTTTGCAAATTTTTTTTCATAGTCTGTGCTTTGCCTTTTCATTCTCTTGGCATTGTGTTTCACAGAGTAGACATTTTTAAATTCAGTGCTTGTGTTTTTTAGCTAAAGTTATTGCGAAAACCAAGGTCATTTAAATTTTCTTCTATATTACCTTCTACATGTTTCATGTTTAGGTTTATAATCCAATCTGAGTTCATTTTTGTGAAGAGTGTAGGATATCTGCCTGGATTTATTTTATTTTATATTTTTAGATTTAGCTTCACCATTGCTACAGAACCATTTGTTTAAAAGATTGTATTTTGCTCTCTTGTATTGCTTTTGCTTTTCTATTATATATGAAATATAATTGATAATATATATTCTGTTGCTTTAATCTAGTCTCTCTGTGGTATTACAATATCATGCTTACAATTATCGTTATGGTAAACTTTTTTTTAAGATTTTATTTATTTATTTGACAGAGAGAGAGATCACAAATGGGCAGAGAGACAGCCAGAGAGAGAGATGAGGAGAAGCAGGCTCCCTGCTGAGCAGAGAACCCAATGCGGGACTCGATCCCAGGCCCCTGGGATCATGACCTGAGCCGGAAGGCAGAGGCTTAACCCACTGAGCCACCCAGGCGCCCAATCGTTATGGTAAACTTTGAAGTCAGTCCTCAGTCTTTGTTCTCCTTCAACACTATGTTTACTATTGTGAGTCTTTGCCTCTCCATATAAACTTTAAAATAAGTTTGTTAATATTAAAAAAAAAGAACTTGCTGGTATGCATTAATTGTATAGATAAACTTGGAAACCAGTGACCTCTTGAGCTTAGCAGGAGATAGACCATGGACATCAGTTGTCACAGTGGTGCCTCTGGCAGAACCTATTGCAAATCCCTAGGCAAAATGAGACCTCAAGGATCTGAGAGAATGTCTAAGAAGTACTTGATACATCCCTTGGGTATGGTTTATTGAAGTGTCCACCTGTCTGAAAGCTGGGGAATCTAGATAAGGGAGGGAAAATTAGTTATGATAAAACATATCAACAAACATCAATAAATTTTGTAAAACTAATTGTCATGGCTCATATACAATATGACCAACAGAGGGACCATCAGAAGGAAAGCATCAGTTATGTTTATTGTGAAATTTTTTATTCAAAATAAAGCAATGTGAGGGGAAGACACAATGAGAAAATTACCAGTTTTTAAATGGTAAACATCTTACAAAATGGAATAGGTTTTATATTCTAAGTAGTATATTGAAAAGTAAAACATTGGGGCGCCTGGGTTGCGCAGTGGGTTGGGCTGCTGCCTTCAGCTCGGGTCATGATCTCAGGGTCCTTGGATTGAGCCCCGCATCTGGCTCTCTGCTCCACAGGGAGCCTGCTTCCCCCCCCCCTCTCTCTGCCTGCCTCTCTGCCTACTTGTGATCTCTGTCTCTCAAATAAATATATAAAATCTTTAAAAAAAAAGAAAAGAGAAGTAAAACATTAAAAAATAAAATTTCAATGAAAAAAATTATTTAATTTTAAAAAAAGGTTAAAAATAGCAGAACCATTTTTCTTATAACTGGAAAATACACTGTATATACATCTATCAAAATAACTTGTCATGGGGGAGCCTGGGTGGCTCAGTAGGTAAAAGCATCTGCCTTCGGCTCAGGTCATGATCCTAGGATCCTTGGATCGAGGCCCACATCGGGCTCTCAGCTCAGCAGGGAGCCTGCTTCCTCCTCTCTCTCTCTGCCTGACTCTGCCTAATTGTGATCTCTGTCAAATAAATAAATAAAAACTTTTATAATAAATATTTGAAAAAATAACTTGTCATGTGTGAAATCAGGAGCATATGGAAAAAAATAATATCTGAGGACAATACTTCTGCCATGTTTTGTGCCTTGCTAATATTTTTAAACAGTCAGGCAACTTTTAGCCTTATTGAAATACCTGCTAAGATACCTGCAGTGCCTTTTGGAGCCCTATGACTATAAAAATTAATTGCAAATATTCAAAATGTTTACTATGGTGTCACTATTTAGGGCCACCACCAAGTATGTTTCAGAAGTAAGCATAACTGTTACTCTTCCATAAGGCAAAAGGGCATATTTTCAGGAGTTCCATCTGCTGTACCAGGAGGTGAATCAAGTAATGATTTTTGTCTATAAAATAATTCACTTTTCAATCTAACATTCCTCATTCCACATTATAATAATAAAAACTAGGAGGAGACTAAAACAAACAAACAACTACAACTACAACAACCAGCTTTTCCCACAGTGGAAAAGTAAATATAACCTTAGGAGTAGCCTGAAATTTATTTTTAAATATTTTTAAGATAAACGTTTTTGTTAGAAAACCATATATTTTATATTACTAAGAAATAACAGGCAACGTTTTATGAACTTCTAAAAAGTCTAGTTACTTGTATTTATCTATTAAGTCATCTCTTTATGAAGTAGAACATGATCACACCTCTTGTATCTACCCAAGTTTGTATGCTTTGGTTGTTTTATGTTTGCTATTTCCTTGCTTAATTTTTACAATATTTGATACATAATAGTATCTTTAAGTCCATCTATGGTTTCACAGAATTTGTTTGAACTTCATAAAAATGTACCATACTTTTTGCACTGTCCTTGTTTTACTTCTCTATTAGCTTTCCAAGTTTTATTCACTTTAGAGTGTGTAGCTATCATTTATTTTTACTCCTCCATAATGCTATGTTTACAAATTTGTATTTATCTGTACTTTTAAAAATATCTTAATTATATACCATTTCTCATCTCACGTAACACTCATGTTACTTCTACACTTATCAGATATTATGTAACGGAAAACCACAACTCAGCAACAATAGAACACCGTTTTTCAAAATTAAATGGCTTACCAGAATTCTTTAATTCTATCCTTTATTTGTATTAGATGACCCTTTATTCTGGTATTTGGCATTGTTCATATGGAGGAAAGCTTATAAGTTGATATTCCATAAATAGAAGTATTTATTATGATTGATTAATTATTTTCATTTAGAATGCATAGAATATGGTTGATTTAATATTTCTTTCTTACTCTCTGCCTGGAACATAGTGCTATCTATACAATAGCCACTAAAATATTAAGTTAATTACCTAGACTTTAAACTGCATATTAATAGGAATAGCATACAGAACTCTTCTCAGATTGGGACACCTGGGTGGCTCAGTCAGTTAAACGCCTGAGCCTTTAGCTCGGGTCATGATCTTAGGGTCCTGGGACTCAGTTCTGCAACAGATTTCCTGCTTAGCCGGGAGTTTGCTTCTCCCTCATCCTGCTGCTCCCCCTGCTTGTGCTCTCTCTCACTCTCTCTCTTACAAATAAATAAAATTAAAAAAATAAATTCTTCTCAGATAGCTAATATAGAATATCGTCTTTGTATTCATCAAAGGGAAAGTGCCATATAATAATGAAATCCAGACTACTTCAAATTCACTTTTTAACCAGTAAGAAAGTACTGGAAACAAGCCAAAAATGTCTTCAATGAATTAAAGAAATAGATTGATTTTCAATATCTTAATGTTTCTAATGTTAAATTGCAAGATTTTTATACTAGATATCAGTGTAAATATTCATTATACAAGGATATTCTAAAAATAAACCCGAGAAAACTACTTGATATATATGATGACAAAAACGAGTTTGACCAATGTCAGTTTGGGTAAAATTTACAACACCTACCACCTGAAACTCTTGTTCTATATGGTGCCATCTTGTGATGCTGGGCAGCGGCAGTGAGCCACAGCTCCCAGTCAGCTAGAAGATTACAGGGGTGAACACCTGATATTCTTACAAGCATTCTATATATAGAACATATATATAGAATATATATATTCTTCTTTTTTTAATGTAATATTTAATAAATTGCATGTGATATTTGATACTTTGTTATAAAATAGGCTTTGCTTAAGATGATTTTGCCCAAATGCAGGCAAATGTAAGTGTTCTGAGTATGTTTAAATAAGCTTAAGGTAAGCTATGATATTTGATTGTTTAGGGGTATTAAATGCATTTTCAATTTTTTATGTGTTTCTCTGTACATAGCCCCCTTGTAAGCTGAGGAACATCTCTATATGTATATGTAGCCTTGGTATGGCTTACATATTATTGGCATGAAACATCTAGAACAGTACGTGTGCCATAGAATTGTCTACAACATCAAACAAGTTTCTTGAAAACTTGTGCCAAAGGGGTTATGTCTTTAAGGATTCTTATTTCAGAAGGGTTCTCTCAAACGTAAGATTTTTCAGAAGTTAAGTGAAAATCTGACCAAACTAAACATTTTTCCATTTTCCCTAGTGAGCAAAGATAGCTAAAATCTATCTGCCATTTTCAACACTGTACTCAACGATTGTAATTCTAATTTAAGAACAGATTATTTATATCAAAACCACATGTTGGCCTAATCTTATACAATATTCATAAGTCACACTCAGACCCTTGGACACTTTTATTTGTTGAGTCTATATGGTACTACGGACATTCATCTTTTTTGACCTCATAGCTTCATGTATGTCTATACTTTTGAAAATACATGCATCATAGTTCCATTGTAAAATGTCTGGGTTATAAAATGTGCTATGCTATCAAAATGGTAATAAGAACATACAAATGACCTGATGTAATGAACTGGACCAGATTGCCAGATATCACATTTCATACCAGAAAGATTCAGTGGTAAGTTTTAAAATGGCCAGCTATACATTGACTGAATTATAACTCATTTAACTTCTTTCTTTGTGTACAGTATTATACATTAGTCAGTATTATAGTAAATAAGTACTTTGGACAGATGTAAATATGCTGTAATAAAAAATGTTTTTCTTCTTTCTTTTAGTCCTTTTTACTTGTGAGACTAGCCACAAATACCATGCCTCCCCCAAAATAATTTGCAATCAAAATTTATCTCTAAATGAATTTATTGCACAGAAAATATATATATATATATACACTTACAGTAGACATGTTCAAAAATAGTTACACAACAGCAGGGCCCTAAATGTAAGCAGTATAGTTGTTTTGTTTTGTTTTGTTTTTTTCTTTTATAAAAAAGAGGTTATGTGAAATATTGGGATTTTATTTCCAGGCCTAGTATTTCAAGACAGTTAACTACACTTACGGTGTCAACAGCCTCTTGTTGGCAGTACGATTTTATTGGCTCCATGGAATAACAGCAAGAATTTACTATTGCTTCTTTCTTTTATGACACACACAGAAAAAAAAAATTGACACATTTGCTCAAGACCAACCAGAATCATTTTAACCTATCAAAATTGATGGGAGGCCTTCACTGCCAAAGTCACTGCTGCGTTTTCACAATTCATTGCAGACAATCTGCTACTCCCATTATGATAAAGGAGAGAAGAGTCATAATCAGGGAAGAAAGCTAGATTAATACTTGAAATTATCATTGAATTATTTAGCCTGCTATAGGATTATTATTATTAGTGTCATTTGATAATTTCTCTCATTTTATTAAACACAACTGTGAGTAATTACGCTACCTAATATTTCTCTGTATTGGCTGACTAGCTAGCAAACATTCATGAAAATATCCATTAGCCACACATATAAAATGGTGCATTATGATGCTGTTGAATCAGAACATACCACTACCTGATCCTGTAGCTCTTTGAGGATTTGCAAATCAATTAATTCTATCTTTGTTGGATTCTTCCCATACAATTAGAAAATTTATAATCGAGTCCATGAACATTATTAGTTTTGCCATTTTAAACCAGCAATCACACTTTGATTTTTACAACAAAAGCAGAAATATAAACACACACATTTGGATCAGTTTTCTGTTAGTCTGTCTGGACTTCAAAATCCTATTCCTCAAGATGATGCACACCAAAGTTCTGGATTAAACAAGAAATTAGATGGCACCTGAACACTTGGTTTAATATTCTCAAAAGGACTATGCAACTTCTTTCTTACATTAAGACATTGTTTTACAAAGATCCACACTTTTATAATGTTAGTATTTTTAATAATCAATAAAGGCAATTAATCATGATTAAAAATCAAACATAAAAATTTCTACTTTTTGCTTTTGCCCCCTCCATTTAGAACTTATTTATAGCCTGATAATTCAAAGGTCCCTATGTTTATGAAAATCTGGACAGAAATAGCTCTAAGATCCCATTCAGAACTTGATATTAATCTAAGTCTTTTGGCTCCATTTATCCTGAGAGCAAAGAGTAGGACAAAGGATTTGAGTACTGTTAGTTTATCTGGGAGATTATCCAAGGTAGAAAAGAATGGGAAAGTGATACAGTGAAGAAGCAACTTTGTCAAAGAGGTACATTGTTGATATAATTGTTGTGGATAGAAAATGAAGGCTTGCTTTTACTGAAAGGTCCTGAGAAACTTCTTTAAGTTGTCCTCATGAAGACCTGAAAACTGACAATTTTACCTATGGTTCTTATTTCCACTTCACTGAGAGCTGTCCTCAGAGGACATTAACTCTCCTACACTTTTGGGTTGTGTTGGAGACATTCTAAAATGAGAGAGAGAACATGAGATGCTATCACTGTTAAGTAACTGCAATTTCCCATGGAACTATCCACCACAGGTTTGGCTATAATCAGGAGTTGGGCCTTGATATCAGAGGGATTTGAGGCAGTATCATTTTAGGTTAATCATTATATCTGAAATTTCCAAAAACTTCAACTGATGAAACTTTGATTATAAATCTATAAATATAACAATAAATCTACAGTATTCAAATTATTTTCATAGAAATACACAAACAAAGCATCAATTGACTAATATTTAAATGTTACAAAATACTGAACTGAAAGAATTTGGTCATATAACAACGTGTAAGAAGTAGAACTTAGGTTTAGGTTAGAAGTCAGGATGCATTTGGGACTCAGTTAAGAAATTGAATGGAGGGACGCCTGGGTGGCTCAGTGGGTTAAGCCGCTGCCTTCGGCTCAGGTCATGATCCCAGGGTCCTGGGACCGAGCCCCAAATCAGGCTCTCTGCTCAGCAGGGAGCCTGCTTCCTCCTCTCTCTCTCTGCCTGCCTCTCTGCCTGCTTTTCATCCCTCTCTGTCAAATAAATAAATAAAATCTTAAAAAGAAATTGAATGGATGTCTGACTATCTTATAGGTTTGCTAAAAATCAGTGACTTTGTGTTCACGTGTGGCTATGCAGGAATTTTTAACTTTCTCTAAGAAGTTATTAGATTTGATTATATAATGGCAGTAAAGAATGGGGAAAAGCAAAGTACAAACCCCATAAAGACAAAGACACTGAGTATGAGAAAAGAGTAATAGATAAGAAGAATCAATGCATTTGAGGAAAATGGGAATTGAAATACACAATGATTGTTGATTTTTTTAGATGGAGAAAACAAAACTAGCTTGCAAGAAGGAAATAACAGAAGACATGCTGTGATGTGATACAGAATCCTGGAAAAGGCAGTAACGTGGAATAAAGGAGTAGGGAGAGCATATCAGGTAATTTGGATAGGAAGGAGTTAGGAGATAATTGCTTGATAAATTTTATATGGCCCACTTAAATGCACAGATTTCTCTTCTTTAATTTATATGGAGAACAGGGTGTCCTTTCTCTTCACTTTCAGAGCACCCGAGGTGTACTCTTTCAGACTGAAAACCTAAAAAGCTCAGGACTCAGTTGCTTAAGCACAGCTGAGAGGACATATTTCAATTAAGATTTACAGTTTGCTGTAGGTAGTAGACTGTCAAAAGTGGTTTAACCATATTTTTCATTTAACAAGAAGACTACAGAGAGTGTTTTCTGGTGTTGGTTCAGAGTCTTAAGAAAGTCAAGTGAACTATCTTAGAGGTTTTCATGGCTTTTTATTCACAGTTGAAAAAATTGCTGTTGGAGTTCTCACTATTAAGCCCACATTTCTGGCAGAAAGATAGAGGTAAAAGAGAATGATATCTTGTACGACTGATACTTTGTCATAAGGTTACAATGTAACTAGAAAAGAGACAATAAAATATTTGATGTTGTTTTAAGTTTCCTTGTTGTCAATCCCTCAGTGCTTTCTGATACTAAAGGAAAAAGTAGATGGATATTGACCTGGCAACTATCAACACCTGTCAGTCTCTCTTGGATAACCAATATCTCTATAATCTCTTCTTCCCAGTAAAAAAAAAATAAAATATATTCATAAACCACACTGTGCCATCTCAAGTTACTGCACCAAGATAAAATTACAATGATTTTCAGTTGTTCCAAATGGACAGAATACCCTTCCTTATGATATCATGTCTTATAAGATAGATAATTGGCTTGCTACCAATATACCCAGATGAGACTGTGGAAGAGACAGGGAAAAAAATAATAATATTTATTTATTCCTTGGGTTGACCCTGTTTACACAGATGCATTACTATTAGAAAAGGTTGGTTTGGGACATTGGAATGAATTTACTTAATGGGTCTGTATGTAATTGGGTTGGAGGAAATTTTTAATTTCTACAAAAATTATTAGAATTCGATCTTATTCTCTTTTGTTGATTTTCACATGTTAACAAAGCCAACGTTTTTGTCTAGCAGACAAGATCTTAAATCCTAACAAAACTCAATTTTCCCTTTTTTTTTTAAAGTTTGAGAGCCTCATGTTCTCTCATGCTGCTTTAAATACAACTCAAAAAAACAAAAGGAGCTAAATGGGGCAGTAAGACCAGACTTTTTATTTTATTTTATTTATCTTATTTTTAATTAAAAAATTAAAGATTGTATTTATTTATTTGAGAGAGAGAGAGAGCATGAGTGGGGCAGGGGGATGTAGCTGCAGAGAGAGACTGAGAAATATACTCCCTAATGAGCAGGAAGCCCAAAATGGGGCTCGATCCCAGGATCCTGACTGAGATCATGACCAGAGACAAAGGCAGATACATGTGCAAAATCCCTTTTTTTCTGGGAAACAATACTTTACAAGAGATGTTTGAAAAAGTACTGGGGAATCAACTTTAATCGGAGATACAAAAATTTAATTGACTTTTGTAAAGCTACAGGGATCCAAATGATGGGAATCCCAGCCCGTTTAGGTTGTGGACCACAGAGTATTCTTCTCTGAAATTTTTTATTTTCTTCCATGTCTACTAACTCCAGTCCAAGTTCACTGATCTCTTTTTAGATAGTGCAAAACATGGCAAAGAATACCAAACAAGTGCCCAATATTCTACATTTATTACATCATTTCTAACATATAGAAGTGTGTTATCAAGGCTGGTTCTGTGAACGAACCTAGTTATGCTAAAGTGTGTTTTGTTCTCCAAGAAATTAAATGCATGGTTATCACACAATTATAAAATACTTGTGTCAAGAATTTTTATTCAAAAATTAATAAGAGAAGCAGATATTAAAACTAGTTCACATGGTTATTTGGGATATAAGCAGAGTTGTGCAGCAGAAGTGCTCTGGGCCCATAATTTGGGTTATAGAATTTATGTTTTCTAATGAAAAATCACTAACTTGCATTATTGTTAACAAGAATCCTGTGCATTACCATCAGTTTTCTCCATTATAACCTCTTGCTCTACAGTTTGTAAATAACTTTGTCAATAGCAAGCTAATAAACAGGGTGACTCCAATGGATTGAGATAATCTCTAGAGTTTCTGCTACATAATGAACAGGACTCCATTGAAAGGACACCTAAGAATTTATTTTGCCCCAAAATTTGATCACTTTTTTCACTGTCCTTACCTATTTTCCAAACCTAGTCCTTTTGCTTCACCTTTCAGTCTACGGACAACCCTGTATCTGACTGACTTGTTAATTCTGGGAATGTCTTGCAGATTAATTTGCTTGCCCGAGGTGGTTCCTCTAATTGATGTCTAAGAACCCTAATTAGTTAAGAAAACTTTTTTTTAACATTTTCATTGCTATTTATTATTATTATTATTATTATTGCTAATATCTCTATTATAAATAATTCACAAGGGCATCTTTCTGACAAAAGACAAAGAGCTGGCTACTAGTAGAAAAAGTACATTTAACTCTGTCAGTGAAAGTGGTAAAGGGATTTGAGAAAATAAGGCAAAGCAGTGGAATTATGTGTTAAAACTTTAAATATTATAGACACATTTACTTAATTTCTAATACTGTTGTTGCTTATAATTAAATAAGATGTTTTCCATGAACCACGCATTACAGCAAATATATTGTTTATACAGATTAAATTTTCATCAAAAGGGACGCCTGGGTGGCTCAGTTGGTTAAGCAGCTGCCTTTGGCTCAGGTCATGATCCCAGCGTCCTGGGATCGAGTCCCGCATCGGGCTCCTTGCTCGGCCGGGAGCCTGCTTCTCCCTCTGCCTCTGCCTGCCATTCTGTCTGCCTGTGCTTGCTCTCTCGCCCACTCTCTCTGATAAAGAAATAAAATCTTAAAATAAATAAATAAATTTTCATCAAAAAATTGTAAGTGTATTTTATTGTAGGATATGATAAGCATTTTGCAGATGAGAAAAGTGAAATTTAGAAAAGTATGTCTTTTCAAATCCCTTATACAATATCTGGCCTAGATAGAAGGATATACTATCACAATTGAGGAAGATAATTGAGATTACTTAAAATGATAAACTTTACTGTATAGGGATTTTTACAAGTTTGCCACAGATTCAGATTCTTTTAAAATATATATCTATTTTGTGTAAAGAGAATGCACTGAGAAGTAAAAAGAAAGTGATATATCAGTGCTATCAACTAATGGCTATAATATCATCACCTTATTTATGAACAATGAAACAGTGTGCAATATTTAAATAAATTTAAATAAATTCCTATTTATTTTATATATTTATAAATTTAAATAAATTTCTATTTATTTATTATTAAAGAAATTCCTCTAACAAACAGTATGTTTTGAAGGTTGCTAGCAGGAAAGTGTTGTACGACATGGAAGTAATCAGAAAATGTGATCTAAAATTCTGCTTTCAAGGGCGCCTGGGTGGCTCAGTGGGTTAAAATTCTGCTTTCAAGAAGCTATCACAGTAAGTACTGAGCATTAGCTATTATATGCTATGGATGAATAACTGAAATCTACATTTGAAACTAATGGTACACTATATGTTACCTAATTGAATTTTAAAAAGTTAATAAAAAAAAAACCACTATTTTATAAAACAATATTCCCAACAGGCTCTTTTGCTTTAAAATACTCACTTTGTAATGAGAGTCATTACTTTTGTCTAGCCAATTCTTACAGCACTGTTTATCCCTTCTCTGCTTTATCCCTTCCCAGTATCAATAAAGGCTCACTTGGGTTACATAGAAGCCATGAGAAAGCTTGTAATAGATCTGGCTGGTTTTCACCAGCAATTTGACCACCATGTGCACAGGAAGTCTATTGATAAAGTCTTTATTGCAATAAGTTGCAAATACATGGATGATTTTGAATTCTCTTTCTTGAGGTCTTGTTTCATGATAATAAATTTAGGGTGGCTTATTGGAATGGATGTTATTAACATATCTTCATAGTTATAAGCACATGGAATTGTAAAATAGATGAATGAATGTGGCATTACTGACAACTGTCCTCATTTTGAAATCAAATTACAGTGTACTAAGATGAGGAAGCAAAGCAGATTTGGGATTATGAGTGAAATAATTTAAAAAAGTCTTGGGGTATGATCAGACTATTGGGTAATTCAGTAGAAAAATGTCAACTGATTGAGATTCTGTGTTCCCTGATTTCAGAGAGAAGTTAAGATAAATAAGTAACACGAGGAGACTAGGAAGCCAAACATAAGTGATAATTTTGTGCCAGGGTGTGTTTACATCTGTTTATCTTCTTGCTTTACCACTAAGGTTGCTCCTAGAGGAGAGTTTAAATATGTGTTGGAGCTAATCTCTGTGGATTACACAAGAAACCACATCCTACAGCTCTCCCTGAAACACCCCTTATGATTTCAATGTAATTTGGTTTTTGCATTTTTAGAAATAACAAAATACTTTGCAAACTCATCTACTTTATTACCATCACAAGTGAGTCAGCTGACTCCACATTTTAACACAGTGACAGTCACAGAGGAATGGAGGAATGAGTAGAGTTATCAATATATGTGCTTTTAAGAAGTATGACAGGGTAGCAGCTATTTCCAGGAACCAAAACATGGGTCAGCAGCTGTGCAGGAAAAGTGATGGAATAAATGACTCATTTCAGAGGAGTTCTATAACATATTAGTTCTATAATGTATCTTCAGCCCCCAATTACCCGCTTTGATCTAAAGATAAGGATTTACAGTTAAGGTCCCATTTATGATTTGACTGGTGTGGTCTGAATCATTTTTACTATTGTTTTGACTATTACTTGAAGCCTATAGTAGTACTTGGGATATGTGTTGTGTATTCTGTGAACATGTGCTATTTTTAGATTAGATAATTTCTGTCTCGAACCCCTGTTCATTTGTTTGTTTTTGTTTATTTGATAGTGGTTTCAGTAAATGGATATATCTGAAAAATTGCAAAGCCACTATTAAAACAAGTTATTATTATATATAGCATGGAATTGCACATTCCTCCTTTGAATCCGACAGAGCTTCACCATATCCTTAACAATTTGGGAAAAACATGCTATTATTTTTCTTTATAAAATTTCTCCTGTTAGGCTGTGATGGTTGTCATCAGCAGTAACTCCTCTGAAGGCTTTGTCAAAAGAGTTGAAAAAATTGGAAAGGTGTGTGAATGAAGCTGTTTGCTGAATATAAAGAAAAGAGCATTGAAGTACAATTCACACTCTTACTTCTCCTTCTATGCTTTCAGATGTTTGTCATTTGAAAATTTTGCTTCTAGAAGAGATGCCCTATATAATTCTTACTTTAAGGAGCAAGTTGCTTTTATAATTTTTTTATTATTCTACCATTCCAGTATTTCCATTTAAATTAAATTCAATACCATTTAAAAAAAATCAAAAGTGCAGCCAGTATTCAATTCCTGGGCTAAATAATTTTAGAAAGCTTTGTGTTATTGAACCTACAGGGTTTTTCTGTAGTTTTAACTCTTTCTTTCTGTGATTTTTCCCATTAGTCACGTAAGTGACTGCAATATAACAGACATTGAGGATAAAGAAGGACTGAATAGAACAATCCTTGGCCTCATGAAGTTGAGAATCTAGCAAGGGAGTCAAACAATTCAATCATTCAGAGACAATTTATTGAGTGCCTGGCCTAAAATGAGCACAACAAAACCCCAGGCCAGAGGAATCATTTTAATGGGAGAGATAGATAATAGGTAAGCCAACTTAAAAAAAAAATCGTACTGCTTTTTCTTTAATAGAGATGCATATTTGAACTAAATAAGCACATTTTAAAAAGAGCAGTAATTGAGAAGAGGTTTTTTAACTGAGTGGTCCGAAAGGGCCTCCCTGAAAAAGTCTGTTTTGAACAGATTTCTGAATAATATCAGCTAGGAAGCTGCGTAAAAATCTCAGGGATGGGTGATTTTTCCAGTCGAAAAACTCTAAAGGCTCCAAAGTCACAATAGAGCTATAAGTTTCTCTAATAAAGTAACTTCTGACAAAGAATGAGAAGAAATAACTAACCCAGGTTTGAAAGAAAAGGGACAGACTTTCTATGGAATTCATATTTAATTAAAGCTCTAAAGGACAAAAATACAATAGAGCAAAATTCTGGTCACGCTGATATACCTAACGAAAGTTCATAAACAAGGTGTGGGTAGCAAAGAGTGTGTGGGAATGTTGGTAAGAACAGTGGGGAAGAGTCATCCCTGAACATGTTCTTAAATGAAGCAATTCTTGGGTTGTATTAAAGGGTAAATTGGAGTTTGCCTAAGTGATTAGAGAAGGATGCCTCAGCTTATGGAAGTTCAAAGCCATAAAGATGTGATAAACTACTGCAGATATTTTCATGTATATTTGTTGTTGCTTCTAGTAATGGTGATCTAAAAACTCCTACTTAAGACAACTAAAAATCCAGACAAAATAGCTTTTAAAGTTAAAAATATCAGAATGATTATAAAAATAAGTGAGGGATTACTGGGCCAAAATACGAAATACAATGAGAGCCTAGAGATATATGCCCTGAAGCCATTTTAGCTATGAGAGCATTTGAAACTGCTAAAACACACTGAGCTGTGTTGTTAATAGACTCTTGATACTAGAGAAACAAATCCAGCAGCAATCAAATTTGAGGACTTTGGTACAACCCAAATTTAACTTGAGATCCCCAAAGCACAAGGAGAAGCAGAAATAAGACTATAGCCTACCTTGCCTTCTGTGTAAACTGAGAAAGCCAATCACTGAATTTGGAGTATGATTGTCTTGTAGAGTCTCAGATATAAGAGAAAATCCTACCAAGGAGGACCATACCGTTATTATAGCTCTTAATTATCCCTACTCAATAAGAGTTTCAAATATAATGTCTTGAACATAGCAAAATGTAACAAAGCACACAAAGAAAAACCATTAACAAGATTTGATAGACAAAATGGGATTAAGTATGATGTTAAAATGATCAATAAAGATTGTAAAATGGCTTGATTACTCTGCTCAAAGAAATGAAAGGGGAAGCAAATTGAACAAAAAACTGACACTAAAAATGATATTGAGAAAGGTTTTATAAATGAACCAAATGGATACTCTAGAACTTTAAAGATATGACAGCTAATTTAAGATACCACAGGGGTGCCTGGGTGGCTCACTTAATTAAACCTCCAATTCTTTTTCCTTTTTTTTTAACACCTTAATTTTATTTTATCTCTTTCAATTTGGCTCAGGTCATGATGTCATGGTTGTGAAATAGAGCCCAGAGTTGGGCTCTGTGCTGAGCCTGGAGCCTGCTTAAGATTCTTTTCCCTTCTTTTTCTATCCCTCCCTGCACTCTCACTTGCTCACTCTCTCTTGCTTGCAAATAAATAGATAGATAGATAGATAGATAGATAGATAATAGACAAAGCAAAATAAAAGCAGATTATGAAAATAAATATAAAGATTTTGAAATGAAAACAAGTTCAAAATAAAATAGAGAAGACCTACACAGCTAAAAGTTCATTCAGAAAATCTACTATTAAAGAAGTCAGTATGACACAGTGTTAAGATATCAAAAGATTTGAGCATGTACTTTACAGAAAGGGTAATCCAAATGGCCACTCATATATAAAAACTGTTTATCTTTATTATGAATCTGGAATTAAATTAAATTAAATTAAAAATAAATTAAAACCTAAAATGACATACTATTACACACTTACCATATTGGGCAACAGTAAAATTGCCTTGCAAGAATGTGAAAGAATGAAAGTGCCCATAATAAAAACATTTGAGGTAAGTTGGACAATATTTAGAAAACTTAAAAATAAAAATAAAAATTTGGTCCATTCCTAGAAATACAACATGGAACTAAATGAATATTTTCACCAGGATATGCAAACAGATGATTATAGCTATTTCATTCATAACGGCAGTTCAGTAGTGGTCTATTTGCACAATGTTACATTAAATAAGAGAGAATATTAACAAACTGGGAGGAGGGGCTAGGTTGTTATCAGAAACAGATCTTCTATGGTGCTGATTATGTTCTATTTCTCAAAATCTTTAAGTTAAAAAAGTTTTCAAATTTATATCTAGATAGATAGATGATAGATAGACAGATATCCCAGAAGCTGCAATGCTAGGCTAAGACCAGGCTTTAAAGGGCTTTTCTATACTCTACTAAATACTTGAAACCATTCATTATATCATAGCTCAGTGTTCAAATCTCCATTTGTTTCCTCAGGTTCCTAATATTTACCTTAAGGTGACCTGATTCAGACTTTTGATCACCTTTGTCTAAATATTTCTATTTTAACAAAGTCCTTTTTAACACTGAGAGACTAAAACTTAGAAAAATACTCTGATTGTTATCTCACTAGGGTGGAAAATATATAGTTACCCATTAACTAATGATATCCATGTCTACATTAGATCCGTGGCATTTTTAATTCTTGGGAGCTTTTGGTTAAATGAAATTTTTAAGCTTCCTTTAAAGGAAGCTTTAAGCCATCACCACATGAATAAAATTAAAGAACCAAATGAAAACAGGCCAAGTATTTACAGAGTAATAGAATGTGCAGTGGAAAGAGTACAATTCTGAAATCATAAAGCCTAAATTAGTGTGATGCATTTTTGCTACCCATGTAATCATAAACCAGTTATCTAAATGTGTTAGCCTCAGTTTTTTCACCCATGAAATGGTGATGATAATACTTATTATGCAGCGTTGTTGTGTGGATGTGATGAAGCATGGAGCATGAGAGTCTCATATTCCATGCTAAAATGATAGCTATTTTTATACTTATAATAATTCTAGTAATAGTAATTAAATTGTTCAAAATGGTAATATTCATTTATATTGAGGCATTGTATTGACTATTATTAGACACATTTACCAACATAAATTTCATTTTACTTTACCCCCTCTGAGGATATATATTCCCTAATTCAATATGAATCTCCTTATGAATAATAATTATCATAATAAATATGCTGATTTTTCTTCTATTTGTTTTTAAGGAGGTATCCTTTACTGTTGAACATAAAGAAACTTAAGCAAGTCTGTCTTATTCAAACTTTGCATGCTGCTTTCTTATGAAACTAGATTATAGAGTTGTATGAAATAAATTCATGCAGTTAAGACATTGATGTTTGGAACACTGGGTGGTCAGTTTAGTATTTCAAAAGAAGATTTTAAATTTAAACCTTAAAACTGAGCTCTTTCAGCCTTTTTTATAGACCATCCTTCATGCTTCATAAGTACTCCTCCATTGTAAACTAAGTAATAGTTTTTGTCACAGTGTATATACCAAAAATGGATTTTATATTCTATTATTTCAGAGTTAGTTGCAGTTTCTACTGCCTTACTTCCTTTTTTGAAAAATAGATTAATTCTACAAAAAGTTTTTTCCAGCTTTATTGAAAAAAATCGACATATTTGTAAATTTAAGAAATGATTTCTTATAACATTGCAAACTTTTAACATTGTGTAAATTTTGTACAATTTGATAAATTGGTATACATCTTTATTGCAATATAATCTACACAAAAATGTTAATACATCTACTATCTCGTATAGTTGCCACTGTTTTTTATGCATGTATCGTAAGGAATTTTAAGATCTACTCTCTTAGCAACTTTTATGTATATAGTATAGTAGATAGTATAGTAGAGATAAACTTCAGAGGTCTTGTGGGTTTTGTTCCAGACTGCCTCAATAAAGTGATTATCTCAATAAACTAAGTCAAATTATTATATTTTTTGGTTTCCCAGTGCATATAAAAAATTATGTTTCCCAGTGCATATAAAAAATAAAAACTATACTGCACTGTTCAAAAGCATTATGTTTTTAAAGAAAATCAATGTATATACCTTAAGTACACTAGTTCTGAGTTTTCAGTGGGTCATAATTACTGATCACAGATCACCATAACAAATACAATAATAATGAAAAAACTTGATATATTGCAAGAATTACCAACATGTGACAAAGAGACACAAAATGAACAAATGTTGTTAGAAAAATGGTGGCAGCAGACCTCTTTTATACAAGATTGCTATAAACTTTCAACTTGTAAGAATGTGATATATGCAAAGTTTATTAAAGGGAAGCACAATAAAAAAAAGTATGTATATCTTATTAACTATGATCATCATGCTGTACATTAGATCCCCAGAACTTTTTCATATTATAGTTGCAAGTTTGCACCCTTTGACCATCTTACTCCACCCCAGGTTCACCCCTTGTCAACTCAACTCTAAGTTTCCATTAGTTTTCCTTTTCCTCAGATTCTGTATGTAAGGGATATCATAATACATAAATTTAAAAAATATATAAAATCTTTGAAATATTTCACTTAGAATAATACCTTCAAGATCCATCCATGCTGTTGTAAATGGCAGTATTTCTTAATTTTTCATGGTTAAGTAGTATTCCGTAGTATATATTTACCATACTTATTTTACTCATTCATCCATTAATGGATACTGAAGTTATTTCCATCTCTTGCTTAGAGTTAATAATTTTATAATAAACATAAGAGTGCAGATATGTCTTTGAACAGTGACTTCGTTTTCTTTAGATAGATACCTAGAAGTGGGATTACTGAATCATATGGTAATTTTACTTTTAATAATATGAATAATCTCCATACTGTTTTCCATACAAATTTATATCCCTATTACAGTGCATAAGTTCCCCGTTTTCCCCAATATTTACCAAAATTGGTTAGTTTCAATTTTTTGGTAGTATATATTCTAATATCTTGCTGTGTTTTTCAGAGGTAAACAACAACAACAACAACATAAGGACTTTGCCCTGAGATTTTTACGTTGAGCACTTTTTAATGCTCCTGTTGGTCATTTATATAACTTTTTTGAAAAAAAAGTCTATTGAGATCCTTTTGCTATTTTTTTAATCATATATTTTTTTCTATTTGTATCTGTTGGTTATTAACCTCTTTTCAGATATAAGATTCGTAAGTATTTTCTTACATTCTGTGGATTGTGTTTTCATTCTCTCTCCCTTTTTTTGGCAATGCAGAAACGTTAGTTTGATGTAATACCATTTATTTATTTTTGCTTTTTTTGCTTGTGTTTTTGGTCTGGTATCCAAAAAACTATTGGCAAGACCAATGTCAAGGAGAATTTTTCCTATGTTTTCCTTTAGGAAATTTAGTTTCATGCATCACCTTTAAGTCTTTAATCTATTTCAAGTTCAGACTTATGAGTGATATAAGGTTCCCTTTTCATACTGTTTATGTGACTATTCAGTTTTAAATATCATTTATTGAACAGACTATCTTTCCCCATTACATATGTTGGCCCCTGTCAAATATTAGGTGACTGTATGAAAGGATTTATTTCTGGGCTCTCAATTCTGTTCTACTTGTTTATTGGTCTGTTTTTATGCCAGTATACTTTATTGTTTTGAGCATGAGGGCTTTGTAGTATAGTTTCAAATCAAGAAGTGTAATCTCCCTTCTTCATTCTTTCTCAGAACTGCTTTGATTATTTGTTGTCTTTCATGGTCTCATATAAACTTTAGGATTCTTTACTTACTTCTGTAAAACAATAATATTGGATTTTTTTTAAGATTTTTAATTTATTTATTTGACAGAGAGAGATGACAAGCAGGCAGAGAGGCAGGCAGAGAGAGAAGAGGAAGCAGGCTTCCTGCTGAGCAGAGAGCCTGATGCGGGGCTCGATCCCAGGACCCTGGGATCATGACCAGAGCCGAAGGCAGCGGCTTAACCCACTGAGCCACCCAGGCGCCCCTAACATTGGATTTTTGATAGGAATTGGATTTACAGATGGTTTACGGTAGTATGGACATTTTAACAATGTTAATTCTTACCATTCATAAATATGAGCTATCTTTCCATTTCTGTCACCTTCAATTTCTTTATCAATGTCATAGTTTATGGAGTACAGATCTTTCATCTTCTTAGTTAAATCTATTCCTAAGTATTTTATTATTTTTGATGCTATTGTGAATTAGATTGTTTTCTTTATTTTTTCAGATAGTTCATCATTAGAATGTTAAAATGCTCCTGTCTTGTGCTTACTTTGGCAGCACATATACTAAAATTGGAATGATGCAGAGAAGATTAGCGTGATCACTGAACAAGGATGACATGACAAACTGGGAAGCAGTCCATAAAAAAAAAAAAGAAACAAAACAAAATTCTTTTCTTTTATATATTGATCTTGTATTTGGTAATTTTACTAAATTTGTTTATTCAAATTTTTTGTGAATTTTTTAGGATTTTTTAACATGTAAGTTCATGTTATCCAAAAAAAGAAAATTTTACTTCTTCCTTTTTTTTTTTTTTTTGGAGTCTCTTGTTTCTTTGTGTTCCTTGTTTCTCTGGCTAGGACATCCACTACTGTGTCAAATGAGAGTAGTGAAAATGGACACACTTGTCTTTCTTCTGATCTTTAAGGGGAAAACTTTCAAAAGTTTTGATTGAATATGAGATTAGCTCTGGGCTTGCAATCTGTGTTTTTTCTTTAATGGGTTTTTTAAATTATTTTTAAAATTTTTTATATAATGTGTTTTAATCCCTAGGGGTACAGGTCTGTGAATCACCAGGTTTACACATTTCACAGCACTCACCATCACTCACCATAGCATCTGCCCTCTCCAATGTCCATACCCCAACACACCTCCCCCCAGCAACCCTTAGTCTGTTTTGTGAGATTCAGTCTTTTATGGTTTGTCTCCCTCCTAATACCATCTTTTTTTATTTTTCTTTTCGTACGCCCGAAACTGCCTATGTTGCATCTCCACTTCATCATATCAGGGAGATCATATGATAGTTGTCTTTCTCAGATTGATTTATTTCGCCAAGCATAATACCCTCTAGTTCCATCCACGTCATCACAAATAGCAGGATTTCATTTCTTTTGATGGCTGCATAGTATTCCATTGAACATATATACCACATCTTATTTATTGATTCATCTGTTGAAGGACATTTAGTTTCTTTCCATAGTTTAACTATTGTGGACATTGCTGCTATAAACATTTGGGTGCATGTGCCCCTTCAGAATGCCACGTTTGTATCTGTAGGGTATATACCCAGTACTACAAGCACTGGGTCATAGGGTAGTTCTATTTTCAGCTTTTTGAGGCACGTCCACGCTGTTTTCCAGAGTGGTTGCACCAGCTTGCATTCCCACATACAGTGTAGGAGGGTTGCCCTAACTCCACATCCTCGCCAGCATCTGTCATTGACGGACTTGTTCATTTTAGCCATTCTGAACGGTGTGAGGTGGTATCTCATTCTGGTTTTGATTTGTATTTCCCTGATGCCGAGTGGTGTGGAGCATTTTTTCATGTGTCTGTTGGCCATTTGGATGTATTCTTTGCAGAAATGTCTGTTCATGTCCTCTGCCCATTTCTTCATTGGATTATTTGTTTTTAGGGTGTTGAGTTTGATAAGCTCTTTATAGATTTTGGATACTGGCCCTTTATCTGGTATGTCATTTGCAAATATCTTCTCCCAGATAACTTCTGACAGTGATCTTTTGGCTTTGTTAACTGTTTCCTTTGCAGTGCAAAAGCTTTTGGATCTGATGAAATCCCAATAGTTCATTCTTGCCCTTGCTTCCCTTGCCTTTCGCGATGTTCCTAGGAAGAAGTTGCTGCTGCTGAGGTCAAAGAAGTTGCTACCTGTTCTCTCCTCAAGGACTATGATGGATTCCTTTCTCACATTATGCTTCTTCATCCATTTCCAGTCGATTATAATGTATGGTGTTAGGATGGTCCAATTTCATTTTCTGCATGTGGCTGTTCAATTTTCCAGACCCCAAGGCCAATGGCTCCTTCTCTTCCCCAGGGACAGTGTGCTGTGCCTTCCCCACACTTGCTCCTGGGGAGCGCAGTGACAGACGTGTGCAACCATGCATCTCTCTCATGCAGAGGGGATGCCCAGGCAAAGAGGATTTCGCTCCATGCGGGTTTATTACACCGTGCTGTGGAGACTGGCTCCGGCAAGCAGCAGGCAGCATCCCACAGACCCGACTCTGATTTCCCAAAGAATGCTGTGCTTTCCCAGAGGGGATGCCCGGGCAAAGAGGCTTTCGCTCTATGCGGGTTTCTCCAAAAGTGCTGCGAATACTAGGCTAAGGCAAGCAACAAAAGCAGCCCACAGAACCGACTCTGATTTCCCAGCGACGGCCATGCTTTCGCAGAGGTTTTCAGCTTGGCGCGAACCTCACTTCGCTGCTGCTTCCTCAGCAAGGCTGTGGTCGTTCGCTCTGTCGCGGCAGGAAAGAAGAGCCGCGGGAGAGCTGGTGCCTCTTGGTCCTTGCTTTCCCGGGCTCCATGTTCGCGCCCGGGGTTCACCTTGCTAAGCCGAACTAAGCAGACACAGTCACAACCCTGCAGCAGCGTGCGTGGCCTAGCATGGCACTCTATGCCTATTACCATCTCCTGGCGTAGGTAAGGCTTTGCCTTTTGCTCCGGCGCTCGGGCAGACTCGGGGTCTAGGCCAGTGCCTTCACCATAGGAGAGAGGAGGCGACAGGATTCCTGCACCGGGCCCGAGCACTGGGATGGGGAACAGTGGGGACTGTCTCCACTCTTTCCCCGGCACACCCCCTGCCACCCACAATGCTGCCATATCTTGGTGGAAGACGGCATCTGACTGCACGTTTCTCCATGGGGTTGTATCGGCGAGTTCCGGGTATGGCAACTGGTGGCAAGCCCAAGTCTGCCCTTGGGACAGGTGGCCAAGGAGATGCTTTCCCCTTGGGACCAGAGGCACAGGACAGGCCTGCCTTCTGCCCAGACTCCTTCCTCAGAGTGGAGCACGCACCCATGCCCTTGTCGTCCCCTCATGTCTCCTTAGCAGCCAGGCTTCAATCTCTCCGCACAGGGAGCAGAGGACACTTGTCTTCTCATGGCCTGCTGTTCGTGCCTCGGCAGGCTATTCTGACTCCCGAGCGTTTCCAGACCCCACGGCCAAGGGATCCTTCTCTTCCCTGGGGGCGGCGTGCTGTGCCTTCCCCAAAATTGCTCCTGGGGAGCGCGGTGACAGACGTGTGCAACCATGCTTCTCTCTCAGGCAGAGGGGATGCTAGGGCAAAGAGGATTTCGCTCCATGCAGGTGTCTTCCACCATGTTGCCGAGACTCGCTCAGGCAAGCAGCAGCAGCATCCCCAAACCGAACTCTGATTTCCCAACGAATGCTGTGCTTTCCTAAGGGAGAGGCCCAGGCAAAGAGGCTTTCGCTGTATGCGGGTTTCTCCCACCGCGAGACTGGGCTAAGGAAAGCAGCAGAAGCCCGGACAACATTTCTCAGCGAATGCTGTGCTTTCGCAGAGGATTTGGTTTGGAGCGAACAGCACTTTGCCACTGCTTCCTCAGTAAAGCTTCAGTCGCGTCAGGGAAGAAGAGCTGCGGGAGAGCTGGTGCCTCTTGGGCCTTGCTTTCCCTGGCTCCATGTTCGCGTCCTGGGTTCACCCTGCCAGGCACAGTCACAACCGTGCAGTAGCGCGCTTAGCCTAGGATGGTACTCCATGCACACTACCATCTCCCGGTGTAGGCATCGCTTGTCCTTTTACTCTGGCGCTCAGGCCAACTCGCGGACTAGGCCTGTGCTTTCCCCACAGGAAAGGAGAGGTGACAGGATCCCTGCACACCGCCCGTGCACTGAATAGGGAGCTTTGGGGGACTGTCACCACTCCTTCCCCTTAAAACCCGGGCCTCCTCCAAGCTTCTACATCCCGGAGGAAGACGGCATCTGATGGCCAGGTCTTTCTGGGGGTTGTTTCTCGAGTTTAGGGTAGGCGCCTGGTGGCAAGCCCATGGCTCCACCACGGTCAGGTGGCCAAGGAGCTGCTGTCTCCTTGGGCCCAAAGGCTCAGGACAGGCATGCTTTCTGCCCAGACTCCTTCCTCAGAGTGGAGCCCTTTCCCCTGCCCTAATCTTCCCCTCGTGTCTCCTTAGCAACCCGGCTTCCTTCGCTCTGCAGTGACAGATGTGTCCCTTTCCTTAAGGCTCTTTCCACAGGCACCACCGCGCTTCTTTCTCAGGCAGAGCGGATGCCCAGGCAAAGAGGATTTCGCTCCATGCGGGTTTATTCCACCGTGCAGTGGAGACTAGCTCCGGCAAGCAGCAGGCAGCATCCCACAGACCCGACTCTGATTTCCCAAAGAATGGTGTGCCTTCCCAGAGGGGATGCCCCGGCAAAGAAGCTTTCGCTCTATGCGGGTTTTTCCAAAAGGGCTGCGAATACACGGCTAAGGCAAGCAACAAAAGCAGCCCACAGAACCGACTCTGATTTCCCAGCGACGGCCATGCTTTCGCAGAGGTTTTCAGCTTGGCGCGAAACTCACTTCGCTGCTGCTTCCTCAGCAAGGCTTTGGTCGTTCGCTCTTTCGCAGCAGGGACGAAGAGCCGCGGGAGAGCTGGTGCCTCTTGGGCCTTCCTTTCCCGGACTCCATGTTTGCGCCTGGGTTTCACTTTGCTAAGCCGAACTAGGCAGACACAGTCACAACCCTGCAGCAGCGTGCGTGGCCTACCATGACACTCTATGCCTATTAGCATCTCCTGGCGTAAGTAAGGCTTTGCATTTTGCTCTGGCGCTCGGCAGACTCGGGGTCTAAGCCAATGCATTCACCAGAAGGGAGAAGAGGCGACAGGAAATCTGAGTTGGGTTTGGGGAGGCTGCTACTGCTTGCCTAAGCGAGTCTCCGCAGCATGTTGGAAGATACCCGCATGGAGCGAAATCCTCTTTGTCCTAGCATCCTTTCTGCCTGAGGGAGAAGCATGGATGCACACGTCTGTCACCGCGCTCCCCAGGAGCAATTTTGGGGAAGGCACAGCACGCCGCTCCCGGGGAAGAAAAGGATCCCTTGGCCGTGGGGTCTGGAAATGCTCGGGAGTCAGAATAGCCAGCCGAGGCACGAACAGCAGGCCATGAGAAGACAAGTGTCCTCTGCTCCCTGTGCGGAGAGATTGAAGCCTGGCTGCTAAGGAGACATGAGGGGACGACAAGGGCATGGGTGCATGCTCCACTCTGAGGAAGGAGTCTGGGCAGAAGGCAGGCCTGTCCTGTGCCTCTGGTCCCAAGGGGAAAGCATCTCCTTGGCCACCTGTCCCAAGGGCAGACTTGGGCTTGCCAACAGTTGCCATACCTGGAACTCGCAGAAACACCCCCATGGAGAAACGTGCAGTCAGAGGCCCTCTTCCACCAAGATGTGGCAGCATTGTGGGTGGCCGGGGTGTGCCGGGGAAAGAGTGGAGACAGTCCCCACCGTTCCCCATCCCAGTGCTCGGGCCCTGTGCAGGGATCCTGTCGCCTCTTCTCTCCTGTGGTGAAGGCACTGGCCTTGACCCCGAGTCTGCCCGAGCGCCGGAGCAAAAGGCAAAGCCTTACCTACGCCAGGAGATGGTAATAGCCATAGAGTGTCATGCTAGGCCACGCACGCTGCTGCAGGGTTGTGACTGTGTCTGCTTAGATCGGCTTAGCAAGGTGAACCCCGGGCGCGAACTTGGAGCCCGGGAAAACAAGGCCCAAGAGGCACCAGCTCTCCCGCGGCTCTTCTTTCCTGCCGCGACAGAGCGAACGACCAAAGCCTTGCTGAGGAAGCAGCAGCGAAGTGCGGTTTGCGCCAAGCTGAAAACCTCTGCGAAAGCATAGCAGTCGCTGGGAAATCAGAGTCGGTTCTGTAGGCTGCTTTTGTTGCTTCCTTTGCCTAGTATTCGTAGCACGATGGGAGAAACCCGCATAGAGCGAAAGTTTCTTTGCCGGGGCATCCCCTATGGGAAAGCACAGCATTCTCTGGGAAATCAGAGTCGGGTCTGTGGGATGCTGCCTGCTGCTTGCCGGAGCTAGTCTCCACTGCACGGTGGAATAAACCCGCATGGAGCGAAATTCTCTTTGCCTGGGCATCCGCTCTGCCTGAGAGAGAAGCGGGGTGGTGCCTGTGGAAAGAGCCTTAAGGAAAGGGACACATCTGTCACTGCAGAGCGAAGGAAGCCGGGCTGCTAAGGAGTCACGAGGGGAAGATTAGGGCAGGGGAAAGGGCTCCACTCTGAGGAAGGAGTCTGGGCAGAAAGCATGCCTGTCCTGAGCCTTTGGGCCCAAGGAGACAGCAGCTCCTTGGCCACCTGACCGTGGTGGAGCCATGGGCTTGCCACCAGGCGCCTACCCTAAACTCGAGAAACAACTCCCAGAAAGACCTGGCCATCAGATGCCGTCTTCCTCCGGGATGTAGAAGCTTGGAGGAGGCCCGGGTTTTAAGGGGAAGGAGTGGTGACAGTCCCCCAAAGCTCCCTATTCAGTGCACGGGCGGTGTGCAGGGATCCTGTCACCTCTCCTTTCCTGTGGGGAAAGCACAGGCCTAGTCCGCGAGTCGGCCTGAGCGCCAGAGTAAAAGGCCAAGCGATGCCTACACCGGGAGATGGTAGTGTGCATAGAGTGCCATCCTAGGCTAAGCGCGCTACTGCACGGTTGTGACTGTGTCTGCTTAGTTCGGCCTGGCAGGGTGAACCCAGGACGCGAACATGGAGCCAGGGAAAGCAAGGCCCAAGAGGCACCAGCTCTCCCGCAGCTCTTCTTCCCTGACGCGACAGAAGCCTTGCTGAGGAAGCAGTGGCGAAGGGCTGTTTGCTCCAAACCAAAGCCTCTGCGAAAGGACAGCATTCCCCGAGAAATGTTTTGGGGGCTGCTGCTGCGTGCCTGAGCCCAGTCTCGCGGTGGGAGAAACCCGCATACAGCGAAAGCCCCTTTGCCTGGGCATCTCCCCTTGGAAAGCACAGCATTCGTTGGGAAATCAGAGTTGGGTTTGGGGATGCTGCTGCTGCTTGCCTAAGCGAGTCTCCGCAGCATGTTGGAAGATACCCGCATGGAGCGAAATCCTCTTTGCCCTAGCATCCTTTCTGCCTGAGAGAGAAGCATGGTTGCTCACGTCTGTCACCGCGCTCCCCAGGAGCAATTTTGGGGAAGGCACAGTACGCCGCCCCCGGGGAAGAGAAGGATCCCTTGGCCTTGGGGTCTGGAAACGCTCGGGAAGCAGAATAGCCTGCCGAGGCACGAACAGCAGGCCATGAGAAGACAAGTGTCCTCTCCTCCCTGTGCGGAGAGATTGAAGCCTGTCTGCTAAGGAGACATGAGGGGAAGACAAGGGCATGGGTGCGTGCTCCACTCTGAGGAAGGAGTCTTGGCAGAAGGCAGGCCTGTCCTGTGCCTCTTGTCCCAAGGGGAAAGCATCTCTTTGGCCACCTGTCCCAAGGGCAGACTTGGGCTTGCCACCAGGTGCCATACCCGGAACTCGCAGAAACAACCCCATGGAGAAACGTGCAGTCAGATGCCCTCTTCCACCAAGGTATGGCAGCATTGTGGGTGGCCGGGGGTGTGCCGGGGAAAGAGTGGCGACAGTCCCCACCGTTCCCCATCCCAGTGCTCGGGCCCTGTGCAGGGATCCTGTCGCCTCTTCTCTCCTGTGGTGAAGGCACTGGCCTTGACCCCGCGTCTGCCCGAGCGCCGGAGCAAAAGGCAAAGCCTTACCTACGCCAGGAGATGGTAATAGCCATAGAGTGTCATGCTAGGCAACGCACGCTGCTGCAGGGTTGTGACTGTATCTGCTTAGATCGGCTTAGCAAGGTGAACCCCGGGCGCGAACTTGGAGCCCGAGAAAACAAGGCCCAAGAGGCACCAGCTCTCCCGCGGCTCTTCTTTCCTGCCGCGACAGAGCGAACGACCAAAGCCTTGCTGAGGAAGCAGAAGCGAAGTGCGGTTTGCGCCAAGCTGAAAACCTCTGCGAAAGCATAGCAGTCGCTGGGAAATCAGAGTCGGTTCTGTGGGATGCTGCCTGCTGCTTGCCGGAGCTAGTCCCCACTGCACGGTGGAATAAACCCCCATGGAGCGAAATCCTCTTTGCCTGGGCTTCTGCTCTGCCTGAGAGAGAAGCGCGGTGGTGCCTGTGGAAAGAGCCTTAAGGAAAGGGACACATCTGTCACTGCAGAGCGAAGGAAGCCGGGTTGCTAAGGAGACACGAGGGGAAGAATAGGGCAGGGGAAAGGGCTCCACTCTGAGGAAGGAGTCTGGGCAGAAAGCATGCCTGTCCTGAGCTTTTGGGCCCAAGGAGACAGCAGCTCCTTGGCCACCTGACCGTGGTGGAGCCATGGGCTTGCCACCAGGCGCCTACCCTAAACTCGAGAAACAACTCCCAGAAAGACCTGGCCATCAGATGCCGTCTTCCTCCGGGATGTAGAAGCTTGGAGGAGGCCCGGGTTTTAAGGGGAAGGAGTGGTGACAGTCCCCCAAAGCTCCCTATTCAGTGCACGGGCGGTGTGCAGGGATCCTGTCACCTCTCCTTTCCTGTGGGGAAAGCACAGGCCTAGTCCGCGAGTCGGCCTGAGCGCCAGAGTAAAAGGCCAAGCGATGCCTACACCGGGAGATGGTAGTGTGCATAGAGTGCCATCCTAGGCTAAGCGCGCTACTGCACGGTTGCGACTGTGTCTGCTTAGTTCGGCCTGGCAGGGTGAACCCAGGACGCGAACATGGAGCCAGGGAAAGCAAGGCCCAAGAGGCACCAGCTCTCCCGCAGCTCTTCTTCCCTGACGCGACAGAAGCCTTGCTGAGGAAGCAGTGGCGAAGGGCTGTTTGCTCCAAACCAAAGCCTCTGCGAAAGGACAGCATTCCCCGAGAAATGTTTTGGGGGCTGCTGCTGCGTGCCTGAGCCCAGTCTCGCGGTGGGAGAAACCCGCATACAGCGAAAGCCCCTTTGCCTGGGCATCTCCCCTTGGAAAGCACAGCATTCGTTGGGAAATCAGAGTTGGGTTTGGGGATGCTGCTGCTGCTTGCCTAAGCGAGTCTCCGCAGCATGTTGGAAGTTACCCGCATGGAGCGAAATCCTCTTTGCCCTAGCATCCTTTCTGCCTGAGAGAGAAGCATGGTTGCTCACGTCTGTCACCGCGCTCCCCAGGAGCAATTTTGGGGAAGGCACAGCACGCCGCCCCCGGGGAAGAGAAGGATCCCTTGGCCTTGGGGTCTGGAAACGCTCGGGAAGCAGAATAGCCTGCCGAGGCACGAACAGCAGGCCATGAGAAGACAAGTGTCCTCTCCTCCCTGTGCGGAGAGATTGAAGCCTGGCTGCTAAGGAGACATGAGGGGAAGACAAGGGCATGGGTGCGTGCTCCACTCTGAGGAAGGAGTCTGGGCAGAAGGCAGGCCTGTCCTGTGCCTCTTGTCCCAAGGGGAAAGCATCTCTTTGGCCACCTGTCCCAAGGGCAGACTTGGGCTTGCCACCAGGTGCCATACCCGGAACTCGCAGAAACAACCCCATGGAGAAACGTGCAGTCAGATGCCCTCTTCCACCAAGGTATGGCAGCATTGTGGGTGGCCGGGGGTGTGCCGGAGAAAGAGTGGCGACAGTCCCCACCGTTCCCCATCCCAGTGCTCGGGCCCTGTGCAGGGATCCTGTCGCCTCTTCTCTCCTGTGGTGAAGGCACTGGCCTTGACCCCGCGTCTGCCCGAGCGCCGGAGCAAAAGGCAAAGCCTTACCTACGCCAGGAGATGGTAATAGCCATAGAGTGTCATGCTAGGCCACGCACGCTGCTGCAGGGTTGTGACTGTGTCTGCTTAGATCGGCTTAGCAAGGTGAACCCCGGGCGCGAACTTGGAGCCCGAGAAAACAAGGCCCAAGAGGCACCAGCTCTCCCGCGGCTCTTCTTTCCTGCCGCGACAGAGCGAACGACCAAAGCCTTGCTGAGGAAGCAGAAGCGAAGTGCGGTTTGCGCCAAGCTGAAAACCTCTGCGAAAGCATAGCAGTCGCTGGGAAATCAGAGTCGGTTCTGTGGGATGCTGCCTGCTGCTTGCCGGAGCTAGTCTCCACTGCACGGTGGAATAAACCCGCATGGAGCGAAATCCTCTTTGCCTGGGCATCCGCTCTGCCTGAGAAAGAAGCGCAGTGGTGCCTGTGGAAAGAGCCTTAAGGAAAGGGACACATCTGTCACTGCAGAGCGAAGGAAGCCGGGTTGCTAAGGAGACACGAGGGGAAGATTAGGGCAGGGGAAAGGGCTCCACTCTGAGGAAGGAGTCTGGGCAGAAAGCATGCCTGTCCTGAGCCTTTGGGCCCAAGGAGACAGCAGCTCCTTGGCCACCTGACCGTGTTGGAGCCATGGGCTTGCCACCAGGCGCCTACCCTAAACTCGAGAAACAACTCCCAGAAAAACCTGGCCATCAGATGCCGTCTTCCTCCGGGATGTAGAAGCTTGGAGGAGGCCCGGGTTTTAAGGGGAAGGAGTGGTGACAGTCCCCCAAAGCTCCCTATTCAGTGCACGGGCGGTGTGCAGGGATCCTGTCACCTCTCCTTTCCTGTGGGGAAAGCACAGGCCTAGTCCGCGAGTCGGCCTGAGCGCCAGAGTAAAAGGCCAAGCGATGCCTACACCGGGAGATGGTAGTGTGCATAGAGTGCCATCCTAGGCTAAGCGCGCTACTGCACGGTTGCGACTGTGTCTGCTTAGTTCGGCCTGGCAGGGTGAACCCAGGACGCGAACATGGAGCCAGGGAAAGCAAGGCCCAAGAGGCACCAGCTCTCCCGCAGCTCTTCTTCCCTGACGCGACAGAAGCCTTGCTGAGGAAGCAGTGGCGAAGGGCTGTTTGCTCCAAACCAAAGCCTCTGCGAAAGGACAGCATTCCCCGAGAAATGTTTTGGGGGCTGCTGCTGCGTGCCTGAGCCCAGTCTCGCGGTGGGAGAAACCCGCATACAGCGAAAGCCCCTTTGCCTGGGCATCTCCCCTTGGAAAGCACAGCATTCGTTGGGAAATCAGAGTTGGGTTTGGGGATGCTGCTGCTGCTTGCCTAAGCGAGTCTCCGCAGCATGTTGGAAGTTACCCGCATGGAGCGAAATCCTCTTTGCCCTAGCATCCTTTCTGCCTGAGAGAGAAGCATGGTTGCTCACGTCTGTCACCGCGCTCCCCAGGAGCAATTTTGGGGAAGGCACAGCACGCCGCCCCCGGGGAAGAGAAGGATCCCTTGGCCTTGGGGTCTGGAAACGCTCGGGAAGCAGAATAGCCTGCCGAGGCACGAACAGCAGGCCATGAGAAGACAAGTGTCCTCTCCTCCCTGTGCGGAGAGATTGAAGCCTGGCTGCTAAGGAGACATGAGGGGAAGACAAGGGCATGGGTGCGTGCTCCACTCTGAGGAAGGAGTCTGGGCAGAAGGCAGGCCTGTCCTGTGCCTCTTGTCCCAAGGGGAAAGCATCTCTTTGGCCACCTGTCCCAAGGGCAGACTTGGGCTTGCCACCAGGTGCCATACCCGGAACTCGCAGAAACAACCCCATGGAGAAACGTGCAGTCAGATGCCCTCTTCCACCAAGGTATGGCAGCATTGTGGGTGGCCGGGGGTGTGCCGGAGAAAGAGTGGCGACAGTCCCCACCGTTCCCCATCCCAGTGCTCGGGCCCTGTGCAGGGATCCTGTCGCCTCTTCTCTCCTGTGGTGAAGGCACTGGCCTTGACCCCGCGTCTGCCCGAGCGCCGGAGCAAAAGGCAAAGCCTTACCTACGCCAGGAGATGGTAATAGCCATAGAGTGTCATGCTAGGCCACGCACGCTGCTGCAGGGTTGTGACTGTGTCTGCTTAGATCGGCTTAGCAAGGTGAACCCCGGGCGCGAACTTGGAGCCCGAGAAAACAAGGCCCAAGAGGCACCAGCTCTCCCGCGGCTCTTCTTTCCTGCCGCGACAGAGCGAACGACCAAAGCCTTGCTGAGGAAGCAGAAGCGAAGTGCGGTTTGCGCCAAGCTGAAAACCTCTGCGAAAGCATAGCAGTCGCTGGGAAATCAGAGTCGGTTCTGTGGGATGCTGCCTGCTGCTTGCCGGAGCTAGTCTCCACTGCACGGTGGAATAAACCCGCATGGAGCGAAATCCTCTTTGCCTGGGCATCCGCTCTGCCTGAGAAAGAAGCGCGGTGGTGCCTGTGGAAAGAGCCTTAAGGAAAGGGACACATCTGTCACTGCAGAGCGAAGGAAGCCGGGTTGCTAAGGAGACACGAGGGGAAGATTAGGGCAGGGGAAAGGGCTCCACTCTGAGGAAGGAGTCTGGGCAGAAAGCATGCCTGTCCTGAGCCTTTGGGCCCAAGGAGACAGCAGCTCCTTGGCCACCTGACCGTGGTGGAGCCATGGGCTTGCCACCAGGCGCCTACCCTAAACTCGAGAAACAACTCCCAGAAAGACCTGGCCATCAGATGCCGTCTTCCTCCGGGATGTAGAAGCTTGGAGGAGGCCCGGGTTTTAAGGGGAAGGAGTGGTGACAGTCCCCCAAAGCTCCCTATTCAGTGCACGGGCGGTGTGCAGGGATCCTGTCACCTCTCCTTTCCTGTGGGGAAAGCACAGGCCTAGTCCGCGAGTCGGCCTGAGCGCCAGAGTAAAAGGCCAAGCGATGCCTACACCGGGAGATGGTAGTGTGCATAGAGTGCCATCCTAGGCTAAGCGCGCTACTGCACGGTTGCGACTGTGTCTGCTTAGTTCGGCCTGGCAGGGTGAACCCAGGACGCGAACATGGAGCCAGGGAAAGCAAGGCCCAAGAGGCACCAGCTCTCCCGCAGCTCTTCTTCCCTGACGCGACAGAAGCCTTGCTGAGGAAGCAGTGGCGAAGGGCTGTTTGCTCCAAACCAAAGCCTCTGCGAAAGGACAGCATTCCCCGAGAAATGTTTTGGGGGCTGCTGCTGCGTGCCTGAGCCCAGTCTCGCGGTGGGAGAAACCCGCATACAGCGAAAGCCCCTTTGCCTGGGCATCTCCCCTTGGAAAGCACAGCATTCGTTGGGAAATCAGAGTTGGGTTTGGGGATGCTGCTGCTGCTTGCCTAAGCGAGTCTCCGCAGCATGTTGGAAGTTACCCGCATGGAGCGAAATCCTCTTTGCCCTAGCATCCTTTCTGCCTGAGAGAGAAGCATGGTTGCTCACGTCTGTCACCGCGCTCCCCAGGAGCAATTTTGGGGAAGGCACAGCACGCCGCCCCCGGGGAAGAGAAGGATCCCTTGGCCTTGGGGTCTGGAAACGCTCGGGAAGCAGAATAGCCTGCCGAGGCACGAACAGCAGGCCATGAGAAGACAAGTGTCCTCTCCTCCCTGTGCGGAGAGATTGAAGCCTGGCTGCTAAGGAGACATGAGGGGAAGACAAGGGCATGGGTGCGTGCTCCACTCTGAGGAAGGAGTCTGGGCAGAAGGCAGGCCTGTCCTGTGCCTCTTGTCCCAAGGGGAAAGCATCTCTTTGGCCACCTGTCCCAAGGGCAGACTTGGGCTTGCCACCAGGTGCCATACCCGGAACTCGCAGAAACAACCCCATGGAGAAACGTGCAGTCAGATGCCCTCTTCCACCAAGGTATGGCAGCATTGTGGGTGGCCGGGGGTGTGCCGGAGAAAGAGTGGCGACAGTCCCCACCGTTCCCCATCCCAGTGCTCGGGCCCTGTGCAGGGATCCTGTCGCCTCTTCTCTCCTGTGGTGAAGGCACTGGCCTTGACCCCGCGTCTGCCCGAGCGCCGGAGCAAAAGGCAAAGCCTTACCTACGCCAGGAGATGGTAATAGCCATAGAGTGTCATGCTAGGCCACGCACGCTGCTGCAGGGTTGTGACTGTGTCTGCTTAGATCGGCTTAGCAAGGTGAACCCCGGGCGCGAACTTGGAGCCCGAGAAAACAAGGCCCAAGAGGCACCAGCTCTCCCGCGGCTCTTCTTTCCTGCCGCGACAGAGCGAACGACCAAAGCCTTGCTGAGGAAGCAGAAGCGAAGTGCGGTTTGCGCCAAGCTGAAAACCTCTGCGAAAGCATAGCAGTCGCTGGGAAATCAGAGTCGGTTCTGTGGGATGCTGCCTGCTGCTTGCCGGAGCTAGTCTCCACTGCACGGTGGAATAAACCCGCATGGAGCGAAATCCTCTTTGCCTGGGCATCCGCTCTGCCTGAGAAAGAAGCGCGGTGGTGCCTGTGGAAAGAGCCTTAAGGAAAGGGACACATCTGTCACTGCAGAGCGAAGGAAGCCGGGTTGCTAAGGAGACACGAGGGGAAGATTAGGGCAGGGGAAAGGGCTCCACTCTGAGGAAGGAGTCTGGGCAGAAAGCATGCCTGTCCTGAGCCTTTGGGCCCAAGGAGACAGCAGCTCCTTGGCCACCTGACCGTGGTGGAGCCATGGGCTTGCCACCAGGCGCCTACCCTAAACTCGAGAAACAACTCCCAGAAAGACCTGGCCATCAGATGCCGTCTTCCTCCGGGATGTAGAAGCTTGGAGGAGGCCCGGGTTTTAAGGGGAAGGAGTGGTGACAGTCCCCCAAAGCTCCCTATTCAGTGCACGGGCGGTGTGCAGGGATCCTGTCACCTCTCCTTTCCTGTGGGGAAAGCACAGGCCTAGTCCGCGAGTCGGCCTGAGCGCCAGAGTAAAAGGCCAAGCGATGCCTACACCGGGAGATGGTAGTGTGCATAGAGTGCCATCCTAGGCTAAGCGCGCTACTGCACGGTTGCGACTGTGTCTGCTTAGTTCGGCCTGGCAGGGTGAACCCAGGACGCGAACATGGAGCCAGGGAAAGCAAGGCCCAAGAGGCACCAGCTCTCCCGCAGCTCTTCTTCCCTGACGCGACAGAAGCCTTGCTGAGGAAGCAGTGGCGAAGGGCTGTTTGCTCCAAACCAAAGCCTCTGCGAAAGGACAGCATTCCCCGAGAAATGTTTTGGGGGCTGCTGCTGCGTGCCTGAGCCCAGTCTCGCGGTGGGAGAAACCCGCATACAGCGAAAGCCCCTTTGCCTGGGCATCTCCCCTTGGAAAGCACAGCATTCGTTGGGAAATCAGAGTTGGGTTTGGGGATGCTGCTGCTGCTTGCCTAAGCGAGTCTCCGCAGCATGTTGGAAGATACCCGCATGGAGCGAAATCCTCTTTGCCCTAGCATCCTTTCTGCCTGAGAGAGAAGCATGGTTGCTCACGTCTGTCACCGCGCTCCCCAGGAGCAATTTTGGGGAAGGCACAGCACGCCGCCCCCGGGGAAGAGAAGGATCCCTTGGCCTTGGGGTCTGGAAACGCTCGGGAAGCAGAATAGCCTGCCGAGGCACGAACAGCAGGCCATGAGAAGACAAGTGTCCTCTCCTCCCTGTGCGGAGAGATTGAAGCCTGGCTGCTAAGGAGACATGAGGGGAAGACAAGGGCATGGGTGCGTGCTCCACTCTGAGGAAGGAGTCTGGGCAGAAGGCAGGCCTGTCCTGTGCCTCTTGTCCCAAGGGGAAAGCATCTCTTTGGCCACCTGTCCCAAGGGCAGACTTGGGCTTGCCACCAGGTGCCATACCCGGAACTCACAGAAACAACCCCATGGAGAAACGTGCAGTCAGATGCCCTCTTCCACCAAGGTATGGCAGCATTGTGGGTGGCCGGGGGTGTGCCGGAGAAAGAGTGGCGACAGTCCCCACCGTTCCCCATCCCAGTGCTCGGGCCCTGTGCAGGGATCCTGTCGCCTCTTCTCTCCTGTGGTGAAGGCACTGGCCTTGACCCCGCGTCTGCCCGAGCGCCGGAGCAAAAGGCAAAGCCTTACCTACGCCAGGAGATGGTAATAGCCATAGAGTGTCATGCTAGGCCACGCACGCTGCTGCAGGGTTGTGACTGTGTCTGCTTAGATCGGCTTAGCAAGGTGAACCCCGGGCGCGAACTTGGAGCCCGAGAAAACAAGGCCCAAGAGGCACCAGCTCTCCCGCGGCTCTTCTTTCCTGCCGCGACAGAGCGAACGACCAAAGCCTTGCTGAGGAAGCAGAAGCGAAGTGCGGTTTGCGCCAAGCTGAAAACCTCTGCGAAAGCATAGCAGTCGCTGGGAAATCAGAGTCGGTTCTGTGGGATGCTGCCTGCTGCTTGCCGGAGCTAGTCTCCACTGCACGGTGGAATAAACCCGCATGGAGCGAAATCCTCTTTGCCTGGGCATCCGCTCTGCCTGAGAAAGAAGCGCGGTGGTGCCTGTGGAAAGAGCCTTAAGGAAAGGGACACATCTGTCACTGCAGAGCGAAGGAAGCCGGGTTGCTAAGGAGACACGAGGGGAAGATTAGGGCAGGGGAAAGGGCTCCACTCTGAGGAAGGAGTCTGGGCAGAAAGCATGCCTGTCCTGAGCCTTTGGGCCCAAGGAGACAGCAGCTCCTTGGCCACCTGACCGTGGTGGAGCCATGGGCTTGCCACCAGGCGCCTACCCTAAACTCGAGAAACAACTCCCAGAAAGACCTGGCCATCAGATGCCGTCTTCCTCCGGGATGTAGAAGCTTGGAGGAGGCCCGGGTTTTAAGGGGAAGGAGTGGTGACAGTCCCCCAAAGCTCCCTATTCAGTGCACGGGCGGTGTGCAGGGATCCTGTCACCTCTCCTTTCCTGTGGGGAAAGCACAGGCCTAGTCCGCGAGTCGGCCTGAGCGCCAGAGTAAAAGGCCAAGCGATGCCTACACCGGGAGATGGTAGTGTGCATAGAGTGCCATCCTAGGCTAAGCGCGCTACTGCACGGTTGCGACTGTGTCTGCTTAGTTCGGCCTGGCAGGGTGAACCCAGGACGCGAACATGGAGCCAGGGAAAGCAAGGCCCAAGAGGCACCAGCTCTCCCGCAGCTCTTCTTCCCTGACGCGACAGAAGCCTTGCTGAGGAAGCAGTGGCGAAGGGCTGTTTGCTCCAAACCAAAGCCTCTGCGAAAGGACAGCATTCCCCGAGAAATGTTTTGGGGGCTGCTGCTGCGTGCCTGAGCCCAGTCTCGCGGTGAGAGAAACCCGCATACAGCGAAAGCCCCTTTGCCTGGGCATCTCCCCTTGGAAAGCACAGCATTCGTTGGGAAATCAGAGTTGGGTTTGGGGATGCTGCTGCTGCTTGCCTAAGTGAGTCTCCGCAGCATGTTGGAAGATACCCGCATGGAGCGAAATCCTCTTTGCCCTAGCATCCTTTCTGCCTGAGAGAGAAGCATGGTTGCTCACGTCTGTCACCACGCTCCCCAGGAGCAAGTGTGGGGAAGGCACAGCACGCCGCCCTTGGGGAAGAGAAGGATCCCTTGGCCTTGGGGTCGGGAAACGCTCGGGAACAGGATAGCCTGCCGCGGCACGAAATGCAGGCCGGTGGCCAGACATGTGTCACCCGCTCCCTGTGCGGAGAGATGGAAGCCTGGCTGCTAAGGAGACATGAGGGGACGACTAGGGCAGGGGCGCGTGCTCCACTCTAAGGAAGGAGTCTGGGCAGAAGGCAGGCCTGTCCTGTGCCTCTGTTACCAAGGGGAGAGCATCTCCTTGGCCACCTGTCCCAAGGGCAGACTTGGGCTTGCTACCAGGTGCCATACCTGGAACTTGCAGAAACAACCCCATGGAGAAACGGTCAGTCAGATGCCATCTTCCACCAAGATGTGGCAGCATTGTGGGTGACAGGGGGTGCGGCGGGGAAGGAGTGGAGACAGTTCCCCACAGTTCCCCATCCCAGTGCCCGGGCCGTGTGCAGGGATCCTGTTGCCTCCTCTCTCCTGTGGTGAAGGCACTGGCCTTGACCCCGAGTCTGCCCGAGCACCGGAGCAAAAGGCAAAGCCTTACCAGAGCAGGAGATGGAATTAGGAATAGAGTGCCATGCTAGGCCACGCACGCTGCTGCAGGGTTGTGACTGTGTCTGCCTAGTTCGGCTTAGCAAAGTGAAATCCGGGCGCGAACATGGAGTCCGGGAAAGCAAGGCCCAAGAGGCACCAGCTCTCCCGCGGCTCTTCGTCCCTGCTGCGAAAGAGCGAACGACCAAAGCCTTGCTGAGGAAGCAGCAGCGAAGTGAGGTTCGCGCCAAGCTGAAAACCTCTGCGAAAGCATGGCCGTCGCTGGGAAATCAGAGTCGGTTCTGTGGGCTGCTTTTGTTGCTTGCCTTAGCCTAGTATTCGCAGCCCTTTTGGAAAAAACCGCATAGAGCGAAAGCTTCTTTGCCGGGGCATCCCCTCTGGGAAAGCACAGCATTCTTTGGGAAATCAGAGTCGGGTCTGTGGGATGCTGCCTGCTGCTTGCCGGAGCTAGTCTCCACAGCACGGTGGAATAAACCCGCATGGAGCGAAATCCTCTTTGCCTGGGCATCCGCTCTGCCTGAGAAAGAAGCGCGGTAGTGCCTGTGGAAAGAGCCTTAAGGAAAGGGACACATCTGTCACTGCAGAGCGAAGGAAGCCGGGCTGCTAAGGAGTCACGAGGGGAAGATTAGGGCAGGGGAAAGGGCTCCACTCTGAGGAAGGAGTCTGGGCAGAAAGCATGCCTGTCCTGAGCCTTTGGGCCCAAGGAGACAGCAGCTCCTTGGCCACCTGACCGTGGTGGAGCCATGGGCTTACCACCAGGCGCCTACCCTAAACTCGAGAAACAACTCCCAGAAAGACCTGGCCATCAGATGCCGTCTTCCTCCGGGATGTAGAAGCTTGGAGGAGGCCCGGGTTTTAAGGGGAAGGAGTGGTGACAGTCCCCCAAAGCTCCCTATTCAGTGCACGGGCGGTGTGCAGGGATCCTGTCACCTCTCCTTTCCTGTGGGGAAAGCACAGGCCTAGTCCGCGAGTCGGCCTGAGCGCCAGAGTAAAAGGCCAAGCGATGCCTACACCGGGAGATGGTAGTGTGCATAGAGTGCCATCCTAGGCTAAGCGCGCTACTGCACGGTTGCGACTGTGTCTGCTTAGTTCGGCCAGGCAGGGTGAACCCAGGACGCGAACATGGAGCCAGGGAAAGCAAGGCCCAAGAGGCACCAGCTCTCCCGCAGCTCTTCTTCCCTGACGCGACAGAAGCCTTGCTGAGGAAGCAGTGGCGAAGGGCTGTTTGCTCCAAACCAAAGCCTCTGCGAAAGGACAGCATTCCCCGAGAAATGTTTTGGGGGCTGCTGCTGCGTGCCTGAGCCCAGTCTCACGGTGAGAGAAACCCGCATACAGCGAAAGCCCCTTTGCCTGGGCATCTCCCCTTGGAAAGCACAGCATTCGTTGGGAAATCAGAGTTGGGTTTGGGGATGCTGCTGCTGCTTGCCTAAGCGAGTCTCCGCAGCATGTTGGAAGTTACCCGCATGGAGCGAAATCCTCTTTGCCCTAGCATCCTTTCTGCCTGAGAGAGAAGCATGGTTGCTCACGTCTGTCACCGCGCTCCCCAGGAGCAATTTTGGGGAAGGCACAGCACGCCGCCCCCGGGGAAGAGAAGGATCCCTTGGCCTTGGGGTCTGGAAACGCTCGGGAAGCAGAATAGCCTGCCGAGGCACGAACAGCAGGCCATGAGAAGACAAGTGTCCTCTCCTCCCTGTGCGGAGAGATTGAAGCCTGGCTGCTAAGGAGACATGAGGGGAAGACAAGGGCATGGGTGCGTGCTCCACTCTGAGGAAGGAGTCTGGGCAGAAGGCAGGCCTGTCCTGTGCCTCTTGTCCCAAGGGGAAAGCATCTCTTTGGCCACCTGTCCCAAGGGCAGACTTGGGCTTGCCACCAGGTGCCATACCCGGAACTCGCAGAAACAACCCCATGGAGAAACGTGCAGTCAGATGCCCTCTTCCACCAAGGTATGGCAGCATTGTGGGTGGCCGCGGGTGTGCCGGGGAAAGAGTGGCGACAGTCCCCACCGTTCCCCATCCCAGTGCTCGGGCCCTGTGCAGGGATCCTGTCGCCTCTTCTCTCCTGTGGTGAAGGCACTGGCCTTGACCCCGCGTCTGCCCGAGCGCCGGAGCAAAAGGCAAAGCCTTACCTACGCCAGGAGATGGTAATAGCCATAGAGTGTCATGCTAGGCCACGCACGCTGCTGCAGGGTTGTGACTGTGTCTGCTTAGATCGGCTTAGCAAGGTGAACCCCGGGCGCGAACTTGGAGCCCGAGAAAACAAGGCCCAAGAGGCACCAGCTCTCCCGCGGCTCTTCTTTCCTGCCGCGACAGAGCGAACGACCAAAGCCTTGCTGAGGAAGCAGAAGCGAAGTGCGGTTTGCGCCAAGCTGAAAACCTCTGCGAAAGCATAGCAGTCGCTGGGAAATCAGAGTCGGTTCTGTGGGATGCTGCCTGCTGCTTGCCGGAGCTAGTCTCCACTGCACGTTGGAATAAACCCGCATGGAGCGAAATCCTCTTTGCCTGGGCATCCGCTCTGCCTGAGAAAGAAGCGCGGTGGTGCCTGTGGAAAGAGCCTTAAGGAAAGGGACACATCTGTCACTGCAGAGCGAAGGAAGCCGGGTTGCTAAGGAGACACGAGGGGAAGATTAGGGCAGGGGAAAGGGCTCCACTCTGAGGAAGGAGTCTGGGCAGAAAGCATGCCTGTCCTGAGCCTTTGGGCCCAAGGAGACAGCAGCTCCTTGGCCACCTGACCGTGGTGGAGCCATGGGCTTGCCACCAGGCGCCTACCCTAAACTCGAGAAACAACTCCCAGAAAGACCTGGCCATCAGATGCCGTCTTCCTCCGGGATGTAGAAGCTTGGAGGAGGCCCGGGTTTTAAGGGGAAGGAGTGGTGACAGTCCCCCAAAGCTCCCTATTCAGTGCACGGGCGGTGTGCAGGGATCCTGTCACCTCTCCTTTCCTGTGGGGAAAGCACAGGCCTAGTCCGCGAGTCGGCCTGAGCGCCAGAGTAAAAGGCCAAGCGATGCCTACACCGGGAGATGGTAGTGTGCATAGAGTGCCATCCTAGGCTAAGCGCGCTACTGCACGGTTGCGACTGTGTCTGCTTAGTTCGGCCTGGCAGGGTGAACCCAGGACGCGAACATGGAGCCAGGGAAAGCAAGGCCCAAGAGGCACCAGCTCTCCCGCAGCTCTTCTTCCCTGACGCGACAGAAGCCTTGCTGAGGAAGCAGTGGCGAAGGGCTGTTTGCTCCAAACCAAAGCCTCTGCGAAAGGACAGCATTCCCCGAGAAATGTTTTGGGGGCTGCTGCTGCGTGCCTGAGCCCAGTCTCGCGGTGGGAGAAACCCGCATACAGCGAAAGCCCCTTTGCCTGGGCATCTCCCCTTGGAAAGCACAGCATTCGTTGGGAAATCAGAGTTGGGTTTGGGGATGCTGCTGCTGCTTGCCTAAGCGAGTCTCCGCAGCATGTTGGAAGATACCCGCATGGAGCGAAATCCTCTTTGCCCTAGCATCCTTTCTGCCTGAGAGAGAAGCATGGTTGCTCACGTCTGTCACCGCGCTCCCCAGGAGCAATTTTGGGGAAGGCACAGCACGCCGCCCCCGGGGAAGAGAAGGATCCCTTGGCCTTGGGGTCTGGAAACGCTCGGGAAGCAGAATAGCCTGCCGAGGCACGAACAGCAGGCCATGAGAAGACAAGTGTCCTCTCCTCCCTGTGCGGAGAGATTGAAGCCTGGCTGCTAAGGAGACATGAGGGGAAGACAAGGGCATGGGTGCGTGCTCCACTCTGAGGAAGGAGTCTGGGCAGAAGGCAGGCCTGTCCTGTGCCTCTTGTCCCAAGGGGAAAGCATCTCTTTGGCCACCTGTCCCAAGGGCAGACTTGGGCTTGCCACCAGGTGCCATACCCGGAACTCACAGAAACAACCCCATGGAGAAACGTGCAGTCAGATGCCCTCTTCCACCAAGGTATGGCAGCATTGTGGGTGGCCGGGGGTGTGCCGGAGAAAGAGTGGCGACTGTCCCCACCGTTCCCCATCCCAGTGCTCGGGCCCTGTGCAGGGATCCTGTCGCCTCTTCTCTCCTGTGGTGAAGGCACTGGCCTTGACCCCGCGTCTGCCCGAGCGCCGGAGCAAAAGGCAAAGCCTTACCTACGCCAGGAGATGGTAATAGCCATAGAGTGTCATGCTAGGCCACGCACGCTGCTGCAGGGTTGTGACTGTGTCTGCTTAGATCGGCTTAGCAAGGTGAACCCCGGGCGCGAACTTGGAGCCCGAGAAAACAAGGCCCAAGAGGCACCAGCTCTCCCGCGGCTCTTCTTTCCTGCCGCGACAGAGCGAACGACCAAAGCCTTGCTGAGGAAGCAGAAGCGAAGTGCGGTTTGCGCCAAGCTGAAAACCTCTGCGAAAGCATAGCAGTCGCTGGGAAATCAGAGTCGGTTCTGTGGGATGCTGCCTGCTGCTTGCCGGAGCTAGTCTCCACAGCACGGTGGAATAAACCCGCATGGAGCGAAATCCTCTTTGCCTGGGCTTCCGCTCTGCCTGAGAGAGAAGCGCGGTGGTGCCTGTGGAAAGAGCCTTAAGGAAAGGGACACATCTGTCGCTGCAGAGCGAAGGAAGCCGGGTTGCTAAGGAGACACGAGGGGAAGATTAGGGCAGGGGAAAGGGCTCCACTCTGAGGAAGGAGTCTGGGCAGAAAGCATGCCTGTCCTGAGCCTTTGGGCCCAAGGAGACAGCAGCTCCTTGGCCACCTGACCGTGGTGGAGCCATGGGCTTGCCACCAGGCGCCTACCCTAAACTCGAGAAACAACTCCCAGAAAGACCTGGCCATCAGATGCCGTCTTCCTCCGGGATGTAGAAGCTTGGAGGAGGCCCGGGTTTTAAGGGGAAGGAGTGGTGACAGTCCCCCAAAGCTCCCTATTCAGTGCACGGGCGGTGTGCAGGGATCCTGTCACCTCTCCTTTCCTGTGGGGAAAGCACAGGCCTAGTCCGCGAGTCGGCCTGAGCGCCAGAGTAAAAGGCCAAGCGATGCCTACACCGGGAGATGGTAGTGTGCATAGAGTGCCATCCTAGGCTAAGCGCGCTACTGCACGGTTGCGACTGTGTCTGCTTAGTTCGGCCTGGCAGGGTGAACCCAGGACGCGAACATGGAGCCAGGGAAAGCAAGGCCCAAGAGGCACCAGCTCTCCCGCAGCTCTTCTTCCCTGACGCGACAGAAGCCTTGCTGAGGAAGCAGTGGCGAAGGGCTGTTTGCTCCAAACCAAAGCCTCTGCGAAAGGACAGCATTCCCCGAGAAATGTTTTGGGGGCTGCTGCTGCGTGCCTGAGCCCAGTCTCGCGGTGAGAGAAACCCGCATACAGCGAAAGCCCCTTTGCCTGGGCATCTCCCCTTGGAAAGCACAGCATTCGTTGGGAAATCAGAGTTGGGTTTGGGGATGCTGCTGCTGCTTGCCTAAGTGAGTCTCCGCAGCATGTTGGAAGATACCCGCATGGAGCGAAATCCTCTTTGCCCTAGCATCCTTTCTGCCTGAGAGAGAAGCATGGTTGCTCACGTCTGTCACCACGCTCCCCAGGAGCAAGTGTGGGGAAGGCACAGCACGCCGCCCTTGGGGAAGAGAAGGATCCCTTGGCCTTGGGGTCGGGAAACGCTCGGGAACAGGATAGCCTGCCGCGGCACGAAATGCAGGCCGGTGGCCAGACATGTGTCACCCGCTCCCTGTGCGGAGAGATGGAAGCCTGGCTGCTAAGGAGACATGAGGGGACGACTAGGGCAGGGGCGCATGCTCCACTCTAAGGAAGGAGTCTGGGCAGAAGGCAGGCCTGTCCTGTGCCTCTGTTACCAAGGGGAGAGCATCTCCTTGGCCACCTGTCCCAAGGGCAGACTTGGGCTTGCTACCAGGTGCCATACCTGGAACTTGCAGAAACAACCCCATGGAGAAACGGTCAGTCAGATGCCATCTTCCACCAAGATGTGGCAGCATTGTGGGTGACAGGGGGTGCGGCGGGGAAGGAGTGGAGACAGTTCCCCACAGTTCCCCATCCCAGTGCCCGGGCCGTGTGCAGGGATCCTGTTGCCTCCTCTCTCCTGTGGTGAAGGCACTGGCCTTGACCCCGAGTCTGCCCGAGCACCGGAGCAAAAGGCAAAGCCTTACCAGAGCAGGAGATGGAATTAGGAATAGAGTGCCATGCTAGGCCACGCACGCTGCTGCAGGGTTGTGACTGTGTCTGCCTAGTTCGGCTTAGCAAAGTGAAATCCGGGCGCGAACATGGAGTCCGGGAAAGCAAGGCCCAAGAGGCACCAGCTCTCCCGCGGCTCTTCGTCCCTGCTGCGAAAGAGCGAACGACCAAAGCCTTGCTGAGGAAGCAGCAGCGAAGTGAGGTTCGCGCCAAGCTGAAAACCTCTGCGAAAGCATGGCCGTCGCTGGGAAATCAGAGTCGGTTCTGTGGGCTGCTTTTGTTGCTTGCCTTAGCCTAGTATTCGCAGCCCTTTTGGAAAAACCCGCATAGAGCGAAAGCTTCTTTGCCGGGGCATCCCCTCTGGGAAAGCACAGCATTCTTTGGGAAATCAGAGTCGGGTCTGTGGGATGCTGCCTGCTGCTTGCCGGAGCTAGTCTCCACAGCACGGTGGAATAAACCCGCATGGAGCGAAATCCTCTTTGTCTGGGCATCCGCTCTGCCTGAGAAAGAAGCGCGGTAGTGCCTGTGGAAAGAGCCTTAAGGAAAGGGACACATCTGTCACTGCAGAGCGAAGGAAGCCGGGCTGCTAAGGAGTCACGAGGGGAAGATTAGGGCAGGGGAAAGGGCTCCACTCTGAGGAAGGAGTCTGGGCAGAAAGCATGCCTGTCCTGAGCCTTTGGGCCCAAGGAGACAGCAGCTCCTTGGCCACCTGACCGTGGTGGAGCCATGGGCTTGCCACCAGGCGCCTACCCTAAACTCGAGAAACAACTCCCAGAAAGACCTGGCCATCAGATGCCGTCTTCCTCCGGGATGTAGAAGCTTGGAGGAGGCCCGGGTTTTAAGGGGAAGGAGTGGTGACAGTCCCCCAAAGCTCCCTATTCAGTGCACGGGCGGTGTGCAGGGATCCTGTCACCTCTCCTTTCCTGTGGGGAAAGCACAGGCCTAGTCCGCGAGTTGGCCTGAGCGCCAGAGTAAAAGGACAAGCGATGCCTACACCGGGAGATGGTAGTGTGCATGGAGTGCCATCCTAGGCTAAGCGCGCTACTGCACGGTTGTGACTGTGCCTGGCAGGGTGAACCCAGGACGCGAACATGGAGCCAGGGAAAGCAAGGCCCAAGAGGCACCAGCTCTCCCGCAGCTCTTCTTCCCTGACGCGACTGAAGCTTTACTGAGGAAGCAGTGGCAAAGTGCTGTTCGCTCCAAACCAAATCCTCTGCGAAAGCACAGCATTCGCTGAGAAATGTTGTCCGGGCTTCTGCTGCTTCCCTTAGCCCAGTCTCGCGGTGGGAGAAACCCGCATACAGCGAAAGCCTCTTTGCCTGGGCCTCTCCCTTAGGAAAGCACAGCATTCGTTGGGAAATCAGAGTTCGGTTTGGGGATGCTGCTGCTGCTTGCCTGAGCGAGTCTCGGCAACATGGTGGAAGACACCTGCATGGAGCGAAATCCTCTTTGCCCTAGCATCCCCTCTGCCTGAGAGAGAAGCATGGTTGCACACGTCTGTCACCGCGCTCCCCAGGAGCAATTTTGGGGAAGGCACAGCACGCCGCCCCCGGGGAAGAGAAGGATCCCTTGGCCGTGGGGTCTGGAAACGCTCGGGAGTCAGAATAGCCTGCCGAGGCACGAACAGCAGGCCATGAGAAGACAAGTGTCCTCTGCTCCCTGTGCGGAGAGATTGAAGCCTGGCTGCTAAGGAGACATGAGGGGACGACAAGGGCATGGGTGCGTGCTCCACTCTGAGGAAGGAGTCTGGGCAGAAGGCAGGCCTGTCCTGTGCCTCTGGTCCCAAGGGGAAAGCATCTCCTTGGCCACCTGTCCCAAGGGCAGACTTGGGCTTGCCACCAGTTGCCATACCCGGAACTCGCCGAAACAACCCCATGGAGAAACGTGCAGTCAGATGCCGTCTTCCACCAAGATATGGCAGCATTGTGGGTGGCAGGGGGTGTGCCGGGGAAAGAGTGGAGACAGTCCCCACTGTTCCCCATCCCAGTGCTCGGGCCCGGTGCAGGAATCCTGTCGCCTCCTCTCTCCTATGGTGAAGGCACTGGCCTAGACCCCGAGTCTGCCCGAGCGCCGGAGCAAAAGGCAAAGCCTTACCTACGCCAGGAGATGGTAATAGGCATAGAGTGCCATGCTAGGCCACGTACGCTGCTGCAGGGTTGTGACTGTGTCTGCTTAGTTCGGCTTAGCAAGGTGAACCCCGGGCGCGAACATGGAGCCCGGGAAAGCAAGGACCAAGAGGCACCAGCTCTCCCGCGGCTCTTCTTTCCTGCCGCGACAGAGCGAACGACCACAGCCTTGCTGAGGAAGCAGCAGCGAAGTGAGGTTCGCGCCAAGCTGAAAACCTCTGCGAAAGCATGGCCGTCGCTGGGAAATCAGAGTCGGTTCTGTGGGCTGCTTTTGTTGCTTGCCTTAGCCTAGTATTTGCAGCACTTTTGGAGAAACCCGCATAGAGCGAAAGCCTCTTTGCCCGGGCATCCCCTCTGGGAAAGCACAGCATTCTTTGGGAAATCAGAGTCGGGTCTGTGGGATGCTGCCTGCTGCTTGCCGGAGCCAGTCTCCACAGCACGGTGTAATAAACCCGCATGGAGCGAAATCCTCTTTGCCTGGGCATCCCCTCTGCATGAGAGAGATGCATGGTTGCACACGTCTGTCACTGCGCTCCCCAGGAGCAAGTGTGGGGAAGGCACAGCACACTGTCCCTGGGGAAGAGAAGGAGCCATTGGCCTTGGGGTCTGGAAAATTGAACAGCCACATGCAGAAAATGAAATTGGACCATCCTAACACCATACATTATAATCGACTGGAAATGGATGAAGAAGCATAATGTGAGAAAGGAATCCATCATAGTCCTTGAGGAGAGAACAGGTAGCAACTTCTTTGACCTCAGCAGCAGCAACTTCTTCCTAGGAACATCGCGAAAGGCAAGGGAAGCAAGGGCAAGAATGAACTATTGGGATTTCATCAGATCCAAAAGCTTTTGCACTGCAAAGGAAACAGTTAACAAAGCCAAAAGATCACTGTCAGAAGTTATCTGGGAGAAGATATTTGCAAATGACATACCAGATAAAGGGCCAGTATCCAAAATCTATAAAGAGCTTATCAAACTCAACACCCTAAAAACAAATAATCCAATGAAGAAATGGGCAGAGGACATGAACAGACATTTCTGCAAAGAATACATCCAAATGGCCAACAGACACATGAAAAAATGCTCCACACCACTTGGCATCAGGGAAATACAAATCAAAACCAGAATGAGATACCACCTCACACCGTTCAGAATGGCTAAAATGAACAAGTCCGTCAATGACAGATGCTGGCGAGGATGTGGAGTTAGGGCAACCCTCCTACACTGTATGTGGGAATGCAAGCTGGTGCAACCACTCTGGAAAACAGCGTGGACGTGCCTCAAAAAGCTGAAAATAGAACTACCCTATGACCCAGTGCTTGTAGTACTGGGTATATACCCTACAGATACAAACGTGGCATTCTGAAGGGGCACATGCACCCAAATGTTTATAGCAGCAATGTCCACAATAGTTAAACTATGGAAAGAAACTAAATGTCCTTCAACAGATGAATCAATAAATAAGATGTGGTATATATGTTCAATGGAATACTATGCAGCCATCAAAAGAAATGAAATCCTGCTATTTGTGATGACGTGGATGGAACTAGAGGGTATTATGCTTGGCGAAATAAATCAATCTGAGAAAGACAACTATCATATGATCTCCCTGATATGATGAAGTGGAGATGCAACATAGGCAGTTTCGGGCGTACGAAAAGAAAAATAAAAAAAGATGGTATTAGGAAGAAGACAAACCATAAAAGACTGAATCTCACAAAACAGACTGAGGGTTGCTGGGGGGAGGTGTGTTGGGGTATGGACATTGGAGAGGGCAGATGCTATGGTGAGTGATGGTGAGTGCTGTGAAATGTGTAAACCTGGTGATTCACAGACCTGTACCCCTAGGGATTAAAACACATTATATAAAAAATTTTTAAAAATAATTTAAAAAACCCATTAAAGAAAAAACACAGATTGCAAGCCCAGAGCTAATCTCATATTCAATCAAAACTTTTGAAAGTTTTCCCCTTAAAGATCAGAAGAAAGACAAGTGTGTCCATTTTCACTACTCTCATTTGACACAGTAGTGGATGTCCTAGCCAGAGAAACAAGGAACACAAAGAAACAAGAGACTCCAAAAAAAAAAAAAAAAGGAAGAAGTAAAATTTTCTTTTTTTGGATAACATGAACTTACATGTTAAAAAATCCTAAAAAATTCACAAAAAATTTGAATAAACAAATTTAGTAAAATTACCAAATACAAGATCAATATATAAAAGAAAAGAATTTTGTTTTGTTTCTTTTTTTTTTTTATGGACTGCTTCCCAGTTTGTCATGTCATCCTTGTTCAGTGATCACGCTAATCTTCTCTGCATCATTCCAATTTTAGTATATGTGCTGCCAAAGTAAGCACAAGACAGGAGCATTTTAACATTCTAATGATGAACTATCTGAAAAAATAAAGAAAACAATCTAATTCACAATAGCATCAAAAATAATAAAATACTTAGGAATAGATTTAACTAAGAAGATGAAAGATCTGTACTCCATAAACTATGACATTGATAAAGAAATTGAAGGTGACAGAAATGGAAAGATAGCTCATATTTATGAATGGTAAGAATTAACATTGTTAAAATGTCCATACTACCGTAAACCATCTGTAAATCCAATTCCTATCAAAAATCCAATGTTAGGGGCGCCTGGGTGGCTCAGTGGGTTAAGCCGCTGCCTTCGGCTCTGGTCATGATCCCAGGGTCCTGGGATCGAGCCCCGCATCAGGCTCTCTGCTCAGCAGGAAGCCTGCTTCCTCTTCTCTCTCTGCCTGCCTCTCTGCCTGCTTGTCATCTCTCTCTGTCAAATAAATAAATTAAAAATCTTAAAAAAAATCCAATATTATTGTTTTACAGAAGTAAGTAAAGAATCCTAAAGTTTATATGAGACCATGAAAGACAACAAATAATCAAAGCAGTTCTGAGAAAGAATGAAGAAGGGAGATTACACTTCTTGATTTGAAACTATACTACAAAGCCCTCATGCTCAAAACAATAAAGTATACTGGCATAAAAACAGACCAATAAACAAGTAGAACAGAATTGAGAGCCCAGAAATAAATCCTTTCATACAGTCACCTAATATTTGACAGGGGCCAACATATGTAATGGGGAAAGATAGTCTGTTCAATAAATGATATTTAAAACTGAATAGTCACATAAACAGTATGAAAAGGGAACCTTATATCACTCATAAGTCTGAACTTGAAATAGATTAAAGACTTAAAGGTGATGCATGAAACTAAATTTCCTAAAGGAAAACATAGGAAAAATTCTCCTTGACATTGGTCTTGCCAATAGTTTTTTGGATACCAGACCAAAAACACAAGCAAAAAAAGCAAAAATAAATAAATGGTATTACATCAAACTAACGTTTCTGCATTGCCAAAAAAAGGGAGAGAGAATGAAAACACAATCCACAGAATGTAAGAAAATACTTACGAATCTTATATCTGAAAAGAGGTTAATAACCAACAGATACAAATAGAAAAAAATATATGATTAAAAAAATAGCAAAAGGATCTCAATAGACTTTTTTTTCAAAAAAGTTATATAAATGACCAACAGGAGCATTAAAAAGTGCTCAACGTAAAAATCTCAGGGCAAAGTCCTTATGTTGTTGTTGTTGTTGTTTACCTCTGAAAAACACAGCAAGATATTAGAATATATACTACCAAAAAATTGAAACTAACCAATTTTGGTAAATATTGGGGAAAACGGGGAACTTATGCACTGTAATAGGGATATAAATTTGTATGGAAAACAGTATGGAGATTATTCATATTATTAAAAGTAAAATTACCATATGATTCAGTAATCCCACTTCTAGGTATCTATCTAAAGAAAACGAAGTCACTGTTCAAAGACATATCTGCACTCTTATGTTTATTATAAAATTATTAACTCTAAGCAAGAGATGGAAATAACTTCAGTATCCATTAATGGATGAATGAGTAAAATAAGTATGGTAAATATATACTACGGAATACTACTTAACCATGAAAAATTAAGAAATACTGCCATTTACAACAGCATGGATGGATCTTGAAGGTATTATTCTAAGTGAAATATTTCAAAGATTTTATATATTTTTTAAATTTATGTATTATGATATCCCTTACATACAGAATCTGAGGAAAAGGAAAACTAATGGAAACTTAGAGTTGAGTTGACAAGGGGTGAACCTGGGGTGGAGTAAGATGGTCAAAGGGTGCAAACTTGCAACTATAATATGAAAAAGTTCTGGGGATCTAATGTACAGCATGATGATCATAGTTAATAAGATATACATACTTTTTTTTATTGTGCTTCCCTTTAATAAACTTTGCATATATCACATTCTTACAAGTTGAAAGTTTATAGCAATCTTGTATAAAAGAGGTCTGCTGCCACCATTTTTCTAACAACATTTGTTCATTTTGTGTCTCTTTGTCACATGTTGGTAATTCTTGCAATATATCAAGTTTTTTCATTATTATTGTATTTGTTATGGTGATCTGTGATCAGTAATTATGACCCACTGAAAACTCAGAACTAGTGTACTTAAGGTATATACATTGATTTTCTTTAAAAACATAATGCTTTTGAACAGTGCAGTATAGTTTTTATTTTTTATATGCACTGGGAAACATAATTTTTTATATGCACTGGGAAACCAAAAAATATAATAATTTGACTTAGTTTATTGAGATAATCACTTTATTGAGGCAGTCTGGAACAAAACCCACAAGACCTCTGAAGTTTATCTCTACTATACTATATACATAAAAGTTGCTAAGAGAGTAGATCTTAAAATTCCTTACGATACATGCATAAAAAACAGTGGCAACTATACGAGATAGTAGATGTATTAACATTTTTGTGTAGATTATATTGCAATAAAGATGTATACCAATTTATCAAATTGTACAAAATTTACACAATGTTAAAAGTTTGCAATGTTATAAGAAATCATTTCTTAAATTTACAAATATGTCGATTTTTTTCAATAAAGCTGGAAAAAACTTTTTGTAGAATTAATCTATTTTTCAAAAAAGGAAGTAAGGCAGTAGAAACTGCAACTAACTCTGAAATAATAGAATATAAAATCCATTTTTGGTATATACACTGTGACAAAAACTATTACTTAGTTTACAATGGAGGAGTACTTATGAAGCATGAAGGATGGTCTATAAAAAAGGCTGAAAGAGCTCAGTTTTAAGGTTTAAATTTAAAATCTTCTTTTGAAATACTAAACTGACCACCCAGTGTTCCAAACATCAATGTCTTAACTGCATGAATTTATTTCATACAACTCTATAATCTAGTTTCATAAGAAAGCAGCATGCAAAGTTTGAATAAGACAGACTTGCTTAAGTTTCTTTATGTTCAACAGTAAAGGATACCTCCTTAAAAACAAATAGAAGAAAAATCAGCATATTTATTATGATAATTATTATTCATAAGGAGATTCATATTGAATTAGGGAATATATATCCTCAGAGGGGGTAAAGTAAAATGAAATTTATGTTGGTAAATGTGTCTAATAATAGTCAATACAATGCCTCAATATAAATGAATATTACCATTTTGAACAATTTAATTACTATTACTAGAATTATTATAAGTATAAAAATAGCTATCATTTTAGCATGGAATATGAGACTCTCATGCTCCATGCTTCATCACATCCACACAACAACGCTGCATAATAAGTATTATCATCACCATTTCATGGGTGAAAAAACTGAGGCTAACACATTTAGATAACTGGTTTATGATTACATGGGTAGCAAAAATGCATCACACTAATTTAGGCTTTATGATTTCAGAATTGTACTCTTTCCACTGCACATTCTGTAAATACTTGGCCTGTTTTCATTTGGTTCTTTAATTTTATTCATGTGGTGATGGCTTAAAGCTTCCTTTAAAGGAAGCTTAAAAATTTCATTTAACCAAAAGCTCCCAAGAATTAAAAATGCCACGGATCTAATGTAGACATGGATATCATTAGTTAATGGGTAACTATATATTTTCCACCCTAGTGAGATAACAATCAGAGTATTTTTCTAAGTTTTAGTCTCTCAGTGTTAAAAAGGACTTTGTTAAAATAGAAATATTTAGACAAAGGTGATCAAAAGTCTGAATCAGGTCACCTTAAGGTAAATATTAGGAACCTGAGGAAACAAATGGAGATTTGAACACTGAGCTATGATATAATGAATGGTTTCAAGTATTTAGTAGAGTATAGAAAAGCCCTTTAAAGCCTGGTCTTAGCCTAGCATTGCAGCTTCTGGGATATCTGTCTATCTATCATCTATCTATCTAGATATAAATTTGAAAACTTTTTTAACTTAAAGATTTTGAGAAATAGAACATAATCAGCACCATAGAAGATCTGTTTCTGATAACAACCTAGCCCCTCCTCCCAGTTTGTTAATATTCTCTCTTATTTAATGTAACATTGTGCAAATAGACCACTACTGAACTGCCGTTATGAATGAAATAGCTATAATCATCTGTTTGCATATCCTGGTGAAAATATTCATTTAGTTCCATGTTGTATTTCTAGGAATGGACCAAATTTTTATTTTTATTTTTAAGTTTTCTAAATATTGTCCAACTTACCTCAAATGTTTTTATTATGGGCACTTTCATTCTTTCACATTCTTGCAAGGCAATTTTACTGTTGCCCAATATGGTAAGTGTGTAATAGTATGTCATTTTAGGTTTTAATTTATTTTTAATTTAATTTAATTTAATTTAATTCCAGATTCATAATAAAGATAAACAGTTTTTATATATGAGTGGCCATTTGGATTACCCTTTCTGTAAAGTACATGCTCAAATCTTTTGATATCTTAACACTGTGTCATACTGACTTCTTTAATAGTAGATTTTCTGAATGAACTTTTAGCTGTGTAGGTCTTCTCTATTTTATTTTGAACTTGTTTTCATTTCAAAATCTTTATATTTATTTTCATAATCTGCTTTTATTTTTCTTTGTCTATTATCTATCTATCTATCTATCTATTTATTTGCAAGCAAGAGAGAGTGAGCAAGTGAGAGTGCAGGGAGGGATAGAAAAAGAAGGGAAAAGAATCTTAAGCAGGCTCCAGGCTCAGCACAGAGCCCAACTCTGGGCTCTATTTCACAACCATGACATCATGACCTGAGCCAAATTGAAAGAGATAAAATAAAAGTAAGGTGTTAAAAAAAAAGGAAAAAGAATTGGAGGTTTAATTAAGTGAGCCACCCAGGCACCCCTGTGGTATCTTAAATTAGCTGTCATATCTTTAAAGTTCTAGAGTATCCATTTGGTTCATTTATAAAACCTTTCTCAATATCATTTTTAGTGTCAGTTTTTTGTTCAATTTGCTTCCCCTTTCATTTCTTTGAGCAGAGTAATCAAGCCATTTTACAATCTTTATTGATCATTTTAACATCATACTTAATCCCATTTTGTCTATCAAATCTTGTTAATGGTTTTTCTTTGTGTGCTTTGTTACATTTTGCTATGTTCAAGACATTATATTTGAAACTCTTATTGAGTAGGGATAATTAAGAGCTATAATAACGGTATGGTCCTCCTTGGTAGGATTTTCTCTTATATCTGAGACTCTACAAGACAATCATACTCCAAATTCAGTGATTGGCTTTCTCAGTTTACACAGAAGGCAAGGTAGGCTATAGTCTTATTTCTGCTTCTCCTTGTGCTTTGTGGATCTCAAGTTAAATTTGGGTTGTACCAAAGTCCTCAAATTTGATTGCTGCTGGATTTGTTTCTCTAGTATCAAGAGTCTATTAACAACACAGCTCAGTGTGTTTTAGCAGTTTCAAATGCTCTCATAGCTAAAATGGCTTCAGGGCATATATCTCTAGGCTCTCATTGTATTTCGTATTTTGGCCCAGTAATCCCTCACTTATTTTTATAATCATTCTGATATTTTTAACTTTAAAAGCTATTTTGTCTGGATTTTTAGTTGTCTTAAGTAGGAGTTTTTAGATCACCATTACTAGAAGCAACAACAAATATACATGAAAATATCTGCAGTAGTTTATCACATCTTTATGGCTTTGAACTTCCATAAGCTGAGGCATCCTTCTCTAATCACTTAGGCAAACTCCAATTTACCCTTTAATACAACCCAAGAATTGCTTCATTTAAGAACATGTTCAGGGATGACTCTTCCCCACTGTTCTTACCAACATTCCCACACACTCTTTGCTACCCACACCTTGTTTATGAACTTTCGTTAGGTATATCAGCGTGACCAGAATTTTGCTCTATTGTATTTTTGTCCTTTAGAGCTTTAATTAAATATGAATTCCATAGAAAGTCTGTCCCTTTTCTTTCAAACCTGGGTTAGTTATTTCTTCTCATTCTTTGTCAGAAGTTACTTTATTAGAGAAACTTATAGCTCTATTGTGACTTTGGAGCCTTTACAGTTTTTCGACTGGAAAAATCACCCATCCCTGAGATTTTTACGCAGCTTCCTAGCTGATATTATTCAGAAATCTGTTCAAAACAGACTTTTTCAGGGAGGCCCTTTCGGACCACTCAGTTAATAAACCTCTTCTCAATCACTGCTCTTTTAAAAATGTGCTTATTTAGTTCAAATATGCATCTCTATTAAAGAAAAAGCAGTACGATTTTTTTTTTAAAGTTGGCTTACCTATTATCTATCTCTCCCATTAAAATGATTCCTCTGGCCTGGGGTTTTGTTGTGCTCATTTTAGGCCAGGCACTCAATAAATTGTCTCTGAATGATTGAATTGTTTGACTCCCTTGCTAGATTCTCAACTTCATGAGGCCAAGGATTGTTCTATTCAGTCCTTCTTTATCCTCAATGTCTGTTATATTGCAGTCACTTACGTGACTAATGGGAAAAATCACAGAAAGAAAGAGTTAAAACTACAGAAAAACCCTGTAGGTTCAATAACACAAAGCTTTCTAAAATTATTTAGCCCTGGAATTGAATACTGGCTGCACTTTTGATTTTTTTTAAATGGTATTGAATTTAATTTAAATGGAAATACTGGAATGGTAGAATAATAAAAAAATTATAAAAGCAACTTGCTCCTTAAAGTAAGAATTATATAGGGCATCTCTTCTAGAAGCAAAATTTTCAAATGTCAAACATCTGAAAGCATAGAAGGAGAAGTAAGAGTGTGAATTGTACTTCAATGCTCTTTTCTTTATATTCAGCAAACAGCTTCATTCACACACCTTTCCAATTTTTTCAACTCTTTTGACAAAGCCTTCAGAGGAGTTACTGCTGATGACAACCATCACAGCCTAACAGGAGAAATTTTATAAAGAAAAATAATAGCATGTTTTTCCCAAATTGTTAAGGATATGGTGAAGCTCTGTCGGATTCAAAGGAGGAATGTGCAATTCCATGCTATATATAATAATAACTTGTTTTAATAGTGGCTTTGCAATTTTTCAGATATATCCATTTACTGAAACCACTATCAAATAAACAAAAACAAACAAATGAACAGGGGTTCGAGACAGAAATTATCTAATCTAAAAATAGCACATGTTCACAGAATACACAACACATATCCCAAGTACTACTATAGGCTTCAAGTAATAGTCAAAACAATAGTAAAAATGATTCAGACCACACCAGTCAAATCATAAATGGGACCTTAACTGTAAATCCTTATCTTTAGATCAAAGCGGGTAATTGGGGGCTGAAGATACATTATAGAACTAATATGTTATAGAACTCCTCTGAAATGAGTCATTTATTCCATCACTTTTCCTGCACAGCTGCTGACCCATGTTTTGGTTCCTGGAAATAGCTGCTACCCTGTCATACTTCTTAAAAGCACATATATTGATAACTCTACTCATTCCTCCATTCCTCTGTGACTGTCACTGTGTTAAAATGTGGAGTCAGCTGACTCACTTGTGATGGTAATAAAGTAGATGAGTTTGCAAAGTATTTTGTTATTTCTAAAAATGCAAAAACCAAATTACATTGAAATCATAAGGGGTGTTTCAGGGAGAGCTGTAGGATGTGGTTTCTTGTGTAATCCACAGAGATTAGCTCCAACACATATTTAAACTCTCCTCTAGGAGCAACCTTAGTGGTAAAGCAAGAAGATAAACAGATGTAAACACACCCTGGCACAAAATTATCACTTATGTTTGGCTTCCTAGTCTCCTCGTGTTACTTATTTATCTTAACTTCTCTCTGAAATCAGGGAACACAGAATCTCAATCAGTAGACATTTTTCTACTGAATTACCCAATAGTCTGATCATACCCCAAGACTTTTTTAAATTATTTCACTCATAATCCCAAATCTGCTTTGCTTCCTCATCTTAGTACACTGTAATTTGATTTCAAAATGAGGACAGTTGTCAGTAATGCCACATTCATTCATCTATTTTACAATTCCATGTGCTTATAACTATGAAGATATGTTAATAACATCCATTCCAATAAGCCACCCTAAATTTATTATCATGAAACAAGACCTCAAGAAAGAGAATTCAAAATCATCCATGTATTTGCAACTTATTGCAATAAAGACTTTATCAATAGACTTCCTGTGCACATGGTGGTCAAATTGCTGGTGAAAACCAGCCAGATCTATTACAAGCCTTCTCATGGCTTCTATGTAACCCAAGTGAGCCTTTATTGATACTGGGAAGGGATAAAGCAGAGAAGGGATAAACAGTGCTGTAAGAATTGGCTAGACAAAAGTAATGACTCTCATTACAAAGTGAGTATTTTAAAGCAAAAGAGCCTGTTGGGAATATTGTTTTATAAAATAGTGGTTTTTTTTTATTAACTTTTTAAAATTCAATTAGGTAACATATAGTGTACCATTAGTTTCAAATGTAGATTTCAGTTATTCATCCATAGCATATAATAGCTAATGCTCAGTACTTACTGTGATAGCTTCTTGAAAGCAGAATTTTAACCCACTGAGCCACCCAGGCGCCCTTGAAAGCAGAATTTTAGATCACATTTTCTGATTACTTCCATGTCGTACAACACTTTCCTGCTAGCAACCTTCAAAACATACTGTTTGTTAGAGGAATTTCTTTAATAATAAATAAATAGAAATTTATTTAAATTTATAAATATATAAAATAAATAGGAATTTATTTAAATTTATTTAAATATTGCACACTGTTTCATTGTTCATAAATAAGGTGATGATATTATAGCCATTAGTTGATAGCACTGATATATCACTTTCTTTTTACTTCTCAGTGCATTCTCTTTACACAAAATAGATATATATTTTAAAAGAATCTGAATCTGTGGCAAACTTGTAAAAATCCCTATACAGTAAAGTTTATCATTTTAAGTAATCTCAATTATCTTCCTCAATTGTGATAGTATATCCTTCTATCTAGGCCAGATATTGTATAAGGGATTTGAAAAGACATACTTTTCTAAATTTCACTTTTCTCATCTGCAAAATGCTTATCATATCCTACAATAAAATACACTTACAATTTTTTGATGAAAATTTATTTATTTATTTTAAGATTTTATTTCTTTATCAGAGAGAGTGGGCGAGAGAGCAAGCACAGGCAGACAGAATGGCAGGCAGAGGCAGAGGGAGAAGCAGGCTCCCGGCCGAGCAAGGAGCCCGATGCGGGACTCGATCCCAGGACGCTGGGATCATGACCTGAGCCAAAGGCAGCTGCTTAACCAACTGAGCCACCCAGGCGTCCCTTTTGATGAAAATTTAATCTGTATAAACAATATATTTGCTGTAATGCGTGGTTCATGGAAAACATCTTATTTAATTATAAGCAACAACAGTATTAGAAATTAAGTAAATGTGTCTATAATATTTAAAGTTTTAACACATAATTCCACTGCTTTGCCTTATTTTCTCAAATCCCTTTACCACTTTCACTGACAGAGTTAAATGTACTTTTTCTACTAGTAGCCAGCTCTTTGTCTTTTGTCAGAAAGATGCCCTTGTGAATTATTTATAATAGAGATATTAGCAATAATAATAATAATAATAATAATAATAAATAGCAATGAAAATGTTAAAAAAAAGTTTTCTTAACTAATTAGGGTTCTTAGACATCAATTAGAGGAACCACCTCGGGCAAGCAAATTAATCTGCAAGACATTCCCAGAATTAACAAGTCAGTCAGATACAGGGTTGTCCGTAGACTGAAAGGTGAAGCAAAAGGACTAGGTTTGGAAAATAGGTAAGGACAGTGAAAAAAGTGATCAAATTTTGGGGCAAAATAAATTCTTAGGTGTCCTTTCAATGGAGTCCTGTTCATTATGTAGCAGAAACTCTAGAGATTATCTCAATCCATTGGAGTCACCCTGTTTATTAGCTTGCTATTGACAAAGTTATTTACAAACTGTAGAGCAAGAGGTTATAATGGAGAAAACTGATGGTAATGCACAGGATTCTTGTTAACAATAATGCAAGTTAGTGATTTTTCATTAGAAAACATAAATTCTATAACCCAAATTATGGGCCCAGAGCACTTCTGCTGCACAACTCTGCTTATATCCCAAATAACCATGTGAACTAGTTTTAATATCTGCTTCTCTTATTAATTTTTGAATAAAAATTCTTGACACAAGTATTTTATAATTGTGTGATAACCATGCATTTAATTTCTTGGAGAACAAAACACACTTTAGCATAACTAGGTTCGTTCACAGAACCAGCCTTGATAACACACTTCTATATGTTAGAAATGATGTAATAAATGTAGAATATTGGGCACTTGTTTGGTATTCTTTGCCATGTTTTGCACTATCTAAAAAGAGATCAGTGAACTTGGACTGGAGTTAGTAGACATGGAAGAAAATAAAAAATTTCAGAGAAGAATACTCTGTGGTCCACAACCTAAACGGGCTGGGATTCCCATCATTTGGATCCCTGTAGCTTTACAAAAGTCAATTAAATTTTTGTATCTCCGATTAAAGTTGATTCCCCAGTACTTTTTCAAACATCTCTTGTAAAGTATTGTTTCCCAGAAAAAAAGGGATTTTGCACATGTATCTGCCTTTGTCTCTGGTCATGATCTCAGTCAGGATCCTGGGATCGAGCCCCATTTTGGGCTTCCTGCTCATTAGGGAGTATATTTCTCAGTCTCTCTCTGCAGCTACATCCCCCTGCCCCACTCATGCTCTCTCTCTCTCTCAAATAAATAAATACAATCTTTAATTTTTTAATTAAAAATAAGATAAATAAAATAAAATAAAAAGTCTGGTCTTACTGCCCCATTTAGCTCCTTTTGTTTTTTTGAGTTGTATTTAAAGCAGCATGAGAGAACATGAGGCTCTCAAACTTTAAAAAAAAAAGGGAAAATTGAGTTTTGTTAGGATTTAAGATCTTGTCTGCTAGACAAAAACGTTGGCTTTGTTAACATGTGAAAATCAACAAAAGAGAATAAGATCGAATTCTAATAATTTTTGTAGAAATTAAAAATTTCCTCCAACCCAATTACATACAGACCCATTAAGTAAATTCATTCCAATGTCCCAAACCAACCTTTTCTAATAGTAATGCATCTGTGTAAACAGGGTCAACCCAAGGAATAAATAAATATTATTATTTTTTTCCCTGTCTCTTCCACAGTCACATCTGGGTATATTGGTAGCATGCCAATTATCTATCTTATAAGACATGATATCATAAGGAAGGGTATTCTGTCCATTTGGAACAACTGAAAATCATTGTAATTTTATCTTGGTGCAGTAACTTGAGATGGCACAGTGTGGGTTATGAATATATTTTATTTTTTTTACTGGGAAGAAGAGATTATAGAGATATTGGTTATCCAAGAGAGACTGACAGGTGTTGATAGTTGACAGGTCAATATCCATCTACTCTTTCCTTTAATATCAGAAAGCACTGAGGGATTGACAACAAGGAAACTTAAAACAACATCAAATATTTTATTGTCTCTTTTCTAGTTACATTGTAACCTTATGACAAAGTATCAGTCGTACAAGATATCATTCTCTTTTACCTCTATCTTTCTGCCAGAAATGTGGGCTTAATAGTGAGAACTCCAACAGCAATTTTTTCAACTGTGAATAAAAAGCCATGAAAACCTCTAAGATAGTTCACTTGACTTTCTTAAGACTCTGAACCAACACCAGAAAACACTCTCTGTAGTCTTCTTGTTAAATGAAAAATATGGTTAAACCACTTTTGACAGTCTACTACCTACAGCAAACTGTAAATCTTAATTGAAATATGTCCTCTCAGCTGTGCTTAAGCAACTGAGTCCTGAGCTTTTTAGGTTTTCAGTCTGAAAGAGTACACCTCGGGTGCTCTGAAAGGGAAGAGAAAGGACACCCTGTTCTCCATATAAATTAAAGAAGAGAAATCTGTGCATTTAAGTGGGCCATATAAAATTTATCAAGCAATTATCTCCTAACTCCTTCCTATCCAAATTACCTGATATGCTCTCCCTACTCCTTTATTCCACGTTACTGCCTTTTCCAGGATTCTGTATCACATCACAGCATGTCTTCTGTTATTTCCTTCTTGCAAGCTAGTTTTGTTTTCTCCATCTAAAAAAATCAACAATCATTGTGTATTTCAATTCCCATTTTCCTCAAATGCATTGATTCTTCTTATCTATTACTCTTTTCTCATACTCAGTGTCTTTGTCTTTATGGGGTTTTTACTTTGCTTTTCCCCATTCTTTACTGCCATTATATAATCAAATCTAATAACTTCTTAGAGAAAGTTAAAAATTCCTGCATAGCCACACGTGAACACAAAGTCACTGATTTTTAGCAAACCTATAAGGTAGTCAGACATCCATTCAATTTCTTTTTAAGATTTTATTTATTTATTTGACAGAGAGGGATGAAAAGCAGGCAGAGAGGCAGGCAGAGAGAGAGAGGAGGAAGCAGGCTCCCTGCTGAGCAGAGAGCCTGATTTGGGGCTCGGTCCCAGGACCCTGGGATCATGACCCGAGCCGAAGGCAGCGGCTTAACCCACTGAGCCACCCAGGCGTCCCTCCATTCAATTTCTTAACTGAGTCCCAAATGCATCCTGACTTCTAACCTAAACCTAAGTTCTACTTCTTACACGTTGTTATATGACCAAATTCTTTCAGTTCAGTATTTTGTAACATTTAAATATTAGTCAATTGATGCTTTGTTTGTGTATTTCTATGAAAATAATTTGAATACTGTAGATTTATTGTTATATTTATAGATTTATAATCAAAGTTTCATCAGTTGAAGTTTTTGGAAATTTCAGATATAATGATTAACCTAAAATGATACTGCCTCAAATCCCTCTGATATCAAGGCCCAACTCCTGATTATAGCCAAACCTGTGGTGGATAGTTCCATGGGAAATTGCAGTTACTTAACAGTGATAGCATCTCATGTTCTCTCTCTCATTTTAGAATGTCTCCAACACAACCCAAAAGTGTAGGAGAGTTAATGTCCTCTGAGGACAGCTCTCAGTGAAGTGGAAATAAGAACCATAGGTAAAATTGTCAGTTTTCAGGTCTTCATGAGGACAACTTAAAGAAGTTTCTCAGGACCTTTCAGTAAAAGCAAGCCTTCATTTTCTATCCACAACAATTATATCAACAATGTACCTCTTTGACAAAGTTGCTTCTTCACTGTATCACTTTCCCATTCTTTTCTACCTTGGATAATCTCCCAGATAAACTAACAGTACTCAAATCCTTTGTCCTACTCTTTGCTCTCAGGATAAATGGAGCCAAAAGACTTAGATTAATATCAAGTTCTGAATGGGATCTTAGAGCTATTTCTGTCCAGATTTTCATAAACATAGGGACCTTTGAATTATCAGGCTATAAATAAGTTCTAAATGGAGGGGGCAAAAGCAAAAAGTAGAAATTTTTATGTTTGATTTTTAATCATGATTAATTGACTTTATTGATTATTAAAAATACTAACATTATAAAAGTGTGGATCTTTGTAAAACAATGTCTTAATGTAAGAAAGAAGTTGCATAGTCCTTTTGAGAATATTAAACCAAGTGTTCAGGTGCCATCTAATTTCTTGTTTAATCCAGAACTTTGGTGTGCATCATCTTGAGGAATAGGATTTTGAAGTCCAGACAGACTAACAGAAAACTGATCCAAATGTGTGTGTTTATATTTCTGCTTTTGTTGTAAAAATCAAAGTGTGATTGCTGGTTTAAAATGGCAAAACTAATAATGTTCATGGACTCGATTATAAATTTTCTAATTGTATGGGAAGAATCCAACAAAGATAGAATTAATTGATTTGCAAATCCTCAAAGAGCTACAGGATCAGGTAGTGGTATGTTCTGATTCAACAGCATCATAATGCACCATTTTATATGTGTGGCTAATGGATATTTTCATGAATGTTTGCTAGCTAGTCAGCCAATACAGAGAAATATTAGGTAGCGTAATTACTCACAGTTGTGTTTAATAAAATGAGAGAAATTATCAAATGACACTAATAATAATAATCCTATAGCAGGCTAAATAATTCAATGATAATTTCAAGTATTAATCTAGCTTTCTTCCCTGATTATGACTCTTCTCTCCTTTATCATAATGGGAGTAGCAGATTGTCTGCAATGAATTGTGAAAACGCAGCAGTGACTTTGGCAGTGAAGGCCTCCCATCAATTTTGATAGGTTAAAATGATTCTGGTTGGTCTTGAGCAAATGTGTCAATTTTTTTTTTCTGTGTGTGTCATAAAAGAAAGAAGCAATAGTAAATTCTTGCTGTTATTCCATGGAGCCAATAAAATCGTACTGCCAACAAGAGGCTGTTGACACCGTAAGTGTAGTTAACTGTCTTGAAATACTAGGCCTGGAAATAAAATCCCAATATTTCACATAACCTCTTTTTTATAAAAGAAAAAAACAAAACAAAACAAAACAACTATACTGCTTACATTTAGGGCCCTGCTGTTGTGTAACTATTTTTGAACATGTCTACTGTAAGTGTATATATATATATATATTTTCTGTGCAATAAATTCATTTAGAGATAAATTTTGATTGCAAATTATTTTGGGGGAGGCATGGTATTTGTGGCTAGTCTCACAAGTAAAAAGGACTAAAAGAAAGAAGAAAAACATTTTTTATTACAGCATATTTACATCTGTCCAAAGTACTTATTTACTATAATACTGACTAATGTATAATACTGTACACAAAGAAAGAATTTAAATGAGTTATAATTCAGTCAATGTATAGCTGGCCATTTTAAAACTTACCACTGAATCTTTCTGGTATGAAATGTGATATCTGGCAATCTGGTCCAGTTCATTACATCAGGTCATTTGTATGTTCTTATTACCATTTTGATAGCATAGCACATTTTATAACCCAGACATTTTACAATGGAACTATGATGCATGTATTTTCAAAAGTATAGACATACATGAAGCTATGAGGTCAAAAAAGATGAATGTCCGTAGTACCATATAGACTCAACAAATAAAAGTGTCCAAGGGTCTGAGTGTGACTTATGAATATTGTATAAGATTAGGCCAACATGTGGTTTTGATATAAATAATCTGTTCTTAAATTAGAATTACAATCGTTGAGTACAGTGTTGAAAATGGCAGATAGATTTTAGCTATCTTTGCTCACTAGGGAAAATGGAAAAATGTTTAGTTTGGTCAGATTTTCACTTAACTTCTGAAAAATCTTACGTTTGAGAGAACCCTTCTGAAATAAGAATCCTTAAAGACATAACCCCTTTGGCACAAGTTTTCAAGAAACTTGTTTGATGTTGTAGACAATTCTATGGCACACGTACTGTTCTAGATGTTTCATGCCAATAATATGTAAGCCATACCAAGGCGACATATACATATAGAGATGTTCCTCAGCTTACAAGGGGGCTATGTACAGAGAAACACATAAAAAATTGAAAATGCATTTAATACCCCTAAACAATCAAATATCATAGCTTACCTTAAGCTTATTTAAACATACTCAGAACACTTACATTTGCCTGCATTTGGGCAAAATCATCTTAAGCAAAGCCTATTTTATAACAAAGTATCAAATATCACATGCAATTTATTAAATATTACATTAAAAAAAGAAGAATATATATATTCTATATATAGAATGCTTGTAAGAATATCAGGTGTTCACCCCTGTAATCTTCTAGCTGACTGGGAGCTGTGGCTCACTGCCGCTGCCCAGCATCACAAGATGGCACCATATAGAACAAGAGTTTCAGGTGGTAGGTGTTGTAAATTTTACCCAAACTGACATTGGTCAAACTCGTTTTTGTCATCATATATATCAAGTAGTTTTCTCGGGTTTATTTTTAGAATATCCTTGTATAATGAATATTTACACTGATATCTAGTATAAAAATCTTGCAATTTAACATTAGAAACATTAAGATATTGAAAATCAATCTATTTCTTTAATTCATTGAAGACATTTTTGGCTTGTTTCCAGTACTTTCTTACTGGTTAAAAAGTGAATTTGAAGTAGTCTGGATTTCATTATTATATGGCACTTTCCCTTTGATGAATACAAAGACGATATTCTATATTAGCTATCTGAGAAGAATTTATTTTTTTAATTTTATTTATTTGTAAGAGAGAGAGTGAGAGAGAGCACAAGCAGGGGGAGCAGCAGGATGAGGGAGAAGCAAACTCCCGGCTAAGCAGGGAATCTGTTGCAGAACTGAGTCCCAGGACCCTAAGATCATGACCCGAGCTAAAGGCTCAGGCGTTTAACTGACTGAGCCACCCAGGTGTCCCAATCTGAGAAGAGTTCTGTATGCTATTCCTATTAATATGCAGTTTAAAGTCTAGGTAATTAACTTAATATTTTAGTGGCTATTGCATAGATAGCACTATGTTCCAGGCAGAGAGTAAGAAAGAAATATTAAATCAACCATATTCTATGCATTCTAAATGAAAATAATTAATCGATCATAAAAATCCTTCTATTTATGGAATATCAACTTATAAGCTTTCCTCCATATGAACAATGCCAAATACCAGAATAAAGGGTCATCTAATACAAATAAAGGATAGAATTAAAGAATTCTGGTAAGCCATTTAATTTTGAAAAATGGTGTTCTATTGTTGCTGAGTTGTGGTTTTCAGTTACATAATATCTGATAAGTGTAGAAGTAACATGAGTGTTACGTGAGATGAGAAATGGTATATAATTAAGATATTTTTAAAAGTACAGATAAATACAAATTTGTAAACATAGCATTATGGAGGAGTAAAAATAAATGATAGCTACACACTCTAAAGTGAATAAAACTTGGAAAGCTAATAGAGAAGTAAAACAAGGACAGTGCAAAAAGTATGGTACATTTTTATGAAGTTCAAACAAATTCTGTGAAACCATAGATGGACTTAAAGATACTATTATGTATCAAATATTGTAAAAATTAAGCAAGGAAATAGCAAACATAAAACAACCAAAGCATACAAACTTGGGTAGATACAAGAGGTGTGATCATGTTCTACTTCATAAAGAGATGACTTAATAGATAAATACAAGTAACTAGACTTTTTAGAAGTTCATAAAACGTTGCCTGTTATTTCTTAGTAATATAAAATATATGGTTTTCTAACAAAAACGTTTATCTTAAAAATATTTAAAAATAAATTTCAGGCTACTCCTAAGGTTATATTTACTTTTCCACTGTGGGAAAAGCTGGTTGTTGTAGTTGTAGTTGTTTGTTTGTTTTAGTCTCCTCCTAGTTTTTATTATTATAATGTGGAATGAGGAATGTTAGATTGAAAAGTGAATTATTTTATAGACAAAAATCATTACTTGATTCACCTCCTAGTACAGCAGATGGAACTCCTGAAAATATGCCCTTTTGCCTTATGGAAGAGTAACAGTTATGCTTACTTCTGAAACATACTTGGTGGTGGCCCTAAATAGTGACACCATAGTAAACATTTTGAATATTTGCAATTAATTTTTATAGTCATAGGGCTCCAAAAGGCACTGCAGGTATCTTAGCAGGTATTTCAATAAGGCTAAAAGTTGCCTGACTGTTTAAAAATATTAGCAAGGCACAAAACATGGCAGAAGTATTGTCCTCAGATATTATTTTTTTCCATATGCTCCTGATTTCACACATGACAAGTTATTTTTTCAAATATTTATTATAAAAGTTTTTATTTATTTATTTGACAGAGATCACAATTAGGCAGAGTCAGGCAGAGAGAGAGAGGAGGAAGCAGGCTCCCTGCTGAGCTGAGAGCCCGATGTGGGCCTCGATCCAAGGATCCTAGGATCATGACCTGAGCCGAAGGCAGATGCTTTTACCTACTGAGCCACCCAGGCTCCCCCATGACAAGTTATTTTGATAGATGTATATACAGTGTATTTTCCAGTTATAAGAAAAATGGTTCTGCTATTTTTAACCTTTTTTTAAAATTAAATAATTTTTTTCATTGAAATTTTATTTTTTAATGTTTTACTTCTCTTTTCTTTTTTTTTAAAGATTTTATATATTTATTTGAGAGACAGAGATCACAAGTAGGCAGAGAGGCAGGCAGAGAGGGGGGGGGGAAGCAGGCTCCCTGTGGAGCAGAGAGCCAGATGCGGGGCTCAATCCAAGGACCCTGAGATCATGACCCGAGCTGAAGGCAGCAGCCCAACCCACTGCGCAACCCAGGCGCCCCAATGTTTTACTTTTCAATATACTACTTAGAATATAAAACCTATTCCATTTTGTAAGATGTTTACCATTTAAAAACTGGTAATTTTCTCATTGTGTCTTCCCCTCACATTGCTTTATTTTGAATAAAAAATTTCACAATAAACATAACTGATGCTTTCCTTCTGATGGTCCCTCTGTTGGTCATATTGTATATGAGCCATGACAATTAGTTTTACAAAATTTATTGATGTTTGTTGATATGTTTTATCATAACTAATTTTCCCTCCCTTATCTAGATTCCCCAGCTTTCAGACAGGTGGACACTTCAATAAACCATACCCAAGGGATGTATCAAGTACTTCTTAGACATTCTCTCAGATCCTTGAGGTGTCATTTTGCCTAGGGATTTGCAATAGGTTCTGCCAGAGGCACCACTGTGACAACTGATGTCCATGGTCTATCTCCTGCTAAGCTCAAGAGGTCACTGGTTTCCAACTTTATCTATACAATTAATGCATACCAGCAAGTTCTTTTTTTTTTAATATTAACAAACTTATTTTAAAGTTTATATGGAGAGGCAAAGACTCACAATAGTAAACATAGTGTTGAAGGAGAACAAAGACTGAGGACTGACTTCAAAGTTTACCATAACGATTGGGCGCCTGGGTGGCTCAGTGGGTTAAGCCTCTGCCTTCCGGCTCAGGTCATGATCCCAGAGGCCTGGGATCGAGTCCCGCATTGGGTTCTCTGCTCAGCAGGGAGCCTGCTTCTCCTCATCTCTCTCTCTGGCTGTCTCTCTGCCCATTTGTGATCTCTCTCTCTGTCAAATAAATAAATAAAATCTTAAAAAAAAGTTTACCATAACGATAATTGTAAGCATGATATTGTAATACAACAGAAAGACTAGATTAAAGCAACAGAATATATATTATCAATTATATTTCATATATAATAGAAAAGCAAAAGCAATACAAGAGAGCAAAATACAATCTTTTAAACAAATGGTTCTGTAGCAATGGTGAAGCTAAATCTAAAAATATAAAATAAAATAAATCCAGGCAGATATCCTACACTCTTCACAAAAATGAACTCAGATTGGATTATAAACCTAAACATGAAACATGTAGAAGGTAATATAGAAGAAAATTTAAATGACCTTGGTTTTCGCAATAACTTTAGCTAAAAAACACAAGCACTGAATTTAAAAATGTCTACTCTGTGAAACACAATGCCAAGAGAATGAAAAGGCAAAGCACAGACTATGAAAAAAAATTTGCAAAATACACATCTGGCAAAGGACTGTTAATCAAAAATACACAAAGACCCTTTAAAACTCAACAATGGGGGAAAAACCTGATTAAAAATGAGCCAAAGACCTTAGCAGATACCTCACCAACGAAAATATTACAGATGGCAAATAAGCATATAAAAAGATGCTTCACATCAAAGGTCATCAGGAAAATGCAAATTAAAACAAAAAAGAGACACCAGTACATACCCAGAATCCAGAGCACTGACAACAGAACATGAAATGTTGGTGAGGATGTGGAGCAACAGGAATGTTCTTCCATGTGTATTGAGAATAAAGAATGGAAAACAACTTGGCAGTTTCTTACAAAACTAAACATATTCTTGCCAGATGATTCAGCAGTAGCAGCTCTTGGTATTTATCCAAAGAAGATGAAATCTATACCCACAAAGATGTCTATAGTAGTTTTATTCATAACTGACAAAAGCTTGGAAGCAACCAAGATATCCTTCCATAAGTGAAAGGTCAAAGAAAGTGTAGTACATGCAAACAATGGAATATTATTTAATGCTAGAGAAATGAATTACCAAGCTATGAAAAGATATGGATATAAATATTTAATAAATATTTGATTTTAGGCTTCTACCAGTCTATCAATAGTATTAGTATATTTTAACAGTGAATGCTCAGCATTCATGAATTTACCTAATAAAACATTTTGGGTTCAATATTTTAAATACTTCAACCTCTATGATTATATTCCTAATAATTTTGAATTGGGGTAAATAAACCTTAATTTTTTGTAACTTGTTTCTTATTGCAAGAGAGCTCAATGAAATTTTAGAAAATAAAAATTTACAAAAAAAAAGTTTAGTTTACTATTGCCAAATAATTTAAAACTTTATCTTATATTCAAATACATATATTTTTCTAAATTGATTTATATGCTACTAAAACCAAAAACTTTTAGTTATACTAGATTTCATATCCTGCAATCAATGCCAGAAATCCATCTGGCAATGATTTGTCTTAAATAGAGTTAAGATGGGTGTTATTACAATGCAAGATGGAAACAAAGGTAGTATAACAATTGGTGTTACATAACTTTTCCGTTTTGATCAAGTTACTAATCTACAAAAGGCTTTTATCAGTGACAGACTTGGGACTTTAACAAAACTTTTAAACTAGCATGTGCGACTCATTCCTAGAAAACAACACAATCAATAACACTTTATTTAGATTAAATCATGACTATTTCTCCATTTGAATAAAAAAGGTAGCAATCCCAATAAGTTTATTGAACATGAAAAGTTGAAATGCTATAATGCTCCTAAGGAATTAAATGATCCAGTCAAGAATAACAAAAAAAGGATATAAATTACCAAAGTGTTTGTATAATTGTAATGTACAACTGCCCATTATTGTTCCATAGTGTAGGCTTGTACAAGAACTCTATAAAAGAACTCCACTTCTAAACTGTGGAAAATATGTTCCCTTTCCCCCTATATACAAATATTAAGCCATTCATTTAACTTTTAAAATATCCACTTAATACAGGCTTTTTACACATTTGAACAGGCAGCACGGCTCTATTCTTATCGCTTACATCTGAAGGATAGACTTCTAGCGTAAGAGGTAAAGCCCATAAAGGAGCCCAATAATAACAACAAAATACAGTTTAGTGAGCCCTTACAATCTGCCAGCTACCTTTCTGAGAATACTTCAATTAATAAAACATATAAAATACCTGACCACAAAGAGCTTACATTCTTTTGAAATATAATAGTGAAATAAACCAATAATAGAGGGGCACCTTGGTGGCTCAGTCCATTGAGTGACTGCCTTTGGCTTGGGTCATGATCTCAGGGTCCTGGGATGTAACTCCCCAGCAGGCTTTCTAGGCAGTGGGGTGTTTTCTTCTTCCTCTGCGCACCCTCCCAATTCTCTCTCTCTCTGTCTCAAATAAGAAAATAAACCAGTAATAGAATAATGATTGATGGTTGATGGTGATAAGTGATACAAAGAAATACAAGAAAGGTAAAAGCCATTGGAGAATGCTGGGATGAGAGTTAATTTTATTTTGTGTTGGGTGGTTATATCTCATTTATGAGATGTTATTTGCACAAAGACCCAGGAAGTGAAGGAGAGTGTTATACAAATATTAAAGGAAAAGATTGCTCTAGGCAGAGCAAGTAAGTATATAGACTTTGTGTGAACAGCTTGTCTGTTACTTTTGAGGAAAAGCAAGGAGGCCAATGAGGAGTTCATAGTGGTGGAGAGAGGAAGAACGTATTGATGTATGACCTTCTAGTACATTGAAACGCCTTCAGTTTTTATTTAATATGAAAGGGGAAGATACCAAAAGACCCTCAACAGCAGAATAAAATCATTTGACTTGATTTTTAGGTTAAATTGCTGTACCAAAATAAATTTGCAGGGAGAAAGGAGTGCAGTATGTGTGGAAGTGGGGTTATCAATCAAGTCAATAATTCAGGAACATATGATGGTGTTTTTAGCATGCTGGGTGGTAATAGAAGTGGTGAGGTATGGTTTTCATTGTGTATATATTTTGATGGTGAATATTCTGGTGAACAGGATGGGGTATGTGCAGGACAGACATCAACATTTATTTTACCTGCACAAACAGAAGGGTGGAGTCTTCATTCCCTGATATGGAGAGAACTCTGAGTTCAAATGTTCTTTCTCATTAAATGGCATAGTGATGATGAGGATATAGTCAGACAGTGAAAGAGAGCAGTAAGCATAGTGTTAAGCGGTAAGACATTATAATACATTGGAACATCAAAAAACGTTGTGTTGGATCATCTGTTTATGTGAGTAAATAAATAAATAAAGCTTCCTGGGGTTCTGATAGAGGTAAAGAAGACTGCTATATGATCCAAAGGGGCATGTGCACCAAATGTTTATAGCAGTAATATCCACAATAGGCAAACTATGGAAAGAACATAGATGTCCATCAACAAATGAATGATATATATATATATATATATATATATATATATATATATATATACACAATGGAATACTACTCAGCCATCAAAAGAAATGAAATCTTGCCATTTGCGTTGACATGGATGGAACTGGAGGGTATTATGCTTAGCAAAATAAGTCAACCAGAGAAAGGCACTATCATATGATCTCCCTGATATGAGGAAATGGAGGTGCAATGTGGGGCTTTGGGGAACAGGAAAAGAGTAAATGAAACAAGATGGGATCGGGAGGGAGACAAACCATAAGAGACTCTTAATCTCACAAAACAAACTGAGAGTTGCCGCGGTGGGGGGGTGGAGAGGTTAGGGAGAGGGTGGTGGGGTTATGAACATTGGGGAGGGTATGTGCTGTGGTGAGTGCTGTGAAGTGTGTAAACCTGGTGATTCACAGACCTGTACCCCTGGGGCCAATAATACATTATATGTTAATGAAGAAGAAGAAGAAGAAGAAGAAGAAGAAGACTACTATAAATCAAATGCTATGGTTTTCAGCACAGAGTGTGTAATCAGGCATATTTTATTAAAGTAACCAAGTAAAATGATGGTCGAAAACTGGAATAACAGAAAACATAACAATCAGAGATTTTAAAAAGAGATATGGGACAGTGTAGAGAATATAGTCAATGATATTATAATAGTGTTATATGGTGACAGATGGCGGCTATATTTGTAGTGATCATAGAATAATGTATGGAGATATTGAAAACCTGAAACCAATGTAACACTGACTATCAACTACACTCAAATAAAAAAATAGTAAAAATAAAACATTTTAATTTAAAAAGATAAAAAGAGGGACAAGAATTTGAAAAGTGAATTTCAAAAAGAGTAAAGATGAGGCTAAGACATACTCTGAACCTTGAGGAAAACACCATTTTGAAAATTCTTCCCATTTTGAGAAAACTCAAATGAATCAATACCATAAAAGAACCCATTTTAACTGAGAGATGTAATGAATGCTCAAGAAATAATTTTATGACAGGATAATTCTTCCCTATGAAACAGCATACAGAAACCCGGGGAAACACCTGGAAGCCAAATAAACTATACTGAAAATAAGAATTAGGAAAAAGATAAATGATGAAAGATAAGAAAATTAGACCTGCGACAGAGACCTAGTGAAGAGAATTTTTAGCTTGTGGTTTAATGTTTTTGAGGATAATCTAGAGTTCATAACTGCCTTGAGGCAGGCTGGTTGTAGGCAGTTTAGGCAGACCCCTAAGAGAGGCCTACTTTGGGCAGGTGGTGTTGGAGGAGGCCATTGGGCTGGACAAAGACAAATCCAACCATTTGACTAAAGTGTCTGTGAAGATGTTGAAGTCAGATGCAGCAGAGAAAGACCTGTCAAACCTAATCTCAGAAATGGAGATGATGAAGATGATTGGACAGCACAAGGACACCATCAACCTGCTGGGTCCTGCACACAGGATGGTCCTTCGTACACTATCATGGAATATGCCTCCAAAGACAACATACAGGAGTACCTGCAGGCCCAGAGGCCTCCTGACCTGGAGTACTGTTACAATATCAGCCACAATGCAGCAGAGCAACTCTCCTCCAAGCACCCGGTATTCTTTGCCTACCAGGTAGCCTGAGGCATGGAGTACCTTGCCTCCAAGAAGTGCATACACCAAGACCTGGCCACCAGGGAAGTGCTGGTGACAAAGGACAACATGATGAAGATCTCAGACTTCAGCCTTGCCAGAGATATCACCACATCAGTTACTATAAAATGAGAACCAACAGTGGACTGCCTGTGAAGTGGATGGTCCCTAAGGCCATGTTTGACCAGATCTACATCCACCAGAGTGACTTCTGGTCTTTTGGGGGTGATCCTGTGCAAAATTTTCACTCTGGAAGCCTCCCATATCCTGGAGTGCCTGTGGAGGTGGTTTTTAAGCTGCTGAAGGAGTCATTTGATGGATAAGCCAATAAGTGCACCAGAGAGTTATACACAATAATGAGGGGTGGCTGGCATGTGGTACCTTCAAGCTGCTGGTAGAAGACCTGGATCATACTGTGGCCTTGACCTCCAACCAGGAGTACCCGGACCTGTCCTTGGCCCTGGAACAATACTGTCTATGCTTTCCCAACACCCAAAGCTTCACCTGCTCCTCAGAGAAGAATTCCACCTTCTCTCATGTGCCGTTGCCCAGGGAGGCCTATCTGCCCTGACACCCAGCCCAGCTTGCCAATGGTGGACTCAAATGACTAGTATCCCTATTACTCCTGTCCAGATTCCGTCATAAGCTGTAACCCTTACCCCTCACCCTCCCTGCAAGACTCACTGCCTTCTCCTTTGTCCCTTTCCTACTGGCAGGAGCCAGCTGCCTACCTGAGGCCTTCACCCCTTGAAGTTCACCTCTCTTCCCCTTCCTCCTCCTTACAACCTGCTCATGAAAGAAAGGAACAGAGAGGCAGGTACTTGCTCGTGGCTACTTCCTTCCCTCCCATATGTTGGACCAAGACCCCTCCCTGTCATCTGGTACTGCCTAGATGTCGAGAGAGTTGGAGATGAGGCAGGCCAGTGAAAGCTGTTGGAGCTTTCCTGGTTTGGTTTTGTCTGCTTAGCATAACATGTAAGACTGAGTTCTGGTGGCAGGGACCTAGTCCTTGGGGCTATAGCACTAGCGAGGGGAGGTCAACTGCTCTGGGCCTTGGCTAAGAGCAAGCCCTGCTCCAGAGATATGGTGCCAAGGGCTTATTAATTTTGATACTAATTTGCTTTGCTGACCAAATACCTGGTATCAAAAGATGGGAAGGCAAAGACTGGAAGCAGTGTTGTGACCATGGGGTCCAGCCCCAAACTATGAAGAAAACACAAAGTGTATAAATCTGAGTAAGTATATATTTACACACCTTTTTAAATAGGTTGTTATCAAAGATTTAATCAATGGGTAATATGCTCCTCGTGGCTGGGAAGCATCAGTTGCCATATATTAAAAACAAAGAAAAGAGGTGTCTGGGTGGCTTCCTCCAAGAAGTGTCCCTTCTTTTCAGGTCATGATCCCAGGGTCCTGGGATGGAGCCCCACATCAGGCTCTCTGCTCAGTGGGAAACCTGCTTCTCCTTTTCCCTCTGCCCTGCTCATAGTTCCTCTTCCTGTCTCTCTGTCTGTCAAATAAATAAAATATTAAAAAAAAAACAAGAAAGAAACAAAATGTTTTTAAAAGGTCTTTTTTTTTTTTTAATTTTCTAGGGGTGCCTGGATGACTTAGTTGTTTTAGCAGATGTTTGCCTTTGGCTGAGGTCATGATTCCAGTGTACAGGGATCCAGCCCTGCATGGGACTACTTGCACCCCAAGGAGCTTGCTTCTTCCTCTCCCTTTGCACATGATTCCCCCTGTTTGTGTGCTTCTTCTCTCTCTCTCTCTCTCTCTTGCTGTCAATAAATAAAATAAAATCTTTTACTAAATAAATAAAAAAATAAATAAATTTCTAAACCTACTTTCAGTTTAGGTCCCTTAACAAAAATTGCTACTGCTTCATTAAAAAAAAAAAAAGATAATTTAGAAAGATGCTTCCAGAGTTAAAAAGTTGTTTTGTTTCTTTGTCAGGATTCAATATAGAAGTGCTTTAAAAAGTAAAAGAAAAAATATGCTATATTAACTCTAATCACACTATAACTTTGGTGGTTATATCAAGATAATGAAAAGTGATTTTAAAGCAAATTTCATTATTAGACATAAATATCAAGTCAAAATTACAGAAGAGTAAAAGGATGAATTCATCAGGGAGTATAATAATTCTTTTTTTTTTAAAGATTTTATTTATTTATTTGACAGAGAGAGATCACAAGTAGGCAGAGAGGCAGGCAGAGAGAGAGAGAGAGGAGGAAGCAGGCTCCCTGCTGAGCAGAGAGCCCGATGCAGGACTCGATCCCAGGACCCTGAGATCATGACCTGAGCCTAAGGCAGCGGCCTAACCCACTGAGCCACCCAGGCGCCCCGGGAGTATAATAATTCTTGAATTTTAATACGTAACAACAGATTTGGGGATATATAGGGAAAAACTAAGAACAAAAATCATAACTTCTACCTTGGACGACAAATGGAAAATAATTTCAACACCCTTATTTTAAGATTACATAGACAAATGGTCATCATATTGGTAAGATATGTAAGACTTGAACAAAATGATCAACTAACTAGATATGCTTGATATTACATTACAGTAACGGAACTAACTGAGGTCAGTCTTTGGTGAATCACAGAAACAGGTGGAGTTGTCAAACAAAGGAATCTTTGTTTACAACATACAAGGAGTTCACAGGGAATAAGTTCCAAAGCCTTGACTGTTTGAACAGGAGAGAGATTTTTATTTAGTATTTAAGATGAATACTCAGAAGGGAGAGTTTTATTATCCCGTGTATGGTTGGTCATAAGGTTGTGGATGCATGCACATCCACATATGTATTTGTGCAATATGTATTGCATGTTCACCTGAATGAAGCTTGTATTCCACCGAGGGCAGAAACGTCAACGTTAGAATAAAGCAGAGGTAACTGTTGGACAAGGGAAAGGAACTCTGCAGGCTTCAAGAGCAGATAGAAACTAGATGGGGTCTTGGGCTCATTTTCTGGGACAAGGAATGAAAGGCCTTGATTGCTTTTGAAATAGCACTAGGAGTTTTACCACTGATTTATTGTCTCAATAGCTTAGGCTATTTCCTGGTCTGGTGGTGACTGTTAGTTTTCCCATTGCCTTGTTCCCTCAAAATCCTTAGGAGTGAGGTTTTTGCATTTCTTTGTAAGAACCTCCCAGGAATTTTTGGAAGAAGTGTGCTTGGGCAAGTACACAGGTGGGGTATAGATCATTGAAAATAGCTGGGGACAAAAAATGACTTTTCTTATGTCAGGAAAACTATATCTCTTCTTTAATTTTCTAGGAACCTCTAACTCTTTCTGCTGATGTTACCAGCAGGCATCTGAGATATTACTGATTGTTCTCTTGAACCTAAGGAAAAGGAAATGTAGAAAGCAAAAGACAAAACTTTAAAATCTATCCTGCAACTCATCAATTCACTGCAGCCACCTCTCTGTCTTTCCCTTTCTCTTTTTCTCTCTTTCTCTTTCTCTCTCACTTTCTCTCTCACATACGCACAACACACACAAATCGACTTAAAGCAATTTTTAATTTTCCCTATTCCATTTTAATATACTTGAGGCATGATCATTTTCTTAGTAAATACAAGGAAAAAAAATCTAGGATTCCATCATTCTGTGTGATTAAAGTATTGAGGAATTTACTTCCAATAGCACTTATAAAAACATATTTTATTTAAGGAATATTATATAATCAGGTGCCTGCATTTTTCTTATTCTCCAACTAGTGTTATTTGGCAATTAATATTTTGTCAATCAATATTCCCCTATACCTGAATGTGTGGGCAGTGAGAGATGAGTTAGAGGCAAGGATGGTGAACACTCCCAACAACTGCAGACTACATATATCTTAAGCCATGATTTTCTTTGCAAAGGTCAACATTGATAATGTTGTAGTCATACCTCCGTGTACCAGGAAAGAAGTAGCATATTTCTTGAAAGACACAGCTATCAAAGCTCCATTGAGAAACCATAAAGATGGAGAAGGGATTTGCAAATTAAATATCTGATAATGGACATCTACTCTGATTATTTAAAAATGAATAAAAATAAAAAACCTTACTAATAACCAAACAGAGTATCCAATTTTACATGTGAAGGAAATAATGGAAGAGACATGTCACCAAAAGTATATGGATGGCTTATAAGCACATGGCCAATTTCTCAACATTTAAACATTAAAGAAATACAAATTAAAATCATAATGAGACATGCTTACATATCTATTAGAATGGCTAAAATTATAAAGGCTAATTGTACTTGGTCTGAGCTAGATTGAGAAGCAACAAAAAATCTAAACTGTTGTTGGCATATATCATGATACAACCACTTTGGAAAATAGTTTCAAAAATTTTTAAATGAAAAATATGTTGCAGTTACACAAATAGCCATTTTATTCTAGGCATTTAACCAAGAAAAACAAACCCTATGTTCATACAAGGACTTGTATGTGAATTTCATATCAGCTTTATTTTTAAGAATTGAAAACAGTGGAAATGTTCATCAATGTCCATCAATAGAGCAAAGACAATTGGAGATTCTCAAAGTAATGATGCTGAGAAAAGAAAATCCAGGCAATGAATAGTATATACTGTGTGATTCCATGACTACAAAAAATCTAGAAAATACAAATTTATATATAGTCACAGTCATCAAATATATGGTGTGATTTTAGTGCCTTCTTCTGTGCTCCCATAGCTTCCTACACTTGTATCTCCGAGCATTTGTTACACCATGTGAAAATATGAACTCTTTCTCTTTATTCTGTCTTACTAGAATAAGAATCCTTGAAAGTTTATGGACAATTGAACTCTCAGTTATTAGCAGAAATTCTATCACACAGTAAGTTTCCAAATATAAAAGCCAGAGTTTTACAATGACTTCTAAGCTTTTACATGATCTAGCCACTCATTTAACCTCTGTGACCTCTTTCCCTGCTACTCTTCAGTCACTCACAGTGGCCTCCTTGCTATTCCTCAGATATGCCAGGCATGATCCAACCTTATGGCCTTCAAGATAGCCAATTCCTTTGTCTGGAGTGACCTTATTGCTGATAGTTCTGCGCAAATTCATCACCTTTCCATACATTTGTTCAATTGTCAGCTTCATTGTAAGTACCCTGATCTTTCTATTAAAAGATTTAACTCCCCATCCCCTGCCTAGCAACCTTGATTTTTCTCACCCTGATCGAATTTTTCTTTTTCCCCATTGTACTCTTCCTTTTTGAATGCACTATGCCATTTTTATTAAGGTTTATAGCTTTGAATTGTCTCACCCATTAAAATAAAAGTTCTACAAAGCCAAGTATTTCATTTACCAGTGTAGTCTGAAGTAATATCTGCCATATAATAGTTCAGTAGACAACTGGTAAATTTCAAAATAAATTAATGTTGAGAGTATACTGAATTTCATAAGTCATTTCAATATTTTTTTCCAAAAAATAAACTACATAAAACATACTTTAAATTTACTTTCAAAATATTTTATAGCATATAATGGACAATATACATAAGCCTAAAGAAACAATCCTATAATTAACCATTTCATACCTACTTAAAAACTGCATAATACCACACTCTTAGATCCTCTTTGAATGCTCTAAAATAACCCTTCAAATGAAATACATTTTAAAAACTCACAGATTTTTTGGCAAATAATTTAATAAAATAAAAGTTTCATTCATCTATGTAGATCAAAATAAATGTTTTTAATAAGCATGAAATTATAACTCTGAAGTGTGCTAAAATGAAACCACCTGCTAAGGGTGAGAGAACAAAAATAAACATCCTTTTTCCAAATAAGAGGAATTTATTACCTTTGAATCAAAGCATGTGGATTTGTTTTAACTAACAATAAAGCAATATGGAGACACAAACCATAGGAAGTCATATTTTAGATTTCCAAAAGACTTCTAAGTGAAGAGTATACATTTTTTAATTGCTACATAATGCTACATAATGACAAGATGACAGGTTGTGGCAAATAGCATTTTAAAAGCTCTACTCATAATGGAACGGAAGATGTCATTTCCCTATAATTTTATATATGTCTTTAATTGACTATATCTGGATACAACATATTACCAAACAGATGTTCATCAAAGACTAAATCATTTTTAATGGAACATAATAATTTGAACCTACATCTATTAATCATTTTTTTCGATCTAAAATTTATAGTCTCGCTAAACATTTTATCAGTTGTTGACAAAATTCAAAATAAATAGGATAAAAAGTCGTGTTTGGAAAAGTAGATTTCTTTTCAAATTGGCATTTAAATGAAAATATTTGCTGATATTTTTAAAACTTTAAATGTAATTTTATATATATATCTGACCTATCAGATGATATAAAATTTTTGGAGAAAATATGACATATTTTTTTATCTTGGTTGAAGGTATTAATAAAGAGCAACTGTTTGTATTATTTGTATTGTGATATCTTAGTTAATAAACATGAATAACTGGTATAAAATATGTTTTTTTAAAAATTTTATTTATTTACTTGACAGAGATCATAGGAAGGCAGAGAGGCAGCCAGAGAGAGAGGAATGGAAGCATGCTCCCAGCTGAGAAGAGAGCCCACTGTGGGACTCAATCCCAGGAACCTGGAATCATGACCTGAGCCGAAGGCAGAGATTTTAACCCACTGAGCCACCCAGGCGCCCTAAAATATGTTTTTTTTTTTAATATAGAAGTATAGTTCTTGCCAAAATATGGAACTAGCTGGAACTGAATGCCTCCTTCAAAGTCAGCTCTGGAGAAATTATCCAAGTGTAATATGGAACTATTTCAGATATTAACCAAAAACAAAGAAATGATGATAAACGCCTTAAAATACTCAAAGTTGCCCTTGACTGGTATGTTTCAAGCTCTATTCCTGGTTTGAAGACAGGTTTTAACAGGCCTGTCACTGTAGAAATCCGCTGGATGTTTAGAGGCTATCAGAACTGTACAAAACCTTGAAGGGGTAAAGACTTGAAAATTCTTTAGAGAGATTAGCTCCCTAAGGCATTATTCCTCCACACATTTTCCTCCAATCAATTAAGACTGATGGATGAGGGGCACCTGAGTGGCTCTCTCATCACGTGGGTGGTGGGTTAAGCCTCTGCCTTCATCTCAAGTCATGGTCTCTGGGTCCTGGGATCCAGCCCCACATCGGGCACTGCTCAAAAGGAAGCCTGCTTCCCTCCCTGCTTGCCTGCCTCTCTGCTTACTTGTGATCTCTCTCTCTCGCTCTCTTTCTCTCTCTCTGTGTCCAATAAATAAATAAAATCTTTTAAAAAAGGCTGATGGATGATAAATTATGAAAACTGCTCCCTCCAAATGATGCTTCTTCATAAGGATTTAAGAATTTAAAATTGAAACTTGACCGTAGGATTTATCTTATAGAATAACATCAAGTGAAGGCAGTTATTATTAGTTCTGAAGTATTGGTGATTCTGAATTCTTGGCCTCATTAGTAAATTTATTTTTAAATTCTCCCATGGAGTGGTGATTGGCCTTCAGTCTTTCATTGATATACATCATTGGGTCAAATGAGATGTGTGTGCCCAGAACTATATATAATCTTTTTTGTATTTCACTGGAGATGGCATTTCTGAGTTTTGTTCAATTGAATTTGGACAGATGTTTTAATAGTCACTTCTAGAGTTGGCCCTGGAGAATATCTTCCTTTTTTTCTCTTCCCGATTCTCTGAAAAACCCTGACTAATTCACATTATCACAGTAATATCATAATTCAAGTTTTTCCAAACACTATAGCTGCAAAATAGAAGGAAGCTACTCAGAATGGAATACTATTGTGAATGATTGAGAAAGAAAACATTATTATAATTAAGCTACCAGGTTTCAATGTATTTTATTGTTGCTTAGAAAATCCTAGCATACCCAGACTTTACAGAGATTTGATGATCCTAAGAAGAGCTGAACTCATGGACCAAAATAACTATGCACATAAAAAGTACAATTACTTACCTAAAAAATATGATGTGGTTAACTTTATATGCCAATCCAAGTGTTATGGGAACAGGAATTAAAAAAATAGCTTAGGGGCGCCTAGGTGGCACAGTGGATTAAGCCACTGCCTTCAGCTCAGGTCATAATCTCAGGGTCCTGGGATCAAGTCCTGCATCAGGCTCTCTGCTCAGCAGGGAGTCTGCTTCCCTCTCTTTCTCTCTGCCTAACCTCTGTCTACTTGTGATCTCTCTCTGTCAAATAAATAAATAAAGAAAAACTTTAAAAAAAAAAAGAATGACTGTACTTTTAAAAAATAGCTTAAAAGGAGCGCCTGGGTGGCTCAGTGGGTTAAGCCGCTGCCTTCCGTTCAGGTCATGATCTCAGGGTCCTGGGATCAAGCCCCACATCGGGCTTTCTGCTCAGCAGGTAGCCTGCTTCTCTTCCTCTCTCTCTGCCCACCTCTCTGCCTACTTGTGATCTCTCACTGTCAAATAAATAAATAAAATATTTTTAAAAATAGCTTAAAAGTATATGATAAAATAATGATATACATATACAAGGAAAAGAAAGATACTATACTGTGAATATAAATTAAGTGAAAATTGTTGAAATAAAGAATACAATAAATGGAGACTAAGATGAATATAGCTTTAAAATGAATAAATGAGTTGGGAAAAACAAACAAACAAATTAATGACTTCTGCCCAAATACAGCAGAAGAGAAAAAAAAAATAAAGAAAATATTTAAATAAGTACTGAGATAAATTTTGGAGAATTAAAGAAAGATAAAAGATACCAGACTTAAAATGATGCCAAACACGAGATATCAGAAACAAAACAAAACAAAACAAAAACTACACACACTAAAAACCACTCGTATACATTATGGTGAGTTTTAAGAATATCAAAAACAGAGAAGAGCATAAATGATGCCCAAGAGAAGAACAGATCACCTAAAATGTACAAGAATAATACTGACAGCACAATTCTCAATAGTAATAGCATATAAAGAGACAGCTGGGAGTTTTTATAGATGGAAAAGATATTTGAAACTAGGTATTATACATCAATCCAAATTATTGATTAAATTTGAGAGCACAGTAAAAATACAATGAAGCATGTTAGGTCTTAGAACATTTATCACACAGAGACACACATTTTGGAAAACTTCCTTGGAAGACAGCTCAATTTAGATCGAGAAAACAGAATTATGTACTCAAAGGCACATTTTGAAGGAAGGATTGAATATAGTCTGCACTGCAAATATTCTTTAATCGTATGTTCTGAATTTCCTAAATTTAAGAAGTATTTGTTCAAATATTTACCTTTAAATAAATCCTAGGAGACTTTCTCTTGGATTCTGGCAAATCAGTCCATTTGGATACAAATCTTTTTGTCACTGATGGAAATTTTGATAGCCCTTAACTGTGGAATGCCTAATGTATTGTTACAGCAATTGTGATTTGCCAATACATGGGTGATGTGTGTGTGTTGTGTGTGTTTATTTTTATTTTTGATGGTTTAACTCTTCTATGAGATTTTTAAGTAGACATGATTTTAATAAATTATGATTTGTTGAAATTTATCTGAGGTTATATATAATAAAATAAAATTTGTGTGAACTAAAGAAGTGCATCTCCATTTTTTTTGTTTTAAGAGTAGACTGGTCTTTAAAAATTGTCCAAAGAAGTACATTATATTCATTATTAAATTTGATAATATACTATAAAGTATTTATGGTCATATTGGACCATTTCAAATTCTACTATTAATTCATATTAATAATTACCATAAGAGGAAAAAGGGATATTTTTCAAAATAATAAAAAATTAGCGTATTTTTCAGAATATGATATAGTGTTATTCACTGAAGTGAGGGAACAAATGTCAAAGTCTAACACAGTTTACAGAATGTTTTAACATAAATTGAAATTTAAATCTGACCAAATTTCACAGTTTTAAGTAAAATGATAGCACTTTATATCCTTGAAAAGTGGTAAGTGACCCAAAACATGGCTTAGAAAAACAAATTTAACACTACACTAGTCTGAGATGGTTAAGTTATGGTACAACTTGCCATTGTGTATCATCAAATGGTATATTTTTTTCTTTTGGGCTTGTCATTATATTTTATTTTAGCCATTCTGGTAAGTGTGTAGTGATATCTCAGTGTCATTTTTTTTTAAAGATTTTATTTGTTTATTTGACAGAGAGAAATCACAAGTAGATGGAGAGGCAGGCAGAGAGAGAGAGGGGGAAGCAGGCTCCCTGCTGAGCAGAGAGCCCGATGCGGGACTCGATCCCAGGACCCTGAGATCATGACCTGAGCCGAAGGCAGCGGCTTAACCCACTGAGCCACCCAGGCGCCCTCTCAGTGTCATTTTAATTGCATTTCCTTGATGTCTAATTGTGTCAAAATATATTACTTTGATGTTTAATGCTCTGAGCTTTCTCAGTTCAGGACCATGAAGCCACTTAGGAAAAATACAGTTGCAGAGGCACTCATAGACCAACTCTTATTTCGAAATAAGAAGAAACATTACTACCCATTCCAACAAAAAATAGATTTGTTATGCAGCAGGGATTTTATAAATTACCTGACACAACTTATATAGTAAGATGAAATGGGACAGGCGGCTTCTTGCAGCTATATACAACATCAGTTTAATTTCAATTTTCAGTATAATTTTTCCAAGGTATACACAGAATATATATTTAATGTAAATTGTGAACATTTTAAACTCTGTATATGGAAATTAATCAATTTTAAGTTTATAACAATCAAAATTAACGGAAGTTTATTTTAAATTAGTTAGCTTTCTCTGCATTGCAAGACAGAATAATCAAGAATTGGTAAGAAAAAAGTAATCTCTGTAAAATTACCGGGGGTGCATTATAAAGTGTTCGGTAACTGATCAAACTCACAATTTGGATTGAATGGCAAGTGATTTTTAAAATCTGGAACTCATTGTCAATTTTTTTTTCTTCATTGTGTCTTAATAATTTACTGTGTTCATTTGCATGGAAGTGAAGAAAAATGCATGACATTTCATCTCAACACTAACACCTTTAACTGGCAACTCTAAATGTACTTTACAGCAGTGTAACAAAGTAAAGATCAATGATGTTTCATGAAATATCTGTTATAATTCTCAAGGAGATAGGGAGTTTGTGCAAAAATGCAAATCACTTTGCGACTAAACACATTGTTTATTTCAGCTAATTTTAAGAAAATATGCTGAGAATCTCTCAAAAAAGGAAGCAATGATTTAGGTTTGCCTTCAAAATCCTTATCTAATCCTGAACCAACAGCACATAGTTCAAAGAGCAACTAATTTGAGTAGCTCCAATTTACACATTTCCTAACAATGCTTAATTTAGTGGAATTTCTGTCCAATTATGGTAATTTGATGTAATGAAAGACAAAAGTTCAAAAAGATCATCCTTAATTTATATAGATGCCAAACTCTGCATTTTCTGAATGACGCCCAGGAACGTATTTTCAAAAACAAACAAACAATGCCAGAACCACTATTAGGTCATCTCTAGGCAGAAAGTGACTCAGAGCCTACATTACTCTCTCCCTGAAAGTATACTGTAGGCACTGAAACTACTACCCTGAGTCTGTGCTATCAAATTCCTTAAGTTAGAAAGTTTTAAAACCCGTCTGTGTGGGAGTATTTTATTTACAGATAGAGATTTGGTTGTTTATACATTTTCATACTTGATTTTTAGGGTGTAATAACTATGTTTTAAAATTCATGGTGGTTTTGAATACTGTTGGATAATTGAGCTAAAATGGTATATCCATTCCTCCTAGGAAACAGAAATTATAGAAAGGTAGTGCTTTTCAAATCTGACATCTTTGAGTCATTGCAGTTTCATATAAATGCAATAGGAAAAGTGTCATTCATGTTTATGATATTTTCTATAAATAAATTAGAATGTACTGGAGGCCTGATATAAAGTGGGATGCCTAAACTTCAGTAAGATCTTGTTTTCAATTCAAAATAAATTTTATTTTTTATTTTTTTATAATGTCCCTCAATTTCAGATAAGCACCCCCATAAGGTCCACTCCGTTTTTTTTAAGAATTTATTTATTTTATTTGACAGATAGAGATCACAAGTAGGCAGAGAGGCAGGCAGAGAGAGAGGGAAGAGGAAGCAGGCTCCCTGCTAGGCAGAGAGCCCGATGCGGGGCTCGATCCCAGGACCCTGGGATCATGACCTGAGCCAAAGGCAGAGGCTTTAACCCACTGAGCCACCCAGGCGCCCCCAAAATAAATTTTAAATTGAATTATGCACCTCTAAGTTCAGAGACAATAAACATCAACCAACACAATTAATAAGTTCTATTTCTTGAAATTTCGGGAACATTGATAGTCTCATCTCCTGGAAGAACAACAGCTAAAATTTTTGGTCATGGATTCCTGCTAAAATATCACTTTCCCAAAGAAAATTAATGTTAGGAATTTTCATTGATTGTTATTGATCATGAAGAATATAACAACCACGATAAAAAGAGTAGGAAAAACATGATATCTCATCTGTAAGGGCATGTGGAAAGTAGGAAATGCTAATAAAAATAACTACCATTATTTCCTAAGTTAACATAATACAACAGAACAAAAATATTTCAAAACAATGTTTTCTTTTTTTTTAATTTTATTTATTTATTTGACAGAGAGAGATCACAAGTAGGCAGAGAGGCAGGCAGAGAGAGAGGAAGAAGCAGGCACCCTGCTGAGCAGAGAGCCCAATGTGGGACTCAATCCCAGGACTCTGAGATTATGACCTGAGCCGAAGGCAGCGGCTTAACCCACTGAGCCACCCAGGCGCCCCCATAACAATATTTTCTAGGCTCATTCTGATAACTCTTTTCTAAATTCAAATTTAAAGGTTGAGGCATGTGATATATATTACACAAAAAACATCCCAAGGCATTCGTTAAAAAAAAAAAAAAAACTCTTAATAAAGAACAAATCCAAAGGAATTTCTTTTCTAATTTAATTAACAAATTATGAATCGACTTACCTATTTCATCACAGTGTAGCAGGCACCAATAATATTTTTTAATCGTCACACCTGATGCAATAGTTACCATCTTTCAAACATACTGATCACGAACAAGCAAATAAACAAGAGCACCGTAGCTTAAGATCTACCTGCATAAATATAGGCTACTTCAGACAATCTCTTCACCACAACATAGCAATGAATAGAAATCATACATGCTCTGTATGGACATACATATGAGATAGAATGGGATGATGTTAATATATGCAGAATCTTTATTAATTAAATTGTAAACCATAATATGGAAAAACAGAATACAATTTTAGAAATACCCAGGTCACCATCATTGTTTTATTTTTATATGTGTAGATAAGGAGTTTAATAAACAATGCATGACTATTCAACTCCTTATATTTTGAAAATTTTAGCAAAAGTAACAAACCTAGCACCTAGAAAATTGTACCTATCTGCAATATACAGCTTTGCCAGCATGGTAGAAGAAAAGCAAAACAAAATATGTAAGAAAAGTTTAACATTTCACAAGAGATTTGCTTTTATTTTTTTATTTTTTAATTTTTATTTTTCATTTATTATTTACTTCTATTTTCTACTTTATTTTAATGAAAATGTCATGACCATAACATAAGAGCAGAATTAAACCAACATGAGAAATTATTTTTTCATAAGTTAAAATAAACTAGCTTGGTGATTAATTCAAAATTATATTACAAACTTCAGTGTTCTTGCAGTAAGTATCACTGCATAAACAAATGAGTCAGGAGTCATAAACTAATGATGATTCTAAATGTTATTTAGAGAGACATTCTGTTCTTAATATATTTCAAATATTCTACACAAGGCAAAGTGGATCCAAGTAATCTGTAGGCAAAATAAGATTTTAGAGAAGTATATATTTCCAACAGTATTTATAAAATATTACCTTTATGTAAGGCATCATCCTGGACTTTGTGGAAAACACACAAAGGAGTAAGAAGTGGCCCTTCAAGAAACATATACAATATCAAGGTTTAACATGAAGCAGCATGGCTTCTCTAAGTAAAAAAAAAAAAAAACATTGTACCAACTGACTTTACTGAAACTTTATATTTATTGCTCTCATTTTAGGTCATAGTGTCCTTCTGCATGCAGGCTGCTATAACGGACATGATATAGACTTAATAGCTTATAAAGAACAGGAATTTATTTCTCACAGTTCTAGAACGGAGAAGTTCAAGATTAAGGAATGGGCAGATCCAGGGAGAGCCCACTTCCTCATAGATGGCTATCTTCTCACTGTAAACGTACATGATGAATGAATCAAGAGAACTCACTAGGGTCTCCTTTAAAAGGACTGTAATCCCACTTATGACCTAATCACCTCCCAAAGGCCCCTATGTTTTAATACTAGCACTTACAGAGTTAGATTTCATAATATGATTTTGGGAGACATAAACATTCACACCATAGTATATATAAACAAAAAAAGACACAAAAACAACAAACAAAAAAATTATTTTAACTACCTATTATTTTCAACTACATAAACTTTTAATTTGTTTCTATATAATATTAAATAACTCATTTGAGTGATTCACTTATATCCAATGCATCTGAGTGCAATTAAATTTGCTTACCCAGCATATCCAGAAGCATATTTCTTCAGACTATCCCATTCCCCACCTTACAGGATTTACCACAATTAGAAGACATGGGATAGAGGATAGATAGATAGATGTATACATAAACACACTTGTACATACACATATGCATATTTTTTCCTGTTAATGATACTCATGCAAATAAAATTTAAGCTCAAGGAAACCTGTCTTGTGTGTTACTTAATATCCAGTTTTTAGTCAACATCCAAAAACAAATAATCCAATAAAAACATGGATAGAAGACATGAACAAGTGTTTCCCCAAAGAACACATTCAAATGTTCAGTAGATACATGAAAAGATGTCCATCATCATGTATCATCAGGAAATTGCAAAGCAAAACTAGAAAGAGATACCACCTCACACCTGTCAGAATGGCTAAAATCAACACTACAAGAAACAAAAGGTGTTGGAGAGGATGTGAAAAAGTAACACTTGTGGGGGCTGCCTGGGTGGCTAGGTGGGTTAAGCCTCTGCCTTCAGCTCAGGCCATGATCTCAGGGTCCTGGGATCAAGTCCCACATCGGGCTCTCTGCCAGGCATGGAGCCTGCTCCCTCCTCTCTCTCTCTCTACTTGTGATCTCTCTCTGTCAAATGAATAAAATCTTAAAAAAAAAAAGAAAAAGTAACAATTGTGAACTGTTGGTGGTGATGCAAACTGATACAGCCATATTTGAAAACAGTATGGAATTTCCATAAAATTTAAAAATAGAAGTCCTTTGTGATCCAACAATCCTGTTGGTGTGTATTTACCCAATGAATATAAGAAAACTTATTCAAAGGGATGCTAGCACCCCTATGTTTATAGCAGCATTATTTATAAAGCTAAGATATGGAAAGCGCCCAAGTATCCATCAATTGATGAATAAATAAAGAATAAGTGGTATCTATATACAATGGAATATTATTCTGCCATAAAAAAGACTGAAATCTTGCCATTTGAAATAACATGGTTGGAACTAGACAGTATAATGCTAAAAGTGAAATAAGTCAGTCAGAGAAAGACAAATACCTTTACTCATATATGGAATAAAAGAAACAAAACAAACAAGCAAAGGGGAAATAATAAGACATAGAAAGAGAAACAAAGCAAGAAACAGACATTTCATTACGGAGAACAAACTGATGGTTACTTGACGGGATCTGAAAGGAGTGATGGATTAAATAAGTGATGGGGGTTAATTAGAGCACTTGTCATGATGAGCACTGAGTGCTATATGTTATATTGAACACATGAATCTAATACAACCATATATGTTAACTAACTGGATTTCAAATGAAAATTTTTTAAAATCCCAGTTTTTAGCTCACATTCTGGCTTACAAAAGGGATTTAGTCAGGAATTTGGAGATTAGTTAATGAACAAAAAAGGGGTGAACAGGCAGTTGTTAGATAAAATTACTATCCTTTCTGGCATGATCTTATACCTTTTATCTAGAAGTATTTTTAGCACTTTAGACTCTTCCTATTTTATTTTGAATCATTAAACAAAAATTTCCTCAAAGGACCTTAGACTCCATCCAATTTGAGCAACAGTTTGAGACAGGAAATGGTGTCCAGGAGGAAAAAAAAAAAGATGAAACTACTATTGTTTACTAGTGAATGCATAGTTCTTCCACAGAAGAAGCTCTAAATGGTCATGGCTCCAGCTTTATATGTGCTCAGTCATATGTTCAGAAGTAGGTAACACTATCAAAAAATATAAAGCATCTGAGATTATTTTCCCTTATTTGAAAGCTGGTGTATGAGTCTGCCGTAGTTTCTTGGGTGTTGATAGAAGACGCAGACTCATGTTTCAGAAATAATATAGTTTATTATTCACAGCAATAGAGGTAGCCAGAATATTAACATTATTTGTGTGTGTGTGTGTGTGTGTGTGTTTGTGTGTGTGTGTGTGTGTGTGTTTGTGTGTGTGTAGGGATGGGAGTTATATATCAGTTCTGAGCCTCAGTTCCCACAAGAAGAATCAAAACAGAGGCAGATAATATTTGCAAACACAACAGGTTAAGTTAAAAAAAAAGATACTATTTCTGTCTTCCAAGTCTATTCAATACAACCATCTTCAAAGGATGGCCTAGAACAAATAATAAATGCAGAAATGTAAGCAACCAATTGAAAAGTGTCTCCCAAGAAACACACTTTGAGAGTCTTCATTTGACAAAAATACTATAGGATATTACATGGATCAGGTGCATTGAATACTGGAAGGTTAAAATTACAAGGGACCAAATATTTTTAAGCAGTTCTGGCATCCAGTAGAGTTCAAATAGGTTTTATAAGATTGAGGAAAGAAGCCATCAAAACCTGGGCCCAGGGGCCCCTGTGTAGCTCAGTGGGTTAAGCCTCTGCCTTCGGCTCAGGCCATGATCTCAGAGCCCTGGGATCGAGCTCTGCATCAGGCTCTCTGTTCAGCAGGGAGCCTGCTTCCCCCCCCGCCCCCCGCTATTTGCTTACTTGTGGTCTCTGTCTGTCAAATAAATAAATAAAATCTTAAAACAAAACAAAACAAAACAAAACAAAAATCCTGGGCCCAATTTTCCCAAAAGTATGATTCTGATTCTAGTCTCTATGATGTTATCCCTTGAAGACAATGCCTCTAATTGAGTTGAATTAGTTTACTAAAGAGCATACCCCCATTTGTTGTAGGAGATGAACAATATGCAAGAGGCAAAATGCCACATGGAAGCCACCTTGTCTTCAGTGGAACATAGAATCAGTTCCTTTGGGATGAATTTGTTCCACATTTGACTTACCACTTAAGGGAAAATAAGAGTGCCTTCTAATAGATTTTAAATAGGAAATGACAACGGAAGGTTATACAAGATTATAAAATGGGAAATTTCATTTAGATAAGCAATCATTTCAAAGTCATCTTCTTAATATTACAGACTCTTCACATAATCATAATTTTATTTTGGTATTATATGGTAATTTCAAATATAGTAAATATAAAGAATTTACCTCTGTAATTATAGCGAGTCTGGTCGTAGTTTAATGGCAACAAATCTTCAATTTAGAAGTATGGTCTACCAATTATTAATACATTTGGAAATGGTGTGTCATCTTCACTCCACTTGTCTCACTAAAACAGTGAGCCAAAAAAAGTAGGTCCAAGCTGTTTACTATGGTCAAAATGGGTTGCTTTTGCACTTGGTAAAGAAGCAGTCATATTTTGGAAGAAAAACTGAGGCTATTAATATTTTCAACTTATTTTCAGAAAAGGAAAGAAAGGATAATCTAACCTAAAGCCAAAATCTTACACAAGGTGGCTGGACAATGATCTTTTCCCAGATAAAGGGTTTTTCAACTTAGCCATGTTAGGAGGAAGAAGAGATGAGACATTGTGGACTTGACTAACGTTTGTACACTGTTCAAAAAGTTTTCAAAATAATGTGTATTATTTTTCTTCTTTTAGTTGAGACAAAAAAAAAAAAAAAAAAAACACTAATGAGCTTACTCTTAAAAGGAGGTAAACAAGAAACTAGCAAAGATTGAGTGTTAGGTATTGTCCCCCTCCTTTTTTTTTTTAAATAATGTTATGTTAGTTACCATACAATACATCATTAGTTTTTGAAGTAGTGTTCCATGATTCATTGTTTGTGTAAAACACCCAGTGCCCCATGCAATATGTGCCCTCCTTAATACCCATCACCAGGCTCACCCATCCCCACATCCTTCTCATCTTTAAAACCCTCAGTTTGTTTCTTGGAGTCCATAGTTTTTCATGTTTCATTTCCCCCTCCAATACCCCCACTTCATTTTTCCTTTCCTTCTCCTAATGTCCTCCATGCTATTCCTTAGGTTCCACAAATAAGTGAAACCATATGATGATTGACTTTCACTGCTTGACTTATTTCACTTAACATAATCTCCTCCAGTCCCATCCATGTTGATGCAAAAGTTGGGTATTCATCCTTTCTGATGGCTGAGTGATATTCCATTGTATCCTTGGATCACATCTTCTTTATCCGTTTGTCTGTTGTAGGGGATCTTGACTCTTTCAACAGAATGGCTATAGTGGACATTGCTGCTATGAACACTGGGGTGCATATGGCCCTTCTTTCCAGTAAAATAGAGCTAGCCTATGACCCAGCGATTGCACTACTGAGTATTGACCTCAAAGATACAGATGTAGTAAAAAGAATTAGGTATTGTTAAAGCACAAATGCAGGGGATAGAAGTTATGGTACAGAAGAGGGAAGGGCAACCATATGGCAGAGTAGAATAAAGTAGCTCAGGAAGAAATTAGTCATATCCAGATATTGTAAGGCATGTGGGGTTGGCAGGGAGAGCATGAGAAATCATGAGAGAAGAGAGAGAAAATGGACCAGGCCGGAGAGGTTTATAACATTTTAACATCTAAGGTAAGCATATGCAAAGCAGAATAGGGAAAGAAATAAAAGTTTTTATAAGACTCAATACATAAGGAATAACGTGGAGGACACTGGGAGATGGAGAGAAGTGTGCTGGGGGAAATCGGAGGGAGAGACAAACCATGAGAGACTGTGGACTCTGAGAAACAAACTGAGGGTCTTGAAGAGGAGGGTGGCAGGTGGTTGGGTGAGCCCAGTGGTGGGTATTAAGGAGGGAATTTATTACATGAAGCACTGGGTGTGGTGCATAAACAATGAATTTTGGATCCCTGAAAATAAACTAAAAGAAAAAAAAGACTGACTACAGACATGGACCTCAGTGTAACACAGATATGGAACTCACTGTAATACCAGCCACTTCCCACCGACACACACAGACTATGATAATAATAAATAATAATGCAATTAAGAAAATTGCCGCCAAATAATTTTTCCTCTTTTTTATTTTTATGATTATTATTTTTATTTTATTTTTAAAGTTTTTATTTAAATTGTAGTTAGTTAAAATAAGGTTAATATTACTTTCAGGTGTACAATATAGTGATCAACACTGCCATACAATGGCTTAAATAAAAAAATGAAAAAAAAATTTTTAAAGATTTTATTTTTAAATAAAACCTCTACACCCAAGATGGATTTCAAACGTACAACCCCACGATCAAGATTTACATATTTTACTGACTGTTCCAGCCAGGCAGCCCAACAAATAAAAATTTTATAAAATTGTTGAGTTTGTGGGAGTCTCATTTGCTTAGTCAGTTAAGTGTCTGCCTTTGGCTCAGATCAGGATCTCAAGAGTCCTGGCATCGAGCCCCATATTGCTCATGCTCTCTCTCTCTCTCTCTGGCTTTTGCTCTTAAATAAATAAATAAAATATTTTTTAAAAAATTGTTGAGTTTGTTTAACTAGTTTTAAACTAGTAGACAGAGATGAAGATAAAGTATGATGTAATGGCACGGAAAAATACAACTTACACGTTTTAAAAAAAAATGTGCAATGCAAGTTACCTCACTTCTTTTATCACCACACTGGGACTTTCCCTACTGAGTTGTTGTAATGTAAGGACCTATTTTATATTTTTATATTTTAGCAAGAGGCTTTCATTGAGGTTAACCCTTAAACTGTCCTTGCTCCCCTTCCCCCAGGGGATTCACTTAAAAACAAGTCCTGGAAATCAGCTCCAGGTAACAAAGCCCATATACAAGGGTGGGTCAGGCCAGGTGGAGACATCAATCAGCGGGAGGGGGGCGGTGTTTGCATATTGTCTCCCTAGATACTAAGGAGTATGCCCCACTCCTCCGCCCTTTGGGAACCTTTTTTGCACCAATCCTAATCAAGGTGTAATAGGCTGGGTCAAATGTCTATACTAGGGTAAATTGAACCTCAATTGGTCACCTAGCCTCACTGTGGAGTTTCCTGTGTGTGTTAAAATCTCATTGGTCACCTGTGCGTGGCCAGGCCTGACTGCATGGCCTTTGCCCTTAAAAGCTAGACTGTGAAACAGCAAAGGGTTTCCTTCTCTCATAAGAGGTGTGGCCCCGAACGTTTGGTTAGATTCTTGATGCTTGGCATGAAATAAAGCTTTGCTTGACCTTTGCTTTACATCAGTCTCGCTCCTTTAATCATAGACCCATTATTGGGGCATAACAGTATTAATCTTAAAGTTATAAGTCCACAATGCATCCATCATCCATTCTACCCCTTAACATTCCCCTTTGGACAGACCCATGATCTAGAACAAGCCTTATTTTATAGTGCCTTGTAGGAGATTTTTGCTGCTGCCTAAATTGCCTACTTTCCTCTCACCATTACCACGGAAATTGGGTCCACTGAAACAAAGGGGTAGTGTAAGAAATTAAGACTTCCATAAATCTCTTTAAATAATAAAGTATAAGATAGTGATACCTTTTTTTCTGCCACATAACCAATTCTTGCAAGAATAAGGTCATATAAAAGAATTTACAACACATGCTAGCATTATCCTACTGGACCCAGACCATTTGTATGTTTCTCTGTCTCTGAGAAATGTAGTTATTTACATGACTGAAACCTAAAAATTGTTTGATATGACCACTAATATCACCTACATTATTTTAAAGCCTGTTTAAAGCTTCTGTAATACATAGGCTTTGTAAACACTTATTAAGCATCTTGTATATATCAAACACTTTAAAAATCTCTGCTTAAAAAAAAAAAAACTCTACCTTAATGGAACTTTGAGTCTGAAAAAGATACAGGCAATATACAAGGCAACAGATAGAATAATTACATATTTGATTATATACTCTGAGGATGTCACCTTAAATTGATATGAAAATGATCAGAAGGATCTGGATTTCTTGTCAAAATTTTTTGCCTTAAAAAGAAATTGATATTTAGGGAAAGTTGTTACTGAAAGAGGTCCTGTGTCAACCAAAAATGTTAAACCATGATCTCGCTAAATTTTCCAGTTGTGATCATTGCTTTGTTTAGCTGTCTTCTATTAAGACTGAATTTAGTAATTCAGTCTCAGATTCAGTAAGTCTTTTTTTTAAAGATTTTATTTATTTATTAGAGAGAGAGAGGGAGGGGCAGAGGGAGAGGAAGAACCAGACTCCTTGCTGAGCAGGCAGCTGATGCAGGACTGGATCCTAGTACCCTGGCATCATGACCTAAGCTGAAGGAAGACACTTAACCAACTGAGCCACCCAGGCACTCTAGACTGTAAACTTCTTAAAGGTAAAAAAGTTTATTCTTCTAGGAGTTCCACAGACATTTCTAACATCCATAAGAAAGCATGTACTGATGTAAAATGCCAGCAAATCAAATTATTTAAAAAAGAAAGAAAGAAAGAAAAGATATATCTGGATAAAGAGAAAAACAGAAAATCTAATAATACATTGAATTATTAGAGCAAAGAGTGGAGGAAGAGAAAATAAATATGAAATAGAGATTTCCACTAAAAGAAAAAAATTGAAAAAGGCAGGAGATTTAGAAAATTATTATGACAGACTTGAGAAAAAAATAAAATAGGAATTTTTAGAAAATAGCAATGAATGAAAAGGTAAATTGTTCCTACCTCTATAATATTAGCTGTTTGTTGTTGTTGTTGTTGCTAATTTACCTATTTAATCTAATAAACAAAGAAAGGTTTCATTTAGGGATAAGGTTTCTCTCTCTATATATATATTTTTTCCATTTAGGGATAAGGTATATATATATATACATAGATATATATGTATATATATATTTTTTAATTTTAATTGTTGGAAAATGTGTCACAGAATGTGTTTAAACTTTAAGATACAGATGCAACATGTAATGAACTGCATTGTTTGAACGTCTAATTTGTAAATGCTGTTAGAGGAAACTTGGTGGAAATGTTCCTATGTGCTTGTGTTTCTGGAACTAAGTATATTTATTAATAAGGAATAGTTTAAAATTATGAAATGACCAGGAGTGGACAATTTTCCTAATCCTATCAGCTCTTTGCAGCTCTTTTATTAGCCCCCTTCAGGAATATCAGCTTTTTTATCTAATTAAATTTTATATTAATGTGCTTTTGACTTTTGGCCTTTCTCTTCCTTCTGTTCTTTTTTTTCCCCTAAATTACATGTTTCTGTTTAACAGCTACTATCAATTCTTTGATATGAATTCTCAACATCAATTTACTAACTCCAGAGATGAAGGAGCATCAATATTTAGAAGCAAAGAATACAAAGCCTTGGGCATCTGGATGGCTCAGTCAGTTAAGCATCTGCCTTCGACTCAGGTGGTGATCCCAGGGTCGTGGGATGGAACCCCAGGTTGAACTTTCTACTCAGCTGGGAGCCTACTTCTCCCTCTCCTTCTGCCTGCAGCTCCCTTTGCTTGCGTTCTCCCTCTCTTTGTCAAGTAAATAAAATAAAATAAAATAATGTAAATAATACATTTATTTATTTATTAAAATGCAATTATTACACAATACATAATGTATTGCATAATTATAATAATGATTAAATAATTTATTAAATATTTATATTAAATATATCAATTTAATTAAATAAATATTTTTAGAATTTGAAATATTTCAAATTTAGATTATTAAATATTAAATCATTAATTTAATAAATAAATATCTAAACATAATTAAATAAAATAATTTATTTATTAAAATGAATAAAATAATGTTGTCATTATCTCAGCATGTATTTTTAAATAGTCTAAAAAAAATCTAATAAAGTCTAAATACATTGAGTTCAGATATTTATACAAGTTAACCCAGACACTCAACCCACAGTTTCAAAACTTTTGTTTTTATCTACTACTCAAAATACGATTTTAATGTATTTATTTGTAACTTTGACATAGCAAGGAAACTTGGAGGAAAAGGAGACATTTGCTTTTAATATTTGAAAATTATTTTGTTGATTTAAAAAAATAAAAACCTTAACACGTGAGCATTTCTTCTTAAATAACACTGTGAAGTTTCTGAGTCGCATTCTATTAAAAGTGCTGATAAAATGGCCTCAGTTACTCATTTAAATTATCAGCTGAATGGGTAACAAATGAAGTAGAGAGCTTTTTAATTATTTATGAATGTATTGCTTGTGGATGCAGTGCCACATAGAGTTACCTCTCTTTTTGGCTTTGTTTTGTGAGCAGCAGTGGAATCTATGAATGAGATTAAACATAAGGACATTCACAGAAATTCTTAATGAACTTCTGGGGAAGGGCAATAAGTGCAAGGAAAAACTGCAGCAAGACTAATTACAAATTTCAAGTGGTCATCGCTTAATTATAGAAGCTTTTAAGTTCAAGTAATATATCTTTTTCATGAGCCTATCATATTGTATTAATTACCACAAACTGCACTCTTGAACACTTATCTTTTCACATATTTCTTATTCTTAGTACTTAAAATTACCCTTATGATTGATAAGTAAATGGATTTTACTGACAATGCATTTATTTACATAAATAAATAATGCTGTTTATATATATAAAAACAATTGAATATGTGTATGTGTTCAATGAATTTTTTTTTCAAATTAACATCTTAGTTCTACCACATTAGTTACAAATAGATATAGACTTTATAGATTCATCAAATATTTTATTCTCAAATTTATATGTCCTTTGTGAAATAAATGAAACTGTATATATTAAATATAATCCTATCACATGTAACAGTTACTAGTGCATCCCAGGACATACATAGGTCAGGTCCTACTCAAGGCATCACGGATAACTGGATTTAACTTTCTATTCTAGGAGTCTTCTGTATATTTCTGTGGCTTTTATACTACAATCAGGAGGAAGAATTCTTTTGCTAAAAGCTTCCAAATGACTATGCGAGTAGATTATTTGTAGACTAGTGATATAATATTATTGTTTAATATGTGAAGCATGATAAAATAAAATGCTATTGCCATATTTAATTTGTTCAGTAAAGCATTCATTTAGTTATCAAGCATTCATTTTCTTTTTTTAAAGATTTTATTTATTTATTTGACAGACAGAGATCACAAGTAGACAGAGAGGCAGGCAGAGAGAAAGGAAGGGAAGCAGGGTCCCTGCTGAGCAGAGAGCCTGATGTGGGGCTCTATCCCAGGACTCTGGGATCATGACCTAAGCAGAAGGCAGAGGCTTTAACACACTGAGCCACCCAAGAGCCCCAAGCATTCATTTTCTTTATACAGAAGAGATAGAACAATATTATATAGTAGAAAATACAGTAAATAATCTAGAAACCTTGATCATTTTGTTTTGGCAATTTTAGAACATAAAATTAGCTAAAGCTCAAGTGCAAGTTATATTTGTATCATAGGAGGAAAAGTTAATTAAAAGTTTGTTTATTACCATAGTTTAACACTTCAACGAAATGATAACGAGTCCAAAATCAATGAATATATGAAGTATACAATAAAAACAATAATCTTGAGTGTATGTGACTCACTGTAGGTATTGATAGGCTAGAAATCCAAGGGGAAGTATCTATAGGGTTTGTTCAGTTCCATGCTCATCAGATTAATAGGCTTTCTCATATTGCTTCCTTCACCACATTAATTTGTCTAATGAAGTTTTCAAGAGTTAAAGACAGTGATAGGTTCATGGCTGGAGAGAAGGTACAGAATCTAAGATAGTTCAGCAGTGCTTATTATTTAAGAGAAAGACAGCATGGGAGGTGAGGGGTATATCATGCATCCTGTTTTCACTCCCTTTGTGGAGCACCTACCCTGGAGGTCATGTAATAATAACCAATGACCAAAAAACAATAAAAAAACCCAAACATCCATGTGGAAGTGCCATCCCTGCCTGGAGATGAGTAGACTGCTCAAACAGATCCTGGGCAGGCATCTCAGCCCAGGCCTGTGTTGGGGAAGCTGGTTCCTGGCTTTGGGCGCAATCTGGAAGCCAGCAAACTGACGGAAGAGTGCAGCCAGGGTTAACAGGACTGATGATCTTTTTGCAGCCAGGCCGCGGGTGGACACCCGCTCAAGGAGCCAGGCTAGGAGGCTGCCCAGCGCCAGCGCTGGTCAAGCTTGCAGCCCCCGGGGCTTCCCCCGCGCCCCAGCCAGGGCGGGGCCTCAGGAGGGAGGGGGCGGGGGCGGGGCAGAGAAGGGGCTTTGCTAATTGCCAAAGCGAAAAGGGAGCTCGCGGAGGACTCAGGAGGGAGGGGGGCGGGGGCGGGTGGAGGGCGGCGGGGAGAAGGCGCTTTGCTAATTGCCTAAGCTGGAAGTGAGCTCACAGAGGATGTGGCTGAGAGTCTGGGAGGAGGTGGAGGGGCTGGCGGAGGAGGGGCGGGCAGCGCCGCGGTGCTGTGCTGCGGCTCAGTCGGGACTGCAGGACCCACCGGACTCGCCCCCCGTACGCTCCCATGTGAGGCTCCGCTGTCCCGCTCCTGCTGCCTGCTGCCCCTCCCCGCCCCAAGGCTTCTCCGGACCACCCTCTGCACAGGGGTAAAGTGACACCGCGCCGCGCCCTTACCTGGAGCAGAAAGCGCGGACCCGACCTGGGGGCGAAGAGGGGGGTGTGGAGGCCCAGCCTCCCGCGAAACCCAGGGAACCGGGACCACCCCGGACGCTGCGCCAAACCCGGGTCCTCATGGGGTCGGGCTGGGGACAGCGCCTTGCGAGGTGCCCCCCGCCAGCAGGCACGCTAGCCCCCATCTTTCCGCAGCCCCATGCGCCCGTGCTGAGGACCCCCTTCCCTCCCCCGCCGTGGCCCCGCTGCTTTTGTTCTGGACTTGGGATCCCAGGTGGAAACTAGTCCCTCAGACCTCCCTGGCAGCAAGGAGGGCAGGGAGGGATTCTTGGTTTCCTGCCCTGGCTCCTCCTCTCTCCCCATTCACAAGCCTTCTGGCTTCCCTTTCCTCTCCTCATTGTCAGTTTTCTGAAATTGTTTTCTTCTGCATGTTGACCCAAAGAGCTATTTCATGAATGAATATACACGAAACTGAGTTGGAGCCCACCTGTAGAGGCCTTTCATTAGAATGGTCTCTGGTTCTAGCCTCAGTTCAGAATACTGCATGTACCTGAGGACCAAGTCCAGATGTTTCTTTCATCTCTGACTTGAATTTGAAATCCTCCTCAGACTTCAGCTTCCAGGATTTCTCCAGTCCTTGCTCTCCCACTGTCTTGCTGGGGATCCGCCATGAGTGTTGAACACAGGAATGAATGAATGATATATACCCCAGACTGCTGGGGCTTTGTCTTCTTTTGCTGAGGTTGGAAATGCTTGGGAGAGACCCCCTGTATGCAGATAGAGAGCTGCATGCAATTGCTTAGATAAACGTGTTCCCCACTTAATTGCTTGGGCATTGAACATTTCGCCCTTAACCAGTGGCTTGAGCATTTAGGAGGAGACAATCTGGAGGTGAATCAGAAGATGGCTGAATCCACATGGTGGTGGTCTGGGTTTGGGAGATTTTCCTGGAGATTCAAAGGAAAGATATAAATTCTTCCAGTGTGGAGTGGTAAACATTTTATCGATGGGAGATGGAAAATAAATGGTCTGGTTAAACTTTCCCGCCCCCTCAAAACCCATTATTTGAAAACACAAAAAGGGAAGTGAAGGGAGAAATCCTCCCACTCCCATTCCCACTCACCTCCATAGCCATCTCCTCTTCCAAGAACCTAACAGACAAGGTGCCAAGAAGTGTTAGGTACCAGCAGTGGTCTCAGATCTCATTCAAGAATCATGGTGAAAGGCTTTCAAATAGATTGTGGGGGAACAGGGATCCAATTAGGGGGGACAAGTTTAAGGTTTGCCTGGTCCCCTAAAAACTAATGGCACTAGAGAAGATGAGCTTTGGGAACTATAGCTTAATGGATACAATGTGTTAAAAGCTTCAGTGAGTCATGGTGGGAAGAGGCCAAGAGGGCAGCAAACACAGTCTTAGATGATGTTATTAATAGCACTACAGGCTCTAGATTTCCTGTGGTGGTGTTCTTGGCAAGACCAGCCCGGCCAAAGTGGATACTCTCAACCTGGAACAGAGGGTCTTGGAGATGCCAGCACGTGAGGTATGATGAGAGGGTAAAATGATAGGAGGTGTCCTTTGGAAGGACTGACTCCTTGACTTTAAAAGGGAGAACCCAAATCTGTAGGTGAAATCTTTCTGGCTACAAAGAGGGCCAAGGCCTCCTAAGGTCAAGGTCTCCTCGTCACTTGCAAAGATGTCGAAGAACATATTCAGACATTTCAAAGATGTCCTCATATCATTGGTTCCCACTCTGGAATTCTATCAATAAGGTGAGAGTTCCTCTAGTTGAAAAAGAGATCTAAAAAGACTTCCCTTTCTCATGTAATTTCTGTAACCTCCAGGACACACCCACCTCCCCCTTCCAGCTCTGTAATGAAGCCACAGCTGGTGCCAATTTGTGGAACTCCTTAAAGGCTATTCTCCCTTATATACCCCCGGACCAAGTTCCCATGCTCCCTCACCCGATTTCCTGCACTCACCTCCCACCTGGTGTGTTCACACCTGCAAGTGCCTTTTACCAACCCCTTTGCCAAAAGGCAGCCAGAGTGACCTTTCAAAGACCTATCAGTTCCTGGCATTTGTCTCCATAGAAATCTGCACTGATCTTCTAACAAATTCTCAGTCCTCCAAAGGCACCCATAATCCTCCCATAAGTCTCTTCATACCCCTCCAACTGACTGATGCCTGTTCTGCCCCATCTCTCTGCCCTTCAACCACACTGCCTCCTTCTTCCTGTGGAGACCTCTCATGGCACCTGCCTCCAAGCACAGGTGATTCCCATTGATGGGAAGACCCTCTTCTCTCCCCCATCTCCCCACTCCAGTTACTCCCACTTATTCGTGAGCTCACAAGCCCCATGGTACACACTCTCCATGCAGCCTGCTCTCTCTTTTCTAGCACTGGCCTCCGTTTCTAGCTGTGCTTGTGTCATGGATGTCCCTCCCCAGCCAGCCTCCAAGCTCTCCTTCCCTTTAGCTCCAACACCTGACACAGTGCCTGGCACGTAGTAAGCCCTGGCTAGCTTCTAAGAGCCTCACTGAGGGACTGAAAGCATTTTAAAAATGTCACCACGTAGGCTCCAAACTGTAGGCAGAAAAAGCTTTGCCTGGATTGACATTTTAGAGACGTATTCGTCAAGTTGGATGTGTTCACTGACTTTACCTTGTAAAATTTAAAAAAAAAAAAAAGGACCTCTGTATCGCTTCGCATCTAAGGAAGGCGCATGTATACTATTAGACCACGTTATGAGCTTAATGGAAGGAGACAAGATGTTTTCGCTAAGAAAATGTATAAGACTGTTGAGGTCAAGTGGGAGGAAACAGTCCGTTTGTTGGAGCATTGCTATCTTACTCTATCACAGCCACTCTTAAAAATCTGACACGGGGTGAGTCAGAATTGTCTGTCGGAGATGAGTTAGATCTGGCTCATGTTCCTACAGACATGAAAGCCAGAAACGAAGAAGGAGGCTTTGAAAGCATGGGTTGAGGAGGCCGTGTGGTTCACTGCGATGAGCTAAGTGCCCAGGGCCACCAGCAGACATGCTGGCCTGTGTCTGTCCTTTGTTCTGGGGTCCCTCTTGCACCATGTGGTGAGGCTGGTGGCTGGGAGAAGCTCAGGACAGGACCCGGTGGCATCTTATTTCTCCCACCCTCCTGTGGGCTCCAGTGGGCTCCCGTAGGTCCCAAGGGACAGCCTGCCTTCCTTGAAAAGCCCAGTAGCACTGGGAGCAGAAACTGGGGCCAAAGAGTGAGCACCCTGTTTGACAAGCTAGACCAGCCACCTCTTCTTCAGATGCAGGGGGAGCCCTGGCATGCTGACTCCTCCCTTCTCCCTTTCCCCTTTCCTCTTTCCTCCCTCTTTCCTTCCCCTCTCTCCTTCCCTGGTGGTGCCCTTTCCAAATGCCCACTTCATCCCTTTTCCTTTCTACATACCTGTCTTCTAGAGTTTCTTCTCTTTCCTCCCCATTACTTCCCTTCATCTGAATCTCCTCTTTGGTCCCTTTGTCCCTGCTCTCTGCTCCTCCTCCCCTTCCCTGGCCCCTGTTCAGCTCCATACTGAATGCAGGCAGAGCTGGACTAACATGCTCACTTGCTTGCTCAGCCACCCTCCAGAGAAGTCACTCTTCGGTGGCCACCTTCCTGACCCCCTGGTCGCTTCTCCACTTGTTCAGATATTGCTCTGAAGTCTGAGGAGGACAGAGCGGGGCTGCCACAGAAGCAGGCCAGAGGAGAAACCAAACCATGTGTCCACACTGTCCCCCAGCACTGCTGCTCTGAGAGCTTTCTGAGTCCTCAACATGGTTAGGATTTAGGGGCTTCTTCAGAACTGGGAGTGAAAACAAGCATAGGTCTAAAGAAAAGCGACGGCCCCCACACAAAAATAATAATCACAAATGAAAACTATGTTAACTCTGAAGTCCCAAAGTTGAAGAATTGCCTTGAATCTGTCACTAGAAAGCACCCAAGGCCTCACTCTCTGGGTTCTGGGTGCCCTGGGAATGGCAGGAGGCTCTGACATGCACGTGGGTGTGCCGAACTATGAGGGCTAGCCTGCCCGCTGGCAGGGGGGGGGGTACCTCCTGTGGCGCTGTCCTGGCACGACCCCCTGTGTAGGGGGTGTGGCACGGCGTCCTGGGTGGTCCTGGTGCCCTGGGGTTGCCGGAAGCCTGGGCCCCGACCACTCCACCCTCCCCCGCCCCCCCACGCTCCTGTCCTGCGTTTTCTGCTTCAGGTGAGGGCGCGTCGAGGTGTCACTTTACCTGTGAGCAGAGGGTCCTCCAGAGAAGCCATGGGGCAGGGAGGGGCAGCAGGCAGCAGGAATGAGAACAGGACACCGTGGCCTCTGGGGCTAAGCTGGAGCGTGGGAGCGCAGGGGCAGCGAGTATGGTGGGTCCTGCAGTCCCGAATGGGCTGCAGCACAGCACCCTGGAGCTGTGTGCCCCTCCTTCCCGCCTGGGCAATTAGCAAAGCCCCTTCTCCTGGCCCCCCCCCCGCCCCGCCCCCGCCCCCCTCCCTCCTGAGTCCTCTGAGAGCTCACTTCCAGCTTTGGAAATTAGCAAAGACCCTTCTCTGCGCCGGCCCTGCCCCCTCACTCCAGGGGCCTGAGCCCTGGCTGGGGTGCAGGGCTATGCCCTAGCATGCTGCCCCATTGCCAGCGCCTGCGCTGGGCAGACTCATAGCCTGGCTTTCTGAGCGGGTGTCCACGGGCAGCCTGGCTGCGAAAAGATCATCAGTCCTAAAGGCCAGCTGCACTCTTGGGTCAGTTTGCTGGCTTCCAGATTGCGCCCAAAGCCAGGAATCAGCTTCCCCAGCACAGGCCTGGGCTGAGATGCCTGCCTGGGATCTGTCTGAGCAGTCTCCTCCACTCCAGGCAGGGATGGCACTTCAACCTGGATGTTTGGGTTTTTGGTTTGTTTTTTTGGTCATTGGTTATTACATGACCTCCAGGGTAGGTGCTCCACAAAGGGAGTGAAAACAGGACGCCTGATATATATGCATATGGCCATTCTAGAAAAATAGCTTGTGGTTCTCTCGGAAACGCGGCATTGGTCCTTGCACTATGGTTTAATAGAAAAGGGATTATGCACCAAGTTACTTAAATGAGCATAGGTTGAAATCGTTTACTGAGAGTAAATATTTTAAATAGTTATATTTTAACTAAATCTATCATCAATCATAAATCTATTACACGAAGGTTACAGGCAATTTAAAAGCAAGAGCACTCTCTTCAGGGTTTTAAATAATCCCTGTCTGTCTTGGCACATGAGAAGGCAAAGATAGGAAATGGTTTGTAAAAGATCATATAATAGCTTTTACTAATTCTATTTATTTGACAGACAGAGATCACAAGTAGGCAGAGAGGCAGGCAGAGAGAAAGATGGGGAAGCAGGCTCCCCGCCAAGCAGAGAGCCTGATGAAGGGCTCGATCCCAGGACCCTGAGATCATGACCTGAGCCCAAGGCAGAGGCTTAACACACGGAGCCACCCAGGCGCCCCCAGATGAAATACATTTCTGACTTAGAAACTTCAGATAGAATTATTTTGTCCATGATGACAACTGAAGAAAATGTGTCATCCCTAAACCTAACCTTAAACCCTACCAACGCTGAAACCTAAGCTGACCTTAAAGCCCAAACTAGAACCCTGAATCCCAAACCTGGAATGGAACCCAAAGCCTGTACCTGAGCCCTGGATCCAAGCCCTGAACCAAGAACCCAAACCCTAAACCAGACCTCCAAGTCATGAAACCTGATCCCAAATCTCAGCATGAAGTCAAACCCCAAATTTGACCTTGAACTTTATCCCATAAGCCCTGAATCTTAAAGCCTAAATCATAAACTTAAAGCCCTAAACTATAACTCTGTTCCCTTGTCCTTCACTCTAAACCCTCACCCTAACACTAAACCCAAAGCCTGATCTAGAACTCTGACTAAAACCTGAACCTGAACCCAAATTCAAACCCTTCACCACACTTTGCTTATGCACTTGCCATTGATGGATACTTGCAGTTTGTACCTCTTGATTCTTGTGAACATTGTTTGGTTTGGGTGCTAGGGTTAGGGTCTTGGATTAGGGTAGGGTCCAGGCTTGAGACCAAGTTGAGGTCAGAGTGTGGGTCTGCATCAGGGCCATGTTCAGTGCCACTGTTTGGGTCAAGGACTGTTGTAATTCCACATTGTTTCCAATTCATTGTTCCTTAGCTATTTGGGGGGAAGTTGGGGGGTATTGGGCTCCATGCAGCTTGAATTTCCGGAATGAAATGGCATCAGCTGGACCCGGGGAGGGAGCAAGACCTTCCACTGAAGGGTGAGCTCCCACAGTCCTGCACTGCCTTCCACCGCCTGCAGAGGGCACCAGACCCCAGCACCCTCCCTGAGCCCAGGCTGCACAGCCACAGCTGTGGCCTGAGCCCTGCCTTTTCAGGACCCACTGTGGAGACTTCTGGAGAATGTGGGGCGCCTCCCACCCTGACAGGACAAGCTGAGGAGGGTGTGGCTCTGCATCCACACTGACCGGACCCTTTGTGGAGGACGCGCCCACACTGGCAGCAGTCCAACCTCCTAAGGACCAGACGCTGGAGGAGGTGAGGAGAAGTCCCTTAGTGGACTGTCAAGGGGTTCGTGGTCTCAGGACCCCACAGAGAAAGGGCGCCCTGTGTAGACACTGGGGCTTCCGTCGTTTTGTGTGAGGAGACGTGGCCTCCTGCTGTGCTGTGCGGGGGGGCTGTGGGGTCCCCCCTTTCTGGGCTCGGGTGATCCTTGGTCCTTGTCTGTGTTTGTGTGCTCGCGGATTAGGTTCCTTGGGCTCCTCAGATGGTCTGCAGTCAGGGAGCGTCCCCCTGCTTTGGTGCTCGTGCTCTCCCCACCTCAGCCCTGCGGGGTCCTTCCCGTATCCACACCCACTCCAGGCTTGCGCTTAGTCCGGAAATTCGGGAGCCAAAGTGAGGACTCTGTAGCCGGTTTTGGGGAGAGTAGGTATTTTCCCAGTGTGGGTTCTTCCCTGAGCACAGTGCCTCCCCATCTCCGTGTGTACCCCTCCCTGTCTGTCGACATTGTTGCAGGGCTGTCAGAGGACAGGTCTGTCACCTTCTTGGTTCAGGGGCCTCCCAGGTATCTTGCTGTCTTGGATGCAGGTGTAAATGAGATTGTTCTCCGCAGTCTCTTTCTGATGGTTTCTTCGGAGCACCTAGGAGTGCCACTAATTTGTGCATATTGATTTTGTTCCTTGCAAGTTCTTGAATTTATTAGTTCAATTGGCCTTAAACTCAATCTGCCAGTTATTTGACCAGCAGCATGGGTTTAATTGGGAAGAGCAGAGAATGGCAGTCTGGGCTGAGCAAGCTAAGGTCCCAACACAGGCAAGTGCGAGAAACAAAGGAGAGGAACATTATTTCATGGAGGAGGAAGAAGTTGGGAAGGGTGCTTGAAGAAAAGTCCCTTGGAGAAAGGCAGGGTGATGGAGAATTCTCACCAGCTGAGGTGCAAAGATCCTACAAAAAGTCAGGAGATGAACCTCCAGCTTCCCCTGTGGGGCCTAAAATTGGTGAGTCTCTCCTGTGGGGGATTGCAATGTGGGGTCTGTAATGGGCACTGAGCACCAGGCGCCCCCTTCCAGCCTCCCCTTCTGGCATCCCCAGTCCACTTTACTGGGGCTTCCCTTCCTGCTTTTGCACAGTTCTAACCAGCTTGTGGTGGAAAGTTGTGGAAAAACTGAAATTCCAAATCCACTGCTTCTACTGCACCTGAGATACAGGGGCCCATGATTTAATCCTCCCACGAGTCTCTTGCTAGCCCCACCTGTCCGTTACTCATTTTGAGAGTTGATATTACCAAAGTACTGTAATTCTAAAAATTTCTGAATTAGCTGTATTATTTCTTTTTAGGTATGAAGTTAACTTCCAATTATATGAATTTAATATTTTGGTCATTGTTTTCTAATTTTATTGCCTTATTCTTGGAAAATATAGCCTGATATTTAACTCTAGAAATTTATTGGCATATACTTCTGGCCTAAATAATGGCCTGTTTGTGTAAATGTTCAACTTATGCTTATATACTTACTGAAGACTCTTGTTTTGGGGTTAGGATGGCTACATTTATTAATAGATCAGGACTATTAGATTCTCTAAATTTTGATGTCTCTTAATTTAATCTAATTAAATTATCAGTTAATGAAAGAAGTTAAATTTTTTATGTACTACTGCATCTAAACTTATCAAAGTCTTTGCTATAATTAGACAAGTATGTCATCCTGTTTTTATACCAAGTCTTACATTAAAAAAATCATACTATCTGAAATATTATTTATTTTTATTATTATTTATTTTTTTTAAAAGATTGTATTTATTGGGGTACCTGAGTTAAGTGTCTACCTATAGCTCAGGTCATAATACCCGGGTCCTGGGATAGAGCCCCGCAGGGGGTTCCCTGCTCAGTGGCGTGCTTCTCCCTCTCCCTCTGTTATTCCCTCTGCTGTGTGCATGTTTTTCTTTTCTCACTCTCTCTCAAATAAATAAGTAAAATTTAAAGATTATCTCTCTCAAATAAATAAGTCAAATTTTTTTTCTCAATGGGAGGGAGAAGCAGACTCTCCACTGAGCAGGGAGCCTGATGCAGGGCTCAATACCAGGACCCTGGGATCATCACCTGAGCTGAAGGCAGACACTTGAACCGACTAAGTCACCCAGGCACTCCAGCTGTTTATTTATTTATTTATTTTTATTATGCATATGTTTTATCTCTCTTTTCTACAAGTCTTTTTTTTTTATCTTTTTACTTTTTTCATAAAACTGAATTATTTCAAGATGACTTGGTCATCCTCTTTTCCCCAACCTCAAAGATCATAGAGTATATTTTAACTGTTAAAATAATATTAGTATTTAAGTACTGCCTACACAAATTAAGGCAAATTATCTGTGATCTGTATTCCTGAAAATATTTTTTTTATTATGCCTTCCTATGCCAATGACATTTTATAAGGATCTAAACGTTTCCATTTGTGATTTTTTTTCAAGATAATAAAGCTATTACTTCATTCTTTTTTATATCTGATATTATTTAAAAAATTTCTGTCAGTCTGATTCTTGTTTCTTTATTAATGAATTATTTTTTTTCTCTCTAACACTTGTGATTTTTTTTGTGTGTCTTTGGTATGTATGCCCTAGTTTGGGATTCATAGAGTCAACTCTAGTTATGAATATTTTCTTTCTTTTCTTGTATGTAAGTTTTAATCCAGTGTCTTGACTATTTTATGCTTGAGAAATAGATGTACATTAATATTCAAATATTTCTTTCCTTTTTCTTCTTTCATTTAAAAAAAGTCATTTATTTTATTTTATTTAAAAATATTTATTTATTTATTTGGAGTAGAGAGAGAGGGTCATGAAGAGTGGCTGATTATATACTTTCAATTTGGGAGGAGGTTAGGGATAGCACAAGCCTCCAAGGTATTTTATAAACAAGGTTTCCAGGACCTTGAGGGGGCTAGCTATTGTTAGGGAAAGGTCATTTATTACTATTTAGTAAAAACTCAGGGAAGAGACTCTTCTGATGTGTATCAGTGGGTATATGCTTGGGAGATGATTGCCAATGTATATCTTGAGGGCAGGGGTGGGGAGTAGAGATAAAGAAGTTTCCAAAGTAATTTTTACATGTGAAAGTAGATTTTCAGTATCCTGGGGGGTGGACTAAGAATGCTTTTTGCCCTGAGTGGATGTGTCCACATGGAAGCAGCTGAGTCCCCAGAGGAGCTTCAAGGACTTGTCAACAGGCTATGAGTAGTAAGGAAATCTAATTTCTTCTCTAGCTTTTGTTCCACACACATCACCTACATCTTACACCTCTTTTATATTGATAATTTTAATGCTTTGCTGGTATCCAGATGACTATATCCTTAAGTGACTTCTTATCTCTATTGAAACCATTATGTATTCTATCCATTGTATTCTTAATTCAACTAGATTACATATATTTAATCTATTAGTACCACTAGGTTCTTATTCTTGTTTTTATTTCAAAATCTTTCCTTATTTCCTTACATTATTTATTGGGTATATTTTAAATCCCTGAAATACTCACTTATTATATATAAGCTGTCAACCGTATTCTTATTTTGAGGTAGCTATATCTTTTTGGGTTTTAGGACATCATACCAACAATGCCAAATAATTTTCAGACAACAGCAGGATCTCCAAGAATTCAACTAAATTCTGACACTATCTACCTGAACATAGTGTAAGATTTCATCAGTTAAGGGATCAGTCCTCCAAGACTATCTCCAACCCCACCTCAGATGCCAGTCTCACTGTAGGCCCCAGGTTATTACCTGTGCTTGTGACTGAGCAACTACAGGTTGGAGGTCCCAGTGGCCTACTTTTTTACGTTCTTTTAATTTGCTACAGGGACTCACAAAACTCAGAAAAATACTTACTTTATGTTTGCCAGCTTATTAAAAGATATAATAGAAGATTTAAATCAATAGATAGATAAAGAAGTGCACAGGGCAAGGTATGGAGAATGGGCACAGAGCTTCTATTACCTTCTGTAAGACTGCCACTCTTCCTGCCTTTTCATACATTTAACAAACTAAAAGCTTTCTGAACCCAGTCCTTTCAGCTTTTCTGTGGAGGCTTCATGACATAGTCATGACTGACTAAATCATTGTCATTTGCTGATCTAATCTCCAGATCCTCTTCCCTCCCCAGATAATCCTGTATTGGGAGGAAGGGGAGGCAAAAAGTTGTGAAGGCTTTCACCAAGTGGTTGGTCCTTCAGGCAAACAGCCCTTGCCTTGAGTGAGGTCTGAAGGTCACTTCATTAACAGAACAAAACACACCTCTCTCACCCTTATCACAGGAAATCCCAAGAGTTTTAGGAGCTGTGAGTCAGTAGCCATGGTTGAAAACCAAATATTCAGATGACCAAAATATATTTCTTGTAAACCACTATATTACACTACATGCTTAAGTATTTAATTATGTGATCTTTTAAACTAATATTTTTCTAAGAGTATAAACTGTTCTGGCAGTAATCTGGATTGGGGAGTGATGTATTGCCAAATTTCTGTCGTTTTAGTCCAGGAAGTCAAAGAGAAAGAACAGGAGAGCCCCTTAGGGCAGGAAGTTCAAAGTAACAATGTTAACTACTACTACCTTTTCTTGATTTTTTTTTTTAAACAAGCAAATCTTCTCTTCAGAGTTGCAGTTTAAAGCCAAGAACATGCAGAATTGGGAGAAAAAATAGTTAAATTTGGAGACTTGCAGAGGTAGAATCAGAGTAGTGAAAGCCATTACAGCAACTGAACTAACTGAGGTCAGTCTTTGGTGAATCACAGAAACAGGTGGAGTTGTCAAAGGAATCTTTGTTTACAACATACAAGGAGATCACAGGGAATAAGTTCCAAAGCCTTGACTGTTTGAACAGGAGAGAGATTTTTATTTAGTATTTAAGATGAATACTCAGAAGGGAGAGTTTTATTATTCCGTGTATGGTTGGTCATAAGGTTGTGGATGCATGCACATCCACATATGTATTTGTGCAATATGTATTGCATGTTCACCTGAATGAAGCTTGTATTCCACCGAGGGCAGAAACTTCAACGTTAGAATAAAGCAGAGGTAACTGTTGGACAAGGGAAAGGGACTCTGCAGGCTTCAAGAGCAGATAGAAACTAGATGGGGTCTTGGGCTCATTTTCTGGGACAAGGAATGCAAGGCCTTGATTGCTTTTGAAATAGCACTAGGAGTTTTACCACTGATTTATTGTCTCAATAGCTTAGGCTATTTCCTGGTCTGGTGGTGACTGTTAGTTTTCCCATTGCCTTGTTCCCTCAAAATCCTTAAGGAGTGAGGTTTATGCATTTCTTTTTAAGAACCTCCCAGGAAGTTTTGGAAGAAGTGTGCTTGGGCAAGTACACAGGTGGGGTATAGATCATTGAAAATAGCTGGGGACAAAAAATGATTTTCTTATGTCAGGAAAACTATATGTCATCTTAATTTTATGGGAACCTCTAATTCTTTCTGCTGATGTTACCAGCAGGCTTCTGAGATATTACTGATTGTTCTCTTGAACCTAAGGAAAAAGAAATGTAGAAAGCAAAAGACAAAACTTTAAAATCTATCCTCCAACTCATCAATTCACTGCAGCCACCTCTCTGTCTTTCCCTTTCTCTTTTTCTTTATCTTTCTCTCTCACTTTCTCTCTCACATACGAACAACACACGCAAATCATCTTAAAACAATTTTTAATTTTCCCTATTCCATTTTAATATACTTGAGGCATGATCATTTTCTTAGTAAATACAAGAAAAAAAAATCTAGGATTCCATCATTCTGTGTGATTAAAGTATTGAGGAATTTACTTCCAATAGCACTTATAAAAACATATTTTATTTATGTAATATTATATAATCAGGTGCCTGCATTTTTCTTATTCTCTAACTAGTGTTATTTGGCAATTAATATTTTGTCAATCAATATTCCCCTATACCTGAATGTGTGGGCAGTGAGAGATGAGTTAGAGGCAAGGATGGTGAACACTCCCAACAACTGCAGACTACATATATCTTAAGCCATGATTTTCTTTGCAAAGGTCAACATTGATAATGTTGTAGTCATACCTCCGTGTACCAGGAAAGAAGTAGCATATTTCTTGAAAGACACAGCTATCAAAGCTCCATTGAGAAACTGTAAAGATGGAGAAGGGATTTGCAAATTAAATATCTGATAATGGACATCTACTCTGATTATTTAAAAATGAATAAAAATAAAAAACCTTACTAATAACCAAACAGAGTATCCAATTTTACATGTGAAGGAAATAATGGAAGAGACATGTCACCAAAAGTATATGGATGGCTTATAGGCACATGACAAATTTCTCAACATTTAGACATTAAAGAAATACAAATTAAAATCATAATGAGACATGCTTACATATCTATTAGAATGGCTAAAATTATAAAGGCTAATTGTACTTGGTCTGAGCTAGATTGAGAAGCAACAAAAAATCTAAACTGTTGTTGGCATATATCATGATACAACCACTTTGGAAAATAGTTTGAAAAATTTTTTTTTTTTTTAAAGATTTTATTTATTTATTTGACAGAGAGAAATCACAAGTAGATGGAGAGGCAGGCAGAGAGAGAGGAAGGGAAGCAGGCTCCCCGCTGAGCAGAGAGCCCGATGCGGGACTCGATCCCAGGACCCTGAGATCATGACCTGAGCCGAAGGCAGCGGCTTAACCCACTGAGCCACCCAGGCGCCCCATAGTTTGAAATTTTTTTTAAATGCAAAATATGTTGCAGTTACAAAAATAGCCATTTTACTTCTAGGCATTTAACCAAGAGAAACAAGCCCATGTTCATACAGGGACTTGTATATGAATTTCATAGCAGCTTTATTTTTAAGAATTGAAAACAGTGGAAATGTTCATCAATGTCCATCCATAGAGCAAAGAAAAATTATGATCTATTCATTAAAGAGATTACTATTCAACATCAAAATGAACTATTTACAATTGGAGATTCTCAAAGTAATGATGCTGAGAAAAGAAAAGCCAGGCAATGAATAGTATATACAGTGTGATTCCATGACTATAAAAAATCTAGAAAATACAAATTTATATATAGTCACAGTCATCAAATATATTGGTGTGATTTTAGTGCCTTCTTCTGTGATCCTATAGCTTCCTACACTTGCATCTCTGAGCATTTGTTACACCATGTGAAAATATGAACTCTTTCTCTTCATTCTGTCTTACTAGAATAAGAGTCCTTGAAATTTTATGGACAATTGAACTCTCAGTTATTAGCAGAAATTCTATCACACAGTAATTTTCCAAATATAAAAGCCAGAGTTTTACAATGACTTCTAAGCTTTTACATGATCTAGCCACTCATTTAACCTCTGTGACCTCTTTCCCTGCTACTCTTCAGTCACTCACAGTGGCCTCCTTGCTATTCCTCAGATATGCCAGGCATGATCCAACCTTATGGCCTTCAAGATAGCCAATTCCTTTGTCTGGAGTGACCTTATTGCTGATAGTTCTGGGCAAATTCATCACCTTTCCATACCTTTGTTCAATTGTCAGCTTCATTGTAACTACCCTGATCTTCCTATTTAAAATTTTAACTCCCCATCCCCTGCCTAGCAACCTTGATTTTTCTCACCCTGATCGAGTTTTTCTTTTTCCCCATTGTACTCATCCTTTTTGAATGCACTATGCAATTTTTATTAAGGTTTATAGCTTTGAATTGTCTCACCCATTAAAATAAAAGTTCTACAAAGCCAAGTATTTCATTTACCAGTGTAGTCTGAAGTAATATCTGCCATATAATAGTTCAGTAGACAACTGGTAAATTTCAAAATAAATTAATGTTGAGAATATACTGAATTTCACAAGTCATTTCAATATTTATTTCCAAAAAATAAACTATGTAAAACATACCTTAAATTTACTTTCAAAATATTTTATAGCATATAATGGACAATATACATAAGCCTTAAAGAAACAATCCTATAAATAACCATTTCATACCTACTTAAAAACTACATAATACCACACTCCTAGATCCTCTCTGAACGCTCTAAAATAACCCTAAAGGAAATACATTTTTAAAAATAACAGATTTTTTGTCAAATAATTTAATAAAATAAAAGTTTCATTCATCTATGTAGATCATAATAAATGTTTTTAATAAGCATGAAATTATAACTCTGAAGTGTGCTAAAATGAAACCACCTGCTAAGGGTGAGAGAATAAAAATAAACATCATGTTTCCAAATAAGAGGAATTTATTACCTTTGAATCAAAGCATGTGGATTTGTTCAAACTGGCAATAAAGGAATACGGAGACACAAACCATAGAAAGTCATATTTTAGATTTCTAAAAGACTTCGAAGTAAAAAGTATACATTCACTTCTCACTTATTGCTCCTACATATTCATGAATTTGAGAGAAAATATAGGCCCTGTGTGTCTTAGCAACTAATGGGATATTTTTTGATATTTACATGCTTACACATAGTATGTGTTATAGTCTTCTCTTTTACATGCTGTAAAAAGGTTAACCCCTTTTCTGCAGAGATCTGAAAATGTGAAACAGTGCCTGAGTAGCTGAATTCATCTAATTCAAATTTCTTGCAGGTCTAAGACCTATTGATTTTCACTTGACTGCCTCCTTTTTCATCTGTCAATTGGTTACAAATTCTGGTACTGAAGAGAATACATTGGGGCTGGTGGCTCAGTGTGTTAAAGCCTCTGCCTTCAGTTCAGGTCATGATCTCAGGATCCTGGGATCGAGCTCCACATCGGGACATAATGTAACGACAGATAGTTTATATGGGAGCCCTTTGGGTACTCTGGTGGATGAATGTTTTTAAATTAGTTTTTCATGGACATGGGGAGTTAGAGACGAGAAGGGAGGTGGGGGAAATTGGAAGGGGAGCTGAATCATGAGAGACTATGGACTCTGAAAAACAATCTGAGGGTTTGAAGGGGCGGGGGATTTGGAGGTTGGGGTACCAGGTGTTGGGTATCATAGAGAGCACTGCTTGCATGGAGCACTGGGTGTGGTGCAAAAAGAATGAATACTGTTATGCTGAAAATAAATAAAAAATTAATTTAAAAAATATTAGTTTTTCGTAAACTACAAAAAAAAAAAAAAAAGAAAAGCGCTCCCATTTATAGCATACACTTTATGGTTCACAAAGCACGTGCCAACAATAAAAATAATAATGGGTTACCGTTACACTTCATAGAAAAGGAGGTACAGGGAAATTGAATGAAAGGGAATAACAAAGTAGGTTCATAAGTCAATCTTCCTTGTAAAAAAATTAACCTGAAAGTGCGTTTCTGCCACCTCTCTCCTGTGTGACATTTTATCGATGGGAGATGGAAAATAAATGGTCTGGTTAACCTTTCCCTCCCCCTCAAAACCCATTATTTGAAAACACAAAAAGGGAAGTGAAGGGAGAAATCCTCCCACTCCCATCCCCACTCACCTCCATAGCCGCCTCCTCTTCCAAGAACCTAGCAGACAAGGTGCCAAGAAGTGTTAGGTACCAGCAGTGGTCTCAGATCTCATTCAAGGATCATGGTGAAAGGCATTCAAAGAGATTGTGGGGGCACAGGGATCCAATTAAGGGGGACAAGTTTAAGGTTTGCCTGGTCCCCTAAAAACTAATGGCACTAGAGAAGATGAGCTTTGGGAACTATAGCATAATGGATACAATGTGTAAAAAGCTTCAGTGAGTCATGGTGGGAAGAGGCCAAGAGGGTAGCAAACACAGTCTTAGATGATGTTATTAATAGCACTATAGGCTCTAGATTTCCTGTGGTGGTGTTCTTGGCAAGACCAGCCCGGCCAAAGTGGATACTCTCAACCTGGAACAGAGGGTCTTGGAGATGCCAGCACGTGAGGTATGATGAGAGGGTAAAATGATAGGAGGTGTCCTTTGGAAGGACTGACTCCTTGACTTTAAAAGGGAGAACCCAAATCTGTAGGTGAAATCTTTCTGGCTACAAAGAGGGCCAAGGCCTCCTAAGGTCAAGGTCTCCTCGTCACTTGCAAAGATGTCGAAGAACATATTCAGACATTTCAAAGATGTCCTCATATCATTGGTTCCCACTCTGGAATTCTATCAATAAGGTGAGAGTTCCTCTAGTTGAAAAAGAGATCTAAAAAGACTTCCCTTTCTCATGTAATTTCTGTAACCTCCAGGACACACCCACCTCCCCCTTCCAGCTCTGTAATGAAGCCACAGCTGGTGCCAATTTGTGGAACTCCTTAAAGGCTATTCTCCCTTATATACCCCGGGACCAAGTTCCCATGCTCCCTCACCCGATTTCCTGCACTCACCTCCCACCTGGTGTGTTCACACCTGCAAGTGCCTTTTACCAACCCCTTTGCCAAAAGGCAGCCAGAGTGACCTTTCAAAGACCTATCAGTTCCTGGCATTTGTCTCCATAGAAATCTGCACTGATCTTCTAACAAATTCTCAGTCCTCCAAAGGCACCCATAATCCTCCCATCAGTCTATTCATACCCCTCCAACTGACTGATGCCTGTTCTGCCCCATCTCTCTGCCCTTCAACCACACTGCCTCCTTCTTCCTGTGGAGACCTCTCATGGCACCTGCCTCCAAGCACAGGTGATTCCCATTGATGGGAAGACCCTCTTCTCTCCCCCATCTCCCCACTCCAGTTACTCCCACTTATTCGTGAGCTCACAAGCCCCATGGTACACACTCTCCATGCAGCCTGCTCTCTCTTTTCTAGCACTGGCCTCCGTTTCTAGCTGTGCTTGTGTCATGGATGTCCCTCCCCAGCCAGCCTACAAGCTCTCCTTCCCTTTAGCTCCAACACCTGACACAGTGCCTGGCACGTAGTAAGCCCTGGCTAGCTTCTAAGAGCCTCACTGAGGGACTGAAAGCATTTTAAAAATGTCACCACGTAGGCTCCAAACTGTAGGCAGAAAAAGCTTTGCCTGGATTGACATTTTAGAGACGTATTCGTCAAGTTGGATATGTTCACTGACTTTACCTTGTAAAATTAAAAAAAAAAAGGACCTCTGTATCGCTTCGCATCTACCAAAGGCGCATGTATACTATTAGACCACGTTATGAGCTTAATGGAAGGAGACAAGATGTTTTCGCTAAGAAAATGTATAAGACTGTTGAGGTCAAGTGGGAGGAAACAGTCCGTTTGTTGGAGCATTGCTATCTTACTCTATCACAGCCACTCTTAAAAATCTGACACGGGGTGAGTCAGAATTGTCTGTCGGAGATGAGTTAGATCTGGCTCATGTTCCTACAGACATGAAAGCCAGAAGCGAAGAAGGAGGCTTTGAAAGCGTGGGTTGAGGAGGCCGTGTGGTTCACTGCGATGAGCTAAGTGCCCAGGGCCACCAGCAGACTTGCTGGCCTGTGTCCGTCCTTTGTTCTGGGGTCCCTCTTGCACCATGTGGTGAGGCTGGTGGCTGGGAGCAGCTCAGGACAGGACCTGGTGGCATCTTACCTCTCCCAACCCCCTGTGGGCTCCAGTGGGCTCCAGTAGGTCCCAAGGGACAGCCTGCCTTCCTTGCAAAGCCCAGTAGCACTGGGAGCAGAAACTGGGGCCAAAGAGTGAGCACCCTGTTTGACAAGCTGGACCAGCCACCTCTTCTTCAGATGCAGGGGGAGCCCTGGCATGCTGACTCCTCCCTTCTCCCTTTCCCCTTTCCTCTTTCCTCCCTCTTTTCTTCCCCTCTCTCCTTCCCTGGTGGTGCCCTTTCCCAATGCCCACTTCATCCCTTTTCCTTTCTACATACCTGTCTTCTAGAGTTTCTTCTCTTTCCTCCCCATTACTTCCCTTCATCTGAATCTCCTCTTTGGTCCCTTTGTCCCTGCTCTCTGCTCCTCCTCCCCTTCCCTGGCCCCTGTTCAGCTCCATACTGAATGCAGGCAGAGCTGGACTAACATGCTCACTTGCTAGCTCAGCCACCCTCCAGAGAAGTCACTCTTCGGTGGCCACCTTCCTGACCCCCTGGTCGCTTCTCCACTTGTTCAGATATTGCTCTGAAGTCTGAGGAGGACAGAGCGGGGCTGCCACAGAAGCAGGCCAGAGGAGAAACCAAACCATGTGTCCACACTGTCCCCCAGCACTGCTGCTCTGAGAGCTTTTGGAGTCCACAAAGGGTTAGGATTTAGGGGCTTCTTCAGAACCGGGAGTGAAAACAACCATAGGTCAAAAGAAAAGCTACGGCCCCCACACAAAAATAATAATCACAAATGAAAACTATGTTAACTCTGAGTCCCAAAGTCGAAAAATTGCCTTGAATCTGTCACTAGAAAACACCCAAGGCCTCACTCTCTGGGTTCTGGGTGCCCTGGGAATGGCAGGAGGCTCTGAAAAGCGCGTGGGGGTGCAGAACTATGGGGGCTAGCCTGCCCGCTGGCAGGGGGGGGGTACCTCCTGTGGCGCTGTCCCGGCCTGACCCCCTGCGGACAGGGTGTGGCGGAGCGTCTGGGGTGGTCCTGGTGCCCTGGGGTTGGCGGGAGGCTGCGCCCAGCTCCTGGACTGCGTTTTCTGTTTCAGGTGAGGGCATGTCTTGGTGTCACTTTACCTGTGAGCAGAGGGTCCTCCAGAGAAGCCATGGGGCGGGGAGGGGCAGCAGGCGGCCGGAACGGGAACAGGACACCGCGGCCTCAGGGGCTAGGCTGGAGCATGGGACTGCAGGGGCAGCGAGTATGGTGGGTCCTGCAGTCCCAAATGGGCTGCAGCACAGCACCCTGGCGCTGCGCGCCCCTCCTTCCCGCCTGGGCAATTAGCAAAGCCCCTTCTCCCGGCCGCCCTGACCCGCCCCCGCCCCCCTCCCTCCTGAGTCCTCTGAGAGCTCACTTCCAGCTTTGGAAATTAGCAAAGACCCTTCTCTGCGCTGTCCCCGCCCCCTCACTTCTGAGGCCAGAGCCCATGCTGGGGTGCGGGGCTAAGCCCTGGTGTGCTGCTGCATTGCCAGCGCCTGCCCTGGGCAGCCTCCTAGCCTGGCTCCCTGAGCGGGTGTCCACGCGCAGCCTGGCTGCGAAAAGATCATCAGTCCTAAACGCCAGCTGCACTCTTGGGTCAGTTTGCTGGCTTCCAGATTGCGCCCAAAGCCTGGAACCAGCTTCCCCAGCACAGGCCTGGGCTGAGATGCCTGCCTGGCATCTGTCTGAGCAGTCTCCTCCACTCCAGGCAGGGATGGCACTTCGACCTGGATGTTTGAGTTTCTTGTTTGTTTTTTTGGTCATTGGTTATTACATGACCTCCAGGGTAGGTGCTCCACAAAGGGAGTGAAAACAGGACGCCATATATAGCATACAGCCATTCTAGAAAAATAGCTTGGGGTTCTCTCAGAAACGCGGCATTGGTCCTTGCACTATGGTTTAATAGAAAAGGGATTATGCATCAAGTTACTTAAATGAGCATAGGTTGAAATCGTTTACTGAGAGTAAATATTTTAAATAGTTATATTTTAACTAAATCTATTATCAATCATAAATCTATTACACGAAGGTTACAGGCAATTTAAAAGCGAGAGCTTCTCTTCAGGGTTTTAAATAACCCCTGTCTCTCTTGGCACATGAGAATGCAAAGATAGGAAATGGTTTGTAAAAGATCATATAATAGCTTTTACTAATTCTATTTATTTGACAGACAGAGATCACAAGTAGGCAGAGAGGCAGGCAGAGAGAAAGATGGGGAAGCAGGCTCCTTGTCAAGCAGAGAGCCTGATGAAGGGCTCGATCCCAGGACCCTGAGATCATGACCTGAGCCCAAGGAAGAGGCTTAACACACGGAGCCACCCATGCGCCCCCAGATGAAATACATTTCTGACTTAGAAACTTCAGATATAATTGTTTTGTCCATGATGACAACTGAAGAAAATGTGTCATCCCTAAACCTAACCTTAAACCCTACCAACGCTGAAACCTAAGCTGACCTTAAAGCCCAAACTAGAACCCTGAACCCCAAACCTGGAATGGAACCCAAAGCCTGTACCTGAGCCCTGGATCCAAGCCCTGAACCACGAACCCAAACCCTAAACCAGACCTCCAAGTCATGAAACCTGAACCCAAATCTCAGCATGAAGTCAAACCCCAAATTTGACCTTGAACTTTATCCCATAAGCCCTGAGTCTTAAAGCCTAAATCATAAACTTAAAGCCCTAAACTATAACTCTGTTCCCTTGTCCTTCACTCTAAACCCTCACCCTAACACTAAACCCAAAGCCTGATTAGAACTCTGATTAAAACCTGAACCTGAACCCAAATTCAAACCCTTCACCACACTTTGCATATGCACTTGCCATTGATGGATATTTGCAGTTTCTACCTTTTGATTCTTGTGAACATTGTTTGGGTTGGGGGCTAGGGTTAGGGTCTTGGATTAGGGTAGGGTCCAGGCTTGAGACCAAGTTGAGGTCAGAGTGTGGGTCTGCATCAGGGCCATGTTCAGTGCCACTGTTTGGGTCAAGGACTGTTGTAATTCCACATTGTTTCCAATTCATTGTTCCTTATCTATTTGGGGGGGACGTTGGGGGGTATTGGGCTCCATGCAGCTTGAATTTCCGGAATGAAATGGCATCAGCTGGACCCGGGGAGGGAGCAGGACCTTCCACTGAAGGGTGAGCTCCCACAGTCCTGCACTGCCTTGCACCGCCTGCAGACGGCGCCAGACCCCAGCTCCCGCCCTGAGCCCAGGCTGCACAGCCACAGCTGGGACCAGAGCCCCGCCTCTTCAGGACCCACTGTGGAGACTTCTGGAGAATGTGGGGCGCCTCCCACCCTGACAGGACAAGCTGAGGAGGGTGTGGCTCTGCATCCACACTGACCGGACCCGTTGTGGAGGACGCGCCCACACTGGCAGCAGTCCAACCTCCTAAGGACCAGATGCTGGAGGAGCTGAGGAGAAGCCGCCTGAGTGGACTGTCAAGGGTTTCGTGGTCTCAGGACCCCACAGAGGAAGGGCGCCCTGTGTAGACACTGGGGCTTCCGTCGTTTTGTGTGAGGAGACGTGGCCTCCTGCTGTGCTGTGCACGGGGCTGTGGGGTCCCCCCGTTCTGGGCTCGGGTGCTCCTCGGTCCTCGTCTGTGTTTGTGTGCTCGCGGATTCGGTTCCTGGGGCTCCCCAGATGGTCTGCAGTCAGGGAGCATCAGCCTTCTTCGGTGCTTGTGCTCTCCCCACCTCAGCCCTGCGGGGTCCTTCCCGTGTCCACACCCACTCCAGGCTTGCGCCGAGTCCAGAAATTCGGGAGCCAGAGTGAGGACTCTGTAGACGGTTTTGGGGAGAGTAGGTATTTTCCCAGTGTGGGTTCTACCCTGAGCACAGTGCCTCCCCATCTCCGTGTGTACCCCTCCCTGTCTGTCGTCATTGTTGCAGGGCTGTCAGAAGACAGGTCTGTCACCTTCTTGGTTCAGGGGCCTCCCGGGTATCTTGCTGTCTTGGATGCAGGTGTAAATGAGATCATTCTCCACAGTCTCTTTTTGATGGTTCCTTCCGAGCACGTAGGAGTGCCACTAATTTGTGCATATTGATTTTGTTCCTTGCAAGATCTTGAATTTATTTGTTCGATTGGCCTTAAACTCAATCTGCCAGTTATTTGACCAGCAGCATGGATTTAATTGGGAAGAGCAGAGAATGGCAGTCTGGGCTGAGCAAGCTAAGGTCCCATCACAGGCAAGTGCGAGAAACAAAGGAGAGGAACATTATTTCATGGAGGAGGAAGAAGTTGGGAAGGGTGCTTGAAGGAAAGTCCCTTGGAGAAAGGCAGGGTGATGGAGAATTCTCACCAGCTGAGCTGCAAAGCTCCTACAAAAAGTCAGGAGATGAACCTCCAGCTTCCCGTGTGGGGCCTGGAATTGGTGAGTCTCTCCTGTGGGGAATTGCAATGTGGAGTCTGTAATGGGCACTGAGCAGCAGGCGCCCCCTTCCAGCCTCCCCTTCTGGCATCCCCAGTCCACTTTACTGGGGCTTCCCTTCCTGCTTTTGCACAGTTCTAACCAGCTTGTGGTGGAACGTTGTGGAAAAACTGAAATTCCAAATCCACTGCTTCTACTGCACCTGAGATACAGGGGCCCATGATTTAATTCTCCCACGAGTCTCTTGCTAACATGTGTCCTCTCCATGTTGGGTGACCTGGATCTGGAAGGGCTTGGACTCCATCCCAAAGTCTGATGTTCTCTCTGCTTCCGTGTCGTCGTGCTAACATGGTTGTTTGGAAGATTCATTTCCTCTGTGGTGATTTCAAAGTGCAGTCAGCTTGTTATAGCAGCACAAATACGTGCTGTCTCCACACTCAGATTCCCCAGCCGTCATTTCTTTACCACGTTTGCCACTTCACACGGGATGCTTCAGTGTGTTTGATCCCACACCAGGACAATGTCCTGCAGAACCACCACATAACCTGAAATGAGGAGATCATTACAGAACCCATCCAAGGGTTAGTGTTAGGAACCAGGGACATGGCAGGGCTGATCTGAAGACCCCATGGAGAGCTGTCTGGGTGGCTGAGTTGACAGTGGAGGTGAGGGTGAGTGTCTGGCTCTGGCTTTGTGTCCAGGAGTCAGCTCTGTGTGGGTGTGTCCTCAGCTAGGCATGCAGATTTCTGCTCCTCTGAATCCTTTCCGGAGTTCCAAATGGCACAGTTTCCTTCTGGGCAGCAGGCTGAGTCCTCTGGGATTGCCCATGTGTCCCCAAATTGTAGGGCACCTACTGCAAGGCCTTTGGGGTCACAATCCTGAGAACCGAACCAAACCAAAGGTTATGGTTAGGGACCACCACATGGCAGGCCCGATCTGCTAGCACTCTGTCCATCTTTCTGGGGGAGGGGGCAGTCGACGGATTTGTTCAGGTTGAGTGTCAAGCTCCAGGTTTGCATCCAGGGGCCTGCTGAATATGGGGCTGTCCAGAGGTAGGAATGCAGATTTCAGTTCCTCTGAATCCTTTCTGGAGTTCCAAATGGCATGGTTCCTTTCAGGGTGGCAGGTTGAGTCCTATGGTGTTCCTCACTGTCCCCATTCTCTGAGGCTTTGGAGCCAGGCCGTCGGGGACAGACAAACACAGGCTGGAGAGCTTTAATGTCAGAAATGTATTTTCTCACAGATCTGGAGGCCAGAAGTTCCAGATCAAGGTGCCAGCAAGGTTGGTCTCCAGTGAGCCTTTTCTTGTTGGTCTATAGATCACTACCTTTTCAACTGTGCCCTCAGATGACCTCTTCTCTGTGCACCCCCAGAGGGGAGGTAGGGGGAGTGCTTTCATGTGTTTCACCCTTATGAGGACACCAGTCCTAGCAGATTAGGACTCCTGTGACCTCACCAAGCCTTCAGTACCTCCTTCTAGGTAGGCCCTATCTCCAGATGCAGTCACACCGGAGATTAGGAATTCTTCATATGACGTTTGTGGGGACACAATTCAGTCCATAACAATTAGTACAGGAGAAAAACCATGGAGAGAATTCTAGAGGAGTCACACGTTGATGTTATAAGGTAAGTAGGTATAAAAGAGCACCTCTGAAGTCCAATAGGTCATTAGAGCTAGAGGCTGACAGGAAAGTCTCGTACATGCCACAGTTTTGAGTTTGATGCAAGCGCAACTCTGAAGGGAAGATATTTGGGAGGCCTTGGCCGACCACTACTTCTAGCCAGGGGTGATTCTGGAGGGAGTATCTCTCGGAGTGCTGCCTAGAATCAAGACTTTGGGGTTGGAAAAGTGCCACTTCCAAAGCTGGAGAAGGATGGTGCTGTAAGTTACTTGAAGAGTACTGTTCTGGGAGATAGGAGATCTGGGGTGTCTTCTTTGTTCTGCTGCTGACCAGATGTGAAAATGCAGATTAACTCCCTAACCATCTCAGTTCTACCACCATGTGCTGCTGTCATGTGTCCCAAGCCCCAGAGTTAGTTTGATCCATAAGCAGAAGCCAGTCTTTTAGTTCCCAATCTCTTAATCGGGCTGATCGTCACAATATATAGCGGACACGTGACAGCCACCGGGGAGAAGTAAGGGTTGTCTTCCCCTCAGGGAGAGTGGAAAAGCTCTAGGAGAGGGCATACCCGTAGACCAAAGGCAGCCAGTGCTGGGGAGTGGAGCCACGGGGAAGAGTGTGCTGATGACAGCCTTGTGGAGGGAGGGCAGAAAGAGCCACCACCATGACACTTGAGTTACAGATCGAGCTTGGGGATAGAGAAGGGATCAGGGCACGGTAGAGCAGCAGCTGGCAAAGTGATTCTGTTGAGCTTAAGCTCATAGTGCCTTAGCGAATTAGAATGGGAAATGCCTTGCTATTGTCTGTGACTCTGTGATTGTGTGAGTATGAGTGACAGAGTGGGGACAAAGAGAGAGGGAGAGAGAATACATTAAATTTTAAAGGACAATAAGGGACGCCTGGGTAGCTTACTCAGTTAAGCATCTACCTTTGGTTCAGGTGATGATCCCAGGGTCCTGGGATTGGATCCCATACCAGGCTCTAGTGGGGGGCCTGCCTTCCCTCTGCCTGCAGCTCCCCTTGCTTGTGATCTCTCTCTTCCTCTGTAACAAATAATAGTAAAAAATAAACGAGGGCGATACGTTATGTTTACTTTTGTTTCTGATGCCAGACATGGGTTCAGAGGATTGAAGAGGGAGATCCAAGGAGCTAGCCTCTCAAGAGGAGTGAATACCTAGTCACTGGTAAGACCCCTGGTCCTGCAATACAATATGGCTCCTGTGATCTGGGTCCTGTTAAATGCCCCTCGCCATCCTTCACCCGATAGTTTGATTCTTCATTGCGTTCAGTGTGGGGAACTGGGAGAAGCTATGACACTTGGCCCTTTGTGGAGGAATGTTAGTAGTATAAATAGCAATAGTTATCAGTTCTGGAGCACTTCCATGACTCTGCTGCAGGCACTCTGCTGTGACCTGGGTTTATAGCAGTGAGATAAACATAGAAATAGATGTGGGCTCTGTTCCCAAGAATCTGAAACCCACTATTCTCCTTGTCCCCTTCCCATTCTGTCTTCTTCAGCCCTTGTGCAATCCCACCAAGCAGGAAGCTTGCTTCTCCCCTTCCCTCTCCTGCTCCCCCTGCTTGTGCTCTCATTCCCTCTCTCTGACATGTAAATAAATCAAATGTTTTAAAAAATTATAAAAAAGGCAAAACAAATAACCATTTTTGGAGAGTGATTTTCTGAATGCAGTTATGGGCAGTGCTGGGTACTGAAGAAGACGCTCTGCTGACCAGAGGAGTGGGGAAATTACAGAACAAATTCCACAGGTCATTGAATATATCACATTCATCACCCCACCCATAGCACTCATTAATCTCTAGCCCAGCCAATATGTTGGTTATAAAAATGAGCTTTCTCCAAACTGACAGGAAGTTCTCGTTTTAGCAATGTAAATCATTCTGATCTTTATCACTAATGTGATCTAATCCTGTCTAGTAAAGAAACTTGAGATTTCTATATCTCTGTAAGCATTTAAGAAAAACAATGGACTCTACTCTAATTACTTTTTAACTAACTTGACTTGCCAAAGGAAGGAGAAAGTAAATATCAGAAATCTTACCACTAAGCACAAGTTGCAAGTTATACCTGCCAAAATGTGGTTCAAAATATAAGTAACCAGTCTCCTTAGAAGCCTTTTACCTTCTTATATCTGTTATGTTGGGTAAATGAGTAGTTACTAGAATACAGCTGGCTCAGTGATCACAATTCAGCTTACCCTCAGAAATATAAATAGATTACATGTTTAGCCCGGTAACTGGACACTGATATAGAATTATTCACTGGCTGATTCCTAGATCAGAAACCACAAAAAAATTTTCTTTTTTATGGAAGTATGGCTGTTACAATAGTCTCACCTGTACCTCATAGTGATTGACTTAACTACTCTATACGTTACAACTCTAGATGTAACATTTTAATAAAACAACAATATCTTTGATGGTATCATGGAAATGTAAGTGCCTTGTGCACTTTTCTTAATGTGTATAATTACCTAAACATCATAGTAAGTAAATCAAGGCCATTGTCAAGCTTCCGTCAAGGAGAGTCCTTAACTAGAGGGATTTCCCATTGCTCTCAGGATGATAACCTCTGAGTTACAGGTTCCGTTAGTTGGCCACACACATTTGGAGCCTTGTGGACTTTCTGACAGCTGAGCAGCATATCTGTTTCAAGCATTGTGATCCCTGTTCTTACTGCAAGAGTGACAGTTGTCACTTTTCCTTTGACCCCTGTCTTTAGGAAAGTGTCTGACTCAGAAAGTCGAGTCAGTACCCCCCAAAGGTATTTTCAGGAGAACCACCTCAAAGATGATCACCTGAGATACTGTCAAGAAAAAAAAAAACTGAAATTCTAAGCAACATTCATAAAAAGTATTTTCATGTTGATAAGGAAAGATTTTCCCCTAAATACCAGAGAGGCTCCATGAAAGTGAGATTTTTACCTATTTTGTTCACCGTGTCACCAGTCCCTAGAAGAGCGCCTAAGACATCACTCAAGATTAGGTTGCTTTGAATGAATCAAATGAATGAATGAACTGTAGCCTTTGATAGTGAGGTAGTTTATGGTCCTTAGGCAAGAGATGTGATTTGTGTTGGGATTTCAAGAATGGGAGGTGCCGAAGAGAAAATTGAGAAGCTAAATGTGAAAATATGCAATTTACTGACTGGAGTAGTTCTGAATATATTTCAAACATAATTAAACTATGGCTGTGGGTCTATATGCGTTTTCATAATTTTCCCTTGAAAATGTGAGGCATACAGATGTCATCTCCAGTGAATTCTCCTTGTCCGTATACAGAATCACCAAAAAAAAAAAAAGGCATTCTGACAGTCCTCAGCCCATCCACTCCAGGATTGTGACTCTTTCTTCTCCATGTTCTTTCTGACATCATGGACTTTCAGGTTGACCTCTCTCATCTTGGGTCCCACTCTCATTAGCTGTAGAAGTCATGCGATGTTTGTGATGTGAGGGTGGCAATACTCTCTGACTTTTGGTTACAATATGTCTTTGAAAGCCAGTGTTTATTCTGCTTTTACAGCATTTCTCCATTTGAATTGGCCACCTTTTAAGTGGTCATTAGCCACATGTGGCTACTAGCCATGGGACTTGGACAGCAGAGGTGTGGAAAGTCTGCACATTCTTCCACTCAAAGGATATTGTGAGTTATGCTACATCTTTTTTTTTGAAGTGCCTTTTTTAGATATTTAAATTCAATTAGCCATTAGATAGTACATCATTGGTTTCAGAGAATTTAGTAACTCATCAGTTGTGGATAACCCTTGGTGCTCATCACATCACGTGTCCTCCTTAATGCCTATCACCCAGTTTCTCCATGTCTCCCACTCCCCTCCCCCCCAGCAACTCTCAGTTTGTTTCCTATAGTTAAAGGTGCCTCATGGCTTGTCTCCCTTTCTGATGACTCCCATTCAGATTTCCCTCCCTTCCCTCTGATCCTCTGTACTACATCTTAATCTCAACAGTCAAGCAGTGGTAGTAATTCAGTCATGGAGTCATGCATATTCTAAATCTGATGAGGTGGATTCCCATACTGCCTTTGTCTCTTCTAGAGCGCTTACATTTGTTATGTTATTGCTGCTGCGTTCATGTTTCTCATTCACTGAATGTCTGATAAAAGAATTAGTAAAATGTGTGACTGCAGAAAATACAATGGTCATGGATGATGAAGATTTTCTCCTTGACCAGACTCGAGTCAAGTTCCTCTGAGTCCTCTTTCTGTCTAGCCTTGACCTTAGGCTCCGCCCACTTAGCCCAGTTTTAGCAAGAAATCTGCTTGGTCATTTTTCAGCAATCTTCTATCCTACTCTTGATATCTGATCAAATTCCTTATCTCTCACCCCTGGTATCTTACCACTTTTTTTTTTTAAGATTTATTTATTTTGACAGAGAGAGAGCCTGAGCAGGGGGAATAGCAGAGGGAGAGAGAGAACCAGACTCCCCACTGAGCAGCAAGCCCAATGCCAGGCTTGATCCTGGGATCAGATCATGACCAAGCCAAAGCCAGAGATTTAACCAACTAAGCCACCCAGGTGCTTCAGTATCTATAACCCTTAATATCTGATCCAATCCCTTATTCCCAGGGCACCTGGTTGGTGCAGCTGGTTGAACGTTTGACTCTTGGTTTCTACTCTGGTCATGATCTCACGGTCCTGAGATTAAGCCTCACTTCAGGCTCTATGCTCAGTGAAGAGTCTGATTAAAATTCTCTTTCCCTCTCCCTCTACCCCTACCCCTGCTCCCTCTCTCTAAAATGTATTAATAAGTCTTTTAAAAAATTCCTTATCCCCTGATCTCAATAGTTTATGACCCTAGCCTTCCTTCAACAATATTACTGTCCAGATGGTTTAGCCAGAATCCCTTCATCCTTACCCTTGATGTTCCATCTTAATTTTACATTCAGTGATCCCCACCATGCTCTTTAGCTGTAAATCTCCATTTGTCTGAGCTGAGCCAGATTTCTCTCCCATACTATACAATAAAATCTCATCATAGTAGCATCCCTTGAATAAAATCTTCCTTACTCTCTTTAATGGGTGTCACAATATTTTTTTTTCTTTAACAGTCAGGAGGGTGCTAATGGAGTACCATGACAAAAGGCCTAACTTCCTATAATGGACATTTCCTTGGTTTACCTGACAAATACTCTTTCTCTCTTCTAAGGAAAATTTCCGGTTCTCAGTATAACTGCCAACTGGCCCAGGGGTGGACAAGTGAGGCAGATGAGACCAAAATGAAAATTCTGTTGAGACACTGGACCTTGAGGATTCAAGCCAAGGACATAAAAGTGTTGGTACTCCATTATTCTGATGGTCCGTTAACTCTTGCTTTTTTGGTTCCTGTGTCTATCACTGCCCCTGCCTTTTTGAAGATAATGACCATTCATCTGAGTACACGGTTCACAGAATCCCTTTGCAGTGGCCCATGCGGGCCAAGGTAGTAGAGCATAATAGATCTCTGTAAGTTTTTAAAAAATGTCTTTGTCCCTGTTGCCCATGGCCATTAAAGACCAAAGGTCGGGGGTAGGGGGATATTGGAAAAGGTGAAGTTATAGTTACTCACTGATTTTTTGATTGGTAGAGAGAAAGCAACACCTACATACAGGGCCAGTGGGTGAGTGGAGGAAACATCTTTGGCTCTAGGAGGAATGGGGGAAGGAGAAATATTAATAATCTTTGTCTTTGGAACTGCCCCTGAAGACTTCCCCACACAGGAAAATGATCTAGCATGACTCTCCTATACTTCGGCAAGCCCCTTAAATTTAACTGACTTCTAGATCTGATACTCCCTGCTGGATAACTCTGATCATTATTGGATTGTTACTTATTTTATTTTAAAATTATTTTTAAAGAAAATTTTAATCTAAATACAATTAATTAACATATAATACTAGTTTCAGACATACAGGTTAGTGATTCATCAGTCTTTTGTAACACCCAGTGCTCACTGTATCACATGCCTTCCTTAATGTCCATCACCCAGTTACCCCATCCAGCCATCCCTCTCCCCTCCAAGAACCCTCAGTTTGTTTACTGTGATTAAGAGTCTCTTCTGAGGGGTGCCTGGCTGGCTCAGTGGGTTAAAGCCTCTGCCTTCAACTCAGGTTATGATCTCAGGGTCCTGGGATCGAGCCCCACATCAGGCTCTCTGCTCCCTGGGGAGTCTGCATCCTCCTCTCTCGCTCTTCCTGCCTCTCTGCCTACTTGTGATCTCTGTTTGTCAAATAAGTAAATAAAAATCTTTTTTTTTAAAGTCTCTTCTGGTTTGTCTTCCTCTTTGACTTCATCTTGTTTTATTTTTTTCCTTACTCCCCTATGATTCTGGTTTGTTTCTTGAACTCCACATATGAGTGAGATCATATGATAATTGTCTTTCTCTGACTGACTTATTTCGCTTGGCATAATACCCTCTACTTTCACCCCTGTCATTGCAAATAATTGCCATTTATTTTAACTCGACAGAGAAGGCCACTAGAAACAGCAGGTGATGGCCCCAGCTCCTGTTCCTCCATGCAGAACATCTGTCAACACCTGTGGACATCTTTTCCTCCCCCCATTCCTATGAATGTTGCTCAGTTGTTACATGGCATGGACAAATGCTGTTGGCTGGTGGCATGGACACACTGGACAAGCTTGGCCTTCGGTAAAACAAAGACTGGGTTCAATTACTCAAACTGAAACAGGAATGCTTGGATGAACAAGCCTGCCAGGAAGTCCCACTGGAGGTACTCAACCTGTGCCCCTTCCCTCCTTGGACCAAGAACCTGAACTTGAGAGATGAATGGCTTATCCAAGGTTATGGCAAGGTTACACAGAGCTGAAACTAGACACAGGTGTACATGCCTATTGATCAAGGCTGGCTGAGAAATCGAACTGCCTCAAATCTTGATTCTTTTTACCACTTCTTATTCTCTGACCCTGTTTTTCATAGTTTAGGATGTAGGAATAATAAAAATATCAGCTAATGGGGTATCCTGACTTTTTGATGTTTTAGTTCTTGTCAGACATTTACCATAATGCTTAGCACATGGATATGTGTGTGCACACACGTGCACATGCATGACACTCAAAAAATTGTTCCCTGATATTAACTTTATCAGTGCACTTTGCATCCACCACCAATTGGCTGTTTTGTCACAAACTGATTAAAGCAGAACTGTCAAGTGAGGAACTTCAAAGCCAAAGCATTAAGTGCTTTGAAAAACCAGCACCTGGGAGGATTTGTCTCAGCATCTGTGATTAGAAGGCAGCAAAAAGAGACTTTGGGGACACAGTTCACCCCTTCATGAAGCAGCCATTCAGAACTTTCTCCGAAGGGCTAATGCCTAATCTTCCAAAGACCAGCAAGAACAAGCTTATGGTCTGTTAAAATCAGATTTTTAAAAGATTTTTATTTATTTATTTGAGAGAGAGAGAGAGAGAGTGAGAGAGAGAGCATGAGAGGGGAGAAGGTCAGAGGGAGAAGCGGACTCCCCATGAAGCTGGGAGCCTGATGCAGTCCTTGATCCTGGGACTCCAGAATCAAAATCAGTTTGATTGACTCAATACAGTCAGGGAGGACAGTCCTCAGGAGTCACAGAATGCTGGTTGCCATGAGGGAGGAGTCTTTTACAAAGTCTGGGCTCTCACAGAAGGAGTCTGAAGCACGTGTATGGAAAGCAGAGGTCAGTTCTGGATTAGAAGCTCTTTCTGAGGGGAAATGAGTAGAAGCAGGGATTAACCAGGACTTGGGCTCTGCTTTATTCAGTTCAAGTTGCTGCAACAAATGATGACAGACTGGGTGGCTGAAACAGCAAAACATGTACTATTCCTTGCAGTTCTAGAGACTGAGAAGTCCAAAAGCAAGATCCTGGGAGATCTGATATCTAGCAAGAGACTGCTTCATTATCTACAAATGCCCATATTTCTGTTGTAGACTTGCATGGATGACAGCTGGCAGAACAATCTCTCAGGTCGTTTCTCAGAAGTGCTTTTATCTCATTCACAAGTGTTCCAATCTCATGACCTCACCACCTCTCAAAGCCCATACCTCCTGATGGCACTCCTTGAGGGTCAGGGCTTCAACATCTGAATTGGGACAAGACACAAACATTCAGTCCATTAGCAAGTGTTGTCATGAGGACAGCATAGCTTATCAACTGGGTATCCCCAGGAATCCATGGGACTAGCAAAGCAGAATCTGGGGGTGTCACAGGTAGGAAAGCAGGAGGTCCCCAAGAGACAGTCCTCATAGCATTTTACAGAGACAGCAGGACCCTTGAGAAACAATAGTTTCCGTGACCCATACACCAGCCTTTATCTATGCCTGTCCTCCCTGCTGGATTCACAGCAAGCCTACTTCTTTCTTTTCCAGTACAAATGGATTTCCACTCTCTGAATCCTGATGAATTTTTGCTCTTTTGCAGTTAGTAGGTTGTCCCTCAGGATTCTGCATGTCTGGATTTGCAATCGTGGAAACTGCCAAAGGTCTAGGGACCTGCATGGCAGAACCCGGCCTCTACCACTATTGCCCAAGGTAGGGACTCTGGTCCCTTGAGCGTCCTGTGCTGCTGTCAAAGGTCTGTGTGCATTGGCTTATTGTTTTTTTTTTTTAATGTAATTGCTTATACGTGTGTTTCATCATGCTCAAGTGGCCTTTCTGTGAAAAAGTGGCCAAGCTACACCTAGAAGTCACTGAAGAAAGTTCTAAGAACTCCTGGTTAGTATGAGGCTAGAGAGAGAGAGAAAGAGAGAAAAGAAATCTGCCTCTCTGCATTTTGCAAGTCCCTGGGCAAAATCTGTTGGCTGTGCACTCCTCACACGAAGATTCCAGGCAGGGAGACCCTCCTGAGCCTCATCTCCCTGAGTTCCTCTTCCAGGAGCAATCCCTAGTTTGAGACCAGGGTTAGCGAAAATAGAGCAGCAAAGCAGGGTCCAGAAGGAAGGACTGCCACAGACCATGGAGCACCAGGGGGACAGGCTGGTACCTCCTCACAGTTGGGGTACAAATGGGCTCAGCTCAGCAGGTATAGGGGTGCCCTTGGCCCCTCTGGTGGGCTTTGCAGTGCCCCAATCTCAGGAAGAAAAAAGGCTGGCTCAGGTGACATATTTTTGACTGGGAAGGAGCTGACAGCAATGGAAATAAACAAGTAGGGAATGATGTTGGAAAGTTGGAGGGTTTGTCCTTTATATCTCAGCTTTCTCTCCTATCTTCCCTTGCTCTGTAGTGTGTTATCAAAGAAGTATTTGGCATGATATTCCTGTTCACTGATTAACTCTTGAGCTGTGTCTTTTCTGCTGTTCAGCTCATCTGGTGAATTCTTTTACTGTAAAAAGTATCTTGCCCTTGCAAGGGCAATGGCAAGACCTGAGAAATCCCAGAGATTTCAGCTTGCCACCCAGAAGGAAACCAGGCTATTTGGAATGCTGGAAAGGATTCAGAGTAGGGGAAATCGTCTTGGACATCTGAGACCACCCCCACATTCAGCGGTCCACTGGACACAAACCCAGACCTTGATACTGATCCTGAACCATGCTCTCAACTCAGACCCCTGTGATCCTCGCCACAGTGCTTTCAGATCAGTGCAGCCATGCCCATAGGCACAAACTCTTAAGCCTAGATTCTGTCCTGAGAGGTCTGTCCCCGACGGCCTGGCTCTAAAGCCTCAGAGATTGGGGACAGTGAGGAACACCATAGGACTCACCCTGCCACCCTGAAAGGAACCATGCCATTTGGAACTCCAGAAAGGATTCAGAGGAACTGAAATCTGCATTCCTACCTCTGGACACCCCCATATTCAGCAGGCCACTGGATGCAAACCTGGAGCTTGACACTCACCCTGAACAAATCCCTCGACTGCTTCCTCCCCCAGAAAGATGGACAGAGTGCTGGCAGATCGGGCCTGCCATGTGGTGGGCCCTAACCATAACCTTTGGTTTGGTTCGGTTCTCAGGATTGTGACCCCAAAGGCCTTGCAGTAGGTGCCCTACAATTTGGGGACACATGGGCAATCCCAGAGGACTCAGCCTGCTGCCCAGAAGGAAACTGTGCCATTTGGAACTCCGGAAAGGATTCAGAGGAGCAGAAATCTGCATGCCTAGCTGAGGACACACCCACACAGAGCTGACTCCTGGACACAAAGCCAGAGCCAGACACTCACCCTCACCTCCACTGTCAACTCAGCCACCCTGACAGCTCTCCATGGGGTCTTCAGGTCAGTCCTGCCATGTCCCTGGTTCCTAACACTAACCCTTGGATGGGTTCTGTAATGATCTCCTCATTTCAGGTTATGTGGTGGTTCTGCAGGACATTGTCCTGGTGTGGGATCAAACACACTGAAGCATCCCGTGTGAAGTGGCAAACGTGGTAAAGAAATGACGGCTGGGGAATCTGAGTGTGGAGACAGCACGTATTTGTGCTGCTATAACAAGCTGACTGCACTTTGAAATCACCACAGAGGAAATGAATCTTCCAAACAACCATGTTAGCACGACGACACGGAAGCAGAGAGAACATCAGACTTTGGGATGGAGTCCAAGCCCTCCCAGATCCAGGTCACCCAACATGGAGAGGACACATGTTAGCAAGAGACTCGTGGGAGAATTAAATCATGGGCCCCTGTATCTCAGGTGCAGTAGAAGCAGTGGATTTGGAATTTCAGTTTTTCCACAACGTTCCACCACAAGCTGGTTAGAACTGTGCAAAAGCAGGAAGGGAAGCCCCAGTAAAGTGGACTGGGGATGCCAGAAGGGGAGGCTGGAAGGGGGCGCCTGCTGCTCAGTGCCCATTACAGACTCCACATTGCAATTCCCCACAGGAGAGACTCACCAATTCCAGGCCCCACAGGGGAAGCTGGAGGTTCATCTCCTGACTTTTTGTAGGAGCTTTGCAGCTCAGCTGGTGAGAATTCTCCATCACCCTGCCTTTCTCCAAGGGACTTTCCTTCAAGCACCCTTCCCAACTTCTTCCTCCTCCATGAAATAATGTTCCTCTCCTTTGTTTCTCGCACTTGCCTGTGATGGGACCTTAGCTTGCTCAGCCCAGACTGCCATTCTCTGCTCTTCCCAATTAAATCCATGCTGCTGGTCAAATAACTGGCAGATTGAGTTTAAGGCCAATCGAACAAATAAATTCAAGATCTTGCAAGGAACAAAATCAATATGCACAAATTAGTGGCACTCCTACGTGCTCGGAAGGAACCATCAAAAAGAGACTGCAGAGAACGATCTCATTTACACCTGCATCCAAGACAGCAAGATACCCGGGAGCCCCCTGAACCAAGAAGGTGACAGACCTGTCCTCTGACAGCCCTGCAACAATGACGACAGACAGGGAGGGGTACACACGGAGATGGGGAGGCACTGTGCTCAGGGTAGAACCCACACTGGGAAAATACCTACTCTCCCCAAAACCGTCTACAGAGTCCTCACTCTGGCTCCCGAATTTCTGGACTCGGCGCAAGCCTGGAGTGGGTGTGGACACGGGAAGGACCCAGCAGGGCTGAGGTGGGGAGAGCACAAGCACCGAGGAAGGCTGACGCTCCCTGACTGCAGACCATCTGAGGAGCCCCAGGAACCGAATCCGCGAGCACACAAACACAGACGAGGACCTAGGATCACCCGAGCCCAGAAAGGGGGGACCCCACAGCCCCGTGCACAGCACAGCAGGAGGCCACGTCTCCTCACACAAAACGACGGAAGCCCCAGTGTCTACACAGGGCGCCCTTCCTCTGTGGGGTCCTGAGACCACGAAACTTTTGAGAGTCCACTCAGGCGGCTTCTCCTCAGCTCCTCCAGCATCTGGTCCTTAGGAGGTTGGACTGCTGCCAGTGTGGGCGCGTCCTCCACAACGGGTCCGGTCAGTGTGGATGCAGAGCCACACCCTCCTCAGCTTGTCCTGTCACGGTGGGAGGCGCCCCACATTCTCCAGAAGTCTCCACAGTGGGTCCTGAAGAGGCGGGGCTCTGGTCCTAGCTGTGGCTGTGCAGCCTGGGCTCAGGGCGGGAGCTGGGGTCTGGCGCCCTCTGCAGGCGGTGCAAGGCAGTGCAGGACTGTGGGAGCTCACCCTTCAGTGGAAGGTCCTGCTCCCTCCCCGGGTCCAGCTGATGCCATTTCATTCCGGAAATTCAAGCTGCATGGAGCCCAATACCCCCCAACTTCCCCCCAAATAGCTAAGGAACAATGAATTGGAAACAATGTGGAATTACAACAGTCCTTGACCCAAACAGTGGCACTGAACATGGCCCTGATGCAGACCCACACTCTGACCTCAACTTGGTCTCAAGCCTGGACCCTACCCTAATCCAAGACCCTAACCCTAGCCCCCAACCCAAACAATGTTCACAAGAATCAAAAGGTAGAAACTGCAAATATCCATCAATGGCAAGTGCATATGCAAAGTGTGGTGAAGGGTTTGAATTTGGGTTCAGGTTCAGGTTTTAGTCAGAGTTCTAGATCAGGCTTTGGGTTTAGTGTTAGGGTGAGGGTTTAGAGTGAAGGACAAGGGAACAGAGTTATAGTTTAGGGCTTTAAGTTTATGATTTAGGCTTTAAGACTCAGGGCTTATGGGATAAAGTTCAAGGTCAAATTTGGGGTTTGACTTCATGCTGAGATTTGGGTTCAGGTTTCATGACTTGGAGGTCTGGTTTAGGGTTTGGGTTCGTGGTTCAGGGCTTGGATCCAGGGCTCAGGTACAGGCTTTGGGTTCCATTCCAGGTTTGGGATTCAGGGTTCTAGTTTGGGCTTTAAGGTCAGCTTAGGTTTCAGCGTTGGTAGGGTTTAAGGTTAGGTTTAGGGATGACACATTTTCTTCAGTTGTCATCATGGACAAAAAAATTCTATCTGAAGTTTCTAAGTCAGAAATGTATTTCATCTGGGGGCGCCTGGGTGGCTCCGTGTGTTAAGCCTCTGCCTTGGGCTCAGTCCATGATCTCAGGGTCCTGGGATCGAGCCCTTCATCAGGCTCTCTGCTTGACGGGGAGCCTGCTTCCCCATCTTTCTCTCTGCCTACTTGTGATCTCTGTCTGTCAAATAAATAGAATTAGTAAAAGCTATTATATGATCTTTTACAAACCATTTCCTATCTTTGCATTCTCATGTGCCAAGACAGACAGGGGTTATTTAAAACCCTGAAGAGAGTGCTCTTGCTTTTAAATTGCCTGTAACCTTCGTGTAATAGATTTATGATTGATGATAGATTTAGTTAAAATATAACTATTTAAAATATTTACTCTCAGTAAACGATTTCAACCTATGCTCATTTAAGTAACTTGGTGCATAATCCCTTTTCTATTAAACCATAGTGCAAGGACCAATGCAGCGTTTCCAGGAGAACCCCAAGCTATTTTTCTAGAATGGCTGTATGCTTATATATGGCGTCCTGTTTTCACTCCCTTTGTGGAGAACCTACCTTGGAGGTCATGTAATAACCAATGACCAAAAAAAACAAAGAAAAAACCCAAACATCCAGGTCGAAGTGCCATCCCTGCCTGGAGTCAAGGAGACTGCTCAGACAGATCCAGGGCAGGCATCTCAGCCCAGGCCTGTGCTGGGGAAGCTGGTTCCTGGCTTTGGGCGCAAACTGGAAGCCAGCAAACTGACCAAAGAGTGCAGCCGGCGTTTAAGACTGATGATCTATTCGCAGCCAGGCTGCACGTGGACACCCGCTCAGGGAGCCCGGCTAGGAGGCTGCCCAGCGCTGGAGCTGGCAATGCAGTAGCATGCCAGGGCTTAGCCCCGCACCCCAGCCATGGCTCAGTTTTCAGAAGTTAGGGGGCGGGGCCGGAGCAGAGAAGGGTCTTCGCTAATTTCCAAAGCTGGAAGTGAGCTCTCAGAGGACTCAGGAGGGAAGGGGGGGGCGGGTCGGGGGCGGCCTTGAGCAGGGGTTTTGCTAATTGCCCAGGCAGGAAGGAGGGGCGCACAGCGCCAGGGTGCTGTGCTGCAGCCCATTCGGGACTGCAGGACACACCATACTCGCTGCCCCTGTGCTCCCATGCTGCAGCCTAGCCCCTGACGCCGCGGTGTCCCGTTCCCGTTCAGGCCTTCAGGCCGCCTGCTGCCCCTCCCCGCCCCATGGCTTCTCTGGAGGACCCTCTGCTCACAGGTAAAGTGACACCGCGACGCGCCCTCACCTGAAGCAGAAAACGCAGGACAGGAGCGGGGTGTGGGGTGGTCGGGGCCCAGCCTCCCGCCAACCCCAGGGCACCAGGACCACCCCGGAGGCCGCGCCACACCCTGTCCGCAGGGGGTCGGGCCAGGACCGCGCCACAGGAGGGACCCCCTCCTCCCCCCTGCCAGCCGGCAGGCTAGCCCCCATAGTTCCACACTCCCACGCGCCTGTCAGAGCCTCCTGCCATTCCCAGGGCACCCAGAACCCAGAGAGTGAGGCCTTGGGTGCTTTCTAGTGACAGATTCAAGGCAATTTTTCGATTTTGGGACTCAGAGTTAACATAGTTTTCATTTGTGATTATTATTTTTGTGTGGGGGCCGTAGCTTTTCTTTTGACCTATGGTTGTTTTCACTCCCGGTTCTGAAGAAGCCCCTAAATCCTAACCCTGTTGAGGACTCAGAAAGCTCTCAGAGCAGCAGTGCTGGGGGACAGTGTGGACACATGGTTTGGTTTCTCCTCTGGCCTGCTTCTGTGGCAGCCCCGCTCTGTCCTCCTCAGACTTCAGAGCAATATCTGAACAAGTGGAGAAGCGACCAGAGGGTCAGGAAGGTGGCCACCGAAGAGTGACTTCTCTGGAGGGTGGCTGAGCTAGCAAGTGAGCATGTTAATCCAGCTCTGCCTGCATTAGCCATGGAGCTGAACAGGAGCCAGGGAAGGGGAGGAGGAGCAGAGAGCAGGGACAAAGGAACCAAAGAGGAGATTCAGATGAAGGGAAGTATTGGGGAGGAAAGAGAAGAAACTCTAGAAGACAGGCATGTAGAAAGGAAAAGGGATGAAGTGGGCATTGGGAAAGGGCACCACCAGGGAAGGAGAGAGGGGAAGGAAAGAGGGAGGAAGAGAGGAAAGGGGAAAGGGAGAAGGGAGGAGTCAGCATGCCAGGGCTCCCCCTGCATCTGAAGAAGAGGTGGCTGGTCCAGCTTGTCAAACAGGGTGCTCACTCTTTGGCCCCAGTTTCTGCTACCAGTGCTACTGGGCTTTTCAAGGAAGGCAGGCTGTCCCTTGGGACCTACTGGAGCCCACAGGAGGGTGGGAGAGGTAAGATGCCACCAGGTCCTGTCCTGAGCTGCTCCCAGCCACCAGCCTCACCACATGGTGCAAGAGGGACCCCAGAACAAAGGACGGACACAGGCCAGCATGTCTGCTGGTGGCCCTGGGCACTTAGCTCATCGCAGTGAACCACACGGCCTCCTCAACCCACGCTTTCAAAGCCTCCTTCTTCGTTTCTGGCTTTCATGTCTGTAGGAACATGAGCCAGATCTAACTCATCTCCGACAGACAATTCTGACTCACCCCGTGTCAGATTTTTAAGAGTGGCTGTGATAGAGTAAGATAGCAATGCTCCAACAAACGGACTGTTTCCTCCCACTTGACCTCAACAGTCTTATACATTTTCTTAGCGAAAACATCTTGTCTCCTTCCATTAAGCTCATAACGTGGTCTAGTAGTATACATGCGCCTTCGGTAGATGTGAAGCGATACAGAGGTCCTTTTTTTTTTTTTAATTTTACAAGGCAAAGTCAGTGAACACATCCAACTTGACCAATACGTCTCTAAAATGTCAATCCAGGCAAAGCTTTTTCTGCCTACAGTTTGGAGCCTACGTAGTGACATTTTTAAAATGCTTTCAGTCCCTCAGTGAGGCTCTTAGAAGCTAGCCAGGGCTTACTACGTGCCAGGCACTGTGTCAGGTGTTGGAGCTAAAGGGAAGGAGAGCTTGGAGGCTGGCTGGGGAAGGACATCCATAACACAAGCACAGCTAGAAACGGAGGCCAGTGCTAGAAAAGAGAGAGCAGGCTGCATGGAGAGTGTGTACCATGGGGCTTGTGAGCTCACGAATAAGTGGGAGTAACTGGAGTGGGGAGATGGGGGAGAGAAGAGGGTCTTCCCATCAATGGGAATCACCTGTGCTTGGAGGCAGGTGCCATGAGAGGTCTCCACAGGAAGAAGGAGGCAGTGTAGTTGAAGGGCAGAGAGATGGGGCAGAACAGGCATCAGTCAGTTGGAGGGGTATGAATAGACTGATGGGAGGATTATGGGTGCCTTTGGAGGACTGAGAATTTGTTAGAAGATCAGTGCAGATTTCTATGGAGACAAATGCCAGGAACTGATAGGTCTTTGAAAGGTCACTCTGGCTGCCTTTTGGCAAAGGGGTTGGTAAAAGGCACTTGCAGGTGTGAACACACCAGGTGGGAGGTGAGTGCAGAAAATCGGGTGAGGGAGCATGGGAACTTGGTCCGGGGGTATATAAGGGAGAATAGCCTTTAAGGAGTTCCACAAATTGGCACCAGTTGTGGCTTCATTACAGAGCTGGAAGGGGGAGGTGGGTGTGTCCTGGAGGTTACAGAAATTACATGAGAAAGGGAAGTCTTTTTAGATCTCTTTTTCAACTACAGGAACTCTCACCTTATTGATAGAATTCCAGAGTGGGAACCAATGATATGAGGACATCTTTGAAATGTCTGAATATATTCTTCGACATCTTTGAAAGTGACGAGGAGACCTTGGCCTTAGGAGGCCTTGGCCCTCTTTGTAGTTAGAAAGATTTCACGTACAGATTTGAGTTCTCCATTTTAAAGTCAAGGAGTCAGTCCTTCCAAAGGACACCTCCTATCATTTTACCCTCTCATTATACCTCACGTGCTGGCATCTCCAAGACCCTCTGTTCCAGGTTGAGAGTATCCACTTTGGCCGGGCTGGTCTTGCCAAGAACACCACCACAGGAAATCTAGAGCCTATAATGCTATTAATAACATCATCTAGGACTGTGTTTGCTGCCCTCATAGCCTCTTCCCACCATGACTCACTGAAGCTTTTTACACATTGTATCCATTAAGCTACAGTTCCCAAAGCTCATCTTCTCTAGTGCCATTAATTTTTAGGGGACCAGGCAAACCTTAAACTTGTTCCCCTTAACTGGATCCCTGTTCCCCCACAATCTATTTGAAAGCCTTTCACCATAATTCTTGAATGAGATCTGAGACCACTGCTGGTACCTAACACTTCTTGGCACCTTGTCTGTTAGGTTCTTGGAAGAGGAGATGGCTATGGAGGTGAGTGGGAATGGAAATGGGAGGATTTCTCCCTTCACTTTGCTTTTTGTGTTTTCAAATAATGGGTTTTGAGGGGGCCGGAAAGTTTAACCAGACCATTTATTTTCCATCTCCCATCGATAAAAAGTTTACCACTCCCCACTGGAAGAATTTATATCTTTCCTTTGAATCTACAGGAAAATCTCCCAAACCCAGACCACCACCATGTGGATTCAGCCATCTTCTGATTCACCTCCAGATTGTCTCCTCCTAACTACTCAAGCCACAGGTTAAGGGCGAAATGTTCAATGCCCAAGCAATTAAGTGGGGAACACGTTTATCTAAGCAATTGCATGCAGCTCTCTATCTGCATACAGGGGGTCTCTCCCAAGCCTTTCCAACCTCAGCAAAAGAAGACAAAGCCCCAGCAGTCTGGGGTATATATCATTCATTCATTCCTGTGTTCAACACTCATGGCGGATCCCCACCAAGACAGTGGGAGAGCAAGGACTAGAGAAATCCTGGAAGCTGAAGTCTGAGGAGGATTTCAAATTCAAGTCAGAGATGAAAGAAACATCTGGACTTGGTCCTCAGGTACATGCAGTATTCTGAACTGAGGCTAGAACCAGAGACCATTCTAATGAAAGGCCTCTACAGGTGGGTTCTCACAGGTGGGCCCCAACTCAGTTTCGTGTATATTCATTCATGAAATAGCTCTTTGGGTCAACATGCAGAAGAAAACCATTTCAGAAAACTGACAATGAGGAGAGGAAAGGGAAGCCAGAAGGCTTGTGAATGGGGAGAGAGGAGGAGCCAGGGCAGAAAACCAAGAATCCCTCCCTGCCCTCCTTGCTGCCAGGGAGGTCTGAGGGACTAGTTTCCACCTGGGATCCCAAGTCCAGAACAAAAGCAGCGGGGCTCGGCGGGGGAGGGAAGGGGGTCCTCAGCACGGGCGCATGGGGCTGCGGAAAGATGGGGGCTAGCGTGCCTGCTGGCGGGGGGCACCTCGCAAGGCGCTGTCCCCAGCCCGACCCCATGAGGACCCGGGTTTGGCGCAGCGTCCGGGGTGGTCCCGGTGCCCTGGGGTTCCGGGAGGCTGGGCCTCCACAACCTCCCTCTCCGCCCCCAGGTCGGGTCCGCGCTTTCTGCTCCAGGTGAGGGCGCGGCACGGTGTCACTTTACCCCTGTGCAGAGGGTGGTCCGGAGAAGCCTTGGGGCAGGGAGGGGCAGCAGGCAGCAGGAGCGGGACAGCGGAGCCTCACATGGGAGCGTAAGGGCTGCGAGTCCGGTGGGTCCTGCAGTCCCGACTGGGCCGCAGCACAGCACCGCGGCGCTGCCCGCCCCTCCTCCGCCAGCCCCTCCACCTCCTCCCAGACTCTCAGCCACATCCTCTGTGAGCTCACTTCCAGCTTCGGCAATTAGCAAAGCGCCTTCTCCCCGCCGCTCTCCACCCGCCCCCGCCCCCCTCCCTCCTGAGTCCTCCGCGAGCTCCCTTTTCGCTTTGGCAATTAGCAAAGCCCCTTCTCCGCGCCGCCCCGCCCCCCTCCCTCCTGAGGCCCCGCCCTGGCTGGGGCGCGGGGGGAAGCCCCGGGGGCTGCAAGCTTTGCCAGCGCTGGCGCTGGGCAGCCTCCTAGCCTGGCTCCTTGAGCGGGTGTCCACCCGCGGCCTGGCTGCAAAAAGATCATCAGTCCTGTTAACCCTGGCTGCACTCTTCCGTCAGTTTGCTGGCTTCCTGATTGCGCCCAAAGCCATGAACCAGCTTCCCCAGCACAGGCCTGGGCTGAGATGCCTGCCCAGGATCTGTTTGAGCAGTCTACTCATCTCCAGGCAGGGATGGCACTTCCACATGGATGTTTGGGTTTTTTTATTGTTTTTTGGTCATTGGTTATTATTACATGACCTCCAGGGTAGGTGCTCCACAAAGGGAGTGAAAACAGGATGCATGATATACCCCTCACCTCCCATGCTGTCTTTCTCTTAAATAATAAGCACTGCTGAACTATCTTAGATTCTGTACCTTCTCTCCAGCCATGAACCTATCACTGTCTTTAACTCTTGAAAACTTCATTAGACAAATTAATGTGGTGAAGGAAGCAATATGAGAAAGCCTATTAATCTGATGAGCATGGAACTGAACAAACCCTATAGATACTTTCCCTTTGATTTCTAGCCTATCAATACCTACAGTGAGTCACATACACTCAAGATTATTGTTTTTATTGTATACTTCATATATTCATTGATTTTGGACTCGTTATCATTTCGTTGAAGTGTTAAACTATGGTAATAAACAAACTTTTAATTAACTTTTCCTCCTATGATACAAATATAACTTGCACTTGAGCTTTAGCTAATTTTATGTTCTAAAATTGCCAAAACAAAATGATCAAGGTTTCTAGATTATTTACTGTATTTTCTACTATATAATATTGTTCTATCTCTTCTGTATAAAGAAAATGAATGCTTGGGGCTCTTGGGTGGCTCAGTGCATTAAAGCCTCTGCCTTCTGCTCAGGTCATGATCCCAGAGTCCTGGGATAGAGCCCCACATCAGGCTCTCTGCTCAGCAGGTACCCTGCTCCCCTTCCTTTCTCTCTGCCTGCCTCTCTGTCTACTCGTGATCTCTGTCTGTCAAATAAATAAATAAAATCTTTAAAAAAAGAAAATGAATGCTTGATAACTAAATGAATGCTTTACTGAACAAATTAAATATGGCAATAGCATTTTATTTTATCATGCTTCACATATTAAATAATAATATTATATCACTAGTCTACAAATAATCTACTCGCATAGTCATTTGGAAGCTTTTAGCAAAAGAATTCTTCCTCCTGATTGTAGTATAAAAGCCACAGAAATATACAGAAGACTCCTAGGATAGAAAGTTAAATCCAGTTATCCGTGATGCCTTGAGGAGGACCTGACCTATGTATGTCCTGGGATGCACTAGTAACTGTTACATGTGATAGGATTATATTTAATATATACAGTTTCATTTATTTCACAAAGGACATATAAATTTGAGAATAAAATATTTGATGAATCTATAAAGTCTATATCTATTTGTAACTAATGTGGTAGAACTAAGATGTTAATTTGAAAAAAAAATTCATTGAACACATACACATATTCAATTGTTTTTATATATATAAACAGCATTATTTATTTATGTAAATAAATGCATTGTCAGTAAAATCCATTTACTTATCAATCATAAGGGTAATTTTAAGTACTAAGAATAAGAAATATGTGAAAAGATAAGTGTTCAAGAGTGCAGTTTGTGGTAATTAATACAATATGATAGGCTCATGAAAAAGATATATTACTTGAACTTAAAAGCTTCTATAATTAAGTGATGACCACTTGAAATTTGTAATTAGTCTTGCTGCAGTTTTTCCTTGCACTTATTGCCCTTCCCCAGAAGTTCATTAAGAATTTCTGTGAATGTCCTTATGTTTAATCTCATTCATGGATTCCACTGCTGCTCACAAAACAAAGCCAAAAAGAGAGGTAACTCTATGTGGCACTGCATCCACAAGCAATACATTCATAAATAATTAAAAAGCTCTCTACTTCATTTGTTACCCATTCAGCTGATAATTTAAATGAGTAACTGAGGCCATTTTATCAGCACTTTTAATAGAATGCGACTCAGAAACTTCACAGTGTTATTTAAGAAGAAATGCTCACGTGTTAAGGTTTTTATTTTTTTAAATCAACAAAATAATTTTCAAATATTAAAAGCAAATGTCTCCTTTTCCTCCAAGTTTCCTTGCTATGTCAAAGTTACAAATAAATACATTAAAATCGTATTTTGAGTAGTAGATAAAAACAAAAGTTTTGAAACTGTGGGTTCAGTGTCTGGGTTAACTTGTATAAATATCTGAACTCAATGTATTTAGACTTTATTAGATTTTTTTTTAGACTATTTAAAAATACATGCTGAGATAATGACAACATTATTTTATTCATTTTAATAAATAAATTATTTAATTTAATTATGTTTAGATATTTATTTATTAAATTAATGATTTAATATTTAATAATCTAAATTTGAAATATTTTAAATTCTAAAAATATTTATTTAATTAAATTGATATATTTAATATATATATTTAATAAATTATTTAACCATTATTATAATTATGCAATACATTATGTATTGTGTAATAATTGCATTTTAATAAATAAATAAATGTATTATTTACATTATTTTATTATATTTTATTTAGTTGACAAAGAGAGGGAGAACGCAAACAAAGGGAGCTGCAGGCAAAAGGAGAGGGAGAAGTAGGCTCCCAGCTGAGCAGAAAGTTCAACCTGGGGTTCCATCCCAGGACCCTGAGATCACCACCTGAGTCGAAGGCAGATGCTTAAGTGACTGAGCCATCCAGATGCCCAAGGCTTTGTATTCTTTGCTTCTAAATATTGATGCTCCTTCATCTCTGGAGTTAGTAAATTGATGTTGAGAATTCATATCAAAGAATTGATAGTAGCTGTTAAACAGAAACATGTAATTTAGGGGAAAAAAAAGAACAGAAGGAAGAGAAAGGCCAAAAGTCAAAAGCACATTAATATAAAATTTAATTAGATAAAAAAGCTGATATTCCTGAAGGGGGCTAATAAAAGAGCTGCAAAGAGCTGATAGGATTAGGAAAATTGTCCACTCCTGGTCATTTCATAATTTTAAACTATTCCTTATTAATAAATATACTTAGTTCCAGAAACACAAGCACATAGGAACATTTCCACCAAGTTTCCTCTAACAGCATTTACAAATTAGACGTTCAAACAATGCAGTTCATTACATGTTGCATCTGTATCTTAAAGTTTAAACACTTTCTGTGACACATTTTCTAACAATTAAAATTAAAATATATATATATATATATATATATACCTTATCCCTAAATGGAAAAAATATATATATATATATATATATATATATATATACATAGAAACCTTATTCCTAAATGAAACCTTTCTTTGTTTATTAGCTTAAATAGGTAAATTAGCAACAACAACAACAACAAACAGCTAATATTATAAAGGTAGGAACAATTTACCTTTTCATTTACTGCTATTTTCTAAAAATTCCTATTTTATTTTTTTCTCAAGTCTGTCATAATAATTTTCTAAATCTCCTGCCTTATTCAATTTTTTTCTTTTAGTGGAAATCTCTATCTCATATTTATTTTCTCTTCCTCCACTCTTTGCTCTAATAATTCAATGTATTATTAGATTTTCTGTTTTTCTCTTTATCCAGATATATCTTTTCTTTCTTTCTTTCTTTTTTAAATAATTTGATTTGCTGGCATTTTACATCAGTACATGCTTTCTTATGGATGTTAGAAATGTCTGTGGAACTCCTAGAAGAATAAACTTTTTTACCTTTAAGAAGTTTACAGTCTAGAGTGCCTGGGTGGCTCAGTTGGTTAAGTGTCTTCCTTCAGCTTAGGTCATGATGCCAGGGTACTAGGATCCAGTCCTGCATCAGCTGCCTGCTCAGCAAGGAGTCTGGTTCTTCCTCTCCCTCTGCCCCTCCCTCTCTCTCTCTAATAAATAAATAAAATCTTTAAAAAAAAGACTTACTGAATCTGAGACTGAATTACTAAATTCAGTCTTAATAGAAGACAGCTAAACAAAGCAATGATCACAACTGGAAAATTTAGCGAGATCATGGTTTAACATTTTTGGTTGACACAGGACCTCTTTCAGTAACAACTTTCCCTAAATATCAATTTCTTTTTAAGGCAAAAAATTTTGACAAGAAATCCAGATCCTTCTGATCATTTTCATATCAATTTAAGGTGACATCCTCAGAGTATATAATCAAATATGTAATTATTCTATCTGTTGCCTTGTATATTGCCTGTATCTTTTTCAGACTCAAAGTTCCATTGAGGTAGAGTTTTTTTTTTTTTAAAGCAGAGATTTTTAAAGTGTTTGATATATACAAGATGCTTAATAAGTGTTTACAAAGCCTATGTATTACAGAAGCCTTAAACAGGCTTTAAAATAATGTAGGTGATATTAGTGGTCATATCAAACAATTTTTAGGTTTCAGTCATGTAAGTATCTACATTTCTCAGAGACAGAGAAACATACAAATGGTCTGGATCCAGTAGGATAATGCTAGCATGTGTTGTAAATTCTCTTATATGACCTTATTCTTGCAAGAATTGGTTATGTGGCAGAAAAAAAGGTATCACTATCTTATACTTTATTATTAAAGAGATTTATGGAAGTCTTAATTTCTTACACTACACCTTTGTTTCAGTGGAACCAATTTCTGTGGTAATGGTGAGAGGAAAGTAGGCAATTTAGGAAGCAGCAAAAATCTCCTACAAGGCACTATAAAATAAGGCTTGTTCTAGATCATGGGTCTGTCCAAAGGGGAATGTTAAAGGGTAGAATGGATGATGGATGCATTGTGGACTTATAACTTTAAGATTAATACTGTTATGCCCCAATAATGGGTCTATGATTAAAGGAGCGAGACTGATGTAAAGCAAAGGTCAAGCAAAGCTTTATTTCATGCCAAGCATCAAGAATCTAACCGAACGTTCGGGGCCACACCTCTTATGAGAGAAGGCAACCCTTTGCTGTTTCACAGTCTAGCTTTTAAGGGCAAAGACCATGCAGTCAGGCCTGGCCACGCACAGGTGACCAATGAGATTTTAACGCACACAGGAAACTCCACAGTGAGGCTAGATGACCAATTGAGGTTCAATTTACCCTAGTATAGACATTTGACCCAGCCTATTACACCTTGATTAGGATTAGTGCCAAAAAGGTTCCCAAAGGGCGGAGGAGTGGGGCATACTCCATAGTATCTAGGGAGACAATATGCAAACACCGCCCCCCCTCCCGCTGATTGATGTCTCCACCTGGCCTGACCCACTTTTGTATATGGGCTTTGTTACCTGGAGCTGATTACCAGGACTTGTTTTTAAGTGAATCCCCTGGGGGAAGGGGAGCAAGGACAGTTTAAGGGTTAACCTCAATGAAAGCCTCTTGCTAAAATATAAAAATATAAAATAGGTCCTTACATTACAACAACTCAGTAGGGAAAGTCCCAGTGTGGTGATAAAAGAAGTGAGGTAACTTGCATTGCACATTTTTTTTTAAAACGTGTAAGTTGTATTTTTCCGTGCCATTACATCATACTTTATCTTCATCTCTGTCTACTAGTTTAAAACTAGTTAAACAAATTCAACAATTTTTAAAAAAATATTTTATTTATTTATTTAAGAGCAAAAGCCAGAGAGAGAGAGAGAGAGAGCATGAGCAATATGGGGCTCGATCCCAGGACTCTTGAGATCCTGATCTGAGCCAAAGGCAGACACTTAACTGACTAAGCAAATGAGACTCCCACAAACTCAACAATTTTATAAAATTTTTATTTGTTGGGGTGCCTGGCTGGAACAGTCAGTAAAATATGTAAATCTTGATCGTGGGGTTGTACGTTTGAAATCCACCTTGGGTGTAGAAGTTTTATTTAAAAATAAAATCTTTAAAAAATTTTTTTTCATTTTTTTTTAAGCCATTGTATGGCAGTGTTGATCACTATATTGTACACCTGAAAGTAATATTAACCTTATTTTAACTAACTACAATTTAAATAAAAACTTTAAAAATAAAATAAAAATAATAATCATAAAAATAAAAAAGAGGAAAAATTATTTGGCAGGCAATTTTCTTAATTGCATTATTATTTATTATTATCATAGTCTGTGTGTGTCGGTGGGAGGTGGCTGGTATTACAGTGAGTTCCATATCTGTGTTACACTGAGGTCCATGTCTGTAGTCAGTCTTTTTTTTCTTTTAGTTTATTTTCAGGGATCCAAAATTCATTGTTTATGCACCACACCCAGTGCTTCATGTAATAAATTCCATCCTTAATACCCACCACTGGGCTCACCCAACCACCTGCCACCCTCCTCTTCAAAACCCTCAGTTTGTTTCTCAGAGTCCACAGTCTCTCATGGTTTGTCTCTCCCTCCGATTTCCCCCAGCACACTTCTCTCCATCTCCCAGTGTCCTCCACGTTATTCCTTATGTATTGAGTCTTATAAAAACTTTTATTTCTTTCCCTATTCTGCTTTGCATATGCTTACCTTAGATGTTAAAATGTTATAAACCTCTCCTGCCTGGTCCATTTTCTCTCTCTTCTCTCATGATTTCTCATGCTCTCCCTGCCAACCCCACATGCCTTACAATATCTGGATATGACTAATTTCTTCTTGAGCTACTTTATTCTACTCTGCCATATGGTCGCCCTTCCCTCTTCTGTACCATATCTTCTATCCCCTGCATTTGTGCTTTAAGAATACCTAATTCTTTTCACTGCATCTGTATCTTTGAGGTCAATACTCAGTAGTGCAATCGCTGGGTCATAGGCTAGCTCTATTTTACTGGAAAGAAGGGCCATATGCACCCCAGTGTTCATAGCAGCAATGTCCACTATAGCCATTCTGTTGAAAGAGCCAAGATCCCCTACAACAGACAAACGGATAAAGAAGATGTGATCCAAGGATACAATGGAATATCACTCAGCCATAAGAAAGGATGAATACCCAACTTTTGCATCAACATGGATGGGACTGGAGGAGATTATGTTAAGTGAAATAAGTCAAGCAGTGAAAGTCAATCATCATATGGTTTCACTTATTTGTGGAACCTAAGGAATAGCATGGAGGACATTAGGAGAAGGAAAGGAAAAATGAAGTGGGGGTATTGGAGGGGGAAATGAAACATGAAAAACTATGGACTCCAAGAAACAAACTGAGGGTTTTAAAGATGAGAAGGATGTGGGGATGGGTGAGCCTGGTGATGAGTATTAAGGAGGGCACATATTGCATGGGGCACTGGGTGTTTTACACAAACAATGAATCATGGAACACTACTTCAAAAACTAATGATGTATTGTATGGTAACTAGCATAACAGAATTAAAAAAAAAAAAGGAGGGGGACAATACCTAACACTCAATCTTTGCTAGTTTCTTGTTTACCTCCTTTTAAGAGTAAGCTCATTAGTGTTTTTGTTTGTTTGTTTTTTTTTGTCTCAACTAAAAGAAGAAAAATAATACACATTATTTTGAAAACTTTTTGAACAGTGTACAAACGTTAGTCAAGTCCACAATGTCTCATCTCTTCTTCCTCCTAACATGGCTAAGTTGAAAAACCCTTTATCTGGGAAAAGATCATTGTCCAGCCACCTTGTGTAAGATTTTGGCTTTAGGTTAGATTATCCTTTCTTTCCTTTTCTGAAAATAAGTTGAAAATATTAATAGCCTCAGTTTCTTCTTCCAAAATATGACTGCTTCTTTACCAAGTGCAAAAGCAACCCATTTTGACCATAGTAAACAGCTTGGACCTACTTTTTTTGGCTCACTGTTTTAGTGAGACAAGTGGAGTGAAGATGACACACCATTTCCAAATGTATTAATAATTGGTAGACCATACTTCTAAATTGAAGATTTGTTGCCATTAAACTACGACCAGACTCGCTATAATTACAGAGGTAAATTCTTTATATTTACTATATTTGAAATTACCATATAATACCAAAATAAAATTATGATAATGTGAAGAGTCTGTAATATTAAGAAGATGACTTTGAAATGATTGATTATCTAAATGAAATTTCCCATTTTATAATCTTGTATAAGCTTCCATTGTCATTTCTATTTAAAATCTATTAGAAGGCACTCTTATTTTCCCTTAAGTGGGAAGTCAAATGTGGAACAAATTCATCCCAAAGGAACTGATTCTATGTTCCACTGAAGACCAGGTGGCTTCCATGTGGCATTTTGCCTCTTGCATATTGTTCATCTCCTACAACAAATGAGGGTATGCTCTTTAGTAAACTAATTCAACTCAATTAGAGACATTGTCTTCAAGGGATAACATCATAGAGACTAGAATCAGAATCATACTTTTGGGAAAATTGGGCCCAGGATTTTTGTTTTGTTTTGTTTTGTTTTAAGATTTTATTTATTTATTTGACAGACAGAGACCACAAGTAGGCAAAGAGGCAGGGGCGGGGGTGGGAAGCAGGCTCCCTGCTGAACAGAGAGCCTGATGCAGAGCTCGATCCCAGGACCCTGAGATCATGGCCTGAGCCGAAGGCAGAGGCTTAACCCACTGAGCTATCCAGGTGCCCCTGGGCCCAGGTTTTGATGGCTTCTTTCCTCAATATTATAAAACCTATTTGAACTCTACTGGATGCCAGAACTGCTTAAAAATATTTGGTCCCTTGTAATTTTAACCTTCCATTATTCAATGCACCTGATCCATGTAATATCCTATAGTATTTTTGTCAAATGAAGACTCTCAAAGTGTGTTTCTTGGGAGACACTTTTCAATTGGTTGCTTACATTTCTGCATTTATTATTTGTTCTAGGCCATCCCTGTGAAGATGGTTGTAATGAATAGACTTGGAAGACAGAAATAGTATCTTTTTTTTAACTTAACCTGTTGTGTTTGCAAATATTATCTGCCTCTGTTTTGATTCTTCTTGTGGGAACTGAGGCTCAGAACTGATATATAACTCCCAACCCTACACACACACACACACACACACACACACACACACACACACACACACACACAAATACTGTTAATATTCTGGCTACCTCTATTGCTGTGAATATTAAACTATATTATTTCTGAACCATGAGTCTGCGTCTTCTATCAACACCCAAGAAACTACGGCAGACTCATACACCAGCTTTCAAATAAGGGAAAATAATCTCAGATGCTTTATATTTTTTGATAGTGTTACCTACTTCTGAACATATGACTGAACACATATAAAGCTGGAGCCCTGACCATTTAGAGCTTCTTCTGTGGAAGAACTATGCATTCACCAGTAAACAAAAGTAGATTCATCTTTTTTTTTTTTTCCTCCTGGACACCATTTCCTCTCTCACACTGTTGCTCAAATTGGATGGAGTCTAAGGTCCTTTGAGGAAATTTTTGTTTAATGACTCAAAATAAAATAGGAAGAGTCTAAAGTGCTAAAAATACTTCTAGATAAAAGGTATAAGATCATGCCAGAAAGGATAGTAATTTTATCTAACAACTGCCTGTTCACCCCTTTTTTGTTCATTAACTAATCTCCAAATTCCTGACTAAATCCCTTTTGTAAGCCAGAATGTGAGCTAAAAACTGAGATTTTAAAAAATTTTCATTTGAAATCCAGTTAGTTAACATATATGGTTGTATTAGTTTCATGTGTACAATATAACATATAGCACTCAGTGCTCATCATGACAAGTGCTCTAATTAACCCCCATCACTTATTTAATCCATCACTCCTTTCAGATCCCCTCAAGTAACCATCAGTTTGTTCTCCGTAATGAAATGTCTGTTTCTTGCTTTGTTTCTCTTTCTATGTCTTATTATTTCCCCTTTGCTTGTTTGTTTTGTTTCTTTTATTCCATATATGAGTAAAGGTATTTGTCTTTCTCTGACTGACTTATTTCACTTTTAGCATTATACTGTCTAGTTCCAACCATGTTATTGCAAATGGCAAGATTTCAGTCTTTTTTATGGCAGAATAATATTCCATTGTATATAGATACCACTTATTCTTTATTTATTCATCAATTGATGGATACTTGGGCGCTTTCCATATCTTAGCTTTATAAATAATGCTGCTATAAACATAGGGGTGCTAGCATCCCTTTGAATAAGTTTTCTTATATTCATTGGGTAAATACACACCAACAGGATTGTTGGATCACAAAGGACTTCTATTTTTAAATTTTATGGAAATTCCATACTGTTTTCAAATATGGCTGTATCAGTTTGCATCACCACCAACAGTTCACAATTGTTACTTTTTCTTTTTTTTAAGATTTTATTCATTTGACAGAGAGAGATCACAAGTAGAGAGAGAGAGAGGAGGGAGCAGGCTCCATGCCTGGCAGAGAGCCCGATGTGGGACTTGATCCCAGGACCCTGAGATCATGACCTGAGCTGAAGGCAGAGGCTTAACCCACTGAGCCACCCAGGCAGCCCCCACAAGTGTTACTTTTTCACATCCTCTCCAACACCTTTTGTTTCTTGTAGTGTTGATTTTAGCCATTCTGACAGGTGTGAGGTGGTATCTCTTTCTAGTTTTGCTTTGCAATTTCCTGATGATACATGATGATGGACATCTTTTCATGTATCTACTGAACATTTGAATGTGTGCTTTGGGGAAACACTTGTTCATGTCTTCTATCCATGGTTTTATTGGATTATTTGTTTTTGGATGTTGACTAAAAACTGGATATTAAGTAACACACAAGACAGGTTTCCTTGAGCTTAAATTTTATTTGCATGAGTATCATTAACAGGAAAAAATATGCATATGGGTATGTACAAGTGTGTTTATGTATACATCTATCTATCTATCCTCTATCCCATGTCTTCTAATTGTGGTAAATCCTGAAAGGTGGGGAATGGGATAGTCTGAAGAAATATGCTTCTGGATATGCTGGGTAAGCAAATTTAATTGCACTCAGATGCATTGGATATAAGTGAATCACTCAAATGAGTTATTTAATATTATATAGAAACAAATAAAAAGTTTATGTAGTTTAAAATAATAGGTAGTTAAAATAATTTTTTTGTTTGTTGTTTTTGTGTCTTTTTTTGTTTATATATACTATGGTGTGAATGTTTATGTCTCCCAAAATCATGTTATGGAATCTAACTCTGGAAGTGATAGTATTAAAACTTAGGGGCCTTTGGGAGGTGATTAGGTCATAAGTGGGATTACAGTCCTTTTAAAGGAGACCCCAGTGAGTTCTCTTGATTCATTCATCATGTACGTTTACAGTGAGAAGATAGCCATCTATGAGGAAGTGGGCTCTCCCTGGATCTGCCCATTCCTTAATCTTGAACTTCTCCGTTCTAGAACTGTGAGAAATAAATTCCTGTTCTTTATAAGCTATTAAGTCTATATCATGTCCGTTATAGCAGCCTGCATGCAGAAGGACACTATGACCTAAAATGAGAGCAATAAATATAAAGTTTCAGTAAAGTCAGTTGGTACAATGTTTTTTTTTTTTTTTTTTACTTAGAGAAGCCATGCTGCTTCATGTTAAACCTTGATATTGTATATGTTTCTTGAAGGGCCACTTCTTACTCCTTTGTGTGTTTTCCACAAAGTCCAGGATGATGCCTTACATAAAGGTAATATTTTATAAACACTGTTGGAAATATATACTTCTCTAAAATCTTATTTTGCCTACAGATTACTTGGATCCACTTTGCCTTGTGTAGAATATTTGAAATATATTAAGTACAGAATGTCTCTCTAAATAACATTTAGAATCATCATTAGTTTATGACTCCTGACTCATTTGTTTATGCAGTGATACTTACTTCAAGAACACTGAAGTTTGTAATATATTTGGAATTAATCACCAAGCTAGTTTATTTTAACTTATGAAAAAATAATTTCTCATGTTGGTTTAATTCTGCTCTTATGTTATGGTCATGACATTTTCATTAAAATAAAGTAGAAAATAGAAGTAAATAATTAATGAAAAATAATAAATAATAAATAAAAAATAAAAGCAAATCTCTTGTGAAATGTTAAACTTTTCTTACTTATTTTGTTTTGCTTTTCCTCTACCATGCTGGCAAAGCTGTATGTTGCAGATAAGTATAATTTTCTAGGTGCTAGGTTTGTTACTTTTACTAAAATTTTCAAAATATAAGGAGTTGAATAGTCATGGATTGTTTATTAAACTCCTTATCTACACATATAAAAATAAAACAATGATGGTGACCTGGGTATTTCTAAAATTGTATTCTGTTTTTCCATATTATGGTTTACAATGTAATTAATAAAGATTCTGCATATATTAACATCCATCCCCTTCTATCTCATCTGTATGTCCATACAGAGCATGTATGATTTCTATTCATTTCTATGTTGTGGTGAAGAGATTGTCTGAAGTAGCCTATATTTATGCAGGTAGATCTTAAGCTACGGTGCTCTTGTTTATTTGCTTGTTCGTGATCAGTATGTCTGAAAGATGATAACTATTGCATCAGGTGTGACGATTAAAAAATATTATTGTTGCCTGATACACTGTGATGAAATAGGTAAGTCGATTCATAATTTGTTAATTAAATTAGAAAAGAAATTCCTTTGGATTTGTTCTTTATTAAAGTTTTTTTTTTAACGAATTCCTTGGGATGTTTTTTGTGTAATATATATCACATGCCTCAACCTTTAAATTTGAATGTAGAAAAGAGTTATCAGAATGAGCCTAGAAAATATTGTTATGGGGGCGCCTGGGTGGCTCAGTGGGTTAAGCCGCTGCCTTCGGCTCAGGTCAAAATCTCAGAGTCCTGGGATTGAGTCCCACATTGGGCTCTCTGCTCAGCAGGGTGCCTGCTTCCTCCTCTCTTTCTGCCTGCCTCTCTGCCTACTTGTGATCTCTCTCTGTCAAATAAATAAATAAAATTAAAAAAAAAGAAAACATTGTTTTGAAATATTTTTGTTCTGTTATATTATGTTAACTTAGGAAATAATGCTAGTTATTTTTATTAGCATTTCCTACTTTCCACATGCCCTTACAGATGAGATATCATGTTTTTCCTACTCTTTTTATCGTGGTTGTTATATTCTTCATGATCAATAACAATCAATAAAAATTCATAACATTAATTTTCTTTGGGAAAGTGATATTTTAGCAAGAATCCATGACCAAAAATTTTAGCTGTTGTTCTTCCAGGAGATGAGACTATCAATGTTCCCGAAATTTCAAGAAATAGAACTTATTAATTGTGTTGGTTGATGTTTATTGTCTCTGAACTTAGAGGTGCATAATTCAATTTAAAATTTATTTTGGGGGCGCCTGGGTGGCTCAGTGGGTTAAAGCCTCTGCCTTTGGCTCAGGTCATGATCCCAGGGTCCTGGGATCGAGCCCCGCATCGGGCTCTCTGCCTAGCAGGGAGCCTGCTTCCTCTTCCCTCTCTCTCTGCCTGCCTCTCTGCCTACTTGTGATCTCTATCTGTCAAATAAAATAAATAAAATCTTAAAAAAAACGGAGTGGACCTTATGGGGGTGCTTATCTGAAATTGAGGGACATTATAAAAAAATAAAAAATAAAATTTATTTTGAATTGAAAACAAGATCTTACTGAAGTTTAGGCATCCCACTTTATATCAGGCCTCCAGTACATTCTAATTTATTTATAGAAAATATCATAAACATGAATGACACTTTTCCTATTGCATTTATATGAAACTGCAATGACTCAAAGATGTCAGATTTGAAAAGCACTACCTTTCTATAATTTCTGTTTCCTAGGAGGAATGGATATACCATTTTAGCTCAATTATCCAACAGTATTCAAAACCACCATGAATTTTAAAACATAGTTATTACATCCTAAAAATCAAGTATGAAAATGTATAAACAACCAAATCTCTATCTGTAAATGAAATACTCCCACACAGACGGGTTTTAAAACTTTCTAACTTAAGGAATTTGATAGCACAGACTCAGGGTAGTAGTTTCAGTGCCTACAGTATACTTTCAGGGAGAGAGTAATGTAAGCTCTGAGTCACTTTCTGCCTAGAGATGACCTAATAGTGGTTCTGGCATTGTTTGTTTGTTTTTGAAAATACGTTCCTGGGCGTCATTCAGAAAATGCAGAGTTTGGCATCTATATAAATTAAGGATGATCTTTTTGAACTTTTGTCTTTCATTACATCAAATTACCATAATTGGACAGAAATTCCACTAAATTAAGCATTGTTAGGAAATGTGTAAATTGGAGCTACTCAAATTAGTTGCTCTTTGAACTATGTGCTGTTGGTTCAGGATTAGATAAGGATTTTGAAGGCAAACCTAAATCATTGCTTCTTTTTGAGAGATTCTCAGCATATTTTCTTAAAATTAGCTGAAATAAACAATGTGTTTAGTCGCAAAGTGATTTGCATTTTTGCACAAACTCCCTATCTCCTTGAGAATTATAACAGATATTTCATGAAACATCATTGATCTTTACTTTGTTACACTGCTGTAAAGTACATTCAGAGTTGCCAGTTAAAGGTGTTAGTGTTGAGATGAAATTTCATGCATTTTTCTTCACTTCCATGCAAATGAACACAGTAATTTATTAAGACACAATGAAGAAAAAAAAATTGACAATGAGTTCCAGATTTCAAAAATCACTTGCCATTCAATCCAAATTGTGAGTTTGATCGGTTACTGAACACTTTATAATGCACCCCCGGTAATTTTACAGAGATTACTTTTTTCTTACCAATTCTTGATTATTCTGTCTTGCAATGCAGAGAAAGCTAACTAATTTAAAGAGTGCTGTGAAGTGTGTAAACCTGGTGATTCACAGACATGTACCCCTGGGTATAAAAATATATGGTTATAAAAAATAAAAATTAAAAAAAAAGAAAAAAGAAAAAAGAAAAATAAAATAAAATAAAATAAACTTCCGTTAATTTTGATTGTTATAAACTTAAAATTGACTAATTTCCATATACAGAGTTTAAAATGTTCACAATTTACATTAAATATACATTCTGTGTATACCTTGGAAAAATTATACTGAAAATTGAAATTAAAATGATGTTGTATATAGCTGCAAGAAGCCGCCTGTCCCATTTCATCTTACTATATAAGTTGTGTAGGTAATTTATAAAATCCCTGCTGCATAACAAATCTATTTTTTGTTGGAATGGGTAGTAATGTTTCTTCTTATTTCGAAATAAGAGTTGGTCTATGAGTGCCTCTGCAACTGTATTTTTCCTAAGTGGCTTCATGGTCTTGAACTGAGAAAGCTCAGAGCATTAAACATCAAAGTAATATATTTTGACATAATTAGACATCAAGGAAATGCAATTAAAATGACACTGAGATATCACTACACACTTACCAGAATGGCTAAAATAAAATATAATGACAAGCCCAAAAGAAAAAAATATACCATTTGATGATACACAATGGCAAGTTGTACCATAACTTAACCATCTCAGACTAGTGTAGTGTTAAATTTGTTTTTCTAAGCCATGTTTTGGGTCACTTACCACTTTTCAAGGATATAAAGTGCTATCATTTTACTTAAAACTGTGAAATTTGGTCAGATTTAAATTTCAATTTATGTTAAAACATTCTGTAAACTGTGTTAGACTTTGACATTTGTTCCCTCAGTTCAGTGAAAAACACTATATCATATTCTGAAAAATACGCTAATTTTTTATTATTTTGAAAAATATCCCTTTTTCCTCTTATGGTAATTATTAATATGAATTAATAGTAGAATTTGATATGGTCCAATATGACCATAAATACTTTATTGTATATTATCAAATTTAATAATGAATATAATGTACTTCTTTGGACAATTTTTAAAGACCAGTCTACTCTTGAAACAAAAAAAAATGGAGATGCACTTCTTTAGTTCACACAAATTTCATTTTATTATATATGACCTCAGATAAATTTCAACAAATCATAATTTATTAAAATCATGTCTACTTAAAAATCTCATAGAAGAGTTAAACCATCAAAAATAAAAATAAACACACACAACACACACACATCACCCATGTATTGGCAAATCACAATTGCTGTAACAATACATTAGGCATTCCACAGTTAAGGGCTATCAAAATTTCCATCAGTGACAAAAAGATTTGTATCCAAATGGACTGATTTTCCAGAATCCAAGAAAAAGTCTCCTAGGATTTATTTAAAGGTAAATATTTGAACAAATACTTCTTAAATTTAGGAAATTCAGAACATACGATTAAAGAATATTTGCAGTGCAGACTATATTCAATCCTTCCTTCAAAATGTGCCTTTGAGTACATAATTCTGTTTTCTCGATCTAAATTGAGCTGTCTTCCAAGGAAGTTTTCCAAAATGTGTGTCTCTGTGTGATAAATGTTCTAAGACCTAACATGCTTCATTGTATTTTTACTGTGCTCTCAAATTTAATCAATAATTTGGATTGATGTATAATACCTAGTTTCAAATATCTTTTCCATCTATAAAAACTCCCAGCTGTCTCTTTATATGCTATTACTATTGAGAATTGTGCTGTCAGTATTATTCTTGTACATTTTAGGTGATCTGTTCTTCTCTTGGGCATCATTTATGCTCTTCTCTGTTTTTGATATTCTTAAAACTCACCATAATGTATACGAGTGGTTTTTAGTGTGTGTAGTTTTTGTTTTGTTTTGTTTCTGATATCTCATGTTTGGCATCATTTTAAGTCTGGTATCTTTTATCTTTCTTTAATTCTCCAAAATTTATCTCAGTACTTATTTAAATATTTTCTTTATTTTTTTTTCTCTTCTGCTGTATTTGGGCAGAAGTCATTAATTTGTTTGTTTGTTTTTCCCAACTCATTTATTCATTTTACAGCTATATTCATCTTAGTCTCCATTTATTGTATTCTTTATTTCAACAATTTTCACTTAATTTATATTCACAGTATAGTATCTTTCTTTTCCTTGTATATGTATATCATTATTTTATCATATACTTTTAAGCTATTTTTAAAAATATTTTATTTATTTATTTGACAGTGAGAGATCACAAGTAGGCAGAGAGGTGGGCAGAAAGAGAGGAAGGGAAGCAGGCTACCTGCTGAGCAGAAAGCTTGATGTGGGGCTTGATCCAGGACTCTGAGATCATGACCTGAACGGAAGGCAGCGGCTTAACCCACTGAGCCACCCAGGCGCCGCTTTTAAGCTATTTTTTAAAAGTACAGTCATTCTTTTTTTTTTTTAAGTTTTTCTTTATTTATTTATTTGACAGAGAGAGATCACAAGTAGACAGAGGGCAGGCAGAGAGAGAGAGAGAGAGAGAGGGAAGCAGACTCCCTGCTGAGCAGAGAGCCTGATGCAGGACTTGATCCCAGGACCCTGAGATTATAACCTGAGCTGAAGGCAGTGGCTTAATCCACTGCGCCACCTAGGCGCCCCTAAGCTATTTTTTAAATTCCTGTTCCAATAACACTTGGATTGGCATATAAAGTTAACCACATCATATTTTTTAGGTAAGTAATTGTACTTTTTATGTGCATAGTTATTTTGGTCCATGAGTTCAGCTCTTCTTAGGATCATCAAATCTCTGTAAAGTCTGGGTATGCTAGGATTTCCTAAGCAACAATAAAATACATTGAAACCTGGTAGCTTAATTATAATAATGTTTTCTTTCTCAATCATTCACAATAGTATTCCATTCTGAGTAGCTTCCTTCTATTTTGCAGCTATAGTGTTTGGAAAAACTTGAATTATGATATTACTGTGATAATGTGAATTAGTCAGGGTTTTTCAGAGAATCGGGAAGAGAAAAAAAGGAAGATATTCTCCAGGGCCAACTCTAGAAGTGACTATTAAAACATCTGTCCAAATTCAATTGAACAAAACTCAGAAATGCCATCTCCAGTGAAATACAAAAAAGATTATATATAGTTCTGGGCACACACATCTCATTTGACCCAATGATGTATATCAATGAAAGACTGAAGGCCAATCACCACTCCATGGGAGAATTTAAAAATAAATTTACTAATGAGGCCAAGAATTCAGAATCACCAATACTTCAGAACTAATAATAACTGCCTTCACTTGATGTTATTCTATAAGATAAATCCTACGGTCAAGTTTCAATTTTAAATTCTTAAATCCTTATGAAGAAGCATCATTTGGAGGGAGCAGTTTTCATAATTTATCATCCATCAGCCTTTTTTAAAAGATTTTATTTATTTATTGGACACAGAGAGAGAGAAAGAGAGCGAGAGAGAGAGATCACAAGTAAGCAGAGAGGCAGGCAAGCAGGGAGGGAAGCAGGCTTCCTTTTGAGCAGTGCCCGATGTGGGGCTGGATCCCAGGACCCAGAGACCATGACTTGAGATGAAGGCAGAGGCTTAACCCACCACCCACGTGATGAGAGAGCCACTCAGGTGCCCCTCATCCATCAGTCTTAATTGATTGGAGGAAAATGTGTGGAGGAATAATGCCTTAGGGAGCTAATCTCTCTAAAGAATTTTCAAGTCTTTACCCCTTCAAGGTTTTGTACAGTTCTGATAGCCTCTAAACATCCAGCGGATTTCTACAGTGACAGGCCTGTTAAAACCTGTCTTCAAACCAGGAATAGAGCTTGAAACATACCAGTCAAGGGCAACTTTGAGTATTTTAAGGCGTTTATCATCATTTCTTTGTTTTTGGTTAATATCTGAAATAGTTCCATATTACACTTGCATAATTTCTCCAGAGCTGACTTTGAAGGAGGCATTCAGTTCCAGCTAGTTCCATATTTTGGCAAGAACTATACTTCTATATTAAAAAAAAAAAACATATTTTAGGGCGCCTGGGTGGCTCAGTGGGTTAAAATCTCTGCCTTCGGCTCAGGTCATGATTCCAGGTTCCTGGGATTGAGTCCCACAGTGGGCTCTCTTCTCAGCTGGGAGCATGCTTCCATTCCTCTCTCTCTGGCTGCCTCTCTGCTTTCCTATGATCTCTGTCAAGTAAATAAATAAAATTTTTAAAAAAACATATTTTATACCAGTTATTCATGTTTATTAACTAAGATATCACAATACAAATAATACAAACAGTTGCTCTTTATTAATACCTTCAACCAAGATAAAAAAATATGTCATATTTTCTCCAAAAATTTTATATCATCTGATAGGTCAGATATATATAAAATTACATTTAAAGTTTTAAAAATATCAGCAAATATTTTCATTTAAATGCCAATTTGAAAAGAAATCTACTTTTCCAAACACGACTTTTTTTTTAAAGATTTTATTTATTTATTTGACAGAGAGAGATCACAAGTAGGCAGAGAGGCAGGCAGAGAGAGAGGAGGAAGCGGGCTCCCTGCTGAGCAGAGAGCCCGATGCGGGACTCGATCCCAGGACCCTGAGATCATGACCTGAGCCGAAGGCAGCGGCTTAACCCACTGAGCCACACAGGCGCCCCCAAACACGACTTTTTATCCTATTTATTTTGAATTTTGTCAACAACTGATAAAATGTTTAGCGAGACTATAAATGTTAGATCGAAAAAAATGATTAATAGATGTAGGTTCAAATTATTATGTTCCATTAAAAATGATTTAGTCTTTGATGAACATCTGTTTGGTAATATGTTGTATCCAGATATAGTCAATTAAAGACATATATAAAATTATAGGGAAATGACATCTTCCGTTCCATTATGAGTAGAGCTTTTAAAATGCTATTTGTCACAACCTGTCATCTTGTCATTATGTAGCATTATGTAGCAATTAAAAAATGTATACTCTTCACTTAGAAGTCTTTTGGAAATCTAAAATATGACTTTCTATGGTTTGTGTCTCCATATTGCTTTATTGCCAGTTAAAACAAATCCACATGCTTTGATTCAAAGGTAATAAATTCCTCTTATTTGGAAAAAGGATGTTTATTTTTGTTCTCTCACCCTTAGCAGGTGGTTTCATTTTAGCACACTTCAGAGTTATAATTTCATGCTTATTAAAAACATTTATTTTGATCTACATAGATGAATGAAACTTTTATTTGATTAAATTATTTGCCAAAAAATCTGTGATTTTTATTTTTATTTTTATTTTTAAAGATTTTATTTATTTATTTGACAGAGAGAGATCACAAGTAGGCAGAGAGGCAGGCAGAGAGAGAGGAGGAAGCAGGCTCCCTGCTGAGCAGAGAGCCCGATGCGGGACTCGATCCCAGGACCCTGAGATCATGACCTGAGCCGAAGGCAGCGGCTTAACCCACTGAGCCACCCAGGTGCCCCAAATCTGTGATTTTTAAAAATGTATTTCCTTTGAAGGGTTATTTTAGAGCATTCAAAGAGGATCTAAGAGTGTGGTATTATGCAGTTTTTAAGTAGGTATGAAATGGTTAATTATAGGATTGTTTCTTTAAGGCTTATGTATATTGTCCATTATATGCTATAAAATATTTTGAAAGTAAATTTAAGGTATGTTTTACGTAGTTTATTTTTTTGGAAAAAAATATTGAAATGACTTATGAAATTCAGTATACTCTCAACATTAATTTATTTTGAAATTTACCAGTTGTGTACTGAACTATTATAGGGCAGATATTACTTCAGACTACACTGGTAAATGAAATACTTGGCTTTGTAGAACTTTTATTTTAATGGGTGAGACAATTCAAAGCTATAAACCTTAATAAAAATGGCATAGTGCATTCAAAAAGGAAGAGTACAATGGGGAAAAAGAAAAATTCGATCAGGGTGAGAAAAATCAAGGTTGCTAGGCAGGGGATGGGGAGTTAAAATTTTTAATAGAAAGATCAGGGCAGTTACAATGAAGCTGACAATTGAACAAATGTATGGAAAGGTGATGAATTTGCGCAGAACTATCAGCAATAAGGTCACTCCAGACAAAGGAATTGGCTATCTTGAAGGCCATAAGGTTGGATCATGCCTGGCATATCTGAGGAATAGCAAGGAGGCCATTGTGAGTGACTGAAGAGTAGCAGGAAAAGAGGTCACAGAGGTTAAATGAGTGGCTAGATCATGTAAAGCTTAGAAGTCATTGTAAAACTCTGGCTTTTATATTTGGAAACTTACTGTGTGATAGAATTTTTGCTAATAACTGAGAGTTCAAATGTCCATAAACTTTCAAGGATTCTTATTCTAGTAAGACAGAATAAAGAGAAAGAGTTCATATTTTCACATGGTGTAAGAAATGCTCGGAGATTCAAGTGTAGGAAGCTATGGGAGCACAGAAGAAGGCACTAAAATCACACCATATATTTGATGACTGTGACTATATATAAATTTGTATTTTAGATTTTTTGTAGTCATGGAATCACACAGTATATACTATTCATTGCCTGGATTTTCTTTTCTCAGCATCATTACTTTGAGATTCTCCAATTGTCTTTGCTCTATTGATGGACATTGATGAACATTTCCACTGTTTTCAATTCTTAAAAATAAAGCTGCTATGAAATTCATATACAAGTCCTTGTATGAACATAGGGTTTGTTTTTCTTGGTTAAATGCCTAGAATAAAATGGCTATTTGTGTAACTGCAACATATTTTTCATTTAAAAAAATTTTGAAACTATTTTCCAAAGTGGTTGTATCATGATATATGCCAACAACAGTTTAGATTTTTTGTTGCTTCTCAATCTAGCTCAGACCAAGTACAATTAGCCTTTATAATTTTAGCCATTCTAATAGATATGTAAGCATGTCTCATTATGATTTTAATTTTTATTTCTTTAATGTTTAAATGTTGAGAAATTGGCCATGTGCCTATAAGCCATCCATATACTTTTGGTGACATGTCTCTTCCATTATTTCCTTCACATGTAAAATTGGATACTCTGTTTGGTTATTAGTAAGGTTTTTTATTTTTATTCATTTTTAAATAATCAGAGTAGATGTCCATTATCAGATATTTAATTTGCAAATCCCTTCTCCATCTTTACGGTTTCTCAATGGAGCTTTGATAGCTGTGTCTTTCAAGAAATATGCTACTTCTTTCCTGGTACACGGAGGTATGACTACAACATTATCAATGTTGACCTTTGCAAAGAAAATCATGGCTTAAGATATATGTAGTCTGCAGTTGTTGGGAGTGTTCACCATCCTTGCCTCTAACTCATCTCTCACTGCCCACACATTCAGGTATAGGGGAATATTGATTGACAAAATATTAATTGCCAAATAACACTAGTTAGAGAATAAGAAAAATGCAGGCACCTGATTATATAATATTCCTTAAATAAAATATGTTTTTATAAGTGCTATTGGAAGTAAATTCCTCAATACTTTAATCACACAGAATGATGGAATCCTAGATTTTTTTTCCTTGTATTTACTAAGAAAATGATCATGCCTCAAGTATATTAAAATGGAATAGGGAAAATTAAAAATTGTTTTAAGTTGATTTGCGTGTGTTGTGCGTATGTGAGAGAGAAAGTGAGAGAGAAAGAGAAAGAGAGAAAAAGAGAAAGGGAAAGACAGAGAGGTGGCTGCAGTGAATTGATGAGTTGGAGGATAGATTTTAAAGTTTTGTCTTTTGCTTTCTACATTTCCTTTTCCTTAGGTTCAAGAGAACAATCAGTAATATCTCAGATGCCTGCTGGTAACATCAGCAGAAAGAGTTAGAGGTTCCTAGAAAATTATAGAAGAGATATAGTTTTCCTGACATAAGAAAAGTCATTTTTTGTCCCCAGCTATTTTCAATGATCTATACCCCACCTGTGTACTTGCCCAAGCACACTTCTTCCAAAACTTCCTGGGAGGTTCTTAAAAAGAAATGCAAAAACCACACTCCTTAAGGATTTTGAGGGAACAAGGCAATGGGAAAACTAACAGTCACCACCAGACCAGGAAATAGCCTAAGCTATTGAGACAATAAATCAGTGGTAAAACTCCTAGTGCTATTTCAAAAGCAATCAAGGCCTTGCATTCCTTTTCCCAGAAAATGAGCCCAAGACCCCATCTAGTTTCTATCTGCTCTTGAAGCCTGCAGAGTCCCTTTCCCTTGTCCAACAGTTACCCCTGCTTTATTCTAACGTTGACGTTTCTGCCCTCGGTGGAATACAAGCTTCATTCAGGTGAACATGCAATACATATTGCACAAATACATATGTGGATGTGCATGCATCCACAACCTTATGACCAACCATACATGGGATAATAAAACTCTCCCTTCTGAGTATTCATTTTAAATACTAAATAAAAATCTCTCTCCTGTTCAAACAGTCAAGGCTTTGGAACTTATTCCCTGTGAACTCCTTGTATGTTGTAAACAAAGATTCCTTTGTTTGACAACTCCACCTGTTTCTGTGATTCACCAAAGACTGACCTCAGTTAGTTCCGTTACTGTAATGTAATATCAAGCATATCTAGTTAGTTGATCATTTTGTTCAAGTCTTACATATCTTACCAATGTGATGACCATTTGTCTATGTAATCTTAAAATAAGGGTGTTGAAATTATTTTCCATTTGTCGTCCAAGGTAGAAGTTATGATTTTTGTTCTTAGTTTTTCCCTATATATCCCCAAATCTGTTGTTACGTATTAAAAGTCAAGAATTATTATACTCCTGGGGCGCCTGGGTGGCTCAGTGGGTTAGGCCGCTGCCTTTAGCTCAGGTCATAATCTCAGGGTCCTGGGATCGAGTCCCGAATCGGGCTCTCTGCTCAGCAGGGAGCCTGCTTCCTCCTCTCTCTCTCTCTCTGCCTGCCTCTCTGCCTACTTCTGATCTCTCTCTGTCAAATAAATAAATAAAATCTTTAAAAAAAAAGAATTTTTACACTCCCTGATGAATTCATCCTTTTACTCTTCGGTAATTTTGACTTGATCTTTATGTCTGATAATGAAATTTGCTTTAAAATCACTTTTCATTATCTTGATATAACCACCAAAGTTATAGTATGATTAGAGTTAATATAGCATATTTTTTCTTTTACTTTTTAAAGCACTTCTATATTGAATCCTGACAAAGAAACAAAACAACTTTTTAACTCTGGAAGCATCTTTCTAAATTATCTTTTTTTTTTTTTTTTAATGAAGCAGTAGCAATTTTTGTTAAGGGACTTAAACTGAAAGTAGGTTTAGAAATTTATTTATTTATTTATTTATTTAGTAAAAGATTTTATTTTATTTATTGACAGCAAGAGAGAGAGAGAGAGAGAGAGAGAGAGAGAGAGAAGAAGCACACAAACAGGGGGAATCATGTGCAAAGGGAGAGGAAGAAGCAAGCTCCTTGGGGTGCAAGTAGTCCCATGCAGGGCTGGATCCCTGTACACTGGAATCATGACCTCAGCCAAAGGCAAACATCTGCTTAAACAACTAAGTCATCCAGGCACCCCTAGAAAATTAAAAAAAAAAAAAAGACCTTTTAAAAACATTTTGTTTCTTTCTTGTTTTTTTTTTAAATATTTTATTTATTTGACAGACAGAGAGACAGGAAGAGGAACTATAAGCAGGGCAGAGGGAAAAGGAGAAGCAGGTTTCCCACTGAGCAGAGAGCCTGATGTGGGGCTCCATCCCAGGACCCTGGGATCATGACCTGAAAAGAAGGGACACTTCTTGGAGGAAGCCACCCAGACACCTCTTTTCTTTGTTTTTAATATATGGCAACTGATGCTTCCCAGCCACGAGGAGCATATTACCCATTGATTAAATCTTTGATAACAACCTATTTAAAAAGGTGTGTAAATATATATTTACTCAGATTTATACACTTTGTGTTTTCTTCATAGTTTGGGGCTGGACCCCATGGTCACAACACTGCTTCCAGTCTTTGCCTTCCCATCTTTTGATACCAGGTATTTGGTCAGCAAAGCAAATTAGTATCAAAATTAATAAGCCCTTGGCACCATATCTCTGGAGCAGGGCTTGCTCTTAGCCAAGGCCCAGAGCAGTTGACATCCCCTCGCTAGTGCTATAGCCCCAAGGACTAGGTCCCTGCCACCAGAACTCAGTCTTACATGTTATGCTAAGCAGACAAAACCAAAACAGGAAAGCTCTGACAGCTTTCACTGGCATGCCTCATCTCCAACTCCCTCGACATCTAGGCAGTACCAGATGACAGGGAGGGGTCTTGGTCCAACATATGGGAGGGAAGGAAGTAGCCACGAGCAAGTACCTGCCTCTCTGTTCCTTTCTTTCATGAGCAGGTTGTAAGGAGGAGGAAGAGGAAGGGGAAGAGAGGTGAACTTCAAGGGGTGAAGGCCTCAGGTAGGCAGCTGGCTCCTGCCAGTAGGAAAGGGACAAAGGAGAAGGCAGTGAGTCTTGCAGGGAGGGTGGGGGGTAAGGGTTACAGCTTATGACGGAATCTGGACAGGAGTAATAGGGATACTAGTCATTTGAGTCCACCATTGGCAAGCTGGGCTGGGTGTCAGGGCAGATAGGCCTCCTTGGGCAACGGCACATGAGAGAAGGTGGAATTCTTCTCTGAGGAGCAGGTGAAGCTTTGGGTGTTGGGAAAGCATAGACAGTATTGTTCCAGGGCCAAGGACAGGTCCGGTTACTCCTGGTTGGAGGTCAAGGACACAGTATGATCCAGGTCTTCTACCAGCAGCTTGAAGGTACCACATGCCAGCCACCCCTCATTATTGTGTATAACTCTCTGGTGCACTTATTGGCTTATCCATCAAATGACTCCTTCAGCAGCTTAAAAACCACCTCCACAGGCACTCCAGGATATGGGAGGCTTCCAGACTGAAAATTTTGCACAGGATCACCCCAAAAGACCAGAAGTCACTCTGGTGGATGTAGATCTGGTCAAACATGGCCTTAGAGACCATCCAGTTCACAGGCAGTCCACTATTGGTTCTCATTTTATAGTAACTGATGTGGTGATATCTCTGGCAAGGCTGAAGTCTGAGATCTTCATCATGTTGTCCTTTGTCACCAGCACTTCCCTGGTGGCCAGGTCTTGGTGTATGCACTTCTTGGAGGCAAGGTACTCCATGCCTCAGGCTACCTGGTAGGCACAGGATACCGGGTGCTTGGAGGAGAGTTGCTCTGCTGCATTGTGGCTGATATTGTAACAGTACTCCAGGTCAGGAGGCCTCTGGGCCTGCAGGTACTCCTGTATGTTGTCTTTGGAGGCATATTCCATGATAGTGTACGAAGGACCATCCTGTGTGCAGGACCCAGCAGGTTGATGGTGTCCTTGTGCTGTCCAATCATCTTCATCATCTCCATTTCTGAGATTAGGTTTGACAGGTCTTTCTCTGCTGCATCTGACTTCAACATCTTCACAGACACTTTAGTCAAATGGTTGGATTTGTCTTTGTCCAGCCCAATGGCCTCCTCCAACACCACCTGCCCAAAGTAGGCCTCTCTTAGGGGTCTGCCTAAACTGCCTACAACCAGCCTGCCTCAAGGCAGTTATGAACTCTAGATTATCCTCAAAAACATTAAACCACAAGCTAAAAATTCTCTTCACTAGGTCTCTGTCGCAGGTCTAATTTTCTTATCTTTCATCATTTATCTTTTTCCTAATTCTTATTTTCAGTATAGTTTATTTGGCTTCCAGGTGTTTCCCCGGGTTTCTGTATGCTGTTTCATAGGGAAGAATTATCCTGTCATAAAATTATTTCTTGAGCATTCATTACATCTCTCGGTTAAAATGGGTTCTTTTATGGTATTGATTCATTTGAGTTTTCTCAAAATGGGAAGAATTTTCAAAATGGTGTTTTCCTCAAGATTCAGAGTATGTCTTAGCCTCATCTTTACTCTTTTTGAAATTCACTTTTCAAATTCTTGTCCCTCTTTTTATCTTTTTAAATTAAAATGTTTCCTTTTACTATTTTTTTATTTGAGTGTAGTTGATAGTCAGTGTTACATTGGTTTCAGGTTTTCAATATCTCCATACATTATTCTATGATCACTACAAATATAGCCACCATCTGTCACCATATAACACTATTATAATATCATTGACTATATTCTCTACACTGTCCCATATCTCTTTTTAAAATCTCTGATTTTTATGTTTTCTGTTATTCCAATTTTCGACCTCATTTTACTTGGTTACTTTAATAAAATATGCCTGATTACACACTCTATGCTGAAAACCATAGCATTTGATTTATAGTAGTCTTCTTCTTCTTCTTCTTCTTCTTCTTTCTTCTTCTTAATTAACATATAATGTATTATTAGCCCCAGGGGTACAGGTCAGTGAATCGCCAGGTTTACACACTTCACAGCACTCACCACAGCACATACCCTCCCCAATGTCCAGTTACTCCCACTTATTCGTGAGCTCACAAGCCCCATGGTACACACTCTCCATGCAGCCTGCTCTCTCTTTTCTAGCACTGGCCTCCGTTTCTAGCTGTGGTTGTGTCATGGATGTCCTTCCCCAGCCAGCCTCCAAGCTCTCCTTCCCTTTAGCTCCAACACCTGACACAGTGCCTGGCACGTAGTAAGCCCTGGCTAGCTTCTAAGAGCCTCACTGAGGGACTGAAAGCATTTTAAAAATGTCACCACGTAGGCTCCAAACTGTAGGCAGAAAAAGCTTTGCCTGGATTGACATTTTAGAGACGTATTGGTCAAGTTGGATGTGTTCACTGACTTTGCCTTGTAAAATTAAAAAAAAAAAAAAGGACCTCTGTATCGCTTCGCATCTACCAAAGGCGCATGTATACTACTAGACCACGTTATGAGCTTAATGGAAGGAGACAAGATGTTTTCGCTAAGAAAATGTATAAGACTGTTGAGGTCAAGTGGGAGGAAACAGTCCGTTTGTTGGAGCATTGCTATCTTACTCTATCACAGCCACTCTTAAAAATCTGACACGGGGTGAGTCAGAATTGTCTGTCGGAGATGAGTTAGATCTGGCTCATGTTCCTACAGACATGAAAGCCAGAAACGAAGAAGGAGGCTTTGAAAGCGTGGGTTGAGGAGGCCGTGTGGTTCACTGCGATGAGCTAAGTGCCCAGGGCCACCAGCAGACATGCTGGCCTGTGTCTGTCCTTTGTTCTGGGGTCCCTCTGGCACCATGTGGTGAGGCTGGTGGCTGGGAGCAGCTCAGGACAGGACCTGGTGGCATCTTACCTCTCCCACCCTCCTGTGGGCTCCAGTAGGTCCCAAGGGACAGCCTGCCTTCCTTGAAAAGCCCAGTAGCACTGGGAGCAGAAACTGGGGCCAAAGAGTGAGCACCCTGTTTGACAAGCTGGACCAGCCACCTCTTCTTCAGATGCAGGGGGAGCCCTGGCATGCTGACTCCTCCCTTCTCCCTTTCCCCTTTCCTCTCTTCCTCCCTCTTTCCTTCCCCTCTCTCCTTCCCTGGTGGTGCCCTTTCCCAATGCCCACTTCATCCCTTTTCCTTTCTACATGCCTGTCTTCTAGAGTTTCTTCTCTTTCCTCCCCAATACTTCCCTTCATCTGAATCTCCTCTTTGGTTCCTTTGTCCCTGCTCTCTGCTCCTCCTCCCCTTCCCTGGCTCCTGTTCAGCTCCATGGCTAATGCAGGCAGAGCTGGATTAACATGCTCACTTGCTAGCTCAGCCACCCTCCAGAGAAGTCACTCTTCGGTGGCCACCTTCCTGACCCTCTGGTCGCTTCTCCACTTGTTCAGATATTGCTCTGAAGTCTGAGGAGGACAGAGCGGGGCTGCCACAGAAGCAGGCCAGAGGAGAAACCAAACCATGTGTCCACACTGTCCCCCAGCACTGCTGCTCTGAGAGCTTTCTGAGTCCTCAACAGGGTTAGGATTTAGGGGCTTCTTCAGAACCGGGAGTGAAAACAACCATAGGTCAAAAGAAAAGCTACGGCCCCCACACAAAAATAATAATCACAAATGAAAACTATGTTAACTCTGAGTCCCAAAGTCGAAAAATTGCCTAGAATCTGTCACTAGAAAGCACCCAAGGCCTCACTCTCTGGGTTCTGGGTGCCCTGGGAATGGCAGGAGGCTCTGACAGGCGCGTGGGAGTGCGGAACTATGGGGGCTAGCCTGCTGGCTGGCAAGGGGGAGGAGGGGGTACCTCCTGTGGCGCCGTCCTGGCCCGACCCCCTGCGGACAGGGTGTGGCGCGGCCTCCGGGGTGGTCCTGGTGCCCTGGGGTTGGCGGGAGGCTGGGCCCTGACCACCCCACACCCCGCTCCTGTCCTGCGTTTTCTGCTTCAGGTGAGGGCGCGTCGCGGTGTCACTTTACCTGTGAGCAGAGGGTCCTCCAGAGAAGCCATGGGGCGGGGAGGGGCAGCAGGCGGCCTGAAGGCCTGAACGGGAACGGGACACCGCGGCGTCAGGGGCTAGGCTGCAGCGTGGGAGCACAGGGGCAGCGAGTATGGTGTGTCCTGCAGTCCCGAATGGGCTGCAGCACAGCACCCTGGCGCTGTGCGCCCCTCCTTCCTGCCTGGGCAATTAGCAAAACCCCTGCTCAAGGCCGCCCCCGACCCGCCCCCCCCTTCCCTCCTGAGTCCTCTGAGAGCTCACTTCCAGCTTTGGAAATTAGCAAAGACCCTTCTCTGCTCCGGCCCCGCCCCCTAACTTCTGAAAACTGAGCCATGGCTGGGGTGCGGGGCTAAGCCCTGGCATGCTACTGCATTGCCAGCTCCAGCGCTGGGCAGCCTCCTAGCCTGGCTCCCTGAGCGGGTGTCCACGTGCAGCCTGGCTGCGAATAGATCATCAGTCTTAAACGCCGGCTGCACTCTTGGGTCAGTTTGCTGGCTTCCAGATTGCACCCAAAGCCAGGAACCAGCTTCCCCAGCACAGGCCTGGGCTGAGATGCCTGCCCTGGATCTGTCTGAGCAGTCTCCTTGACTCCAGGCAGGGATGGCACTTCGACCTGGATGTTTGGGTTTTTTCTTTGTTTTTTTTGGTCATTGGTTATTACATGACCTCCAAGGTAGGTTCTCCACAAAGGGAGTGAAAACAGGACGCCATATATAAGCATACAGCCATTCTAGAAAAATAGCTTGGGGTTCTCTCAGAAACGCGGCATTGGTCCTTGCACTATGGTTTAATAGAAAAGGGATTATGCACCAAGTTACTTAAATGAGCATAGGTTGAAATCGTTTACTGAGAGTAAATATTTTAAATAGTTATATTTTAACTAAATCTATCATCAATCATAAATCTATTACACGAAGGTTACAGGCAATTTAAAAGCAAGAGCACTCTCTTCAGGGTTTTAAATAACCCCTGTCTGTCTTGGCACATGAGAATGCAAAGATAGGAAATGGTTTGTAAAAGATCATATAATAGCTTTTACTAATTCTATTTATTTGACAGACAGAGATCACAAGTAGGCAGAGAGGCAGGCAGAGAGAAAGATGGGGAAGCAGGCTCCCCGTCAAGCAGAGAGCCTGATGAAGGGCTCGATCCCAGGACCCTGAGATCATGACCTGAGCCCAAGGCAGAGGCTTAACACACGGAGCCACCCAGGCGCCCCCAGATGAAATACATTTCTGACTTAGAAACTTCAGATAGAATTTTTTTGTCCATGATGACAACTGAAGAAAATGTGTCATCCCTAAACCTAACCTTAAACCCTACCAACGCTGAAACCTAAGCTGACCTTAAAGCCCAAACTAGAACCCTGAATCCCAAACCTGGAATGGAACCCAAAGCCTGTACCTGAGCCCTGGATCCAAGCCCTGAACCACGAACCCAAACCCTAAACCAGACCTCCAAGTCATGAAACCTGAACCCAAATCTCAGCATGAAGTCAAACCCCAAATTTGACCTTGAACTTTATCCCATAAGCCCTGAGTCTTAAAGCCTAAATCATAAACTTAAAGCCCTAAACTATAACTCTGTTCCCTTGTCCTTCACTCTAAACCCTCACCCTAACACTAAACCCAAAGCCTGATCTAGAACTCTGACTAAAACCTGAACCTGAACCCAAATTCAAACCCTTCACCACACTTTGCATATGCACTTGCCATTGATGGATATTTGCAGTTTCTACCTTTTGATTCTTGTGAACATTGTTTGGGTTGGGGGCTAGGGTTAGGGTCTTGGATTAGGGTAGGGTCCAGGCTTGAGACCAAGTTGAGGTCAGAGTGTGGGTCTGCATCAGGGCCATGTTCAGTGCCACTGTTTGGGTCAAGGACTGTTGTAATTCCACATTGTTTCCAATTCATTGTTCCTTAGCTATTTGGGGGGAAGTTGGGGGGTATTGGGCTCCATGCAGCTTGAATTTCCGGAATGAAATGGCATCAGCTGGACCCGGGGAGGGAGCAGGACCTTCCACTGAAGGGTGAGCTCCCACAGTCCTGCACTGCCTTGCACCGCCTGCAGATGGCGCCAGACCCCAGCTCCCGCCCTGAGCCCAGGCTGCACAGCCACAGCTGGGACCTGAGCCCCGCCTCTTCAGGACCCACTGTGGAGACTTCTGGAGAATGTGGGGCGCCTCCCACCCTGACAGGACAAGCTGAGGAGGGTGTGGCTCTGCATCCACACAGACCGGACCCGTTGTGGAGGACGCGCCCACACTGGCAGCAGTCCAACCTCCTAAGGACCAGATGCTGGAGGAGCTGAGGAGAAGCCGCCTGAGTGGACTGTCAAGGGTTTCGTGGCCTCAGGACCCCACAGAGGAAGGGCGCCCTGTGTAGACACTGGGGCTTCCGTCGTTTTGTGTGAGGAGACGTGGCCTCCTGCTGTGCTGTGCACGGGGCTGTGGGGTCCCCCCTTTCTGGGCTCCGGTGATCCTAGGTCCTCGTCTGTGTTTGTGTGCTCGCGGATTCGGTTCCTGGGGCTCCTCAGATGGTCTGCAGTCAGGGAGCATCAGCCTTCTTCGGTGCTTGTGCTCTCCCCACCTCAGCCCTGCGGGGTCCTTCCCGTGTCCACACCCACTCCAGGCTTGCGCCGAGTCCAGAAATTCGGGAGCCAGAGTGAGGACTCTGTAGACGGTTTTGGGGAGAGTAGGTATTTTCCCAGTGTGGGTTCTACCCTGAGCACAGTGCCTCCCCATCTCCGTGTGTACCCCTCCCTGTCTGTCGTCATTGTTGCAGGGCTGTCAGAGGACAGGTCTGTCACCTTCTTGGTTCAGGGGCCTCCCGGGTATCTTGCTATCTTGGATGCAGGTGTAAATGAGATCGTTCTCCGCAGTCTCTTTTTGATGGTTCCTTCCGAGCACCTAGGAGTGCCACTAATTTGTGCATATTGATTTTGTTCCTTGCAAGATCTTGAATTTATTTGTTCGATTGGCCTTAAACTCAATCTGCCAGTTATTTGACCAGCAGCATGGATTTAATTGGGAAGAGCAGAGAATGGCAGTCTGGGCTGAGCAAGCTAAGGTCCCATCACAGGCAAGTGCGAGAAACAAAGGAGAGGAACATTATTTCATGGAGGAGGAAGAAGTTGGGAAGGGTGCTTGAAGGAAAGTCCCTTGGAGAAAGGCAGGGTGATGGAGAATTCTCACCAGCTGAGCTGCAAAGCTCCTACAAAAAGTCAGGAGATGAACCTCCAGCTTCCCGTGTGGGGCCTGGAATTGGTGAGTCTCTCCTGTGGGGAATTGCAATGTGGAGTCTGTAATGGGCACTGAGCAGCAGGCGCCCCCTTCCAGCCTCCCCTTCTGGCATCCCCAGTCCACTTTACTGGGGCTTCCCTTCCTGCTTTTGCACAGTTCTAACCAGCTTGTGGTGGAACGTTGTGGAAAAACTGAAATTCCAAATCCACTGCTTCTACTGCACCTGAGATACAGGGGCCCATGATTTAATTCTCCCACGAGTCTCTTGCTAACATGTGTCCTCTCCATGTTGGGTGACCTGGATCTGGGAGGGCTTGGACTCCATCCCAAAGTCTGATGTTCTCTCTGCTTCCGTGTCGTCGTGCTAACATGGTTGTTTGGAAGATTCATTTCCTCTGTGGTGATTTCAAAGTGCAGTCAGCTTGTTATAGCAGCACAAATACGTGCTGTCTCCACACTCAGATTCCCCAGCCGTCATTTCTTTACCACGTTTGCCACTTCACACGGGATGCTTCAGTGTGTTTGATCCCACACCAGGACAATGTCCTGCAGAACCACCACATAACCTGAAATGAGGACATCATTACAGAACCCATCCAAGGGTTAGTGTTAGGAACCAGGGACATGGCAGGACTGACCTGAAGACCCCATGGAGAGCCGTCAGGGTGGCTGAGTTGACAGTGGAGGTGAGGGTGAGTGTCTGGCTCTGGCTTTGTGTCCAGGAGTCAGCTCTGTGTGGGTGTGTCCTCAGCTAGGCATGCAGATTTCTGCTCCTCTGAATCCTTTCCGGAGTTCCAAATGGCACAGTTTCCTTCTGGGCAGCAGGCTGAGTCCTCTGGGATTGCCCATGTGTCCCCAAATTGTAGGGCACCTACTGCAAGGCCTTTGGGGTCACAATCCTGAGAACCGAACCAAACCAAAGGTTATGGTTAGGGCCCACCACATGGCAGGCCCGATCTGCCAGCACTCTGTCCATCTTTCTGGGGGAGGAAGCAGTCGAGGGATTTGTTCAGGGTGAGTGTCAAGCTCCAGGTTTGCATCCAGTGGCCTGCTGAATATGGGGGTGTCCAGAGGTAGGAATGCAGATTTCAGTTCCTCTGAATCCTTTCTGGAGTTCCAAATGGCATGGTTCCTTTCAGGGTGGCAGGGTGAGTCCTATGGTGTTCCTCACTGTCCCCAATCTCTGAGGCTTTAGAGCCAGACCGTCGGGGACAGACCTCTCAGGACAGAATCTAGGCTTAAGAGTTTGTGCCTATGGGCATGGCTGCACTGATCTGAAAGCACTGTGGCGAGGATCACAGGGGTCTGAGTTGAGAGCATGGTTCAGGATCAGTATCAAGGTCTGGGTTTGTGTCCAGTGGACCGCTGAATGTGGGGGTGGTCTCAGATGTCCAAGACGATTTCCCCTACTCTGAATCCTTTCCAGCATTCCAAATAGCCTGGTTTCCTTCTGGGTGGCAAGCTGAAATCTCTGGGATTTCTCAGGTCTTGCCATTGCCCTTGCAAGGGCAAGATACTTTTTACAGTAAAAGAATTCACCAGATGAGCTGAACAGCAGAAAAGACACAGCTCAAGAGTTAATCAGTGAACAGGAATATCATGCCAAATACTTCTTTGATAACACACTACAGAGCAAGGGAAGATAGGAGAGAAAGCTGAGATATAAAGGACAAACCCTCCAACTTTCCAACATTATTCCCTACTTGTTTATTTCCATTGCTGTCAGCTCCTTCCCAGTCAAAAATATGTCACCTGAGCCAGCCTTTTTTCTTCCTGAGATTGGGGCACTGCAAAGCCCACCAGAGGGGCCAAGGGCACCCCTATACCTGCTGAGCTGAGCCCATTTGTACCCCAACTGTGAGGAGGTACCAGCCTGTCCCCCTGGTGCTCCATGGTCTGTGGCAGTCCTTCCTTCTGGACCCTGCTTTGCTGCTCTATTTTCGCTAACCCTGGTCTCAAACTAGGGATTGCTCCTGGAAGAGGAACTCAGGGAGATGAGGCTCAGGAGGGTCTCCCTGCCTGGAATCTTCGTGTGAGGAGTGCACAGCCAACAGATTTTGCCCAGGGACTTGCAAAATGCAGAGAGGCAGATTTCTTTTCTCTCTTTCTCTCTCTCTCTAGCCTCATACTAACCAGGAGTTCTTAGAACTTTCTTCAGTGACTTCTAGGTGTAGCTTGGCCACTTTTTCACAGAAAGGCCACTTGAGCATGATGAAACACACGTATAAGCAATTACATTAAAAAAAAAAAAACAATAAGCCAATGCACACAGACCTTTGACAGCAGCACAGGACGCTCAAGGGACCAGAGTTCCTACCTTGGGCAATAGTGGTAGAGGCCGGGTTCTGCCATGCAGGTCCCTAGACCTTTGGCAGTTTCCACGATTGCAAATCCAGACATGCAGAATCCTGAGGGACAACCTACTAACTGCAAAAGAGCAAAAATTCATCAGGATTCAGAGAGTGGAAATCCATTTGTACTGGAAAAGAAAGAAGTAGGCTTGCTGTGAATCCAGCAGGGAGGACAGGCATAGATAAAGGCTGGTGTATGGGTCACGGAAACTATTGTTTCTCAAGGGTCCTGCTGTCTCTGTAAAATGCTATGAGGACTGTCTCTTGGGGACCTCCTGCTTTCCTACCAGTGACACCCCCAGATTCTGCTTTGCTAGTCCCATGGATTCCTGGGGATACCCAGTTGATAAGCTATGCTGTCCTCATGACAACACTTGCTAATGGACTGAATGTTTGTGTCTTGTCCCAATTCAGATGTTGAAGCCCTGACCCTCAAGGAGTGCCATCAGGAGGTATGGGCTTTGAGAGGTGGTGAGGTCATGAGATTGGAACACTTGTGAATGAGATAAAAGCACTTCTGAGAAACGACCTGAGAGATTGTTCTGCCAGCTGTCATCCATGCAAGTCTACAACAGAAATATGGGCATTTGTAGATAATGAAGCAGTCTCTTGCTAGATATCAGATCTCCCAGGATCTTGCTTTTGGACTTCTCAGTCTCTAGAACTGCAAGGAATAGTACATGTTTTGCTGTTTCAGCCACCCAGTCTGTCATTTGTTGCAGCAACTTGAACTGAATAAAGCAGAGCCCAAGTCCTGGTTAATCCCTGCTTCTACTCATTTCCCCTCAGAAAGAGCTTCTAATCCAGAACTGACCTCTGCTTTCCATACACGTGCTTCAGACTCCTTCTGTGAGAGCCCAGACTTTGTAAAAGACTCCTCCCTCATGGCAACCAGCATTCTGTGACTCCTGAGGACTGTCCTCCCTGACTGTATTGAGTCAATCAAACTGATTTTGATTCTGGAGTCCCAGGATCAAGGACTGCATCAGGCTCCCAGCTTCATGGGGAGTCCGCTTCTCCCTCTGACCTTCTCCCCTCTCGTGCTCTCTCTCTCACTCTCTCTCTCTCTCTCAAATAAATAAATAAAAATCTTTTAAAAATCTGATTTTAACAGACCATAAGCTTGTTCTTGCTGGTATTTGGAAGATTAGGCATTAGCCCTTCGGAGAAAGTTCTGAATGGCTGCTTCATGAAGGGGTGAACTGTGTCCCCAAAGTCTCTTTTTGCTGCCTTCTAATCACAGATGCTGAGACAAATCCTCCCAGGTGCTGGTTTTTCAAAGCACTTAATGCTTTGGCTTTGAAGTTCCTCACTTGACAGTTCTGCTTTAATCAGTTTGTGACAAAACAGCCAATTGGTGGTGGATGCAAAGTGCACTGATAAAGTTAATATCAGGGAACAATTTTTTGAGTGTCATGCATGTGCACGTGTGTGCACACACATATCCATGTGCTAAGCATTATGGTAAATGTCTGACAAGAACTAAAACATCAAAAAGTCAGGATACCCCATTAGCTGATATTTTTATTATTCCTACATCCTAATCTATGAAAAACAGGGTCAGAGAATAAGAAGTGGCAAAAAGAATCAAGATTTGAGGCAGTTCGATTTCTCAGCCAGCCTTGATCAATAGGCATGTACACCTGTGTCTAGTTTCAGCTCTGTGTAACCTTGCCATAACCTTGGATAAGCCATTCATCTCTCAAGTTCAGGTTCTTGGTCCAAGGAGGGAAGGGGCACAGGTTGAGTACCTCCAGTGGGACTTCCTGGCAGGCTTGTTCATCCAAGCATTCCTGTTTCAGTTTGAGTAATTGAGTAATTGAAGCCAGTCTTTGTTTTACCGAAGGCCAAGCTTGTCCAGTGTGTCCATGCCACCAGCCAACAGCATTTGTCCATGCCATGTAACAACTGAGCAACATTCATAGGAATGGGGGGAGGAAAAGATGTCCACAGGTGTTGACAGATGTTCTGCATGGAGGAACAGGAGCTGGGGCCATCACCTGCTGTTTCTAGTGGCCTTCTCTGTCGAGTTAAAATAAATGGCAATTATTTGCAATGACAGGGGTGAAAGTAGAGGGTATTATGCCAAGCGAAATAAGTCAGTCAGAGAAAGACAATTATCATATGATCTCACTTATATGTGGAGTTCAAGAAACAAACCAGAATCATAGGGGAGTAAAGGAAAAAAATAAAACAAGATGAAGTCAAAGAGGGAGACAAACCAGAAGAGACTTTAAAAAAAAAAGATTTTTATTTACTTATTTGACAAACAGAGATCACAAGTAGGCAGAGAGGCAGGAAGAGCGAGAGAGGAGGATGCAGACTCCCCAGGGAGCAGAGAGCCTGATGTGGGGCTCGATCCCAGGACCCTGAGATCATAACCTGAGTTGAAGGCAGAGGCTTTAACCCACTGAGCCAGCCAGGTACCCCTCAGAAGAGACTCTTAATCACAGTAAACAAACTGAGGGTTCTTGGAGGGGAGAGGGATGGCTGGATGGGGTAACTGGGTGATGGACATTAAGGAAGGCATGTGATACAGTGAGCACTGGGTGTTACAAAAGACTGATGAATCACTAACCTGTATGTCTGAAACTAGTATTATATGTTAATTAATTGTATTTAGATTAAAATTTTCTTTAAAAATAATTTTAAAATAAAATAAGTAACAATCCAATAATGATCAGAGTTATCCAGCAGGGAGTATCAGATCTAGATGTCAGTTAAATTTAAGGGGCTTGCCGAAGTATAGGAGAGTCACGCTAGGTCATTTTCCTGTGTGGGGAAGTCTTCAGGGGCAGTTCCAAAGACAAAGATTATTAATATTTCTCCTTCCCCCATTCCTCCTAGAGCCAAAGATGTTTCCTCCACTCACCCACTGGCCCTGTATGTAGGTGTTGCTTTCTCTCTACCAATCAAAAAATCAGTGAGTAACTATAACTTCACCTTTTCCAATATCCCCCTACCCCCGACCTTTGGTCTTTAATGGCCATGGGCAACAGGGACAAAGACATTTTTTAAAAACTTACAGAGATCTATTATGCTCTACTACCTTGGCCCGCATGGGCCACTGCAAAGGGATTCTGTGAACCGTGTACTCAGATGAATGGTCATTATCTTCAAAAAGGCAGGGGCAGTGATAGACACAGGAACCAAAAAAGCAAGAGTTAACGGACCATCAGAATAATGGAGTACCAACACTTTTATGTCCTTGGCTTGAATCCTCAAGGTCCAGTGTCTCAACAGAATTTTCATTTTGGTCTCATCTGCCTCACTTGTCCACCCCTGGGCCAGTTGGCAGTTATACTGAGAACCGGAAATTTTCCTTAGAAGAGAGAAAGAGTATTTGTCAGGTAAACCAAGGAAATGTCCATTATAGGAAGTTAGGCCTTTTGTCATGTTACTCCATTAGCACCCTCCTGACTGTTAAAGAAAAAAAAATATTGTGACACCCATTAAAGAGAGTAAGGAAGATTTTATTCAAGGGATGCTACTATGATGAGATTTTATTGTATATTATGGGAGAGAAATCTGGCTCAGCTCAGACAAATGGAGATTTACAGCTAAAGAGCATGGTGGGGATCACTGAATGTAAAATTAAGATGGAACATCAAGGGTAAGGATGAAGGGATTCTGGCTAAACCATCTGGACAGTAATATTGTTGAAGGAAGGCTAGGGTCATAAACTATTGAAATCAGGGGATAAGGAATTTTTTAAAAGACTTATTAATACATTTTAGAGAGAGGGAGCAGGGGTAGGGGTAGAGGGAGAGGGAAAGAGAATTTTAATCAGACTCTTCACTGAGCATAGAGCCTGAGGTGAGGCTTAATCTCAGGACCGTGAGATCATGACCAGAGTAGAAACCAAGAGTCAAACGTTCAACCAGCTGCACCAACCAGGTGCCCTGGGAATAAGGGATTGGATCAGATATTAAGGGTTATAGATACTGAAGCACCTGGGTGGCTTAGTTGGTTAAATCTCTGGCTTTGGCTTGGTCATGATCTGATCCCAGGATCAAGCCTGGCATTGGGCTTGCTGCTCAGTGGGGAGTCTGGTTCTCTCTCTCCCTCTGCTATTCCCCCTGCTCAGGCTCTCTCTCTGTCAAAATAAATAAATCTTAAAAAAAAAAAGTGGTAAGATACCAGGGGTGAGAGATAAGGAATTTGATCAGATATCAAGAGTAGGATAGAAGATTGCTGAAAAATGACCAAGCAGATTTCTTGCTAAAACTGGGCTAAGTGGGCGGAGCCTAAGGTCAAGGCTAGACAGAAAGAGGACTCAGAGGAACTTGACTCGAGTCTGGTCAAGGAGAAAATCTTCATCATCCATGACCATTGTATTTTCTGCAGTCACACATTTTACTAATTCTTTTATCAGACATTCAGTGAACGAGAAACATGAACACAGCAGCAATAACATAACAAATGTAAGCGCTCTAGAAGAGACAAAGGCAGTATGGGAATCCACCTCATCAGATTTAGAATATGCATGACTCCATGACTGAATTACTACCACTGCTTGACTGTTGAGATTAAGATGTAGTACAGAGGATCAGAGGGAAGGGAGGGAAATCTGAATGGGAGTCATCAGAAAGGGAGACAAGCCATGAGGCACCTTTAACTATAGGAAACAAACTGAGAGTTGCTGGGGGGGAGGGGAGTGGGAGACATGGAGAAACTGGGTGATAGGCATTAAGGAGGACACGTGATGTGATGAGCACCAAGGGTTATCCACAACTGATGAGTTACTAAATTCTCTGAAACCAATGATGTACTATCTAATGGCTAATTGAATTTAAATATCTAAAAAAGGCACTTCAAAAAAAAAGATGTAGCATAACTCACAATATCCTTTGAGTGGAAGAATGTGCAGACTTTCCACACCTCTGCTGTCCAAGTCCCATGGCTAGTAGCCACATGTGGCTAATGACCACTTAAAAGGTGGCCAATTCAAATGGAGAAATGCTGTAAAAGCAGAATAAACACTGGCTTTCAAAGACATATTGTAACCAAAAGTCAGAGAGTATTGCCACCCTCACATCACAAACATCGCATGACTTCTACAGCTAATGAGAGTGGGACCCAAGATGAGAGAGGTCAACCTGAAAGTCCATGATGTCAGAAAGAACATGGAGAAGAAAGAGTCACAATCCTGGAGTGGATGGGCTGAGGACTGTCAGAATGCCTTTTTTTTTTTTGGTGATTCTGTATACGGACAAGGAGAATTCACTGGAGATGACATCTGTATGCCTCACATTTTCAAGGGAAAATTATGAAAACGCATATAGACCCACAGCCATAGTTTAATTATGTTTGAAATATATTCAGAACTACTCCAGTCAGTAAATTGCATATTTTCACATTTAGCTTCTCAATTTTCTCTTCGGCACCTCCCATTCTTGAAATCCCAACACAAATCACATCTCTTGCCTAAGGACCATAAACTACCTCACTATCAAAGGCTACAGTTCATTCATTCATTTGATTCATTCAAAGCAACCTAATCTTGAGTGATGTCTTAGGCGCTCTTCTAGGGACTGGTGACACGGTGAACAAAATAGGTAAAAATCTCACTTTCATGGAGCCTCTCTGGTATTTAGGGGAAAATCTTTCCTTATCAACATGAAAATACTTTTTATGGATGTTGCTTAGAATTTCAGTTTTTTTTTTTTCTTGACAGTATCTCAGGTGATCATCTTTGAGGTGGTTCTCCTGAAAATACCTTTGGGGGGTACTGACTCGACTTTCTGAGTCAGACACTTTCCTAAAGACAGGGGTCAAAGGAAAAGTGACAACTGTCACTCTTGCAGTAAGAACAGGGATCACAATGCTTGAAACAGATATGCTGCTCAGCTGTCAGAAAGTCCACAAGGCTCCAAATGTGTGTGGCCAACTAACGGAACCTGTAACTCAGAGGTTATCATCCTGAGAGCAATGGGAAATCCCTCTAGTTAAGGACTCTCCTTGACGGAAGCTTGACAATGGCCTTGATTTACTTACTATGATGTTTAGGTAATTATACACATTAAGAAAAGTGCACAAGGCACTTACATTTCCATGATACCATCAAAGATATTGTTGTTTTATTAAAATGTTACATCTAGAGTTGTAACGTATAGAGTAGTTAAGTCAATCACTATGAGGTACAGGTGAGACTATTGTAACAGCCATACTTCCATAAAAAAGAAAATTTTTTTGTGGTTTCTGATCTAGGAATCAGCCAGTGAATAATTCTATATCAGTGTCCAGTTACCGGGCTAAACATGTAATCTATTTATATTTCTGAGGGTAAGCTGAATTGTGATCACTGAGCCAGCTGTATTCTAGTAACTACTCATTTACCCAACATAACAGATATAAGAAGGTAAAAGGCTTCTAAGGAGACTGGTTACTTATATTTTGAACCACATTTTGGCAGGTATAACTTGCAACTTGTGCTTAGTGGTAAGATTTCTGATATTTACTTTCTCCTTCCTTTGGCAAGTCAAGTTAGTTAAAAAGTAATTAGAGTAGAGTCCATTGTTTTTCTTAAATGCTTACAGAGATATAGAACTCTCAAGTTTCTTTACTAGACAGGATTAGATCACATTAGTGATAAAGATCAGAATGATTTACATTGCTAAAACGAGAACTTCCTGTCAGTTTGGAGAAAGCTCATTTTTATAACCAACATATTGGCTGGGCTAGAGATTAATGAGTGCTATGGGTGGGGTGATGAATGTGATATATTCAATGACCTGTGGAATTTGTTCTGTAATTTCCCCACTCCTCTGGTCAGCAGAGCGTCTTCTTCAGTACCCAGCACTGCCCATAACTGCATTCAGAAAATCACTCTCCAAAAATGGTTATTTGTTTTGCCTTTTTTATAATTTTTTAAAACATTTGATTTATTTACATGTCAGAGAGAGGGAATGAGAGCACAAGCAGGGGGAGCAGGAGAGGGAAGGGGAGAAGCAAGCTTCCTGCTTGGTGGGATTGCACAAGGGCTGAAGAAGACAGAATGGGAAGGGGACAAGGAGAATAGTGGGTTTCAGATTCTTGGGAACAGAGCCCACATCTATTTCTATGTTTATCTCACTGCTATAAACCCAGGTCACAGCAGAGTGCCTGCAGCAGAGTCATGGAAGTGCTCCAGAACTGATAACTATTGCTATTTATACTACTAACATTCCTCCACAAAGGGCCAAGTGTCATAGCTTCTCCCAGTTCCCCACACTGAACGCAATGAAGAATCAAACTATCGGGTGAAGGATGGCGAGGGGCATTTAACAGGACCCAGATCACAGGAGCCATATTGTATTGCAGGACCAGGGGTCTTACCAGTGACTAGGTATTCACTCCTCTTGAGAGGCTAGCTCCTTGGATCTCCCTCTTCAATCCTCTGAACCCATGTCTGGCATCAGAAACAAAAGTAAACATAACGTATCGCCCTCGTTTATTTTTTACTATTATTTGTTACAGAGGAAGAGAGAGATCACAAGCAAGGGGAGCTGCAGGCAGAGGGAAGGCAGGCCCCCCACTAGAGCCTGGTATGGGATCCAATCCCAGGACCCTGGGATCATGACCTGAACCAAAGGTAGATGCTTAACTGAGTAAGCTACCCAGGCGTCCCTTATTGTCCTTCTTTAAAATTTAATGTATTCTCTCTCCCTCTCTCTTTGTCCCCACTCTGTCACTCATACTCACACAATCACAGAGTCACAGACAATAGCAAGGCATTTCCCATTCTAATTCGCTAAGGCACTATGAGCTTAAGCTCAACAGAATCACTTTGCCAGCTGCTGCTCTACCGTGCCCTGATCCCTTCTCTATCCCCAAGCTCGATCTGTAACTCAAGTGTCATGGTGGTGGCTCTTTCTGCCCTCCCTCCACAAGGCTGTCATCAGCACACTCTTCCCCGTGGCTCCACTCCCCAGCACTGGCTGCCTTTGGTCTACGGGTATGCCCTCTCCTAGAGCTTTTCCACTCTCCCTGAGGGGAAGACAACCCTTACTTCTCCCCGGTGGCTGTCACGTGTCCGCTATATATTGTGACGATCAGCCCGATTAAGAGATTGGGAACTAAAAGACTGGCTTCTGCTTATGGATCAAACTAACTCTGGGGCTTGGGACACATGACAGCAGCACATGGTGGTAGAACTGAGATGGTTAGGGAGTTAATCTGCATTTTCACATCTGGTCAGCAGCAGAACAAAGAAGACACCCCAGATCTCCTATCTCCCAGAACAGTACTCTTCAAGTAACTTACAGCACCATCCTTCTCCAGCTTTGGAAGTGGCACTTTTCCAACCCCAAAGTCTTGATTCTAGGCAGCACTCCGAGAGATACTCCCTCCAGAATCACCCCTGGCTAGAAGTAGTGGTCGGCCAAGGCCTCCCAAATATCTTCCCTTCAGAGTTGCGCTTGCATCAAACTCAAAACTGTGGCATGTACGAGACTTTCCTGTCAGCCTCTAGCTCTAATGACCTATTGGACTTCAGAGGTGCTCTTTTATACCCACTTACCTTATAACATCAACGTGTGACTCCTCTAGAATTCTCTCCATGGTTTTTCTCCTGTACTAATTGTTATGGACTGAATTGTGTCCCCACAAAAGTCATATGAAGAATTCCTAATCTCCGGTGTGACTGCATCTGGAGATAGGGCCTACCTAGAAGGAGGTACTGAAGGCTTGGTGAGGTCACAGGAGTCCTAATCTGCTAGGACTGGTGTCCTCATAAGGGTGAAACACATGAAAGCACTCCCCCTACCTCCCCTCTGGGGGTGCACAGAGAAGAGGTCATCTGAGGGCACAGTTGAAAAGATAGTGATCTATAGACCAACAAGAAAAGGCTCACTGGAGACCAACCTTGCTGGCACCTTGATCTGGAACTTCTGGCCTCCAGATCTGTGAGAAAATACATTTCTGACATTAAAGCTCTCCAGCCTGTGTTTGTCTGTCCCCGACGGCCTGGCTCTAAAGCCTCAGAGATTGGGGACAGTGAGGAACACCATAGGACTCACCCTGCCACCCTGAAAGGAACCATGCCATTTGGAACTCCAGAAAGGATTCAGAGGAACTGAAATCTGCATTCCTACCTCTGGACACCCCCATATTCAGCAGGCCACTGGATGCAAACCTGGAGCTTGACACTCACCCTGAACAAATCCCTCGACTGCTTCCTCCCCCAGAAAGATGGACAGAGTGCTGGCAGATCGGGCCTGCCATGTGGTGGGCCCTAACCATAACCTTTGGTTTGGTTCGGTTCTCAGGATTGTGACCCCAAAGGCCTTGCAGTAGGTGCCCTACAATTTGGGGACACATGGGCAATCCCAGAGGACTCAGCCTGCTGCCCAGAAGGAAACTGTGCCATTTGGAACTCCGGAAAGGATTCAGAGGAGCAGAAATCTGCATGCCTAGCTGAGGACACACCCACACAGAGCTGACTCCTGGACACAAAGCCAGAGCCAGACACTCACCCTCACCTCCACTGTCAACTCAGCCACCCTGACGGCTCTCCATGGGGTCTTCAGGTCAGTCCTGCCATGTCCCTGGTTCCTAACACTAACCCTTGGATGGGTTCTGTAATGATGTCCTCATTTCAGGTTATGTGGTGGTTCTGCAGGACATTGTCCTGGTGTGGGATCAAACACACTGAAGCATCCCGTGTGAAGTGGCAAACGTGGTAAAGAAATGACGGCTGGGGAATCTGAGTGTGGAGACAGCACGTATTTGTGCTGCTATAACAAGCTGACTGCACTTTGAAATCACCACAGAGGAAATGAATCTTCCAAACATCCATGTTAGCACGACGACACGGAAGCAGAGAGAACATCAGACTTTGGGATGGAGTCCAAGCCCTCCCAGATCCAGGTCACCCAACATGGAGAGGACACATGTTAGCAAGAGACTCATGGGAGAATTAAATCATGGGCCCCTGTATCTCAGGTGCAGTAGAAGCAGTGGATTTGGAATTTCAGTTTTTCCACAACGTTCCACCACAAGCTGGTTAGAACTGTGCAAAAGCAGGAAGGGAAGCCCCAGTAAAGTGGACTGGGGATGCCAGAAGGGGAGGCTGGAAGGGGGCGCCTGCTGCTCAGTGCCCATTACAGACTCCACATTGCAATTCCCCACAGGAGAGACTCACCAATTCCAGGCCCCACAGGGGAAGCTGGAGGTTCATCTCCTGACTTTTTGTAGGAGCTTTGCAGCTCAGCTGGTGAGAATTCTCCATCACCCTGCCTTTCTCCAAGGGACTTTCCTTCAAGCACCCTTCCCAACTTCTTCCTCCTCCATGAAATAATGTTCCTCTCCTTTGTTTCTCACACTTGCCTGTGATGGGACCTTAGCTTGCTCAGCCCAGACTGCCATTCTCTGCTCTTCCCAATTAAATCCATGCTGCTGGTCAAATAACTGGCAGATTGAGTTTAAGGCCAATCGAACAAATAAATTCAAGATCTTGCAAGGAACAAAATCAATATGCACAAATTAGTGGCACTCCTACGTGCTCGGAAGGAACCATCAAAAAGAGACTGTGGAGAATGATCTCATTTACACCTGCATCCAAGACAGCAAGATACCCGGGAGGCCCCTGAACCAAGAAGGTGACAGACCTGTCATCTGACAGCCCTGCAACAATGACGACAGACAGGGAGGGGTACACACGGAGATGGGGAGGCATTGTGCTCAGGGTAGAACCCACACTGGGAAAATACCTACTCTCCCCAAAACCGTCTACAGAGTCCTCACTCTGGCTCCCGAATTTCTGGACTCGGCGCAAGCCTGGAGTGGGTGTGGACACGGGAAGGACCCCGCAGGGCTGAGGTGGGGAGAGCACAAGCACCGAAGAAGGCTGATGCTCCCTGACTGCAGACCATCTGGGGAGCCCCAGGAACCAAATCCGCGAGCACACAAACACAGACGAGGACCGAGGAGCACCCGAGCCCAGAAAGGGGGGACCCCACAGCCCCGTGCACAGCACAGCAGGAGGCCACGTCTCCTCACACAAAACGACGGAAGCCCCAGTGTCTACACAGGGCGCCCTTCCTCTGTGGGGTCCTGAGACCACGAAACTTTTGAGAGTCCACTCAGGCGGCTTCTCCTCAGCTCCTCCAGCATCTGGTCCTTAGGAGGTTGGACTGCTGCCAGTGTGGGCGCGTCCTCCACAACGGGTCCGGTCAGTGTGGATGCAGAGCCACACCCTCCTCAGCTTGTCCTGTCAGGGTGGGAGGCGCCCCACATTCTCCAGAATTCTCCACAGTGGGTCCTGAAGAGGCGGGGCTCTGGTCCCAGCTGTGGCTGTGCAGCCTGGGCTCAGGGCGGGAGCTGGGGTCTGGCGCCCTCTGCAGGCGGTGCAAGGCAGTGCAGGACTGTGGGAGCTCACCCTTCAGTGGAAGGTCCTGCTCCCTCCCCGGGTCCAGCTGATGCCATTTCATTCCGGAAATTCAAATTGCATGGAGCCCAATACCCCCCAACTTCCCCCCCAAATAGCTAAGGAACAATGAATTGGAAACAATGTGGAATTACAACAGTCCTTGACCCAAACAGTGGCACTGAACATGGCCCTGATGCAGACCCACACTCTGACCTCAACTTGGTCTCAAGCCTGGACCCTACCCTAATCCAAGACCCTAACCCTAGCCCCCAACCCAAACAATGTTCACAAGAATCAAAAGGTAGAAACTGCAAATATCCATCAATGGCAAGTGCATATGCAAAGTGTGGTGAAGGGTTTTAATTTGGGTTCAGGTTCAGGTTTTAATCAGAGTTCTAGATCAGGCTTTGGGTTTAGTGTTAGGGTGAGGGTTTAGAGTGAAGGACAAGGGAACAGAGTTATAGTTTAGGGCTTTAAGTTTATGATTTAGGCTTTAAGACTCAGGGCTTATGGGATAAAGTTCAAGGTCAAATTTGGGGTTTGACTTCATGCTGAGATTTGGGTTCAGGTTTCATGACTTGGAGGTCTGGTTTAGGGTTTGGGTTCGTGGTTCAGGGCTTGGATCCAGGGCTCAGGTACAGGCTTTGGGTTCCATTCCAGGTTTGGGGTTCAGGGTTCTAGTTTGGGCTTTAAGGTCAGCTTAGGTTTCAGCGTTGGTAGGGTTTAAGGTTAGGTTTAGGGATGACACATTTTCTTCAGTTGTCATCATGGACAAAACAATTCTATCTGAAGTTTCTAAGTCAGAAATGTATTTCATCTGGGGGCGCCTGGGTGGCTCCGTGTGTTAAGCCTCTGCCTTGGGCTCAGGTCATGATCTCAGGGTCCTGGGATCGAGCCCTTCATCAGGCTCTCTGCTTGACGGGGAGCCTGCTTCCCCATCTTTCTCTCTGCCTGCCTCTCTGCCTACTTGTGATCTCTGTCTTTCAAATAAATAGAATTAGTAAAAGCTATTATATGATCTTTTACAAACCATTTCCTATCTTTGCATTCTCATGTGCCAAGAGAGACAGGGGTTATTTAAAACCCTGAAGAGAAAGCTCTCGCTTTTAAATTGCCTGTAACCTTCGTGTAATAGATTTATGATTGATAATAGATTTAGTTAAAATATAACTATTTAAAATATTTACTCTCAGTAAACGATTTCAACCTATGCTCATTTAAGTAACTTGATGCATAATCCCTTTTCTATTAAACCATAGAGCAAGGACCAATGCCACGTTTCTGAGAGAACCCCAAGCTATTTTTCTAGAATGGCTGTATGCTATATATGGCGTCCTGTTTTCACTCCCTTTGTGGAGCACCTACCCTGGAGGTCATGTAATAACCAATGACCAAAAAAACAAACAAGAAACTCAAACATCCAGGTCGAAGTGCCATCCCTGCCTGGAGTGGAGGAGACTGCTCAGACAGATGCCAGGCAGGCATCTCAGCCCAGGCCTGTGCTGGGGAAGCTGGTTCCAGGCTTTGGGCGCAATCTGGAAGACAGCAAACTGACCCAAGAGTGCAGCTGGCGTTTAGGACTGATGATCTTTTCGCAGCCAGGCTGCGCGTGGACACCCGCTCAGGGAGCCAGGCTAGGAGGCTGCCCAGGGCAGGCGCTGGCAATGCAGCAGCATGCCAGGGCTTAGCCCCGCACCCCAGCATGGTCTCCGGCCTCAGAAGTGAGGGGGCGGGGACAGCGCAGAGAAGGGTCTTTGCTAATTTCCAAAGCTGGAAGTGAGCTCTCAGAGGACTCAGGAGGGAGGGGGGCGGGGGCGGGTCGAGGGCGGCCGGGAGAAGGGGCTTTGCTAATTGCCCAGGCGGTAAGGAGGGGCGCGCAGCGCCAGGGTGCTGTGCTGCAGCCCATTTGGGACTGCAGGACCCACCATACTCGCTGCCCCTGCACTCCCATGCTCCAGCCTAGACCCTGAGGCCGCGGTGTCCTGTTCCCGTTCCCGCCGCCTGCTGCCCCTCCCCGCCCCATGGCTTCTCTGGAGGACCCTCTGCTCACAGGTAAAGTGACACCACGACACGCCCTCACCTGAAGCAGAAAACGCAGTCCAGGAGCTGGGCGCAGCCTCCCGCCAACCCCAGGGCACCAGGACCACCCCAGACGCTCCGCCACACCCTGTCCGCAGGGGGTCAGGCCGGGACAGCGCCACAGGAGGTACCCCCCCCTGCCAGCGGGCAGGCTAGCCCCCATAGTTCTGCACCCCCACGCGCTTTTCAGAGCCTCCTGCCATTCCCAGGGCACCCAGAACCCAGAGAGTGAGGCCTTGGGTGTTTTCTAGTGACAGATTCAAGGCAATTTTTCGACTTTGGGACTCAGAGTTAACATAGTTTTCATTTGTGATTATTATTTTTGTGTGGGGGCCGTAGCTTTTCTTTTGACCTATGGTTGTTTTCACTCCCGGTTCTGAAGAAGCCCCTAAATCCTAACCCTTTGAGGACTCCAAAAGCTCTCAGAGCAGCAGTGCTGGGGGACAGTGTGGACACATGGTTTGGTTTCTCCTCTGGCCTGCTTCTGTGGCAGCCCCGCTCTGTCCTCCTCAGACTTCAGAGCAATATCTGAACAAGTGGAGAAGCGACCAGGGGGTCAGAAAGGTGGCCACCGAAGAGTGACTTCTCTGGAGGGTGGCTGAGCTAGCAAGTGAGCATGTTAGTCCAGCTCTGCCTGCATTCAGTATGGAGCTGAACAGGGGCCAGGGAAGGGGAGGAGGAGCAGAGAGCAGGGACAAAGGGACCAAAGAGGAGATTCAGATGAAGGGAAGTAATGGGGAGGAAAGAGAAGAAACTCTAGAAGACAGGTATGTAGAAAGGAAAAGGGATGAAGTGGGCATTGGGAAAGGGCACCACCAGGGAAGGAGAGAGGGGAAGAAAAGAGGGAGGAAAGAGGAAAGGGGAAAGGGAGAAGGGAAGAGTCAGCATGCCAGGGCTCCCCCTGCATCTGAAGAAGAGGTGGCTGGTCCAGCTTGTCAAACAGGGTGCTCACTCTTTGGCCCCAGTTTCTGCTCCCAGGGCTACTGGGCTTTGCAAGGAAGGCAGGCTGTCCCTTGGGACCTACTGGAGCCCACTGGAGCCCACAGGGGGTTGGGAGAGGTAAGATGCCACCAGGTCCTGTCCTGAGCTGCTCCCAGCCACCAGCCTCACCACATGGTGCAAGAGGGACCCCAGAACAAAGGACGGACACAGGCCAGCATGTCTGCTGGTGGCCCTGGGCACTTAGCTCATCGCAGTGAACCACACGGCCTCCTCAACCCACGCTTTCAAAGCCTCCTTCTTCGCTTCTGGCTTTCATGTCTGTAGGAACATGAGCCAGATCTAACTCATCTCCGACAGACAATTCTGACTCACCCCGTGTCAGATTTTTAAGAGTGGCTGTGATAGAGTAAGATAGCAATGCTCCAACAAACGGACTGTTTCCTCCCACTTGACCTCAACAGTCTTATACATTTTCTTAGCGAAAACATCTTGTCTCCTTCCATTAAGCTCATAACGTGGTCTAATAGTATACATGCGCCTTTGGTAGATGCGAAGCGATACAGAGGTCCTTTTTTTTTTTAATTTTACAAGGTAAAGTCAGTGAACATATCCAACTTGACGAATACGTCTCTAAAATGTCAATCCAGGCAAAGCTTTTTCTGCCTACAGTTTGGAGCCTACGTGGTGACATTTTTAAAATGCTTTCAGTCCCTCAGTGAGGCTCTTAGAAGCTAGCCAGGGCTTACTACGTGCCAGGCACTGTGTCAGGTGTTGGAGCTAAAGGGAAGGAGAGCTTGTAGGCTGGCTGGGGAGGGACATCCATGACACAAGCACAGCTAGAAACGGAGGCCAGTGCTAGAAAAGAGAGAGCAGGCTGCATGGAGAGTGTGTACCATGGGGCTTGTGAGCTCACGAATAAGTGGGAGTAACTGGAGTGGGGAGATGGGGGAGAGAAGAGGGTCTTCCCATCAATGGGAATCACCTGTGCTTGGAGGCAGGTGCCATGAGAGGTCTCCACAGGAAGAAGGAGGCAGTGTGGTTGAAGGGCAGAGAGATGGGGCAGAACAGGCATCAGTCAGTTGGAGGGGTATGAATAGACTGATGGGAGGATTATGGGTGCCTTTGGAGGACTGAGAATTTGTTAGAAGATCAGTGCAGATTTCTATGGAGACAAATGCCAGGAACTGATAGGTCTTTGAAAGGTCACTCTGGCTGCCTTTTGGCAAAGGGGTTGGTAAAAGGCACTTGCAGGTGTGAACACACCAGGTGGGAGGTGAGTGCAGGAAATCGGGTGAGGGAGCATGGGAACTTGGTCCCGGGGTATATAAGGGAGAATAGCCTTTAAGGAGTTCCACAAATTGGCACCAGCTGTGGCTTCATTACAGAGCTGGAAGGGGGAGGTGGGTGTGTCCTGGAGGTTACAGAAATTACATGAGAAAGGGAAGTCTTTTTAGATCTCTTTTTCAACTAGAGGAACTCTCACCTTATTGATAGAATTCCAGAGTGGGAACCAATGATATGAGGACATCTTTGAAATGTCTGAATATGTTCTTCGACATCTTTGCAAGTGACGAGGAGACCTTGACCTTAGGAGGCCTTGGCCCTCTTTGTAGCCAGAAAGATTTCACCTACAGATTTGGGTTCTCCCTTTTAAAGTCAAGGAGTCAGTCCTTCCAAAGGACACCTCCTATCATTTTACCCTCTCATCATACCTCACGTGCTGGCATCTCCAAGACCCTCTGTTCCAGGTTGAGAGTATCCACTTTGGCCGGGCTGGTCTTGCCAAGAACACCACCACAGGAAATCTAGAGCCTATAGTGCTATTAATAACATCATCTAAGACTGTGTTTGCTACCCTCTTGGCCTCTTCCCACCATGACTCACTGAAGCTTTTTACACATTGTATCCATTATGCTATAGTTCCCAAAGCTCATCTTCTCTAGTGCCATTAGTTTTTAGGGGACCAGGCAAACCTTAAACTTGTCCCCCTTAATTGGATCCCTGTGCCCCCACAATCTCTTTGAATGCCTTTCACCATGATCCTTGAATGAGATCTGAGACCACTGCTGGTACCTAACACTTCTTGGCACCTTGTCTGCTAGGTTCTTGGAAGAGGAGGTGGCTATGGAGGTGAGTGGGGATGGGAGTGGGAGGATTTCTCCCTTCACTTCCCTTTTTGTGTTTTCAAATAATGGGTTTTGAGGGGGAGGGAAAGGTTAACCAGACTATTTATTTTCCATCTCCCATCGATAAAATGTCACACAGGAGAGAGGTGGCAGAAACGCACTTTCAGGTTAATTTTTTTACAAGGAAGATTGACTTATGAACCTACTTTGTTATTCCCTTTCATTCAATTTCCCTGTACCTCCTTTTCTATGAAGTGTAACGGTAACCCATTATTATTTTTATTGTTGGCACGTGCTTTGTGAACCATAAAGTGTATGCTATAAATGGGAGCGCTTTTCTTTTTTTTTTTTTTTGTAGTTTACGAAAAACTAATATTTTTTAAATTAATTTTTTATTTATTTTCAGCATAACAGTATTCATTCTTTTTGCACCACACCCAGTGCTCCATGCAAGCAGTGCTCTCTATGATACCCAACACCTGGTACCCCAACCTCCAAATCCCCCACCCCTTCAAACCCTCAGATTGTTTTTCAGAGTCCATAGTCTCTCATGATTCAGCTCCCTTCCAATTTCCCCCACCTCCCTTCTCGTCTCTAACTCCCCATGTCCATGAAAAACTAATTTAAAAACATTCATCCACCAGAGTACCCAAAGGGCTCCCATATAAACTATCTGTCGTTACATTATGTCCCGATGTGGAGCTCGATCCCAGGATCCTGAGATCATGACCTGAACTGAAGGCAGAGGCTTTAACACACTGAGCCACCAGCCCCAATGTATTCTCTTCAGTACCAGAATTTGTAACCAATTGACAGATGAAAAAGGAGGCAGTCAAGTGAAAATCAATAGGTCTTAGACCTGCAAGAAATTTGAATTAGATGAATTCAGCTACTCAGGCACTGTTTCACATTTTCAGATCTCTGCAGAAAAGGGGTTAACCTTTTTACAGCATGTAAAAGAGAAGACTATAACACATACTATGTGTAAGCATGTAAATATCAAAAAATATCCCATTAGTTGCTAAGACACACAGGGCCTATATTTTCTCTCAAATTCATGAATATGTAGGAGCAATAAGTGAGAAGTGAATGTATACTTTTTACTTCGAAGTCTTTTAGAAATCTAAAATATGACTTTCTATGGTTTGTGTCTCCATATTCCTTTATTGCCAGTTTGAACAAATCCACATGCTTTGATTCAAAGGTAATTAATTCCTCTTATTTGGAAACATGATGTTTATTTTTATTCTCTCACCCTTAGCAGGTGGTTTCATTTTAGCACACTTCAGAGTTATAATTTCATGCTTATTAAAAACATTTATTATGATCTACATAGATGAATGAAACTTTTATTTTATTAAATTATTTGACAAAAAATCTGTTATTTTTAAAAATGTATTTCCTTTAGGGTTATTTTAGAGCGTTCAGAGAGGATCTAGGAGTGTGGTATTATGTAGTTTTTAAGTAGGTATGAAATGGTTATTTATAGGATTGTTTCTTTAAGGCTTATGTATATTGTCCATTATATGCTATAAAATATTTTGAAAGTAAATTTAAGGTATGTTTTACATAGTTTATTTTTTGGAAATAAATATTGAAATGACTTGTGAAATTCAGTATATTCTCAACATTAATTTATTTTGAAATTTACCAGTTGTCTACTGAACTATTATATGGCAGATATTACTTCAGACTACACTGGTAAATGAAATACTTGGCTTTGTAGAACTTTTATTTTAATGGGTGAGACAATTCAAAGCTATAAACCTTAATAAAAATTGTATAGTGCATTCAAAAAGGATGAGTACAATGGGGAAAAAGAAAAACTCATCAGGGTGAGAAAAATCAAGGTTGCTAGGCAGGGGATGGGGAGTTAAAATTTTAAATAGGAAGATCAGGGTAGTTACAATGAAGCTGACAATTGAACAAAGGTATGGAAAGGTGATGAATTTGCGCAGAACTATCAGCAATAAGGTCACTCCAGACAAAGGAATTGGCTATCTTGAAGGCCATAAGGTTGGATCATGCCTGGCATATCTGAGGAATAGCAAGGAGGCCACTGTGAGTGACTGAAGAGTAGCAGGGAAAGAGGTCACAGAGGTTAAATGAGTGGCTAGATCATGTAAAAGCTTAGAAGTCATTGTAAAACTCTGGCTTTTATATTTGGAAACTCACTGTGTGATAGAATTTCTGCTAATAACTGAGAGTTCAATTGTCCATAAAATTTCAAGGACTCTTATTCTAGTAAGACAGAATGAAGAGAAAGAGTTCATATTTTCACATGGTGTAACAAATGCTCAGAGATGCAAGTGTAGGAAGCTATAGGATCACAGAAGAAGGCACTAAAATCACACCAATATATTTGATGACTGTGACTATATATAAATTTGTATTTTCTAGATTTTTTATAGTCATGGAATCACACTGTATATACTATTCATTGCCTGGCTTTTCTTTTCTCAGCATCATTACTTTGAGAATCTCCAATTGTAAATAGTTCATTTTGATGTTGAATAGTAATCTCTTTAATGAATAGATCATAATTTTTCTTTGCTCTATGGATGGACATTGATGAACATTTCCACTGTTTTCAATTCTTAAAAATAAAGCTGCTATGAAATTCATATACAAGTCCCTGTATGAACATGGGCTTGTTTCTCTTGGTTAAATGCCTAGAAGTAAAATGGCTATTTTTGTAACTGCAACATATTTTGCATTTAAAAAAATTTTCAAACTATTTTCCAAAGTGGTTGTATCATGATATATGCCAACAACAGTTTAGATTTTTTGTTGCTTCTCAATCTAGCTCAGACCAAGTACAATTAGCCATTATAATTTTAGCCATTCTAATAGATATGTAAGCATGTCTCATTATGATTTTAATTTGTATTTCTTTAATGTCTAAATGTTGAGAAATTTGTCATGTGCCTATAAGCCATCCATATACTTTTGGTGACATGTCTCTTCCATTATTTCCTTCACATGTAAAATTGGATACTCTGTTTGGTTATTAGTAAGGTTTTTTATTTTTATTCATTTTTAAATAATCAGAGTAGATGTCCATTATCAGATATTTAATTTGCAAATCCCTTCTCCATCTTTACAGTTTCTCAATGGAGCTTTGATAGCTGTGTCTTTCAAGAAATATGCTACTTCTTTCCTGGTACACGGAGGTATGACTAGAACATTATCAATGTTGACCTTTGCAAAGAAAATCATGGCTTAAGATATATGTAGTCTGCAGTTGTTGGGAGTGTTCACCATCCTTGCCTCTAACTCATCTCTCACTGCCCACACATTCAGGTATAGGGGAATATTGATTGACAAAATATTAATTGCCAAATAACACTAGTTAGAGACTAAGAAAAATGCAGGCACCTGATTATATAATATTACATAAATAAAATATGTTTTTATAAGTGCTATTGGAAGTAAATTCCTCAATACTTTAATCACACAGAATGATGGAATCCTAGATTTTTTTTTCTTGTATTTACTAAGAAAATGATCATGCCTCAAGTATATTAAAATGGAATAGGGAAAATTAAAAATTGTTTTAAGATGATTTGCGTGTGTTGTTCGTATGTGAGAGAGAAAGTGAGAGAGAAAGATAAAGAAAAAGAGAAAGGGAAAGACAGAGAGGTGGCTGCAGTGAATTGATGAGTTGGAGGATAGATTTTAAAGTTTTGTCTTTTGCTTTCTACATTTCTTTTTCCTTAGGTTCAAGAGAACAATCAGTAATATCTCAGAAGCCTGCTGGTAACATCAGCAGAAAGAATTAGAGGTTCCCAGAAAATTAAGATGACATATAGTTTTCCTGACATAAGAAAATCATTTTTTGTCCCCAGCTATTTTCAATGATCTATACCCCACCTGTGTACTTGCCCAAGCACACTTCTTCCAAAACTTCCTGGGAGGTTCTTAAAAAGAAATGCATAAACCTCACTCCTTAAGGATTTTGAGGGAACAAGGCAATGGGAAAACTAACAGTCACCACCAGACCAGGAAATAGCCTAAGCTATTGAGACAATAAATCAGTGGTAAAACTCCTAGTGCTATTTCAAAAGCAATCAAGGCCTTGCATTCCTTGTCCCAGAAAATGAGCCCAAGACCCCATCTAGTTTCTATCTGCTCTTGAAGCCTGCAGAGTCCCTTTCCCTTGTCCAACAGTTACCTCTGCTTTATTCTAACGTTGAAGTTTCTGCCCTCGGTGGAATACAAGCTTCATTCAGGTGAACATGCAATACATATTGCACAAATACATATGTGGATGTGCATGCATCCACAACCTTATGACCAACCATACACGGAATAATAAAACTCTCCCTTCTGAGTATTCATCTTAAATACTAAATAAAAATCTCTCTCCTGTTCAAACAGTCAAGGCTTTGGAACTTATTCCCTGTGATCTCCTTGTATGTTGTAAACAAAGATTCCTTTGACAACTCCACCTGTTTCTGTGATTCACCAAAGACTGACCTCAGTTAGTTCAGTTGCTGTAATGGCTTTCACTACTCTGATTCTACCTCTGCAAGTCTCCAAATTTAACTATTTTTTCTCCCAATTCTGCATGTTCTTGGCTTTAAACTGCAACTCTGAAGAGAAGATTTGCTTGTTTAAAAAAAAAAATCAAGAAAAGGTAGTAGTAGTTAACATTGTTACTTTGAACTTCCTGCCCTAAGGGGCTCTCCTGTTCTTTCTCTTTGACTTCCTGGACTAAAACGACAGAAATTTGGCAATACATCACTCCCCAATCCAGATTACTGCCAGAACAGTTTATACTCTTAGAAAAATATTAGTTTAAAAGATCACATAATTAAATACTTAAGCATGTAGTGTAATATAGTGGTTTACAAGAAATATATTTTGGTCATCTGAATATTTGGTTTTCAACCATGGCTACTGACTCACAGCTCCTAAAACTCTTGGGATTTCCTGTGATAAGGGTGAGAGAGGTGTGTTTTGTTCTGTTAATGAAGTGACCTTCAGACCTCACTCAAGGCAAGGGCTGTTTGCCTGAAGGACCAACCACTTGGTGAAAGCCTTCACAACTTTTTGCCTCCCCTTCCTCCCAATACAGGATTATCTGGGGAGGGAAGAGGATCTGGAGATTAGATCAGCAAATGACAATGATTTAGTCAGTCATGACTATGTCATGAAGCCTCCACAGAAAAGCTGAAAGGACTGGGTTCAGAAAGCTTTTAGTTTGTTAAATGTATGAAAAGGCAGGAAGAGTGGCAGTCTTACAGAAGGTAATAGAAGCTCTGTGCCCATTCTCCATACCTTGCCCTGTGCACTTCTTTATCTATCTATTGATTTAAATCTTCTATTATATCTTTTAATAAGCTGGCAAACATAAAGTAAGTATTTTTCTGAGTTTTGTGAGTCCCTGTAGCAAATTAAAAGAACGTAAAAAAGTAGGCCACTGGGACCTCCAACCTGTAGTTGCTCAGTCACAAGCACAGGTAATAACCTGGGGCCTACAGTGAGACTGGCATCTGAGGTGGGGTTGGAGATAGTCTTGGAGGACTGATCCCTTAACTGATGAAATCTTACACTATGTTCAGGTAGATAGTGTCAGAATTTAGTTGAATTCTTGGAGATCCTGCTGTTGTCTGAAAATTATTTGGCATTGTTGGTATGATGTCCTAAAACCCAAAAAGATATAGCTACCTCAAAATAAGAATACGGTTGACAGCTTATATATAATAAGTGAGTATTTCAGGGATTTAAAATATACCCAATAAATAATGTAAGGAAATAAGGAAAGATTTTGAAATAAAAACAAGAATAAGAACCTAGTGGTACTAATAGATTAAATATATGTAATCTAGTTGAATTAAGAATACAATGGATAGAATACATAATGGTTTCAATAGAGATAAGAAGTCACTTAAGGATATAGTCATCTGGATACCAGCAAAGCATTAAAATTATCAATATAAAAGAGGTGTAAGATGTAGGTGATGTGTGTGGAACAAAAGCTAGAGAAGAAATTAGATTTCCTTACTACTCATAGCCTGTTGACAAGTCCTTGAAGCTCCTCTGGGGACTCAGCTGCTTCCATGTGGACACATCCACTCAGGGCAAAAAGCATTCTTAGTCCACCCCCCAGGATACTGAAAATCTACTTTCACATGTAAAAATTACTTTGGAAACTTCTTTATCTCTACTCCCCACCCCTGCCCTCAAGATATACATTGGCAATCATCTCCCAAGCATATACCCACTGATACACATCAGAAGAGTCTCTTCCCTGAGTTTTTACTAAATAGTAATAAATGACCTTTCCCTAACAATAGCTAGCCCCCTCAAGGTCCTGGAAACCTTGTTTATAAAATACCTTGGAGGCTTGTGCTATCCCTAACCTCCTCCCAAATTGAAAGTATATAATCAGCCACTCTTCATGACCCTCTCTCTCTACTCCAAATAAATAAATAAATATTTTTAAATAAAATAAAATAAATGACTTTTTTTAAATGAAAGAAGAAAAAGGAAAGAAATATTTGAATATTAATGTACATCTATTTCTCAAGCATAAAATAGTCAAGACACTGGATTAAAACTTACATACAAGAAAAGAAAGAAAATATTCATAACTAGAGTTGACTCTATGAATCCCAAACTAGGGCATACATACCAAAGACACACAAAAAAAATCACAAGTGTTAGAGAGAAAAAAAATAATTCATTAATAAAGAAACAAGAATCAGACTGACAGAAATTTTTTAAATAACATCAGATATAAAAAAGAATGAAGTAATAGCTTTATTATCTTGAAAAAAAATCACAAATGGAAACGTTTAGATCCTTATAAAATGTCATTGGCATAGGAAGGCATAATAAAAAAAATATTTTCAGGAATACAGATCACAGATAATTTGCCTTAATTTGTGTAGGCAGTACTTAAATACTAATATTATTTTAACAGTTAAAATATACTCTATGATCTTTGAGGTTGGGGAAAAGAGGATGACCAAGTCATCTTGAAATAATTCAGTTTTATGAAAAAAGTAAAAAGATAAAAAAAAAAGACTTGTAGAAAAGAGAGATAAAACATATGCATAATAAAAATAAATAAATAAATAAACAGCTGGAGTGCCTGGGTGACTTAGTCGGTTCAAGTGTCTGCCTTCAGCTCAGGTGATGATCCCAGGGTCCTGGTATTGAGCCCTGCATCAGGCTCCCTGCTCAGTGGAGAGTCTGCTTCTCCCTCCCATTGAGAAAAAAAATTTGACTTATTTATTTGAGAGAGATAATCTTTAAATTTTACTTATTTATTTGAGAGAGAGTGAGAAAAGAAAAACATGCACACAGCAGAGGGAATAACAGAGGGAGAGGGAGAAGCACGCCACTGAGCAGGGAACCCCCTGCGGGGCTCTATCCCAGGACCCGGGTATTATGACCTGAGCTATAGGTAGACACTTAACTCAGGTACCCCAATAAATACAATCTTTTAAAAAAAATAAATAATAATAAAAATAAATAATATTTCAGATAGTATGATTTTTTTAATGTAAGACTTGGTATAAAAACAGGATGACATACTTGTCTAATTATAGCAAAGACTTTGATAAGTTTAGATGCAGTAGTACATAAAAAATTTAACTTCTTTCATTAACTGATAATTTAATTAGATTAAATTAAGAGACATCAAAATTTAGAGAATCTAATAGTCCTGATCTATTAATAAATGTAGCCATCCTAACCCCAAAACAAGAGTCTTCAGTAAGTATATAAGCATAAGTTGAACATTTACACAAACAGGCCATTATTTAGGCCAGAAGTATATGCCAATAAATTTCTAGAGTTAAATATCAGGCTATATTTTCCAAGAATAAGGCAATAAAATTAGAAAACAATGACCAAAATATTAAATTCATATAATTGGAAGTTAACTTCATACCTAAAAAGAAATAATACAGCTAATTCAGAAATTTTTAGAATTACAGTACTTTGGTAATATCAACTCTCAAAATGAGTAACGGACAGGTGGGGCTAGCAAGAGACTCGTGGGAGGATTAAATCATGGGCCCCTGTATCTCAGGTGCAGTAGAAGCAGTGGATTTGGAATTTCAGTTTTTCCACAACTTTCCACCACAAGCTGGTTAGAACTGTGCAAAAGCAGGAAGGGAAGCCCCAGTAAAGTGGACTGGGGATGCCAGAAGGGGAGGCTGGAAGGGGGCGCCTGGTGCTCAGTGCCCATTACAGACCCCACATTGCAATCCCCCACAGGAGAGACTCACCAATTTTAGGCCCCACAGGGGAAGCTGGAGGTTCATCTCCTGACTTTTTGTAGGATCTTTGCACCTCAGCTGGTGAGAATTCTCCATCACCCTGCCTTTCTCCAAGGGACTTTTCTTCAAGCACCCTTCCCAACTTCTTCCTCCTCCATGAAATAATGTTCCTCTCCTTTGTTTCTCGCACTTGCCTGTGTTGGGACCTTAGCTTGCTCAGCCCAGACTGCCATTCTCTGCTCTTCCCAATTAAACCCATGCTGCTGGTCAAATAACTGGCAGATTGAGTTTAAGGCCAATTGAACTAATAAATTCAAGAACTTGCAAGGAACAAAATCAATATGCACAAATTAGTGGCACTCCTAGGTGCTCCGAAGAAACCATCAGAAAGAGACTGCGGAGAACAATCTCATTTACACCTGCATCCAAGACAGCAAGATACCTGGGAGGCCCCTGAACCAAGAAGGTGACAGACCTGTCCTCTGACAGCCCTGCAACAATGACGACAGACAGGGAGGGGTACACACGGAGATGGGGAGGCACTGTGCTCAGGGAAGAACCCACACTGGGAAAATACCTACTCTCCCCAAAACCGGCTACAGAGTCCTCACTTTGGCTCCCGAATTTCCGGACTAAGCGCAAGCCTGGAGTGGGTGTGGATACGGGAAGGACCCCGCAGGGCTGAGGTGGGGAGAGCACGAGCACCAAAGCAGGGGGACGCTCCCTGACTGCAGACCATCTGAGGAGCCCAAGGAACCTAATCCGCGAGCACACAAACACAGACAAGGACCAAGGATCACCCGAGCCCAGAAAGGGGGGACCCCACAGCCCCGTGCACAGCACAGCAGGAGGCCACGTCTCCTCACACAAAACGACGGAAGCCCCAGTGTCTACACAGGGCGCCCTTTCTCTGTGGGGTCCTGAGACCACGAACCCCTTGACAGTCCACTAAGGGACTTCTCACCTCCTCCAGCGTCTGGTCCTTAGGAGGTTGGACTGCTGCCAGTGTGGGCGCGTCCTCCACAAAGGGTCCGGTCAGTGTGGATGCAGAGCCACACCCTCCTCAGCTTGTCCTGTCAGGGTGGGAGGCGCCCCACATTCTCCAGAAGTCTCCACAGTGGGTCCTGAAAAGGCAGGGCTCAGGCCACAGCTGTGGCTGTGCAGCCTGGGCTCAGGGAGGGTGCTGGGGTCTGGTGCCCTCTGCAGGCGGTGGAAGGCAGTGCAGGACTGTGGGAGCTCACCCTTCAGTGGAAGGTCCTGCTCCCTCCCCGGGTCCAGCTGATGCCATTTCATTCCGGAAATTCAAGCTGCATGGAGCCCAATACCCCCCAACTTCCCCCCAAATAGCTAAGGAACAATGAATTGGAAACAATGTGGAATTACAACAGTCCTTGACCCAAACAGTGGCACTGAACATGGCCCTGATGCAGACCCACACTCTGACCTCAACTTGGTCTCAAGCCTGGACCCTACCCTAATCCAAGACCCTAACCCTAGCCCCCAACCCAAACAATGTTCACAAGAATCAAGAGGTACAAACTGCAAGTATCCATCAATGGCAAGTGCATAAGCAAAGTGTGGTGAAGGGTTTGAATTTGGGTTCAGGTTCAGGTTTTAGTCAGAGTTCTAATCAGGCTTTGGGTTTAGTGTTAGGGTGAGGGTTTAGAGTGAAGGACAAGGGAACAGAGTTATAGTTTAGGGCTTTAAGTTTATGATTTAGGCTTTAAGACTCAGGGCTTATGGGATAAAGTTCAAGGTCAAATTTGGGGTTTGACTTCATGCTGAGATTTGGGATCAGGTTTCATGACTTGGAGGTCTGGTTTAGGGTTTGGGTTCGTGGTTCAGGGCTTGGATCCAGGGCTCAGGTACAGGCTTTGGGTTCCATTCCAGGTTTGGGATTCAGGGTTCTAGTTTGGGCTTTAAGGTCAGCTTAGGTTTCAGTGTTGGTAGGGTTTAAGGTTAGGTTTAGGGATGACACATTTTCTTCAGTTGTCATCATGGAGAAAATAATTCTATCTGAAGTTTCTAAGTCAGAAATGTATTTCATCTGGGGGCGCCTGGGTGGCTCCGTGTGTTAAGCCTATGCCTTGGGCTCAGGTCATGATCTCAGGGTCCTGGGATCGAGCCCTTCATCAGGCTCTCTGCTTGGCGGGGAGCCTGCTTCCCCATCTTTCTCTCTGCCTGCCTCTCTGCCTACTTGTGATCTCTGTCTGTCAAATAAATAGAATTAGTAAAAGCTATTATATGATCTTTTACAAACCATTTCCTATCTTTGCCTTCTCATGTGCCAAGACAGACAGGGATTATTTAAAACCCTGAAGAGAGTGCTCTTGCTTTTAAATTGCCTGTAACCTTCGTGTAATAGATTTACGATTGATGATAGATTTAGTTAAAATATAACTATTTAAAATATTTACTCTCAGTAAACGATTTCAACCTATGCTCATTTAAGTAACTTGGTGCATAATCCCTTTTCTATTAAACCATAGTGCAAGGACCAATGCCGCGTTTCCGAGAGAACCACAAGCTATTTTTCTAGAATGGGCATATGCATATATATCAGGCGTCCTGTTTTCACTCCCTTTGTGGAGCACCTACCCTGGAGGTCATGTAATAACCAATGACCAAAAAAACAAACCAAAAACCCAAACATCCAGGTTGAAGTGCCATCCCTGCCTGGAGTGGAGGAGACTGCTCAGACAGATCCCAGGCAGGCATCTCAGCCCAGGCCTGTGCTGGGGAAGCTGGTTCCTGGCTTTGGGCGCAATCTGGAAGCCAGCAAACTGACCCAAGAGTGCAGCTGGCCTTTAGGACTGATGATCTTTTCGCAGCCAGGCTGCCCGTGGACACCCGCTCAGAAAGCCAGGCTATGAGTCTGCCGGGCCGGCGCAGAGAAGGGTCTTTGCTAATTTCCAAAGCTGGAAGTGAGCTCTCAGAGGACTCAGGAGGGAGGGGGGCGGGGGCGGGGCGGGGGGGGGCCAGGAGAAGGGGCTTTGCTAATTGCCCAGGCGGGAAGGAGGGGCACACAGCTCCAGGGTGCTGTGCTGCAGCCTATTCGGGACTGCAGGACCCACCATACTCGCTGCCCCTGCGCTCCCACGCTCCAGCTTAGCCCCAGAGGCCACGGTGTCCCGTTCTCATTCCTGCTGCCTGCTGCCCCTCCCTGCCCCATGGCTTCTCTGGAGGACCCTCTGCTCACAGGTAAAGTGACACCTCGACGCGCCCTCACCTGAAGCAGAAAACGCAGGACAGGAGCGTGGGGGGGGGGAGGGTGGAGTGGTCGGGGCCCAGGCTTCCGGCAACCCCAGGGCACCAGGACCACCCAGGACGCCGTGCCACACCCCCTACGCAGGGGGTCGTGCCAGGACAGCGCCACAGGAGGTACCCCCCCCCTGCCAGCGGGCAGGCTAGCCCTCATAGTTCGGCACCCCCACGTGCATGTCAGAGCCTCCTGCCATTCCCAGGGCACCCAGAACCCAGAGAGTGAGGCCTTGGGTGCTTTCTAGTGACAGATTCAAGGCAATTCTTCAACTATGGGACTTCAGAGTTAACATAGTTTTCATTTGTGATTATTATTTTTGTGTGGGGGCCGTCAATTTTCTTTAGACCTATGCTTGTTTTCACTCCCAGTTCTGAAGAAGCCCCTAAATCCTAACCCTGTTGAGGACTCCGAAAGCTCTCAGAGCAGCAGTGCTGGGGGACAGTGTGGACACATGGTTTGGTTTCTCCTCTGGCCTGCTTCTGTGGCAGCCCCGCTCTGTCCTCCTCAGACTTCAGAGCAATATCTGAACAAGTGGAGAAGCGACCAGGGGGTCAGGAAGGTGGCCACCGAAGAGTGACTTCTCTGGAGGGTGGCTGAGCAAGCAAGTGAGAATGTTAGTCCAGCTCTGCCTGCATTCAGTATGGAGCTGAACAGGGGCCAGGGAAGGGGAGGAGGAGCAGAGAGCAGGGACAAAGGGACCAAAGAGGAGATTCAGATGAAGGGAAGTAATGGGGAGGAAAGAGAAGAAACTCTAGAAGACAGGTATGTAGAAAGGAAAAGGGATGAAGTGGGCATTTGGAAAGGGCACCACCAGGGAAGGAGAGAGGGGAAGGAAAGAGGGAGGAAAGAGGAAAGGGGAAAGGGAGAAGGGAGGAGTCAGCATGCCAGGGCTCCCCCTGCATCTGAAGAAGAGGTGGCTGGTCCAGCTTGTCAAACAGGGTGCTCACTCTTTGGCCCCAGTTTCTGCTCCCAGTGCTACTGGGCTTTTCAAGGAAGGCAGGCTGTCCCTTGGGACCTACGGGAGCCCACTGGAGCCCACAGGAGGGTGGGAGAAATAAGATGCCACCGGGTCCTGTCCTGAGCTTCTCCCAGCCACCAGCCTCCCCACATGGTGCAAGAGGGACCCCAGAACAAAGGACAGACACAGGCCAGCATGTCTGCTGGTGGCCCTGGGCACTTAGCTCATCGCAGTGAACCACACCGCCTCCTCAACCCACGCTTTTAAAGCCTCCTTCTTCGTTTCTGGCTTTCATGTCTGTAGGAACATGAGCCAGATCTAACTCATCTCCGACAGACAATTCTGACTCACCCTGTGTCAGATTTTTATGAGTGGCTGTGATAGAGTAAGATAGCAATGCTCCAACAAACGGACTGTTTCCTCCCACTTGAGCTCAACAGTCTTATACATTTTCTTAGCGAAAACATCTTGTCTCCTTCCATTAAGCTCATAACGTGGTCTAATAGTACACATGCGCCTTCCTTAGATGCGAAGCGATACAGAGGTCCTTTTTTTTTTTTTTTAAATTTTACAAGGTAAAGTCAGTGAACACATCCAACTTGACGAATACGTCTCTAAAATGTCAATCCAGGCAAAGCTTTTTCTGCCTACAGTTTGGAGCCTACGTGGTGACATTTTTAAAATGCTTTCAGTCCCTCAGTGAGGCTCTTAGAAGCTAGCCAGGGCTTACTACGTGCCAGGCACTGTGTCAGGTGTTGGAGCTAAAGGGAAGGAGAGCTTGGAAGCTGGCTGGGGAGGGACATCCATGACACAAGCACAGCTAGAAACGGAGGCCAGTGCTAGAAAAGAGAGAGCAGGCTGCATGGAGAGTGTGTACCATGGGGCTTGTGAGCTCACGAATAAGTGGGAGTAACTGGAGTGGGGAGATGGGGGAGAGAAGAGGGTCTTCCCATCAATGGGAATCACCTGTGCTTGGAGGCAGGTGCCATGAGAGGTCTCCACAGGAAGAAGGAGGCAGTGTGGTTGAAGGGCAGAGAGATGGGGCAGAACAGGCATCAGTCAGTTGGAGGGGTATGAATAGACTGATGGGAGGATTATGGGTGCCTTTGGAGGACTGAGAATTTGTTAGAAGATCAGTGCAGATTTCTATGGAGACAAATGCCAGGAACTGATAGGTCTTTGAAAGGTCACTCTGGCTGCCTTTTGGCAAAGGGGTTGGTAAAAGGCACTTGCAGGTGTGAACACACCAGGTGGGAGGTGAGTGCAGGAAATCGGGTGAGGGAGCATGGGAACTTGGTCCCGGGGTATATAAGGGAGAATAGCCTTTAAGGAGTTCCACAAATTGGCACCAGCTGTGGCTTCATTACAGAGCTGGAAGGGGGAGGTGGGTGTGTCCTGGAGGTTACAGAAATTACATGAGAAAGGGAAGTCTTTTTAGATCTCTTTTTCAACTAGAGGAACTCTCACCTTATTGATAGAATTCCAGAGTGGGAACCAATGATATGAGGACATCTTTGAAATGTCTGAATATGTTCTTCGACATCTTTGCAAGTGACGAGGAGACCTTGACCTTAGGAGGCCTTGGCCCTCTTTGTAGCCAGAAAGATTTCACCTACAGATTTGGGTTCTCCCTTTTAAAGTCAAGGAGTCAGTCCTTCCAAAGGACACCTCCTATCATTTTACCCTCTCATCATACCTCACGTGCTGGCATCTCCAAGACCCTCTGTTCCAGGTTGAGAGTATCCACTTTGGCCGGGCTGGTCTTGCCAAGAACACCACCACAGGAAATCTAGAGCCTGTAGTGCTATTAATAACATCATCTAAGACTGTGTTTGCTGCCCTCTTGGCCTCTTCCCACCATGACTCACTGAAGCTTTTTACACATTGTATCCATTAAGCTATAGTTCCCAAAGCTCATCTTCTCTAGTGCCATTAGGTTTTAGGGGACCAGGCAAACCTTAAACTTGTCCCCCCTAATTGGATCCCTGTTCCCCCACAATCTATTTGAAAGCCTTTCACCATGATTCTTGAATGAGATCTGAGACCACTGCTGGTACCTAACACTTCTTGGCACCTTGTCTGTTAGGTTCTTGGAAGAGGAGATGGCTATGGAGGTGAGTGGGAATGGGAGTGGGAGGATTTCTCCCTTCACTTCCCTTTTTGTGTTTTCAAATAATGGGTTTTGAGGGGGCGGGAAAGTTTAACCAGACCATTTATTTTCCATCTCCCATCGATAAAATGTTTACTACTCCACACTGGAAGAATTTATATCTTTCCTTTGAATCTCCAGGAAAATCTCCCAAACCCAGACCACCACCATGTGGATTCAGCCATCTTCTGATTCACCTCCAGATTGTCTCCTCCTAAATGCTCAAGCCACTGGTTAAGGGCGAAATGTTCAATGCCCAAGCAATTAAGTGGGGAACACGTTTATCTAAGCAATTGCATGCAGCTCTCTATCTGCATACAGGGGGTCTCTCCCAAGCATTTCCAACCTCAGCAAAAGAAGACAAAGCCCCAGCAGTCTGGGGTATATATCATTCATTCATTCCTGTGTTCAACACTCATGGCGGATCCCCAGCAAGACAGTGGGAGAGCAAGGACTGGAGAAATCCTGGAAGCTGAAGTCTGAGGAGGATTTCAAATTCAAGTCAGAGATGAAAGAAACATCTGGACTTGGTCCTCAGGTACATGCAGTATTCTGAACTGAGGCTAGAACCAGAGACCATTCTAATGAAAGGCCTCTACAGGTGGGCTCCAACTCAGTTTCGTGTATATTCATTCATGAAATAGCTCTTTGGGTCAACATGCAGAAGAAAACAATTTCAGAAAACTGACAATGAGGAGAGGAAAGGGAAGCCAGAAGGCTTGTGAATGGGGAGAGAGGAGGAGCCAGGGCAGGAAACCAAGAATCCCTCCCTGCCCTCCTTGCTGCCAGGGAGGTCTGAGGGACTAGTTTCCACCTGGGATCCCAAGTCCAGAACAAAAGCAGCGGGGCCACGGCGGGGGAGGGAAGGGGGTCCTCAGCACGGGCGCATGGGGCTGCGGAAAGATGGGGGCTAGCGTGCCTGCTGGCGGGGGGCACCTCGCAAGGCGCTGTCCCCAGCCCGACCCCATGAGGACCCGGGTTTGGCGCAGCGTCCGGGGTGGTCCCGGTGCCCTGGGGTTCGCGGGAGGCTGGGCCTCCACACCCCCCTCTTCGCCCCCAGGTCGGGTCCGCGCTTTCTGCTCCAGGTGAGGGCGCGGCGCTGTGTCACTTTACCCCTGTGCAGAGGGTGGTCCGGAGAAGCCTTGGGGCGGGGAGGGGCAGCAGGCAGCAGGAGCGGGACAGCGGAGCCTCACATGGGAGCGTACGGGGGGCGAGTCCGGTGGGTCCTGCAGTCCCGACTGAGCCGCAGCACAGCACCGCGGCGCTGCCCGCCCCTCCTCCGCCAGCCCCTCCACCTCCTCCCAGACTCTCAGCCACATCCTCTGTGAGCTCACTTCCAGCTTAGGCAATTAGCAAAGCGCCTTCTCCCCGCCGCCCTCCACCCGCCCCCGCCCCCCTCCCTCCTGAGTCCTCCGCGAGCTCCCTTTTCGCTTTGGCAATTAGCAAAGCCCCTTCTCTGCCCCGCCCCCGCCCCCTCCCCCTCCCTCCTGAGGCCCCGCCCTGGCTGGGGCGCGGGGGGAAGCCCCGGGGGCTGCAAGCTTTGCCAGCGCTGGCGCTGGGCAGCCTCCTAGCCTGGCTCCTTGAGCGGGTGTCCACCCGCGGCCTGGCTGCAAAAAGATCATCAGTCCTGTTAACCCTGGCTGCACTCTTCCGTCAGTTTGCTGGCTTCCAGATTGCGCCCAAAGCCAGGAACCAGCTTCCCCAACACAGGCCTGGGCTGAGATGCCTGCCCAGGATCTGTTTGAGCAGTCTACTCATCTCCAGGCAGGGATGGCACTTCCACATGGATGTTTGGGTTTTTTTATTGTTTTTTGGTCATTGGTTATTATTACATGACCTCCAGGGTAGGTGCTCCACAAAGGGAGTGAAAACAGGATGCATGATATACCCCTCACCTCCCATGCTGTCTTTCTCTTAAATAATAAGCACTGCTGAACTATCTTAGATTCTGTACCTTCTCTCCAGCCATGAACCTATCACTGTCTTTAACTCTTGAAAACTTCATTAGACAAATTAATGTGGTGAAGGAAGCAATATGAGAAAGCCTATTAATCTGATGAGCATGGAACTGAACAAACCCTATAGATACTTTCCCTTTGATTTCTAGCCTATCAATACCTACAGTGAGTCACATACACTCAAGATTATTGTTTTTATTGTATACTTCATATATTCATTGATTTTGGACTCGTTATCATTTCGTTGAAGTGTTAAACTATGGTAATAAACAAACTTTTAATTAACTTTTCCTCCTATGATACAAATATAACTTGCACTTGAGCTTTAGCTAATTTTATGTTCTAAAATTGCCAAAACAAAATGATCAAGGTTTCTAGATTATTTACTGTATTTTCTACTATATAATATTGTTCTATCTCTTCTGTATAAAGAAAATGAATGCTTGGGGCTCTTGGGTGGCTCAGTGTGTTAAAGCCTCTGCCTTCTGCTTAGGTCATGATCCCAGAGTCCTGGGATAGAGCCCCACATCAGGCTCTCTGCTCAGCAGGGACCCTGCTTCCCTTCCTTTCTCTCTGCCTGCCTCTCTGTCTACTTGTGATCTCTGTCTGTCAAATAAATAAATAAAATCTTTAAAAAAAGAAAATGAATGCTTGATAACTAAATGAATGCTTTACTGAACAAATTAAATATGGCAATAGCATTTTATTTTATCATGCTTCACATATTAAACAATAATATTATATCACTAGTCTACAAATAATCTACTCGCATAGTCATTTGGAAGCTTTTAGCAAAAGAATTCTTCCTCCTGATTGTAGTATAAAAGCCACAGAAATATACAGAAGACTCCTAGAATAGAAAGTTAAATCCAGTTATCCGTGATGCCTTGAGTAGGACCTGACCTATGTATGTCCTGGGATGCACTAGTAACTGTTACATGTGATAGGATTATATTTAATATATACAGTTTCATTTACTTCACAAAGGACATATAAATTTGAGAATTAAATATTTGATGAATCTATAAAGTCTATATCTATTTGTAACTAATGTGGTAGAATTAAGATAATAATTTGAAAAAAAATTCATTGAACACATACACATATTCAATTGTTTTTATATATATAAACAGCATTATTTATTTATGTAAATAAATGCATTGTCTGTAAAATCCATTTACTTATCAATCATAAGGGTAATTTTAAGTACTAAGAATAAGAAATATGTGAAAAGATAAGTGTTCAAGAGTGCAGTTTGTGGTAATTAATACAATATGATAGGCTCATGAAAAAGATATATTACTTGAACTTAAAAGCTTCTATAATTAAGCGATGACCACTTGAAATTTGTAATTAGTCTTGCTGCAGTTTTTCCTTGCACTTATTGCCCTTCCCCAGAAGTTCATTAAGAATTTCTGTGAATGTCCTTATGTTTAATCTCATTCATAGATTCCACTGCTGCTCACAAAACAAAGCCAAAAAGAGAGGTAACTCTATGTGGCACTCCATCCACAAGCAATACATTCATAAATAATTAAAAAGCTCTCTACTTCATTTGTTACCCATTCAGCTGATAATTTAAATGAGTAACTGAGGCCATTTTATCAGCACTTTTAATAGAATGCGACTCAGAAACTTCACAGTGTTATTTAAGAAGAAATGCTCACGTGTTAAGGTTTTTATTTTTTTAAATCAACAAAATAATTTTCAAATATTAAAAGCAAATGTCTCCTTTTCCTCCAAGTTTCCTTGCTATGTCAAAGTTACAAATAAATACATTAAAATCGTATTTTGAGTAGTAGATAAAAACAAAAGTTTTGAAACTGTGGGTTGAGTGTCTGGGTTAACTTGTATAAATATCTGAACTCAATGTATTTAGACTTTATTAGATTTTTTTTAGACTATTTAAAAATACATGCTGAGATAATGACAACATTATTTTATTCATTTTAATAAATAAATTATTTTATTTAATTATGTTTAGATATTTATTTATTAAATTAATGATTTAATATTTAATAATCTAAATTTGAAATATTTCAAATTCTAAAAATATTTATTTAATTAAATTGATATATTTAATATAAATATTTAATAAATTATTTAATCATTATTATAATTATGCAATACATTATGTATTGTGTAATAATTGCATTTTAATAAATAAATAAATGTATTATTTACATTATTTTATTTTATTTTATTTACTTGACAAAGAGAGGGAGAACGCAAGCAAAGGGAGCTGCAGGCAGAAGGAGAGGGAGAAGTAGGCTCCCAGCTGAGTAGAAAGTTCAACCTGGGGTTCCATCCCACGACCCTGGGATCACCACCTGAGTCGAAGGCAGATGCTTAACTGACTGAGCCATCCAGATGCCCAAGGCTTTGTATTCTTTGCTTCTAAATATTGATGCTCCTTCATCTCTGGAGTTAGTAAATTGATGTTGAGAATTCATATCAAAGAATTGATAGTAGCTGTTAAACAGAAACATGTAATTTAGGGGAAAAAAAAGAACAGAAGGAAGAGAAAGGCCAAAAGTCAAAAGCACATTAATATAAAATTTAATTAGATAAAAAAGCTGATATTCCTGAAGGGGGCTAATAAAAGAGCTGCAAAGAGCTGATAGGATTAGGAAAATTGTCCACTCCTGGTCATTTCATAATTTTAAACTATTCCTTATTAATAAATATACTTAGTTCCAGAAACACAAGCACATAGGAACATTTCCACCAAGTTTCCTCTAACAGCATTTACAAATTAGACGTTCAAACAATGCAGTTCATTACATGTTGCATCTGTATCTTAAAGTTTAAACACATTCTGTGACACATTTTCCAACAATTAAAATTAAAAAAAATATATATACATATATATCTATGTATATATATATATATACCTTATCCCTAAATGGAAAAGAAATATATATAGAGAGAGAAACCTTATCCCTAAATGAAACCTTTCTTTGTTTATTAGATTAAATAGGTAAATTAGCAACAACAACAACAACAAACAGCTAATATTATAGAGGTAGGAACAATTTACCTTTTCATTCATTGCTATTTTCTAAAAATTCCTATTTTATTTTTTTCTCAAGTCTGTCATAATAATTTTCTAAATCTCCTGCCTTTTTCAATTTTTTTCTTTTAGTGGAAATCTCTATTTCATATTTATTTTCTCTTCCTCCACTCTTTGCTCTAATAATTCAATGTATTATTAGATTTTCTGTTTTTCTCTTTATCCAGATATATCTTTTCTTTCTTTCTTTCTTTTTTAAATAATTTGATTTGCTGGCATTTTACATCAGTACATGCTTTCTTAGGGATGTTAGAAATGTCTGTGGAACTCCTAGAAGAATAAACTTTTTTACCTTTAAGAAGTTTACAGTCTAGAGTGCCTGGGTGGCTCAGTTGGTTAAGTGTCTTCCTTCAGCTTAGGTCATGATGCCAGGGTACTAGGATCCAGTCCTGCATCAGCTGCCTGCTCAGCAAGGAGTCTGGTTCTTCCTCTCCCTCTGCCCCTCCCTCTCTCTCTCTAATAAATAAATAAAATCTTTAAAAAAAAGACTTACTGAATCTGAGACTGAATTACTAAATTCAGTCTTAATAGAAGACAGCTAAACAAAGCAATGATCACAACTGGAAAATTTAGCGAGATCATGGTTTACCATTTTTGGTTGACACAGGACCTCTTTCAGTAACAACTTTCCCTAAATATCAATTTCTTTTTAAGGCAAAAAATTTTGACAAGAAATCCAGATCCTTCTGATCATTTTCATATCAATTTAAGGTGACATCCTCAGAGTATATAATCAAATATGTAATTATTCTATCTGTTGCCTTGTATATTGCCTGTATCTTTTTCAGACTCAAAGTTCCATTGAGGTAGAGTTTTTTTTTTTTTAAGCAGAGATTTTTAAAGTGTTTGATATATACAAGATGCTTAATAAGTGTTTACAAAGCCTATGTATTACAGAAGCTTTAAACAGGCTTTAAAATAATGTAGGTGATATTAGTGGTCATATCAAACAATTTTTAGGTTTCAGTCATGTAAATAACTACATTTCTCAGAGACAGAGAAACATACAAATGGTCTGGGTCCAGTAGGATAATGCTAGCATGTGTTGTAAATTCTTTTATATGACCTTATTCTTGCAAGAATTGGTTATGTGGCAGAAAAAAAGGTATCACTATCTTATACTTTATTATTTAAAGAGATTTATGGAAGTCTTAATTTCTTACACTACCCCTTTGTTTCAGTGGACCCAATTTCCGTGGTAATGGTGAGAGGAAAGTAGGCAATTTAGGCAGCAGCATAAATCTCCTACAAGGCACTATAAAATAAGGCTTGTTCTAGATCATGGGTCTGTCCAAAGGGGAATGTTAAGGGGTAGAATGGATGATGGATGCATTGTGGACTTATAACTTTAAGATTAATACTGTTATGCCCCAATAATGGGTCTATGATTAAAGGAGCGAGACTGATGTAAAGCAAAGGTCAAGCAAAGCTTTATTTCATGCCAAGCATCAAGAATCTAACCAAACGTTCGGGGCCACACCTCTTATGAGAGAAGGAAACCCTTTGCTGTTTCACAGTCTAGCTTTTAAGGGCAAAGGCCATGCAGTCAGGCCTGGCCACGCACAGGTGACCAATGAGATTTTAACACACACAGGAAACTCCACAGTGAGGCTAGGTGACCAATTGAGGTTCAATTTACCCTAGTATAGACATTTGACCCAGCCTATTACACCTTGATTAGGATTGGTGCAAAAAAGGTTCCCAAAGGGCGGAGGAGTGGGGCATACTCCTTAGTATCTAGGGAGACAATATGCAAACACCGCCCCCCTCCCGCTGATTGATGTCTCCACCTGGCCTGACCCACCCTTGTATATGGGCTTTGTTACCTGGAGCTGATTTCCAGAACTTGTTTTTAAGTGAATCCCCTGGGGGAAGGGGAGCAAGGACAGTTTAAGGGTTAACCTCAATGAAAGCCTCTTGCTAAAATATAAAAATATAAAATAGGTCCTTACATTACAACAACTCAGTAGGGAAAGTCCCAGTGTGGTGATAAAAGAAGTGAGGTAACTTGCATTGCACATTTTTTTTTAAAACGTGTAAGTTGTATTTTTCCGTGCCATTACATCATACTTTATCTTCATCTCTGTCTACTAGTTTAAAACTAGTTAAACAAACTCAACAATTTTTTAAAAAATATTTTATTTATTTATTTAAGAGCAAAAGCCAGAGAGAGAGAGAGAGAGCATGAGCAATATGGGGCTCGATGCCAGGACTCTTGAGATCCTGATCTGAGCCAAAGGCAGACACTTAACTGACTAAGCAAATGAGACTCCCACAAACTCAACAATTTTATAAAATTTTTATTTGTTGGGGTGCCTGGCTGGAACAGTCAGTAAAATATGTAAATCTTGATCGTGGGGTTGTACGTTTGAAATCCACCTTGGGTGTAGAGGTTTTATTTAAAAATAAAATCTTTAAAAATTTTTTTTTCATTTTTTTATTTAAGCCATTGTATGGCAGTGTTGATCACTATATTGTACACCTGAAAGTAATATTAACCTTATTTTAACTAACTACAATTTAAATAAAAACTTTAAAAATAAAATAAAAATAATAATCATAAAAATAAAAAAGAGGAAAAATTATTTGGCGGCAATTTTCTTAATTGCATTATTATTTATTATTATCATAGTCTGTGTGTGTCAGTGGGAAGTGGCTGGTATTACAGTGAGTTCCATATCTGTGTTACACTGAGGTCCATGTCTGTAGTCAGTCTTTTTTTTCTTTTAGTTTATTTTCAGGGATCCAAAATTCATTGTTTATGCACCACACCCAGTGCTTCATGTAATAAATTCCCTCCTTAATACCCACCACTGGGCTCACCCAACCACCTGCCACCCTCCTCTTCAAGACCCTCAGTTTGTTTCTCAGAGTCCACAGTCTCTCATGGTTTGTCTCTCCCTCCGATTTCCCCCAGCACACTTCTCTCCATCTCCCAGTGTCCTCCACGTTATTCCTTATGTATTGAGTCTTATAAAAACTTTTATTTCTTTCCCTATTCTGCTTTGCATATGCTTACCTTAGATGTTAAAATGTTATAAACCTCTCCGGCCTGGTCCATTTTCTCTCTCTTCTCTCATGATTTCTCATGCTCTCCCTGCCAACCCCACATGCCTTACAATATCTGGATATGACTAATTTCTTCCTGAGCTACTTTATTCTACTCTGCCATATGGTTGCCCTTCCCTCTTCTGTACCATAACTTCTATCCCCTGCATTTGTGCTTTAACAATACCTAATTCTTTTTACTACATCTGTATCTTTGAGGTCAATACTCAGTAGTGCAATCGCTGGGTCATAGGCTAGCTCTATTTTACTGGAAAGAAGGGCCATATGCACCCCAGTGTTCATAGCAGCAATGTCCACTATAGCCATTCTGTTGAAAGAGTCAAGATCCCCTACAACAGACAAACGGATAAAGAAGATGTGATCCAAGGATACAATGGAATATCACTCAGCCATCAGAAAGGATGAATACCCAACTTTTGCATCAACATGGATGGGACTGGAGGAGATTATGTTAAGTGAAATAAGTCAAGCAGTGAAAGTCAATCATCATATGGTTTCACTTATTTGTGGAACCTAAGGAATAGCATGGAGGACATTAGGAGAAGGAAAGGAAAAATGAAGTGGGGGTATTGGAGGGGGAAATGAAACATGAAAAACTATGGACTCCAAGAAACAAACTGAGGGTTTTAAAGATGAGAAGGATGTGGGGATGGGTGAGCCTGGTGATGGGTATTAAGGAGGGCACATATTGCATGGGGCACTGGGTGTTTTACACAAACAATGAATCATGGAACACTACTTCAAAAACTAATGATGTATTGTATGGTAACTAACATAACATAATTTAAAAAAAAAAGGAGGGGGACAATACCTAACACTCAATCTTTGCTAGTTTCTTGTTTACCTCCTTTTAAGAGTAAGCTCATTAGTGTTTTTTTTTTTTTTTTTGGTTTTTTTTTTTTTGTCTCAACTAAAAGAAGAAAAATAATACACATTATTTTGAAAACTTTTTGAACAGTGTACAAACGTTAGTCAAGTCCACAATGTCTCATCTCTTCTTCCTCCTAACATGGCTAAGTTGAAAAACCCTTTATCTGGGAAAAGATCATTGTCCAGTCACCTTGTGTAAGATTTTGGCTTTAGGTTAGATTATCCTTTCTTTCCTTTTCTGAAAATAAGTTGAAAATATTAATAGCCTCAGTTTCTTCTTCCAAAATATGACTGCTTCTTTACCAAGTGCAAAAGCAACCCATTTTGACCATAGTAAACAGCTTGGACCTACTTTTTTTGGCTCACTGTTTTAGTGAGACAAGTGGAGTGAAGATGACACACCATTTCCAAATGTATTAATAATTGGTAGACCATACTTATAAATTGAAGTTTTGTTGCCATTAAACTATGACCAGACTCGCTATAATTACAGAGGTAAATTCTTTATATTTACTATATTTGAAATTACCATATAATACCAAAATAAAATTATGATTATGTGAAGAGTCTGTAATATTAAGAAGGTGACTTTGAAATGATTGCTTATCTAAATGAAATTTCCCATTTTATAATCTTGTATAAGCTTCCGTTGTCATTTCCTATTTAAAATCTATTAGAAGGCACTCTTATTTTCCCTTAAGTGGGAAGTCAAATGTGGAACAAATTCATCCCAAAGGAACTGATTCTATATTCCACTGAAGACCAGGTGGCTTCCATGTGGCATTTTGCCTCTTGCATATTGTTCATCTCCTACAACAAATGGGGGTATGCTCTTTAGTAAACTAATTCAACTCAATTAGAGGCATTGTCTTCAAGGGATAACATCATAGAGACTAGAATCAGAATCATACTTTTGGGAAAATTGGGCCCAGGATTTTTGTTTTGTTTTGTTTTGTTTTAAGATTTTATTTATTTATTTGACAGGCAGAGACCACAAGTAGGCAAAGAGGCAGAGGGTGGGGGGGGAAGCAGGCTCCCTGCTGAACAGAGAGCCTGATGCCGAGCTTGATCCCAGGATCCTGAGATCATGGCCTGAGCCGAAGGCAGAGGCTTAACCCACTGAGCTACCCAGGGGCCCCTGGGCCCAGGTTTTGATGGCTTCTTTCCTCAATCTTATAAAACCTATTTGAACTCTACTGGATGCCAGAACTGCTTAAAAATATTTGGTCCCTTGTAATTTTAACCTTCCAGTATTCAATGCACCTGATCCATGTAATATCTTATAGTATTTTATTCAAATGAAGACTCTCAAAGTGTGTTTCTTGGGAGACACTTTTCAATTGGTTGCTTACATTTCTGCATTTATTATTTGTTCTAGGCCATCCTTTGAAGATGGTTGTATTGAATAGACTTGGAAGACAGAAATAGTATCTTTTTTTTAACTTAACCTGTTGTGTTTGCAAATATTATCTGCCTCTGTTTTGATTCTTCTTGTGGGAACTGAGGCTCAGAACTGATATATAACTCCCACCCCTACACACACACACACACACACAAACACAAATACACACACACACACAAATACTGTTAATATTCTGGCTACCTCTATTGCTGTGAATAATAAACTATATTATTTCTGAACCATGAGTCTGCGTCTTCTATCAACACCCAAGAAACTACGGCAGACTCATACACCAGCTTTCAAATAAGGGAAAATAATCTCAGATGCTTTATATTTTTTGATAGTGTTACCTACTTCTGAACATATGACTGAACACATATAAAGCTGGAGCCCTGACCATTTAGAGCTTCTTCTGTGGAAGAACTATGCATTCACTAGTAAACAAAAGTAGATTCATCTTTTTTTTTTTTTTTTCCTCCTGACACCATTTCCTCTCTCACACTGTTGCTCAAATTGGATGGAGTCTAAGGTCCTTTGAGGAAATTTTTGTTTAATGACTCAAAATAAAATAGGAAGAGTCTAAAGTGCTAAAAATACTTCTAGATAAAAGGTATAAGATAATGCCAGAAAGGATAGTAATTTTATCTAACAACTGCCTGTTCACCACTTTTTTGTTCCTTAACTAATCTCCAAATTCCTGACTAAATCCCTTTTGTAAGCCAGAATGTGAGCTAAAAACTGAGATTTTAAAAAATTTTCATTTGAAATCCAGTTAGTTAACATATATGGTTGTATTAGTTTCATGTGTACAATATAACATATAGCACTCAGTGCTCATCATGACAAGTGCTCTAATTAACCCCCATCACTTATTTAATCCATCACTCCTTTCAGATCCCCTCAAGTAACCATCAGTTTGTTCTCCGTAATGAAATGTCTGTTTCTTGCTTTGTTTCTCTTTCTATGTCTTATTATTTCCCCTTTGCTTGTTTGTTTTGTTTCTTTTATTCCATATATGAGTAAAGGTATTTGTCTTTCTCTGACTGACTTATTTCACTTTTAGCATTATACTGTCTAGTTCCAACCATGTTATTGCAAATGGCAAGATTTCAGTCTTTTTTATGGCAGAATAATATTCCATTGTATATAGATACCACTTATTCTTTATTTATTCATCAATTGATGGATACTTGGGCGCTTTCCATATCTTAGCTTTATAAATAATGCTGCTATAAACATAGGGGTGCTAGCATCCCTTTGAATAAGTTTTCTTATATTCATTGGGTAAATACACACCAACAGGATTGTTGGATCACAAAGGACTTCTATTTTTAAATTTTATGGAAATTCCATACTGTTTTCAAATATGGCTGTATCAGTTTGCATCACCACCAACAGTTCACAATTGTTACTTTTTCTTTTTTTTTTTTTAAGATTTTATTCATTTGACAGAGAGAGATCACAAGTAGAGAGAGAGAGAGGAGGGAGCAGGCTCCATGCCTGGCAGAGAGCCCGATGTGGGACTTGATCCCAGGACCCTGAGATCATGACCTGAGCTGAAGGCAGAGGCTTAACCCACTGAGCCACCCAGGCAGCCCCCACAAGTGTTACTTTTTCACATCCTCTCCAACACCTTTTGTTTCTTGTAGTGTTGATTTTAGCCATTCTGACAGGTGTGAGGTGGTATCTCTTTCTAGTTTTGCTTTGCAATTTCCTGATGATACATGATGATGGACATCTTTTCATGTATCTACTGAACATTTGAATGTGTTCTTTGGGGAAACACTTGTTCATGTCTTCTATCCATGTTTTTATTGGATTATTTGTTTTTGGATGTTGACTAAAAACTGGATATTAAGTAACACACAAGACAGGTTTCCTTGAGCTTAAATTTTATTTGCATGAGTATCATTAACAGGAAAAAATATGCATATGTGTATGTACAAGTGTGTTTATGTATACATCTATCTATCTATCCTCTATCCCATGTCTTCTAATTGTGGTAAATCCTGTAAGGTGGGGAATGGGATAGTCTGAAGAAATATGCTTCTGGATATGCTGGGTAAGCAAATTTAATTGCACTCAGATGCATTGGATATAAGTGAATCACTCAAATGAGTTATTTAATATTATATAGAAACAAATTAAAAGTTTATGTAGTTGAAAATAATAGGTAGTTAAAATAATTTTTTTGTTTGTTGTTTTTGTGTCTTTTTTTGTTTATATATACTATGGTGTGAATGTTTATGTCTCCCAAAATCATATTATGAAATCTAACTCTGTAAGTGCTAGTATTAAAACATAGGGGCCTTTGGGAGGTGATTAGGTCATAAGTGGGATTACAGTCCTTTTAAAGGAGACCCCAGTGAGTTCTCTTGATTCATTCATCATGTACGTTTACAGTGAGAAGATAGCCATCTATGAGGAAGTGGGCTCTCCCTGGATCTGCCCATTCCTTAATCTTGAACTTCTCCGTTCTAGAACTGTGAGAAATAAATTCCTGTTCTTTATAAGCTATTAAGTCTATATCATGTCCGTTATAGCAGCCTGCATGCAGAAGGACACTATGACCTAAAATGAGAGCAATAAATATAAAGTTTCAGTAAAGTCAGTTGGTACAATGTTTTTTTTTTTTTTTAAATTAGAGAAGACATGCTGCTTCATGTTAAACCTTGATATTGTATATGTTTCTTGAAGGGCCACTTCTTACTCCTTTGTGTGTTTTCCACAAAGTCCAGGATGATGCCTTACATAAAGGTAATATTTTATAAATACTGTTGGAAATATATACTTCTCTAAAATCTTATTTTGCCTACAGATTACTTGGATCCACTTTGCCTTGTGTAGAATATTTGAAATATATTAAGAACAGAATGTCTCTCTAAATAACATTTAGAATCATCATTAGTTTATGACTCCTGACTGATTTGTTTATGCAGTGATACTTACTGCAAGAACACTGAAGTTTGTAATATAATTTTGAATTAATCACCAAGCTAGTTTATTTTAACTTCTGAAAAAATAATTTCTCATGTTGGTTTAATTCTGCTCTTATGTTATGGTCATGACATTTTCATTAAAATAAAGTAGAAAATAGAAGTAAATAATAAATGAAAAATTAAAATTAAAAAATAAAAAAATAAAAGCAAATCTCTTGTGAAATGTTAAACTTTTCTTACTTATTTTGTTTTGCTTTTCTTCTACCATGCTGGCAAAGCTGTATATTGCAGATAGGTACAATTTTCTAGGTGCTAGGTTTGTTACTTTTGCTAAAATTTTCAAAATATAAGGAGTTGAATAGTCATGCATTGTTTATTAAACTCCTTATCTACACATATAAAAATAAAACAATGATGGTGACCTGGGTATTTCTAAAATTGTATTCTGTTTTTCCATATTATGGTTTACAATGTAATTAATAAAGATTCTGCATATATTAACATCATCCCATTCTATCTCATATGTATGTCCATACAGAGCATGTATGATTTCTATTCATTGCTATGTTGTGGTGAAGAGATTGTCTGAAGTAGCCTATATTTATGCAGGTAGATCTTAAGCTACGGTGCTCTTGTTTATTTGCTTGTTCATGATCAGTATGTTTGAAAGATGGTAACTATTGCATCAGGTGTGACGATTAAAAAATATTATTGGTGCCTGATACACTGTGATGAAATAGGTAAGTCGATTCATAATTTGTTAATTAAATTAGAAAAGAAATTCCTTTGGATTTGTTCTTTATTAAGAGTTTTTTTTTTTTTAACGAATGCCTTGGGATGTTTTTTGTGTAATATATATCACATGCCTCAACCTTTAAATTTGAATTTAGAAAAGAGTTATCAGAATGAGCCTAGAAAATATTGTTATGGGGGCGCCTGGGTGGCTCAGTGGGTTAAGCCGCTGCCTTCGGCTCAGGTCATAATCTCAGAGTCCTGGGATTGAGTCCCACATTGGGCTCTCTGCTCAGCAGGGTGCCTGCTTCTTCCTCTCTCTCTGCCTGCCTCTCTGCCTACTTGTGATCTCTCTCTGTCAAATAAATAAATAAAATTAAAAAAAAAGAAAACATTGTTTTGAAATATTTTTGTTCTGTTGTATTATGTTAACTTAGGAAATAATGGTAGTTATTTTTATTAGCATTTCCTACTTTCCACATGCCCTTACAGATGAGATATCATGTTTTTCCTACTCTTTTTATCGTGGTTGTTATATTCTTCATGATCAATAACAATCAATGAAAATTCCTAACATTAATTTTCTTTGGGAAAGTGATATTTTAGCAGGAATCCATGACCAAAAATTTTAGCTGTTGTTCTTCCAGGAGATGAGACTATCAATGTTCCCGAAATTTCAAGAAATAGAACTTATTAATTGTGTTGGTTGATGTTTATTGTCTCTGAACTTAGAGGTGCATAATTCAATTTAAAATTTATTTTGGGGGCGCCTGGGTGGCTCAGTGGGTTAAAGCCTCTGCCTTTGGCTCAGGTCATGATCCCAGGGTCCTGGGATCGAGCCCCGCATCGGGCTCTCTGCCTAGCAGGGAGCCTGCTTCCTCTTCCCTCTCTCTCTGCCTGCCTCTCTGCCTACTTGTGATCTCTATCTGTCAAATAAAATAAATAAAATCTTAAAAAAAACGGAGTGGACCTTATGGGGGTGCTTATCTGAAATTGAGGGACATTATAAAAAAATAAAAAATAAAATTTATTTTGAATTGAAAACAAGATCTTACTGAAGTTTAGGCATCCCACTTTATATCAGGCCTCCAGTACATTCTAATTTATTTATAGAAAATATCATAAACATGAATGACACTTTTCCTATTGCATTTATATGAAACTGCAATGACTCAAAGATGTCAGATTTGAAAAGCACTACCTTTCTATAATTTCTGTTTCTTAGGAGGAATGGATATACCATTTTAGCTCAATTATCCAACAGTATTCAAAACCACCATGAATTTTAAAACATAGTTATTACACCCTAAAAATCAAGTATGAAAATGTATAAACAACCAAATCTCTATCTGTAAATGAAATACTCCCACACAGACGGGTTTTAAAACTTTCTAACTTAAGGAATTTGATAGCACAGACTCAGGGTAGTAGTTTCAGTGCCTACAGTATACTTTCAGGGAGAGAGTAATGTAGGCTCTGAGTCACTTTCTGCCTAGAGATGACCTAATAGTGGTTCTGGCATTGTTTGTTTGTTTTTGAAAATACGTTCCTGGGCGTCATTCAGAAAATGCAGAGTTTGGCATCTATATAAATTAAGGATGATCTTTTTGAACTTTTGTCTTTCATTACATCAAATTAACATAATTGTACAGAAATTCCACTAAATTAAGCATTGTTAGGAAATGTGTAAATTGGAGCTACTCAAATTAGTTGCTCTTTGAACTATGTGCTGTTGGTTCAGGATTAGATAAGGAGTTTGAAGGCAAACCTAAATCATTGCTTCCTTTTTTGAGAGATTCTCAGCATATTTTCTTAAAATTAGCTGAAATAAACAATGTGTTTAGTCGCAAAGTGATTTGCATTTTTGCACAAACTCCCTATCTCCTTGAGAATTATAACAGATATTTCATGAAACATCATTGATCTTTACTTTGTTACACTGCTGTAAAGTACATTTAGAGTTGCCAGTTAAAGGTGTTAGTGTTGAGATGAAATGTCATGCATTTTTCTTCACTTCCATGCAAATGAACACAGTAAATTATTAAGACACAATGAAGAAAAAAAAATTGACAATGAGTTCCAGATTTTAAAAATCACTTGCCATTCAATCCAAATTGTGAGTTTGATCAGTTACCGAACACTTTATAATGCACCCCCGGTAATTTTACAGAGATTACTTTTTTCTTACCAATTCTTGATTATTCTGTCTTGCAATGCAGAGAAAGCTAACTAATTTAAAATAAACTTCCGTTAATTTTGATTGTTATAAACTTAAAATTGATTAATTTCCATATACAGAGTTTAAAATGTTCACAATTTACATTAAATATATATTCTGTGTATACCTTGGAAAAATTATACTGAAAATTGAAATTAAACTGATGTTGTATATAGCTGCAAGAAGCCGCCTGTCCCATTTCATCTTACTATATAAGTTGTGTCAGGTAATTTATAAAATCCCTGCTGCATAACAAATCTATTTTTTGTTGGAATGGGTAGTAATGTTTCTTCTTATTTCGAAATAAGAGTTGGTCTATGAGTGCCTCTGCAACTGTATTTTTCCTAAGTGGCTTCATGGTCCTGAACTGAGAATGCTCAGAGCATTAAACATCAAAGTAATATATTTTGACACAATTAGACATCAAGGAAATGCAATTAAAATGACACTGAGAGGGCGCCTGGGTGGCTCAGTGGGTTAAGCCGCTGCCTTCGGCTCAGGTCATGATCTCAGGGTCCTGGGATCGAGTCCCGCATCGGGCTCTCTGCTCAGCAGGGAGCCTGCTTCCCCCTCTCTCTCTCTGCCTGCCTCTCCATCTACTTGTGATTTCTCTCTGTCAAATAAACAAATAAAATCTTTTAAAAAAAAATGACACTGAGATATCACTACACACTTACCAGAATGGCTAAAATAAAATATAATGACAAGCCCAAAAGAAAAAAATATACCATTTGATGATACACAATGGCAAGTTGTACCATAACTTAACCATCTCAGACTAGTGTAGTGTTAAATTTGTTTTTCTAAGCCATGTTTTGGGTCACTTACCACTTTTCAAGGATATAAAGTGCTATCATTTTACTTAAAACTGTGAAATTTGGTCAGATTTAAATTTCAATTTATGTTAAAACATTCTGTAAACTGTGTTAGACTTTGACATTTGTTCCCTCACTTCAGTGAATAACACTATATCATATTCTGAAAAATACGCTAATTTTTTATTATTTTGAAAAAATCCCTTTTTCCTCTTATGGTAATTATTAATATGAATTAATAGTAGAATTTGAAATGGTCCAATATGACCATAAATACTTTATAGTATATTATCAAATTTAATAATGAATATAATGTACTTCTTTGGACAATTTTTAAAGACCAGTCTACTCTTAAAACAAAAAAAATGGAGATGCACTTCTTTAGTTCACACAAATTTTATTTTATTATATATAACCTCAGATAAATTTCAACAAATCATAATTTATTAAAATCATGTCTACTTAAAAATCTCATAGAAGAGTTAAACCATCAAAAATAAAAATAAACACACACAACACACACACATCACCCATGTATTGGCAAATCACAATTGCTGTAACAATACATTAGGCATTCCACAGTTAAGGGCTATCAAAATTTCCATCAGTGACAAAAAGATTTGTATCCAAATGGACTGATTTGCCAGAATCCAAGAAAAAGTCTCCTAGGATTTATTTAAAGGTAAATATTTGAACAAATACTTCTTAAATTTAGGAAATTCAGAACATACGATTAAAGAATATTTGCAGTGCAGACTATATTCAATCCTTCCTTCAAAATGTGCCTTTGAGTACATAATTCTGTTTTCTCGATCTAAATTGAGCTGTCTTCCAAGGAAGTTTTCCAAAATGTGTGTCTCTGTGTGATAAATGTTCTAAGACCTAACATGCTTCATTGTATTTTTACTGTGCTCTCAAATTTAATCAATAATTTGGATTGATGTATAATACCTAGTTTCAAATATCTTTTCCATCTATAAAAACTCCCAGCTGTCTCTTTATATGCTATTACTATTGAGAATTGTGCTGTCAGTATTATTCTTGTACATTTTAGGTGATCTGTTCTTCTCTTGGGCATCATTTATGCTCTTCTCTGTTTTTGATATTCTTAAAACTCACCATAATGTATACGAGTGGTTTTTAGTGTGTGTAGTTTTTGTTTTGTTTTGTTTTGTTTCTGATATCTCGTGTTTGGCATCATTTTAAGTCTGGTATCTTTTATCTTTCTTTAATTCTCCAAAATTTATCTCAGTACTTATTTAAATATTTTCTTTATTTTTTTTTCTCTTCTGCTGTATTTGGGCAGAAGTCATTAATTTGTTTGTTTGTTTTTCCCAACTCATTTATTCATTTTACAGCTATATTCATCTTAGTCTCCATTTATTGTATTCTTTATTTCAACAATTTTCACTTAATTTATATTCACAGTATAGTATCTTTCTTTTCCTTGTATATGTATATCATTATTTTATCATATACTTTTAAGCTATTTTTAAAAATATTTTATTTATTTATTTGACAGTGAGAGATCACAAGTAGGCAGAGAGGTGGGCAGAGAGAGAGGAAGAGAAGCAGGCTACCTGCTGAGCAGAAAGCCCGATGTGGGGCTTGATCCCAGGACCCTGAGATCATGACCTGAACGGAAGGCAGCGGCTTAACCCACTGAGCCACCCAGGTGCTCCTTTTAAGCTATTTTTTAAAAGTACAGTCATTCTTTTTTTTTTTTAAGATTTTATTTATTTATTTATTTGACAGAGAGAGATCACAAGTAGACAGAGGGCAGGCAGAGAGAGAGAGAGGGAAGCAGACTCCCTGCTGAGCAGAGAGCCTGATGCAGGACTTGATCCCAGGACCCTGAGATTATGACCTGAGCTGAAGGCAGTGGCTTAATCCACTGTGCCACCTAGGCGCACCTAAGCTATTTTTTTAATTCCTGTTCCCATAACACTTGGATTGGCATATAAAGTTAACCACATCATATTTTTTAGGTAAGTAATTGTACTTTTTATGTGCATAGTTATTTTGGTCCATGAGTTCAGCTCTTCTTAGGATCATCAAATCTCTGTAAAGTCTGGGTATGCTAGGATTTCCTAAGCAACAATAAAATACATTGAAACCTGGTAGCTTAATTATAATAATGTTTTCTTTCTCAATCATTCACAATAGTATTCCATTCTGAGTAGCTTCCTTCTATTTTGCAGCTATAGTGTTTGGAAAAACTTGAATTATGATATTACTGTGATAATGTGAATTAGTCAGGGTTTTTCAGAGAATCGGGAAGAGAAAAAAAGGAAGATATTCTCCAGGGCCAACTCTAGAAGTGACTATTAAAACATCTGTCCAAATTCAATTGAACAAAACTCAGAAATGCCATCTCCAGTGAAATACAAAAAAGATTATATATAGTTCTGGGCACACACATCTCATTTGACCCAATGATGTATATCAATGAAAGACTGAAGGCCAATCACCACTCCATGGGAGAATTTAAAAATAAATTTACTAATGAGGCCAAGAATTCAGAATCACCAATACTTCAGAACTAATAATAACTGCCTTCACTTGATGTTATTCTATAAGATAAATCCTACGGTCAAGTTTCAATTTTAAATTCTTAAATCCTTATGAAGAAGCATCATTTGGAGGGAGCAGTTTTCATAATTTATCATCCATCAGCCTTTTTTAAAAGATTTTATTTATTTATTGGACACAGAGAGAGAGAAAGAGAGCGAGAGAGAGAGATCACAAGTAAGCAGAGAGGCAGGCAAGCAGGGAGGGAAGCAGGCTTCCTTTTGAGCAGTGCCCGATGTGGGGCTGGATCCCAGGACCCAGAGACCATGACTTGAGATGAAGGCAGAGGCTTAACCCACCACCCACGTGATGAGAGAGCCACTCAGGTGCCCCTCATCCATCAGTCTTAATTGATTGGAGGAAAATGTGTGGAGGAATAATGCCTTAGGGAGCTAATCTCTCTAAAGAATTTTCAAGTCTTTACCCCTTCAAGGTTTTGTACAGTTCTGATAGCCTCTAAACATCCAGCGGATTTCTACAGTGACAGGCCTGTTAAAACCTGTCTTCAAACCAGGAATAGAGCTTGAAACATACCAGTCAAGGGCAACTTTGAGTATTTTAAGGCGTTTATCATCATTTCTTTGTTTTTGGTTAATATCTGAAATAGTTCCATATTACACTTGCATAATTTCTCCAGAGCTGACTTTGAAGGAGGCATTCAGTTCCAGCTAGTTCCATATTTTGGCAAGAACTATACTTCTATATTAAAAAAAAAAAAACATATTTTAGGGCGCCTGGGTGGCTCAGTGAGTTAAAATCTCTGCCTTCGGCTCAGGTCATGATTCCAGGTTCCTGGGATTGAGTCCCACAGTGGGCTCTCTTCTCAGCTGGGAGCATGCTTCCATTCCTCTCTCTCTGGCTGCCTCTCTGCTTTCCTATGATCTCTGTCAAGTAAATAAATAAAATTTTTAAAAAAACATATTTTATACCAGTTATTCATGTTTATTAACTAAGATATCACAATACAAATAATACAAACAGTTGCTCTTTATTAATACCTTCAACCAAGATAAAAAAATATGTCATATTTTCTCCAAAAATTTTATATCATCTGATAGGTCAGATATATATAAAATTACATTTAAAGTTTTAAAAATATCAGCAAATATTTTCATTTAAATGCCAATTTGAAAAGAAATCTACTTTTCCAAACACGACTTTTTTTTTAAAGATTTTATTTATTTATTTGACAGAGAGAGATCACAAGTAGGCAGAGAGGCAGGCAGAGAGAGAGGAGGAAGCAGGCTCCCTGCTGAGCAGAGAGCCCGATGCGGGACTCGATCCCAGGACCCTGAGATCATGACCTGAGCCGAAGGCAGCGGCTTAACCCACTGAGCCACCCAGGCGCCCCCAAACACGACTTTTTATCCTATTTATTTTGAATTTTGTCAACAACTGATAAAATGATTAGCGAGACTATAAATGTTAGATCGAAAAAAATGATTAATAGATGTAGGTTCAAATTATTATGTTCCATTAAAAATGATTTAGTCTTTGATGAACATCTGTTTGGTAATATGTTGTATCCAGATATAGTCAATTAAAGACATATATAAAATTATAGGGAAATGACATCTTCCGTTCCATTATGAGTAGAGCTTTTAAAATGCTATTTGTCACAACCTGTCATCTTGTCATTATGTAGCATTATGTAGCAATTAAAAAATGTATACTCTTCACTTAGAAGTCTTTTGGAAATCTAAAATATGACTTTCTATGGTTTGTGTCTCCATATTGCTTTATTGCCAGTTAAAACAAATCCACATGCTTTGATTCAAAGGTAATAAATTCCTCTTATTTGGAAAAAGGATGTTTATTTTTGTTCTCTCACCCTTAGCAGGTGGTTTCATTTTAGCACACTTCAGAGTTATAATTTCATGCTTATTAAAAACATTTATTTTGATCTACATAGATGAATGAAACTTTTATTTGATTAAATTATTTGCCAAAAAATCTGTGATTTTTATTTTTATTTTTATTTTTATTTTTAAAGATTTTATTTATTTATTTGACAGAGAGAGATCACAAGTAGGCAGAGAGGCAGGCAGAGAGAGAGGAGGAAGCAGGCTCCCTGCTGAGCAGAGAGCCCGATGCGGGACTCGATCCCAGGACCCTGAGATCATGACCTGAGCCGAAGGCAGCGGCTTAACCCACTGAGCCACCCAGGTGCCCCAAATCTGTGATTTTTAAAAATGTATTTCCTTTGAAGGGTTATTTTAGAGCATTCAAAGAGGATCTAAGAGTGTGGTATTATGCAGTTTTTAAGTAGGTATGAAATGGTTAATTATAGGATTGTTTCTTTAAGGCTTATGTATATTGTCCATTATATGCTATAAAATATTTTGAAAGTAAATTTAAGGTATGTTTTACGTAGTTTATTTTTTTGGAAAAAAATATTGAAATGACTTATGAAATTCAGTATACTCTCAACATTAATTTATTTTGAAATTTACCAATTGTGTACTGAACTATTATAGGGCAGATATTACTTCAGACTACACTGGTAAATGAAATACTTGGCTTTGTAGAACTTTTATTTTAATGGGTGAGACAATTCAAAGCTATAAACCTTAATAAAAATGGCATAGTGCATTCAAAAAGGAAGAGTACAATGGGGAAAAAGAAAAATTCGATCAGGGTGAGAAAAATCAAGGTTGCTAGGCAGGGGATGGGGAGTTAAAATTTTTAATAGAAAGATCAGGGCAGTTACAATGAAGCTGACAATTGAACAAATGTATGGAAAGGTGATGAATTTGCGCAGAACTATCAGCAATAAGGTCACTCCAGACAAAGGAATTGGCTATCTTGAAGGCCATAAGGTTGGATCATGCCTGGCATATCTGAGGAATAGCAAGGAGGCCATTGTGAGTGACTGAAGAGTAGCAGGAAAAGAGGTCACAGAGGTTAAATGAGTGGCTAGATCATGTAAAGCTTAGAAGTCATTGTAAAACTCTGGCTTTTATATTTGGAAACTTACTGTGTGATAGAATTTTTGCTAATAACTGAGAGTTCAAATGTCCATAAACTTTCAAGGATTCTTATTCTAGTAAGACAGAATAAAGAGAAAGAGTTCATATTTTCACATGGTGTAAGAAATGCTCGGAGATTCAAGTGTAGGAAGCTATGGGAGCACAGAAGAAGGCACTAAAATCACACCATATATTTGATGACTGTGACTATATATAAATTTGTATTTTAGATTTTTTGTAGTCATGGAATCACACAGTATATACTATTCATTGCCTGGATTTTCTTTTCTCAGCATCATTACTTTGAGATTCTCCAATTGTCTTTGCTCTATTGATGGACATTGATGAACATTTCCACTGTTTTCAATTCTTAAAAATAAAGCTGCTATGAAATTCATATACAAGTCCTTGTATGAACATAGGGTTTGTTTTTCTTGGTTAAATGCCTAGAATAAAATGGCTATTTGTGTAACTGCAACATATTTTTCATTTAAAAAAATTTTGAAACTATTTTCCAAAGTGGTTGTATCATGATATATGCCAACAACAGTTTAGATTTTTTGTTGCTTCTCAATCTAGCTCAGACCAAGTACAATTAGCCTTTATAATTTTAGCCATTCTAATAGATATGTAAGCATGTCTCATTATGATTTTAATTTTTATTTCTTTAATGTTTAAATGTTGAGAAATTGGCCATGTGCCTATAAGCCATCCATATACTTTTGGTGACATGTCTCTTCCATTATTTCCTTCACATGTAAAATTGGATACTCTGTTTGGTTATTAGTAAGGTTTTTTATTTTTATTCATTTTTAAATAATCAGAGTAGATGTCCATTATCAGATATTTAATTTGCAAATCCCTTCTCCATCTTTACGGTTTCTCAATGGAGCTTTGATAGCTGTGTCTTTCAAGAAATATGCTACTTCTTTCCTGGTACACGGAGGTATGACTACAACATTATCAATGTTGACCTTTGCAAAGAAAATCATGGCTTAAGATATATGTAGTCTGCAGTTGTTGGGAGTGTTCACCATCCTTGCCTCTAACTCATCTCTCACTGCCCACACATTCAGGTATAGGGGAATATTGATTGACAAAATATTAATTGCCAAATAACACTAGTTAGAGAATAAGAAAAATGCAGGCACCTGATTATATAATATTCCTTAAATAAAATATGTTTTTATAAGTGCTATTGGAAGTAAATTCCTCAATACTTTAATCACACAGAATGATGGAATCCTAGATTTTTTTTCCTTGTATTTACTAAGAAAATGATCATGCCTCAAGTATATTAAAATGGAATAGGGAAAATTAAAAATTGTTTTAAGTTGATTTGCGTGTGTTGTGCGTATGTGAGAGAGAAAGTGAGAGAGAAAGAGAAAGAGAGAAAAAGAGAAAGGGAAAGACAGAGAGGTGGCTGCAGTGAATTGATGAGTTGCAGGATAGATTTTAAAGTTTTGTCTTTTGCTTTCTACATTTCCTTTTCCTTAGGTTCAAGAGAACAATCAGTAATATCTCAGATGCCTGCTGGTAACATCAGCAGAAAGAGTTAGAGGTTCCTAGAAAATTATAGAAGAGATATAGTTTTCCTGACATAAGAAAAGTCATTTTTTGTCCCCAGCTATTTTCAATGATCTATACCCCACCTGTGTACTTGCCCAAGCACACTTCTTCCAAAACTTCCTGGGAGGTTCTTAAAAAGAAATGCAAAAACCACACTCCTTAAGGATTTTGAGGGAACAAGGCAATGGGAAAACTAACAGTCACCACCAGACCAGGAAATAGCCTAAGCTATTGAGACAATAAATCAGTGGTAAAACTCCTAGTGCTATTTCAAAAGCAATCAAGGCCTTGCATTCCTTGTCCCAGAAAATGAGCCCAAGACCCCATCTAGTTTCTATCTGCTCTTGAAGCCTGCAGAGTCCCTTTCCCTTGTCCAACAGTTACCCCTGCTTTATTCTAACGTTGACGTTTCTGCCCTCGGTGGAATACAAGCTTCATTCAGGTGAACATGCAATACATATTGCACAAATACATATGTGGATGTGCATGCATCCACAACCTTATGACCAACCATACATGGGATAATAAAACTCTCCCTTCTGAGTATTCATTTTAAATACTAAATAAAAATCTCTCTCCTGTTCAAACAGTCAAGGCTTTGGAACTTATTCCCTGTGAACTCCTTGTATGTTGTAAACAAAGATTCCTTTGTTTGACAACTCCACCTGTTTCTGTGATTCACCAAAGACTGACCTCAGTTAGTTCCGTTACTGTAATGTAATATCAAGCATATCTAGTTAGTTGATCATTTTGTTCAAGTCTTACATATCTTACCAATGTGATGACCATTTGTCTATGTAATCTTAAAATAAGGGTGTTGAAATTATTTTCCATTTGTCGTCCAAGGTAGAAGTTATGATTTTTGTTCTTAGTTTTTCCCTATATATCCCCAAATCTGTTGTTACGTATTAAAAGTCAAGAATTATTATACTCCTGGGGCGCCTGGGTGGCTCAGTGGGTTAGGCCGCTGCCTTTAGCTCAGGTCATAATCTCAGGGTCCTGGGATCGAGTCCCGAATCGGGCTCTCTGCTCAGCAGGGAGCCTGCTTCCTCCTCTCTCTCTCTCTCTGCCTGCCTCTCTGCCTACTTCTGATCTCTGTCTGTCAAATAAATAAATAAAATCTTTAAAAAAAAAGAATTTTTACACTCCCTGATGAATTCATCCTTTTACTCTTCTGTAATTTTGACTTGATCTTTATGTCTGATAATGAAATTTGCTTTAAAATCACTTTTCATTATCTTGATATAACCACCAAAGTTATAGTATGATTAGAGTTAATATAGCATATTTTTTCTTTTACTTTTTAAAGCACTTCTATATTGAATCCTGACAAAGAAACAAAACAACTTTTTAACTCTGGAAGCATCTTTCTAAATTATCTTTTTTTTTTTTTTTAATGAAGCAGTAGCAATTTTTGTTAAGGGACTTAAACTGAAAGAAGGTTTAGAAATTTATTTATTTATTTATTTATTTAGTAAAAGATTTTATTTTATTTATTGACAGCAAGAGAGAGAGAGAGAGAGAGAGAGAGAGAGAGAGAGAGAGAAGAAGCACACAAACAGGGGGAATCATGTGCAAAGGGAGAGGAAGAAACAAGCTCCTTGGGGTGCAAGTAGTCCCATGCAGGGCTGGATCCCTGTACACTGGAATCATGACCTCAGCCAAAGGCAAACATCTGCTTAAACAACTAAGTCATCCAGGCACCCCTAGAAAATTAAAAAAAAAAAAAAGACCTTTTAAAAACATTTTGTTTCATTCTTGTTTTTTTTTTAAATATTTTATTTATTTGACAGACAGAGAGACAGGAAGAGGAACTATAAGCAGGGCAGAGGGAAAAGGAGAAGCAGGTTTCCCACTGAGCAGAGAGCCTGATGTGGGGCTCCATCCCAGGACCCTGGGATCATGACCTGAAAAGAAGGGACACTTCTTGGAGGAAGCCACCCAGACACCTCTTTTCTTTGTTTTTAATATATGGCAACTGATGCTTCCCAGCCACGAGGAGCATATTACCCATTGATTAAATCTTTGATAACAACCTATTTTAAAAGGTCTGTAAATATATACTTACTCAGATTTATACACTTTGTGTTTTCTTCATAGTTTGGGGCTGGACCCCATGGTCACAACACTGCTTCCAGTCTTTGCCTTCCCATCTTTTGATACCAGGTATTTGGTCAGCAAAGCAAATTAGTATCAAAATTAATAAGCCCTTGGCACCATATCTCTGGAGCAGGGCTTGCTCTTAGCCAAGGCCCAGAGCAGTTGACATCCCCTCGCTAGTGCTATAGCCCCAAGGACTAGGTCCCTGCCACCAGAACTCAGTCTTACATGTTATGCTAAGCAGACAAAACCAAAACAGGAAAGCTCTGACAGCTTTCACTGGCATGCCTCATCTCCAACTCCCTCGACATCTAGGCAGTACCAGATGACAGGGAGGGGTCTTGGTCCAACATATGGGAGGGAAGGAAGTAGCCACGAGCAAGTACCTGCCTCTCTGTTCCTTTCTTTCATGAGCAGGTTGTAAGGAGGAGGAAGAGGAAGGGGAAGAGAGGTGAACTTCAAGGGGTGAAGGCCTCAGGTAGGCAGCTGGCTCCTGCCAGTAGGAAAGGGACAAAGGAGAAGGCAGTGAGTCTTGCAGGGAGGGTGGGGGGTAAGGGTTACAGCTTATGACGGAATCTGGACAGGAGTAATAGGGATACTAGTCATTTGAGTCCACCATTGGCAAGCTGGGCTGGGTGTCAGGGCAGATAGGCCTCCTTGGGCAATGGCACATGAGAGAAGGTGGAATTCTTCTCTGAGGAGCAGGTGTAGCTTTGGGTGTTGGGAAAGCATAGACAGTATTGTTCCAGGGCCAAGGACAGGTCCGGTTACTCCTGGTTGGAGGTCAAGGACACAGTATGATCCAGGTCTTCTACCAGCAGCTTGAAGGTACCACATGCCAGCCACCCCTCATTATTGTGTATAACTCTCTGGTGCACTTATTGGCTTATCCATCAAATGACTCCTTCAGCAGCTTAAAAACCACCTCCACAGGCACTCCAGGATATGGGAGGCTTCCAGACTGAAAATTTTGCACAGGATCACCCCAAAAGACCAGAAGTCACTCTGGTGGATGTAGATCTGGTCAAACATGGCCTTAGAGACCATCCAGTTCACAGGCAGTCCACTATTGGTTCTCATTTTATAGTAACTGATGTGGTGATATCTCTGGCAAGGCTGAAGTCTGAGATCTTCATCATGTTGTCCTTTGTCACCAGCACTTCCCTGGTGGCCAGGTCTTGGTGTATGCACTTCTTGGAGGCAAGGTACTCCATGCCTCAGGCTACCTGGTAGGCACAGGATACCGGGTGCTTGGAGGAGAGTTGCTCTGCTGCATTGTGGCTGATATTGTAACAGTACTCCAGGTCAGGAGGCCTCTGGGCCTGCAGGTACTCCTGTATGTTGTCTTTGGAGGCATATTCCATGATAGTGTACGAAGGACCATCCTGTGTGCAGGACCCAGCAGGTTGATGGTGTCCTTGTGCTGTCCAATCATCTTCATCATCTCCATTTCTGAGATTAGGTTTGACAGGTCTTTCTCTGCTGCATCTGACTTCAACATCTTCACAGACACTTTAGTCAAATGGTTGGATTTGTCTTTGTCCAGCCCAATGGCCTCCTCCAACACCACTTGCCCAAAGTAGGCCTCTCTTAGGGGTCTGCCTAAACTGCCTACAACCAGCCTGCCTCAAGGCAGTTATGAACTCTAGATTATCCTCAAAAACATTAAACCACAAGCTAAAAATTCTCTTCACTAGGTCTCTGTCGCAGGTCTAATTTTCTTATCTTTCATCATTTATCTTTTTCCTAATTCTTATTTTCAGTATAGTTTATTTGGCTTCCAGGTGTTTCCCCGGGTTTCTGTATGCTGTTTCATAGGGAAGAATTATCCTGTCATAAAATTATTTCTTGAGCATTCATTACATCTCTCGGTTAAAATGGGTTCTTTTATGGTATTGATTCATTTGAGTTTTCTCAAAATGGGAAGAATTTTCAAAATGGTGTTTTCCTCAAGGTTCAGAGTATGTCTTAGCCTCATCTTTACTCTTTTTGAAATTCACTTTTCAAATTCTTGTCCCTCTTTTTATCTTTTTAAATTAAAATGTTTCCTTTTACTATTTTTTTATTTGAGTGTAGTTGATAGTCAGTGTTACATTGGTTTCAGGTTTTCAATATCTCCATACATTATTCTATGATCACTACAAATATAGCCACCATCTGTCACCATATAACACTATTATAATATCATTGACTATATTCTCTACACTGTCCCATATCTCTTTTTAAAATCTCTGATTTTTATGTTTTCTGTTATTCCAATTTTCGACCTCATTTTACTTGGTTACTTTAATAAAATATGCCTGATTACACACTCTATGCTGAAAACCATAGCATTTGATTTATAGTAGTCTTCTTCTTCTTCTTCTTCTTCTTCTTCTTCTTCTTCTTCTTCTTCTTCTTCTTCTTCTTCTTCTTTCTTCTTCTTAATTAACATATAATGTATTATTAGCCCCAGGGGTACAGGTCAGTGAATCGCCAGGTTTACACACTTCACAGCACTCACCACAGCACATACCCTCCCCAATGTTCATAACCCCACCACCCTCTCCCTAACCTCCCCACCCCCCCCCCCCGGAAACTCTCAGTTTGTTTTGTGAGATTAAGAGTCTCTTATGGTTTTTCTCCCTCCCGATCCCATCTTGTTTCATTTACTCTTTTCCTGTTCCCCAAACCCCCCACATTGCACCTCCATTTCCTCATATCAGGGAGATCATATGATAGTGCCTTTCTCTGGTTGACTTATTTTGCTAAACATAATACCCTCCAGTTCCATCCATGTCAACGCAAATGGCAAGATTTCATTTCTTTTGATGGCTGAATAGTATTCCATTGTGTGTGCATATATATATATATATATATATATATATATATATATATATATATATTTCATTTGTTGATGGACATCTATGTTCTTTCCATAGTTTGGCTATTGTGGATATTAATGCTATAAACATTTGGTGCACGTGCCCCTTTGGATCATATACAGTCTTCTTTACCTCTATCAGAACCCCAGGAAGCTTTATTTATTTATTTACTCACATAAACAGATAATCCAACACAACGTTTTTTGATGTTCCAATGTATTATAATGTCTTACCGCTTAACACTATGCTTACTGCTCTCTTTCACTGTCTGACTAAATCCTCATCATCACTATGCCATTTAATGAGAAAGAACATTTGAACTCAGAGTTCTCTCCATATCAGGGAATGAAGACTCCACCCTTCTGTTTGTGCAGGTAAAATAAATGTTGATGTCTGTCCTGCACATACCCCATCCTGTTCACCAGAATATTCACCATCAAAATATATACACAATGAAAACCATACCTCACCACTTCTATTACCACCCAGCATGCTAAAAACACCATCATATGTTCCTGAATTATTGACTTGATTGATAACCCCACTTCCACACATACTGCACTCCTTTCTCCATGCAAATTTATTTTGGTACAGCAATTTAACCTAAAAATCAAGTCATATGATTTTATTCTGCTGTTGAAAGACTTTTGGTATCTTCCCCTTTCATATTAAATAAAAACTGAAGGCGTTTCAATGTACTAGAAGGTCATACATCAATACGTTCTTCCTCTCTCCACCACTATGAACTCCTCATTGGCCTCCTTGCTTTTCCTCAAAAGTAACAGACATTGGGGAGGGTATGTGCTTTGGTGAGTGCTGTGAAGTGTGTAAACCTGGTGATTCACAGACCTGTACCCCTGGGGATAAAAATATATGTTTATAAAAAATAAAAAGTTAAAAAAAAAAAAAAAAGTAACAGACAAGCTGTTCACACAAAGTCTATATACTTACTTGCTCTGCCTAGAGCAATCTTTTCCTTTAATATTTGTATAACACTCTCCTTCACTTCCTGGGTCTTTGTGCAAATAACATCTCATAAATGAGATATAACCACCCAAAACAAAATAAAATTAACTTTCATCCCAGCATTCCTCAATGGCTTTTACCTTTCTTGTATTTCTTTGTATCACTTATCACCATCAACCATCAATCATTATTCTATTACTGGTTTATTTTCTTATTTGAGACAGAGAGAGAGAGAATTGGGAGGGTGCGCAGAGGAAGAAGAAAACACCCCACTGCCTAGAAAGCCTGCTGGGGAGTTACATCCCAGGACCCTGAGATCATGACCCAAGCCAAAGGCAGTCACTCAATGGACTGAGCCACCCAGGTGCCCCTCTATTATTGGTTTATTTCACTATTATATTTCAAAAGAATGTGAGCTCTTTGTGGTCAGGTATTTTATATGTTTTATTAATTGAAGTATTCTCAGAAAGGTAGCTGGCAGATTGTAAGGGCTCACTAAACTGTATTTTGTTGTTATTATTGGGCTCCTTTATGGGCTTTACCTCTTACGCTAGAAGTCTATCCTTCAGATGTAAGCGATAAGAATAGAGCCCTGCTGCCTGTTCAAATGTGTAAAAAGCCTGTATTAAGTGGATATTTTAAAAGCTAAATGAATGGCTTAATAGTTGTATATGGGGGGAAAGGGAACATATTTTCCACAGTTTAGAAGTGGAGTTCTTTTATAGAGTTCTTGTACAAGCCTACACTATGGAACGATAATGGGCAGTTGTACATTACAATTATACAAACACTTTGGTAATTTATATCCTTTTTTTGTTATTCTTGACTGGATCATTTAATTCCTTAGGAGCATTATAGCATTTCAACTTTTCATGTTCAATAAACTTATTGGGATTGCTACCTTTTTTATTCAAATGGAGAAATAGTCATGATTTAATCTAAATAAAGTGTTATTGATTGTGTTGTTTTCTAGGAATGAGTCGCACATGCTAGTTTAAAAGTTTTGTTAAATTCCCAAGTCTGTCACTGATAAAAGCCTTTTGTAGATTAGTAACTTGATCAAAACGGAAAAGTTATGTATCACCTATTGTTATACTATATTTGTTTCCATCTTGCATTGTAATAACACCCATCTTAACTCTATTTAAGACAAATCATTGCCAGATGGATTTCTGGCATTGATTGCAGGATATGAAATCTAGTATAACTAAAAGTTTTTGGTTTTAGTAGCATATAAATCAATTTAGAAAAATATATGTATTTGAATATAAGATAAAGTTTTAAATTATTTGGCAATAATAAACTAAACTTTTTTTTTTGTAAATTTTTATTTTCTAAAATTTCATTGAGCTCTCTTGCAATAAGAAACAAGTTACAAAAAATTAAGGTTTATTTACCCCAATTCAAAATTATTAGGAATATAATCATAGAGGTTGAAGTATTTAAAATATTGAACCCAAAATGTTTTATTAGGTAAATTCATGAATGCTGAGCATTCACTGTTAAAATATACTAATACTATTGATAGACTGGTAGAAGCCTAAAATCAAATATTTATTAAATATTTCTATCCATATCTTTTCATAGCTTGGTAATTCATTTCTCTAGCATTAAATAATATTCCATTGTTTGCATGTACTACACTTTCTTTGACCTTTCACTTATGGAAGGATATCTTGGTTGCTTCCAAGCTTTTGTCAGTTATGAATAAAACTACTATAGACATCTTTGTGGGTATAGATTTCATCTTCTTTGGATAAATACCAAGAGCTGCTACTGCTGAATCATCTGGCAAGAATATGTTTAGTTTTGTAAGAAACTGCCAAGTTGTTTTCCATTCTTTATTCTCAATACACATGGAAGAACATTCCTGTTGCTCCACATCCTCACCAACATTTCGTGTTCTGTTGACAGTGCTCTGGATTCTGGGTATGTACTGGTGTCTCTTTTTTGTTTTAATTTGCATTTTCCTGATGACATATGATGTGAAGCATCTTTTTATATGCTTATTTGCCATCTGTAATATTTTCTTTGGTGAGGTATCTGCTAAGGCCTTTGGCTCATTTTTGATCCGGTTTTTCCCCCATTGTTGAGTTTTTAGGGGTCTTTGTGTATTTTTGATTAACAGTCCTTTGCCAGATGTGTATTTTGCAAATTTTTTCTCATAGTCTGTGCTTTGCCTTTTCATTCTCTTGGCATTGTGTTTCACAGAGTAGACATTTTTAAATTCAGTGCTTGTGCTTTTGTAGCTAAAGTTATTGCGAAAACCAAGGTCATTTAAATTTTCTTCTATATTACCTTCTACATGTTTCATGTTTAGGTTTATAATCCAATCTGAGTTAATTTTTGTGAAGAGTGTAGGATATCTGCCTGGATTTATTTTATTTTATATTTTTAGATTTAGCTTCACCATTGCTACAGAACCATTTGTTTAAAAGATTGTATTTTGCTCTCTTGTATTGCTTTTGCTTTTCTATTATATATAAAATATAATTGATAATATATATTCTGTTGCTTTAATCTAGTCTCTCTGTGGTATTACAATATCATGCTTACAATTATCGTTATGGTAAACTTTTTTTTAAGATTTTATTTATTTATTTGACAGAGAGAGAGATCACAAATGGGCAGAGAGACAGCCAGAGAGAGAGATGAGGAGAAGCAGGCTCCCTGCTGAGCAGAGAACCCAATGCGGGACTCGATCCCTGGCCCCTGGGATCATGACCTGAGCCGGAAGGCAGAGGCTTAACCAACTGAGCCACCCAGGCGCCCAATCGCTTTAGTAAACTTTGAAGTCAGTCCTCAGTCTTTGTTCTCCTTCAACACTATGTTGACTATTGTGAGTCTTTGCCTCTCCATATAAACTTTAAAATAAGTTTGTTAATATTAAAAAAAAAAAGAACTTGCTGGAATGCATTAATTGTATAGATAAACTTGGAAACCAGTGACCTCTTGAACTTAGCAGGAATTAGACCATGGACATCAGTTGTCACAGTGGTGCCTCTGGCAGAACCTATTGCAAATCCCTAGGCAAAATGAGACCTCAAGGATCTGAGAGAATGTCTAAGAAGTACTTGATACATCCCTTGGGTATGGTTTATTAAAGTGTCCACCTGTCTGAAAGCTGGGGAATCTAGATAAGGGAGGGAAAATTAGTTATGATAAAACATATCAACAAACATCAATAAATTTTGTAAAACTAATTGTCATGGCTCATATACAATATGACCAACAGAGGGACCATCAGAAGGAAAGCATCAGTTATGTTTATTGTGAAATTTTTTATTCAAAATAAAGCAATGTGAGGGGAAGACACAATGAGAAAATTACCATTTTTTAAATGGTAAACATCTTACAAAATGGAATAGGTTTTATATTCTAAGTAGTATATTGAAAAGTAAAACATTGGGGCGCCTGGGTGGCGCAGTGGGTTGGGCTGCTGCCTTCAGCTCGGGTTATGATCTCAGGGTCCTTGGATTGAGCCCCGCATCGGGCTCTCTGCTCCGCAGGGAGCCTGCTTCCCCCTCTCTCTCTCTCTCTCACTGCCTGCCTCTCTGCCTACTTGTGATCTCTGTCTCTCAAATAAATAAATAAAATCTTTAAAAAAAAAGAAAAGAAAAGTAAAACATTAAAAAATAAAATTTCAATGTAAAAAATTATTTAATTTTTAAAAAGGTTAAAAATAGCAGAACCATTTTTCTTATAACTGGAAAATACACTGTATATACATCTATCAAAATAACTTGTCATGGGGGAGCCTGGGTGGCTCAGTAGGTTAAAGCATCTGCCTTCGGCTCAGGTCATGATTCCAGGATCTTTGGATCGAGGCCCACATCGGGCTCTCAGCTCAGCAGGGAGTCTGCTTCCTCCTCTCTCTCTCTGCCTGACTCTGCCTTATTGTGATCTCTGTCAAATAAATAAATAAAAACTTTTATAATAAATATTTGAAAAATAACTTGTCATGTCTGGAATCAGGAGCATATGGAAAAAAATAATATCTGAGGACAATACTTCTGCCATGTTTTGTGCCTTGCTAATATTTTTAAACAGTCAGGCAAATTTTAGCCTTATTGAAATACCTGCTAAGATACCTGCAGTGCCTTTTGGAGCCCTATGACTATAAAAATTAATTGCAAATATTCAAAATGTTTACTATGGTGTCACTATTTAGGGCCACCACCAAGTATGTTTCAGAAGTAAGCATAACTGTTACTCTTCCATAAGGCAAAAGGGCATATTTTCAGGAGTTCCATCTGCTGTACCAGGAGGTGAATCAAGTAATGATTTTTGTCTATAAAATAATTCACTTTTCAATCTAACATTCCTCATTCCACATTATAATAATAAAAACTAGGAGGAGACTAAAACAAACAAACAAATACAACTACAACAACCAGCTTTTCCTACAGTGGAAAAGTAAATATAACCTTAGGAGTAGCCTAAAATTTATTTTTAAATATTTTAAGATAAACGTTTTTGTTAGAAAACCATATATTTTATATTACTAAGAAATAACAGGCAACGTTTTATTAACGTCTAAAAAGTCTAGTTACTTGTATTTATCTATTAACTCATCTCTTTATGAAGTAGAACATGATCACACCTCTTGTATCTACCCAAGTTTGTATGCTTTGGTTGTTTTATGTTTGCTATTTCCTTGCTTAATTTTTACAATATTTGATACATAATAGTATCTTTAAGTCCATCTATGGATTCACAGAATTTGTTTGAACTTCATAAAAATGTACCATACTTTTTGCACTGTCCTTGTTTTACTTCTCTATTAGCTTTCCAAGTTTTATTCACTTTAGAGTGTGTAGCTATCATTTATTTTTACTCCTCCATAATGCTATGTTTACAAATTTGTATTTATCTGTACTTTTAAAAATATCTTAATTATATACCATTTCGCATCTCACGTAACACTCATGTTACTTCTACACTTATCAGATATTATGTAACGGAAAACCACAACTCAGCAACAATAGAACACCGTTTTTCAAAATTAAATGGCTTACCAGAATTCTTTAATTCTATCCTTTATTTGTATTAGATGACCCTTTATTCTGGTATTTGGCATTGTTCATATGGAGGAAAGCTTATAAGTTGATATTCCATAAATAGAAGGATTTTTATGATCGATTAATTATTTTCATTTAGAATGCATAGAATATGGTTGATTTAATATTTCTTTCTTACTCTCTGCCTGGAACATAGTGCTATCTATGCAATAGCCACTAAAATATTAAGTTAATTACCTAGACTTTAAACTGCATATTAATAGGAATAGCATACAGAACTCTTCTCAGATTGGGACACCTGGGTGGCTCAGTCAGTTAAACGCCTGAGCCTTTAGCTCGGGTCATGATCTTAGGGTCCTGGGACTCAGTTCTGCAACAGATTCCCTGCTTAGCCGGGAGTTTGCTTCTCCCTCATCCTGCTGCTCCCCCTGCTTGTGCTCTCTCTCACTCTCTCTCTTACAAATAAATAAAATTAAAAAAATAAATTCTTCTCAGATAGCTAATATAGAATATCATCTTTGTATTCATCAAAGGGAAAGTGCCATATAATAATGAAATCCAGACTACTTCAAATTCACTTTTTAACCAGTAAGAAAGTACTGGAAACAAGCCAAAAATGTCTTCAATGAATTAAAGAAATAGATTGATTTTCAATATCTTAATGTTTCTAATGTTAAATTGCAAGATTTTTATACTAGATATCAGTGTAAATATTCATTATACAAGGATATTCTAAAAATAAACCTGAGAAAACTACTTGACATATATGATGACAAAAACCAATGTCAGTTTGGGTAAAACTTACAACACCTACCACCTGAAACTCTTGTTCTATATGGTGCCATCTTGTGATTCTGGGCAGCGGCAGCCACAGCTTCCAGTCAGCTAGAAGATTACAGGGGTGAACACCTGATATTCTTACAAGCATTCTATATATAGAACATATATATAGAATATATATATTCTTCTTTTTTAGTGTAATATTTAATAAATTTCATGTGATATTTGATACTTTGTTATAAAATAGGCTTTGCTTAAGATGATTTTGCACAAATGCAGGCAAATGTAAGTGTTCTGAGTATGTTTAAATAAGCTTAAGGTAAGCTATGATATTTGATAGTTTTGGGGTATTAAATGCATTTTTAATTTTTTATGTGTTTCTCTGTACATAGCCCCCTTGTAAGCTGAGGAACATCTCTATATGTATATGTAGCCTTGGTATGGCTTACATATTATTGGCATGAAACATCTAGAACAGTACGTGTGCTATAGAATTGTCTACAACATCAAACAAGTTTCTTGAAAACTTGTGCCAAAGGGGTTATGTCTTTAAGGATTCTTATTTCAGAAGGGTTCTCTCAAACGTAAGATTTTTCAGAAGTTAAGTGAAAATCTGACCAAACTAAACATTTTTCCATTTTCCCTAGTGAGCAAAGATAGCTAAAATCTATCTGCCATTTTCAACACTGTACTCAACGATTGTAATTCTAATTTAAGAACAGATTATTTATATCAAAACCACATGTTGGCCTAATCTTATACAATATTCATAAGTCACACTCAGACCCTTGGACACTTTTATTTGTTGAGTCTATATGGTACTACGGACATTCATCTTTTTTGACCTCATAGCTTCATGTATGTCTATACTTTTGAAAATACATGCATCATAGTTCCATTGTAAAATGTCTGGGTTATAAAATGTGCTATGCTATCAAAATGGTAATAAGAACATACAAATGACCTGATGTAATGAACTGGACCAGATTGCCAGATATCACATTTCATACCAGAAAGATTCAGTGGTAAGTTTTAAAATGGCCAGCTATACATTGACTGAATTATAACTCATTTAACTTCTTTCTTTGTGTACAGTATTATACATTAGTCAGTATTATAGTAGATAAGTACTTTGGACAGATGTAAATATGCTGTAATAAAAAATGTTTTTTTTTTTTTAGTCCTTTTTACTTGTAAGACTAGCCACAAATACCACGCCTCCCCCAAAATAATTTGCAATCCAAATTTATCTCTAAATGAATTTATTGCACAGAAAAATATGTATATATATATATATATATATACACTTACAGAAGACATGTTCAAAAATAGTTACACAACAGCAGGGCCCTAAATGTAAGCAGTATAGTTGTTTTGTTTTGTTTTGTTTTGTTTTATTTCTTTAAAAAAAAGAGGTTATGTGAAATATTAGGATTTTATTTCCAGGCGTAGTATTTCAAGACAGTTAACTACACCTATGGTGTCAACAGCCTCTTGTTGGCAGTATGATTTTATTGGCTCCATGGAATAACAGCAAGAATTTACTATTGCTTCTTTCTTTTATGACACACACAGAAAAAAAAATGACACCTTTGCTCAAGACCAACCAGAATCATTTTAACCTATCAAAATTGATGGGAGGCCTTCACTGCCAAAGTCACTCTGCGTTTTCACAATTCACTGCAGACAATCTGCTACTCCCATTATGATAAAGGAGAGAAGAGTCATAATCAGGGAAGAAAGCTAGATTAATACTTGAAATTATCATTGAATATTTAGCCTGCTATAGGTTTATTATTATTAGTGTCATTTGATAATTTTCTCTCATTTTATTAAACACAACTGTGAGTAATTACGCTACCTAATATTTCTCTGTATTGGCTGACTAGCTAGCAAACATTCATGAAAATATCCATTAGCCACACATATAAAATGCTGCATTATGATGCTGTTGAATCAGAACATACCACTACCTGATCCTGTAGCTCTTTGAGGATTTGCAAATCAATTAATTCTATCTTTGTTGGATTCTTCCCATACAATTAGAAAATTTATAATCGAGTCCATGAACATTATTAGTTTTGCCATTTTAAACCAGCAATCACACTTTGATTTTTACAACAAAAGCAGAAATATAAACACACACATTTGGATCAGTTTTCTGTTAGTCTGTCTGGACTTCAAAATCCTATTCCTCAAGATGATGCACACCAAAGTTCTGGATTAAACAAGAAATTAGATGGCACCTGAACACTTGGTTTAATATTCTCAAAAGGATTATGCAACTTCTTTCTTACAATATGACATTGTTTTACAAAGATCTACACTTTTATAATGTTAGTATTTATAATAATCAATAAAGTCAATTAATCATGATTAAAAATCAAACATAAAAATTTCTACTTTTTGCTTTTGCCCCCTCCATTTAGAACTTATTTATAGCCTGATAATTCAAAGGTCCCTATGTTTATGAAAATCTGGACAGAAATAGCTCTAAGATCCCATTCAGAACTTGATATTAATCTAAGTCTTTTGGCTCCATTTATCCTGAGAGCAAAGAGTAGGACAAAGGATTTGAGTACTGTTAGTTTATCTGGGAGATTATCCAAGGTAGAAAAGAATGGGAAAGTGATACAGTGAAGAAGCAACTTTGTCAAAGAGGTACATTGTTGATATAATTGTTGTGGATAGAAAATGAAGGCTTGCTTTTACTGAAAGGTCCTGAGAAACTTCTTTAAGTTGTCCTCATGAAGACCTGAAAACTGACAATTTTACCTATGGTTCTTATTTCCACTTCACTGAGAGCTGTCCTCAGAGGACATTAACTCTCCTACACTTTTGGGTTGTGTTGGAGACATTCTAAAATGAGAGAGAGAACATGAGATGCTATCAGTGTTAAGTAACTGCAATTTCCCATGGAACTATCCACCACAGGTTTGGCTATAATCAGGTGTTGGGCCTTGATATCAGAGGGATTTGAGGCAGTATCATTTTAGGTTAATCATTATATCTGAAATTTCCAAAAACTACAACTGATGAAACTTTGATTATAAACCTACAAATATAACAATAAATCTACAGTATTCAAATTATTTTCATAGAAATACACAAACAAAGCATCAACTGATTAATATTTAAATGTTACAAAATACTGAACTGAAAGAATTTGGTCATATAACAACGTGTAAGAAGTAGAGCTTAGGTTTAGGTTAGAAGTCAGGATGCATTTGGGACTCAGTTAAGAAATTGAATGGAGGGACGCCTGGGTGGCTCAGTGGGTTAAGCCGCTGCCTTCGGCTCAGGTCATGATCCCAGGGTCCTGGGACCGAGCCCCAAATCAGGCTCTCTGCTCAGCAGGGAGACTGCTTCCTCCTCTCTCTCTGCCTGCCTCTCTGCCTGCTTGTCATCTCTCTCTGTCAAATAAATAAATAAAATCTTAAAAAAAAAAGAAATTGAATGGATGTCTGACTATCTTATAGGTTTGCTAAAAATCAGTGACTTTGTGTTCACGTGTGGCTATGCGGGAATTTTTAACTTTCTCTAAGAAGTTATTAGATTGATTATATAATGGCAGTAAAGGATGGGGAAAAGCAAAGTACAAACCCCATAAAGACAAAGACACTGAGTATGAGAAAAGAGTAATAGATAAGAAGAATCAATGCATTTGAGGAAAATGGGAATTGAAATACACAATGATTGTTGATTTTTTTAGATGCAGAAATCAAAACTAGCTTGCAAGAAGGAAATAACAGAAGACATGTTGTGAAAAGGCAGTAACGTGGAATAAAGGAATAGGGAGAGCATATCAGGTAATTTGGATAGGAAGGAGTTAGGAGATAATTGCTTGATAAATTTTATATGGCCCACTTAAATGCACAGATTTCTCTTCTTTAATTTATATGGAGAACAGGGTGTCCTTTCTCTTCCCTTTCAGAGCACCCGAGGTGTACTCTTTCAGACTGAAAACCTGAAAAGCTCAGGACTCAGTTGCTTAAGCACAGCTGAGAGGACATATTTCAATTAAGATTTACAGTTTGCTGTAGGTAGTAGACTGTCAAAAGTGGTTTAACCATATTTTTCATTTAACAAGAAGACTACAGAGAGTGTTTTCTGGTGTTGGTTCAGAGTCTTAAGAAAGTCAAGTGAACTATCTTAGAGGTTTTCATGGCTTTTTATTCACAGTTGCAAAAATTGCTGTTGGAGTTCTCACTATTAAGCCCACATTTCTGGCAGAAAGATAGAGGTAAAAGAGAATGATATCTTGTACAACTGATACTTTGTCATATGGTTACAATGTAACTAGAAAAGAGACAATAAAATATTTGATGTTGTTTTAAGTTTCCTTGTTGTCAATCCCTCAGTGCTTTCTGATACTAAAGGAAAAAGTAGATGGATATTGACCTGGCAACTATCAACACCTGTCAGTCTCTCTTGGATAACCAATATCTCTATAATCTCTTCTTCCCAGTAAAAAAAAAATAAAATATATTCATAAACCACACTGTGCCATCTCAAGTTACTGCACCAAGATAAAATTACAATGATTTTCAGTTGTTCCAAATGGACAGAATACCCTTCCTTATGATATCATGTCTTATAAGATAGATAATTGGCTTGCTACCAATATACCCAGATGAGACTGTGGAAGAGACAGGAAAAAAATAATAATATTTATTTATTCCTTGGGTTGACCCTGTTTACACAGATGCATTACTATTAGAAAAGGTTGGTTTGGGACATTGGAATGAATTTACTTAATGGGTCTGTATGTAATTGGGTTGGAGAAAATTTTTAATTTCTACAAAAATTATTAGAATTCTATCTTATTCCCTTTTGATAATTTTCACATGTTAACAAAGCCAACGTTTTTGTCTAGCAGACAAGATCTTAAATCCTAACAAAACTCAATTTTTTCCTTTTTTTTTTTAAGTTTGAGAGCCTTATGTTCTCTCATGCTGCTTTAAATACAACTCAAAAAAACAAAAGGAGCTAAATGGGGCAGTAAGCCCAGACTTTTTATTTTAATTTATTTATCTTATTTTTAATTAAAAAATTAAAGATTGTATTTATTTATTTGAGAGAGAGAGAGCATGAGTGGGGCAGGGGGATGTAGCTGCAGAGAGAGACTGAGAAGTATACTCCCTAATGAGCAGGAAGCCCGATATGGGGCTCGATCCCAGGATCCTGACTGAGATCATGACCAGAGACAAAGGCAGATACATGTGCAAAATCCCTTTTTTTCTGGGAAACAATACTTTACAAGAGATGTTTGAAAAAGTACTGGGGATACAACTTTAATCAGAGATACAAAAATTTAATTGACTTCTGTAAAGCTACAGGGATCCAAATGATGGGAATCCCAGGCCGTTTAGGTTGTGGACCACAGAGTATTCTTCTCTGTAATATTTTATTTTCTTCCATGTCTACTAACTCCAGTCCAAGTTCACTGATCTCTTTTTAGATAGTGCAAAACATGGCAAAGAATACCAAACAAGTGCCCAATATTCTACATTTATTACATCATTTCTAACATATAGAAGTGTGTTATCAAGGCTGGTTCTGTGAACGAACCTAGTTATGCTAAAGTGTGTTTTGTTCTCCAAAAATTAAATTCATGATTATCACACAATTATAAAATACTTGTGTCAAGAATTTTTATTCAAAAATTAATAAGAGAAGCAGATATTAAAACTAGTTCACATGGTTATTTGGGATATAAGCAGAGTTGTGCAGCAGAAGTGCTCTGGGCCCATAATTTGGGTTATAGAATTTATGTTTTCTAATGAAAAATCACTAACTTGCATTATTGTTAACAAGAATCCTGTGCATTACCATCAGTTTTCTCCATTATAACCTCTTGCTCTACAGTTTGTAAATAACTTTGTCAATAGCAAGCTAATAAACGGGGTGACTCCAATGGATTGAGATAATCTCCAGAGTTTCTGCTACATAATGAACAGGACTCCATTGAAAGGACACCTAAGAGTTTATTTTGCCCAAAAATTTGATCACTTTTTTCACTGTCCTTACCTATTTTCCAAACCTAGTTCTTTTCAGTCTACAGACAACCCTGTATCTGACTGACTTGTTAATTCTGGGAATGTCTTGCAGATTAATTTGCTTGCCCGAGGTGGTTCCTCTAATTGATGTCTAAGAACCCTAATTAGTTAAGAAAACTTTTATTTTAACATTTTCATTGCTATTTATTATTATTATTATTATTATTATTATTGCTAATATCTCTATTATAAATAATTCACAAGGGCATCTTTCTGACAAAAGACAAAGAGCTGGCTACTAGTAGAAAAAGTACATTTGACTCTGTCAGTGAAAGTGGTAAAGGGATTTGAGAAAATAAGGCAAAGCAGTGGAATTATGTGTTAAAACTTTAAATATTATAGACACATTTACTTAATTTCTAATACTGCTTATAATTAAAAAAGATGTTTTCCATGAACCACGCATTACAACAAATATATTGTTTATACAGATTAAATTTTCATCAAAAGGGACGCCTGGGTGGCTCAGTTGGTTAAGCAGCTGCCTTTGGCTCAGGTCATGATCCCAGCATCCTGGGATCGAGTCCCGCATCTGGCTCCTTGCTCGGCCGGAGCCTGCTTCTCCCTCTACCTCTGCCTGCCATTCTGTCTGCCTGTGCTTGCTCTCTCGCCCACTCTCTCTGAGAAAGAAATAAAATCTTAAAATAAATAAATAAATTTTCATCAAAAAATTATAAGTGTATTTTTTTGTAGGATCATGATAAGCATTTTGCAGATGAGAAAAGTGAAATTTAGAAAAGTATGTCTCTTCAAATCCCTCATACAATATCTGGCCTAGATAGAAGGATATACTATCACAATTGAGGAAGATAATTGAGATTACTTAAAATGATAAACTTTACTGTATAGGGTTTTTTTACAAGTTTGCCACAGATTCACATTTTTTAAAATATATATCTATTTGTGTAAAGAGAATGCACTGAGAAGTAAAAAGATAGTGATATATCAGTGCTACCAACTAATGGCTATAATATCATCACCTTATTTATGAACAATGAAACAGTGTGTAATATTTAAATAAATTTAAATAAATTCCTATTTATTTTATATATTTATAAATTTAAATGAATTCCTATTTATTTATTATTAAAGAAATTCCTCTAACAAACAGTATGTTTTGAAGGTTGCTAGCAGGAAAGTGTTGTACGACATGGAAGTAATCAGAAAATGTGATCTAAAATTCTGCTTTCAAGGGCGCCTGGGTGGCTCAGTGGGTTAAAATTCTGCTTTCAAGAAGCTATAACAGTAAGTACTGAGCATTAGCTATTATATGCTATGGATGAATAACTGAAATCTACATTTGAAACTATTGGTACACTATATGTTACCTAATTGAATTTTTAAAAGTTAATAAAAAAAACCACTATTTTATAAAACAATATTCCCAACAGGCTCTTTTGCTTTAAAATACTCACTTTGTTTCCTCTCCGAGAGAACACCAAATGGCGGATGACGCCGGTGCTGCGGGAGGGCCCGGAGGGCCCGGGGGCCCTGGAATGGGAGGCCGCGGCAATTTCCGCGGTGGCTTCGGCAGAGGCATCCGGGGCCGGGGCCGGGGCCGGGGCCGGGGCCGTGGTCGGGGCCGGGGCCGAGGCCGCGGAGCTCGCGGGGGCAAGGCCGCGGACAAGGAGTGGATCCCCGTCACCAAGCTGGGCGCCTGGTCAAAGACAAGAAGATCAAGTCCCTGGAGGAGATCTATCTCTTCTCCCTGCCCATCAAGGAGTCTGAGATCATCGACTTCTTCCTGGGAGCCTCCCTCAAGGACGAGGTTTTGAAGATCATGCCTGTGCAGAAGCAGACGCGCGCGGGCCAGCGGACCAGGTTCAAGGCATTTGTCGCCATCGGAGATTACAATGGACACGTCGGTTTGGGTGTCAAGTGTTCCAAGGAGGTAGCCACTGCCATCCGCGGAGCCATCATTCTGGCGAAGCTTTCCATTGTCCCTGTGCGGCGAGGCTACTGGGGGAACAAGATCGGCAAGCCCCACACTGTCCCGTGCAAGGTGACTGGCCGCTGTGGCTCTGTGCTGGTGTGTCTCATCCCCGCCCCCAGAGGCACTGGCATTGTCTCGGCCCCTGTGCCCAAGAAACTGCTGATGATGGCTGGTATTGACGACTGCTACACCTCGGCCAGGGGCTGCACTGCCACCCTAGGGAACTTTGCCAAGGCTACTTTCGATGCCATCTCCAAGACCTACAGCTATCTCACCCCTGATCTCTGGAAGGAGACTGTGTTCACCAAGTCTCCCTATCAGGAGTTCACGGACCATCTTGTGAAGACCCACACCAGAGTCTCTGTTCAGAGGACCCAGGCTCCAGCTGTGGCTACTACATAGTTTTATACAAGAAAAATAAACTGAACTAAAGCTTGAAAAAAAAATACTCACTTTGTAATGAGAGTCATTACTTTTGTCTAGCCAAATCTTATAGCACTGTTTATCCCTTCCCTGCTTTATCCCTTCCCAGTATCAATAAAGGCTCACTTGGGTTACCTAGAAGCCATGAGAAAGCTTGTAATAGATCTGGCTGGTTTTCACCAGCAATTTGACCACCATGTGCACAGGGAAGTCTATTGATAAAGGCTTTATTGCAATAAGTTGCAAATACATGGATGATTTTGAATTCTCTTTCTTGAGGTCTTGTTTCATGATAATAAATTTAGGGTGGCTTATTGGAATGGATGTTATTAACATATCTTCATAGTTATAAGCACATGGAATTGTAAAATAGATGAATGAATGTGGCATTACTGACAACTGTCCTCATTTTGAAATCAAATTACAGTGTACTAAGATGAGGAAGCAAAGCAGATTTGGGATTATGAGTGAAATAATTTAAAAAAGTCTTGGGGTATGATCAGACTATTGGGTAATTCAGTAGAAAAATGTCAACTGATTGAGATTCTGTGTTCCCTGATTTCAGAGAGAAGTTAAGATAAATAAGTAACACGAGGAGACTAGGAAGCCAAACATAAGTGATAATTTTGTGCCAGGGTGTGTTTACATCTGTTTATCTTCTTGCTTTACCACTAAGGTTGCTCCTAGAGGAGAGTTTAAATATGTGTTGGAGCTAATCTCTGTGGATTACACAAGAAACCACATCCTACAGCTCTCCCTGAAACACCCCTTATGATTTCAATGTAATTTGGTTTTTGCATTTTTAGAAATAACAAAATACTTTGCAAACTCATCTACTTTATTACCATCACAAGTGAGTCAGCTGACTCCACATTTTAACACAGTGACAGTCACAGAGGAATGGAGGAATGAGTAGAGTTATCAATATATGTGCTTTTAAGAAGTATGACAGGGTAGCAGCTATTTCCAGGAACCAAAACATGGGTCAGCAGCTGTGCAGGAAAAGTGATGGAATAAATGACTCATTTCAGAGGAGTTCTATAACATATTAGTTCTATAATGTATCTTCAGCCCCCAATTACCCGCTTTGATCTAAAGATAAGGATTTACAGTTAAGGTCCCATTTATGATTTGACTGGTGTGGTCTGAATCATTTTTACTATTGTTTTGACTATTACTTGAAGCCTATAGTAGTACTTGGGATATGTGTTGTGTATTCTGTGAACATGTGCTATTTTTAGATTAGATAATTTCTGTCTCGAACCCCTGTTCATTTGTTTGTTTTTGTTTATTTGATAGTGGTTTCAGTAAATGGATATATCTGAAAAATTGCAAAGCCACTATTAAAACAAGTTATTATTATATATAGCATGGAATTGCACATTCCTCCTTTGAATCCGACAGAGCTTCACCATATCCTTAACAATTTGGGAAAAACATGCTATTGTTTTTCTTTATAAAATTTCTCCTGTTAGGCTGTGATGGTTGTCATCAGCAGTAACTCCTCTGAAGGCTTTGTCAAAAGAGTTGAAAAAATTGGAAAGGTGTGTGAATGAAGCTGTTTGCTGAATATAAAGAAAAGAGCATTGAAGTACAATTCACACTCTTACTTCTCCTTCTATGCTTTCAGATGTTTGACATTTGAAAATTTTGCTTCTAGAAGAGATGCCCTATATAATTCTTACTTTAAGGAGCAAGTTGCTTTTATAATTTTTTTATTATTCTACCATTCCAGTATTTCCATTTAAATTAAATTCAATACCATTTAAAAAAAATCAAAAGTGCAGCCAGTATTCAATTCCTGGGCTAAATAATTTTAGAAAGCTTTGTGTTATTGAACCTACAGGGTTTTTCTGTAGTTTTAACTCTTTCTTTCTGTGATTTTTCCCATTAGTCACGTAAGTGACTGCAATATAACAGACATTGAGGATAAAGAAGGACTGAATAGAACAATCCTTGGCCTCATGAAGTTGAGAATCTAGCAAGGGAGTCAAACAATTCAATCATTCAGAGACAATTTATTGAGTGCCTGGCCTAAAATGAGCACAACAAAACCCCAGGCCAGAGGAATCATTTTAATGGGAGAGATAGATAATAGGTAAGCCAACTTTAAAAAAAAAATCGTACTGCTTTTTCTTTAATAGAGATGCATATTTGAACTAAATAAGCACATTTTAAAAAGAGCAGTGATTGAGAAGAGGTTTTTTAACTGAGTGGTCCGAAAGGGCCTCCCTGAAAAAGTCTGTTTTGAACAGATTTCTGAATAATATCAGCTAGGAAGCTGCGTAAAAATCTCAGGGATGGGTGATTTTTCCAGTCGAAAAACTGTAAAGGCTCCAAAGTCACAATAGAGCTATAAGTTTCTCTAATAAAGTAACTTCTGACAAAGAATGAGAAGAAATAACTAACCCAGGTTTGAAAGAAAAGGGACAGACTTTCTATGGAATTCATATTTAATTAAAGCTCTAAAGGACAAAAATACAATAGAGCAAAATTCTGGTCACGCTGATATACCTAACGAAAGTTCATAAACAAGGTGTGGGTAGCAAAGAGTGTGTGGGAATGTTGGTAAGAACAGTGGGGAAGAGTCATCCCTGAACATGTTCTTAAATGAAGCAATTCTTGGGTTGTATTAAAGGGTAAATTGGAGTTTGCCTAAGTGATTAGAGAAGGATGCCTCAGCTTATGGAAGTTCAAAGCCATAAAGATGTGATAAACTACTGCAGATATTTTCATGTATATTTGTTGTTGCTTCTAGTAATGGTGATCTAAAAACTCCTACTTAAGACAACTAAAAATCCAGACAAAATAGCTTTTAAAGTTAAAAATATCAGAATGATTATAAAAATAAGTGAGGGATTACTGGGCCAAAATACGAAATACAATGAGAGCCTAGAGATATATGCCCTGAAGCCATTTTAGCTATGAGAGCATTTGAAACTGCTAAAACACACTGAGCTGTGTTGTTAATAGACTCTTGATACTAGAAAAACAAATCCAGCAGCAATCAAATTTGAGGACTTTGGTACAACCCAAATTTAAGTTGAGATCCCCAAAGCACAAGCTGAAGCAGAAATAAGACTATAGCCTACCTTGCCTTCTGTGTAAACTGAGAAAGCCAATCACTGAATTTGGAGTATGATTGTCTTGTAGAGTCTCAGATATAAGAGAAAATCCTACCAAGGAGGACCATACCGTTATTATAGCTCTTAATTATCCCTACTCAATAAGAGTTTCAAATATAATGTCTTGAACATAGCAAAATGTAACAAAGCACACAAAGAAAAACCATTAACAAGATTTGATAGACAAAATGGGATTAAGTATGATGTTAAAATGATCAATAAAGATTGTAAAATGGCTTGATTACTCTGCTCAAAGAAATGAGAGGGGAAGCAAATTGAACAAAAAACTGACACTAAAAATGATATTGAGAAAGGTTTTATAAATGAACCAAATGGATACTCTAGAACTTTAAAGATATGACAGCTAATTTAAGATACCACAGGGGTGCCTGGGTGGCTCACTTAATTAAACCTCCAATTCTTTTTCCTTTTTTTTTAACACCTTACTTTTATTTTATCTCTTTCAATTTGGCTCAGGTCATGATGTCATGGTTGTGAAATAGAGCCCAGAGTTGGGCTCTGTGCTGAGCCTGGAGCCTACTTAAGATTCTTTTCCCTTCTTTTTCTATCCTTCCCTGCACTCTCACTTGCTCACTCTCTCTTGCTTGCAAATAAATAGATAGATAGATAGATAGATAATAGACAAAGAAAAATAAAAGCAGATTATGAAAATAAATATAAAGATTTTGAAATGAAAACAAGTTCAAAATAAAATAGAGAAGACCTACACAGCTAAAAGTTCATTCAGAAAATCTACTATTAAAGAAGTCAGTATGACACAGTGTTAAGATATCAAAAGAAATGAAATCTTGCCATTTGCGACAACATGGATGGAACTAGAGCGTATCATGCTTAGCGAAATAAGTCAAGCAGAGAAAGACAACTATCATATGATCTCCCTGATATGAGGAAGTGGTGATGCAACATGGGGGCTTTAGTGGGTAGGAGAAGAATAAATGAAACAAGATGGGATTGGGAGGGAGACAAACCATAAGTGACTCTTAATCTCACAAAACAAACTGAGGGTTGCTGGGGGGAGGGGGTTTGGGAGAAGGGGGTGTGATTATGGACATTTGGGAGGGTATGTGCTTTCGTGAGTGCTGTGAAGTGTGTAAACCTGGTGATTCACAGACCTGTACCCCTGGGGATAAAAATATATGTTTATAAAAAATAAAAAGTTAAAAAAAAAAAAAAAGATTTGAGCATGTACTTTACAGAAAGGGTAATCCAAATGGCCACTCATATATAAAAACTGTTTATCTTTATTATGAATCTGGAATTAAATTAAATTAAATTAAAAATAAATTAAAACCTAAAATGACATACTATTACACACTTACCATATTGGGCAACAGTAAAATTGCCTTGCAAGAATGTGAAAGAATGAAAGTGCCCATAATAAAAACATTTGAGGTAAGTTGGACAATATTTAGAAAACTTAAAAATAAAAATAAAAATTTGGTCCATTCCTAGAAATACAACATGGAACTAAATGAATATTTTCACCAGGATATGCAAACAGATGATTATAGCTATTTCATTCATAACGGCAGTTCAGTAGTGGTCTATTTGCACAATGTTACATTAAATAAGAGAGAATATTAACAAACTGGGAGGAGGGGCTAGGTTGTTATCAGAAACAGATCTTCTATGGTGCTGATTATGTTCTATTTCTCAAAATCTTTAAGTTAAAAAAGTTTTCAAATTTATATCTAGATAGATAGATGATAGATAGACAGATATCCCAGAAGCTGCAATGCTAGGCTAAGACCAGGCTTTAAAGGGCTTTTCTATACTCTACTAAATACTTGAAACCATTCATTATATCATAGCTCAGTGTTCAAATCTCCATTTGTTTCCTCAGTTTCCTAATATTTACCTTAAGGTGACCTGATTCAGACTTTTGATCACCTTTGTCTAAATATTTCTATTTTAACAAAGTCCTTTTTAACACTGAGAGACTAAAACTTAGAAAAATACTCTGATTGTTATCTCACTAGGGTGGAAAATATATAGTTACCCATTAACTAATGATATCCATGTCTACATTAGATCCGTGGCATTTTTAATTCTTGGGAGCTTTTGGTTAAATGAAATTTTTAAGCTTCCTTTAAAGGAAGCTTTAAGCCATCACCACATGAATAAAATTAAAGAACCAAATGAAAACAGGCCAAGTATTTACAGAGTAATAGAATGTGCAGTGGAAAGAGTACAATTCTGAAATCATAAAGCCTAAATTAGTGTGATGCATTTTTGCTACCCATGTAATCATAAACCAGTTATCTAAATGTGTTAGCCTCAGTTTTTTCACCCATGAAATGGTGATGATAATACTTATTATGCAGCGTTGTTGTGTGGATGTGATGAAGCATGGAGCATGAGAGTCTCATATTCCATGCTAAAATGATAGCTATTTTTATACTTATAATAATTCTAGTAATAGTAATTAAATTGTTCAAAATGGTAATATTCATTTATATTGAGGCATTGTATTGACTATTATTAGACACATTTACCAACATAAATTTCATTTTACTTTACCCCCTCTGAGGATATATATTCCCTAATTCAATATGAATCTCCTTATGAATAATAATTATCATAATAAATATGCTGATTTTTCTTCTATTTGTTTTTAAGGAGGTATCCTTTACTGTTGAACATAAAGAAACTTAAGCAAGTCTGTCTTATTCAAACTTTGCATGCTGCTTTCTTATGAAACTAGATTATAGAGTTGTATGAAATAAATTCATGCAGTTAAGACATTGATGTTTGGAACACTGGGTGGTCAGTTTAGTATTTTAAAAGAAGATATTAAATTTAAACCTTAAAACTGAGCTCTTTCAGCCTTTTTTATAGACCATCCTTCATGCTTCATAAGTACTCCTCCATTGTAAACTAAGTAATAGTTTTTGTCACAGTGTATATACCAAAAATGGATTTTATATTCTATTATTTCAGAGTTAGTTGCAGTTTCTACTGCCTTACTTCCTTTTTTGAAAAATAGATTAATTCTACAAAAAGTTTTTTCCAGCTTTATTGAAAAAAATCGACATATTTGTAAATTTAAGAAATGATTTCTTATAACATTGCAAACTTTTAACATTGTGTAAATTTTGTACAATTTGATAAATTGGTATACATCTTTATTGCAATATAATCTACACAAAAATGTTAATACATCTACTATCTCGTATAGTTGCCACTGTTTTTTATGCATGTATCGTAAGGAATTTTAAGATCTACTCTCTTAGCAACTTTTATGTATATAGTATAGTAGAGATAAACTTCAGAGGTCTTGTGGGTTTTGTTCCAGACTGCCTCAATAAAGTGATTATCTCAATAAACTAAGTCAAATTATTATATTTTTTGGTTTCCCAGTGCATATAAAAAATTATGTTTCCCAGTGCATATAAAAAATAAAAACTATACTGCACTGTTCAAAAGCATTATGTTTTTAAAGAAAATCAATGTATATACCTTAAGTACACTAGTTCTGAGTTTTCAGTGGGTCATAATTACTGATCACAGATCACCATAACAAATACAATAATAATGAAAAAACTTGATATATTGCAAGAATTACCAACATGTGACAAAGAGACACAAAATGAACAAATGTTGTTAGAAAAATGGTGGCAGCAGACCTCTTTTATACAAGATTGCTATAAACTTTCAACTTGTAAGAATGTGATATATGCAAAGTTTATTAAAGGGAAGCACAATAAAAAAAAGTATGTATATCTTATTAACTATGATCATCATGCTGTACATTAGATCCCCAGAACTTTTTCATATTATAGTTGCAAGTTTGCACCCTTTGACCATCTTACTCCACCCCAGGTTCACCCCTTGTCAACTCAACTCTAAGTTTCCATTAGTTTTCCTTTTCCTCAGATTCTGTATGTAAGGGATATCATAATACATAAATTAAAAAAATATATAAAATCTTTGAAATATTTCACTTAGAATAATACCTTCAAGATCCATCCATGCTGTTGTAAATGGCAGTATTTCTTAATTTTTCATGGTTAAGTAGTATTCCGTAGTATATATTTACCATACTTATTTTACTCATTCATCCATTAATGGATACTGAAGTTATTTCCATCTCTTGCTTAGAGTTAATAATTTTATAATAAACATAAGAGTGCAGATATGTCTTTGAACAGTGAACTTCGTTTTCTTTAGATAGATACCTAGAAGTGGGATTACTGAATCATATGGTAATTTTACTTTTAATAATATGAATAATCTCCATACTGTTTTCCATACAAATTTATATCCCTATTACAGTGCATAAGTTCCCCGTTTTCCCCAATATTTACCAAAATTGGTTAGTTTCAATTTTTTGGTAGTATATATTCTAATATCTTGCTGTGTTTTTCAGAGGTAAACAACAACAACAACAACATAAGGACTTTGCCCTGAGATTTTTACGTTGAGCACTTTTTAATGCTCCTGTTGGTCATTTATATAACTTTTTTGAAAAAAAAGTCTATTGAGATCCTTTTGCTATTTTTTTAATCATATATTTTTTTCTATTTGTATCTGTTGGTTATTAACCTCTTTTCAGATATAAGATTCGTAAGTATTTTCTTACATTCTGTGGATTGTGTTTTCATTCTCTCTCTCTTTTTTTGGCAATGCAGAAACGTTAGTTTGATGTAATACCATTTATTTATTTTTGCTTTTTTTGCTTGTGTTTTTGGTCTGGTATCCAAAAAACTATTGGCAAGACCAATGTCAAGGAGAATTTTTCCTATGTTTTCCTTTAGGAAATTTAGTTTCATGCATCACCTTTAAGTCTTTAATCTATTTCAAGTTCAGACTTATGAGTGATATAAGGTTCCCTTTTCATACTGTTTATGTGACTATTCAGTTTTAAATATCATTTATTGAACAGACTATCTTTCCCCATTACATATGTTGGCCCCTGTCAAATATTAGGTGACTGTATGAAAGGATTTATTTCTGGACTCTCAATTCTGTTCTACTTGTTTATTGGTCTGTTTTTATGCCAGTATACTTTATTGTTTTGAGCATGAGGGCTTTGTAGTATAGTTTCAAATCAAGAAGTGTAATCTCCCTTCTTCATTCTTTCTCAGAACTGCTTTGATTATTTGTTGTCTTTCATGGTCTCATATAAACTTTAGGATTCTTTACTTACTTCTGTAAAACAATAATATTGGGTTTTTTTTTAAGATTTTTAATTTATTTATTTGACAGAGAGAGATGACAAGCAGGCAGAGAGGCAGGCAGAGAGAGAAGAGGAAGCAGGCTTCCTGCTGAGCAGAGAGCCTGATGCGTGGCTTGATCCCAGGACCCTGGGATCATGGCCAGAGCTGAAGGCAGCGGCTTAACCCACTGAGCCACCCAGGCGCCCCTAACATTGGATTTTTGACAGGAATTGGATTTACAGATGGTTTACGGTAGTATGGACATTTTAACAATGTTAATTCTTACCATTCATAAATATGAGCTATCTTTCCATTTCTGTCACCTTCAATTTCTTTATCAATGTCATAGTTTATGGAGTACAGATCTTTCATCTTCTTAGTTAAATCTATTCCTAAGTATTTTATTATTTTTGATACTATTGTGAATTAGATTGTTTTCTTTATTTTTTCAGATAGTTCATCATTAGAATGTTAAAATGCTCCTGTCTTGTGCTTACTTTGGCAGCACATATACTAAAATTGGAATGGTGCAGAGAAGATTAGCGTGATCACTGAACAAGGATGACATGACAAACTGGGAAGCAGTCCATAAAAAAGAAAATTTTACTTCTTCCTTTTTTTTTTTTTTTTGGAGTCTCTTATTTCTATGTGTTCCTTGTTTCTCTGGCTAGGACATCCACTACTGTGTCAAATGAGAGTAGTGAAAATGGACACACTTGTCTTTCTTCTGATCTTTAAGGGGAAAACTTTCAAAAGTTTTGATTGAATATGAGATTAGCTCGGGGCTTGCAATCTGTGTTTTTTCTTTAATGGGTTTTTTAAATTATTTTTTAAAATTTTTTATATAATGTGTTTTAATCCCTAGGGGTACAGGTCTGTGAATCACCAGGTTTACACATTTCACAGCACTCACCATCACTCACCATAGCACCTGCCCTCTCCAATGTCCATACCCCCACCATCCTCTCCCAACGCACCTCCCCCCAGCAACCCTCAGTCTGTTTTGTGAGATTCAGTCTTTTATGGTTTGTCTCCCTCCTAATACCATCTTTTTTCATTTTTCTTTTCGTATGCCCGAAACTGCCTATGTTGCATCTCCACTTCATCATATCAGGGAGATCATATGATAGTTGTCTTTCTCAGATTGATTTATTTCGCCAAGCATAATACCCTCTAGTTCCATCCACGTCATCACAAATAGCAGGATTTCATTTTTTTTGATGGCTGCATAGTATTCCATTGAACATATATACCACATCATGTATCTACTGAACATTTGAATGTGTTCTTTGGGGAAACACTTGTTCATGTCTTCTATCCATGGTTTTATTGGATTATTTGTTTTTGGATGTTGACTAAAAACTGGATATTAAGTAACACACAAGACAGGTTTCCTTGAGCTTAAATTTTATTTGCATGAGTATCATTAACAGGAAAAAATATGCATATGGGTATGTACAAGTGTGTTTATGTATACATCTATCTATCTATCCTCTATCCCATGTCTTCTAATTGTGGTAAATCCTGTAAGGTGGGGAATGGGATAGTCTGAAGAAATATGCTTCTGGATATGCTGGGTAAGCAAATTTAATTGCACTCAGATGCATTGGATATAAGTGAATCACTCAAATGAGTTATTTAATATTATATAGAAACAAATTAAAAGTTTATGTAGTTGAAAATAATAGGTAGTTAAAATAATTTTTTTGTTTGTTGTTTTTGTGTCTTTTTTTGTTTATATATACTATGGTGTGAATGTTTATGTCTCCCAAAATCATATTATGGAATCTAACTCTGGAAGTGATAGTATTAAAACTTAGGGGCCTTTGGGAGGTGATTAGGTCATAAGTGGGATTACAGTCCTTTTAAAGGAGACCCCAGTGAGTTCTCTTGATTCATTCATCATGTACGTTTACAGTGAGAAGATAGCCATCTATGAGGAAGTGGGCTCTCCCTGGATCTGCCCATTCCTTAATCTTGAACTTCTCCGTTCTAGAACTGTGAGAAATAAATTCCTGTTCTTTATAAGCTATTAAGTCTATATCATGTCCGTTATAGCAGCCTGCATGCAGAAGGACACTATGACCTAAAATGAGAGCAATAAATATAAAGTTTCAGTAAAGTCAGTTGGTACAATGTTTTTTTTTTTTTTTTAATTAGAGAAGACATGCTGCTTCATGTTAAACCTTGATATTGTATATGTTTCTTGAAGGGCCACTTCTTACTCCTTTGTGTGTTTTCCACAAAGTCCAGGATGATGCCTTACATAAAGGTAATATTTTATAAATACTGTTGGAAATATATACTTCTCTAAAATCTTATTTTGCCTACAGATTACTTGGATCCACTTTGTCTTGTGTAGAATATTTGAAATATATTAAGAACAGAATGTCTCTCTAAATAACATTTAGAATCATCATTAGTTTATGACTCCTGACTCATTTGTTTATGCAGTGATACTTACTTCAAGAACACTGAAGTTTGTAATATAATTTTGAATTAATCACCAAGCTAGTTTATTTTAACTTATGAAAAAATAATTTCTCATGTTGGTTTAATTCTGCTCTTATGTTATGGTCATGACATTTTCATTAAAATAAAGTAGAAAATAGAAGTAAATAATTAATGAAAAATAAAAAATAATAAATAAAAAATAAAAGCAAATCTCTTGTGAAATGTTAAACTTTTCTTACTTATTTTGTTTTGCTTTTCCTCTACCATGCTGGCAAAGCTGTATGTTGCAGATAAGTATAATTTTCTAGGTGCTAGGTTTGTTACTTTTACTAAAATTTTCAAAATATAAGGAGTTGAATAGTCATGGATTGTTTATTAAACTCCTTATCTACACATATAAAAATAAAACAATGATGGTGACCTGGGTATTTCTAAAATTGTATTCTGTTTTTCCATATTATGGTTTACAATGTAATTAATAAAGATTCTGCATATATTAACATCCATCCCCTTCTATCTCATCTGTATGTCCATACAGAGCATGTATGATTTCTATTCATTTCTATGTTGTGGTGAAGAGATTGTCTGAAGTAGCCTATATTTATGCAGGTAGATCTTAAGCTACGGTGCTCTTGTTTATTTGCTTGTTCGTGATCAGTATGTCTGAAAGATGGTAACTATTGCATCAGGTGTGACGATTAAAAAATATTATTGGTGCCTGATACGCTGTATTAAATAGGTAAGTCGATTCATAATTTGTTAATTAAATTAGAAAAGAAATTCCTTTGGATTTGTTCTTTATTAAGAGTTTTTTTTTTAACGAATTCCTTGGGATGTTTTTTGTGTAATATATATCACATGCCTCAACCTTTAAATTTGAATGTAGAAAAGAGTTATCAGAATGAGCCTAGAAAATATTGTTATGGGGGTGCCTGGGTGTCTCAGTGGGTTAAGCCGCTGCCTTCGGCTCAGGTCATAATCTCAGAGTCCTTGGATCGAGTCCCACATTGGGCTCTCTGCTCAGCAGGGTGCCTGCTTCCTCCTCTCTTTCTGCCTGCCTCTCTGCCTACTTGTGATCTCTCTCTGTCAAATAAATAAATAAAATCTTAAAAAAAAAAAGAAAACATTGTTTTGAAATATTTTTGTTCTGTTATATTATGTTAACTTAGGAAATAATGGTAGTTATTTTTATTAGCATTTCCTACTTTCCACATGCCCTTACAGATGAGATATCATGTTTTTCCTACTCTTTTTATCGTGGTTGTTATATTCTTCATGATCAATAACAATCAATGAAAATTCATAACATTAATTTTCTTTGGGAAAGTGATATTTTAGCAAGAATCCATGACCAAAAATTTTAGCTGTTGTTCTTCCAGGAGATGAGACTATCAATGTTCCCGAAATTTTAAGAAATAGAACTTATTAATTGTGTTGGTTGATGTTTATTGTCTCTGAACTTAGAGGTGCATAATTCAATTTAAAATTTATTTTGGGGGCGCCTGGGTGGCTCAGTGGGTTAAAGCCTCTGCCTTTGGCTCAGGTCATGATCCCAGGGTCCTGGGATCGAGCCCCGCATCGGGCTCTTTGCCTAGCAGGGAGCCTGCTTCCTCCTCTCTTTCTGCCTGCCTCTCTGCCTACTTGTGATCTCTATCTGTCAAATAAAATAAATAAATTCTTAAAAAAAAAACAGAGTGGACCTTACGGGGGTGCTTATCTGAAATTGAGGGACATTATAAAAAAATAAAAAATAAAATTTATTTTGAATTGAAAACAAGATCTTACTGAAGTTTAGGCATCCCACTTTATATCAGGCCTCCAGTACATTCTAATTTATTTATAGAAAATATCATAAACATGAATGACACTTTTCCTATTGCATTTATATGAAACTGCAATGACTCAAAGATGTCAGATTTGAAAAGCACTACCTTTCTATAATTTCTGTTTCCTAGGAGGAATGGATATACCATTTTAGCACAATTATCCAACAGTATTCAAAACCACCATGAATTTTAAAACATAGTTATTACATCCTAAAAATCAAGTATGAAAATGTATAAACAACCAAATCTCTATCTGTAAATGAAATACTCCCACACAGACGGGTTTTAAAACTTTCTAACTTAAGGAATTTGATAGCACAGACTCAGGGTAGTAGTTTCAGTGCCTACAGTATACTTTCAGGGAGAGAGTAATGTAAGCTCTGAGTCACTTTCTGCCTAGAGATGACCTAATAGTGGTTCTGGCATTGTTTGTTTGTTTTTGAAAATACGTTCCTGGGCGTCATTCAGAAAATGCAGAGTTTGGCATCTATATAAATTAAGGATGATCTTTTTGAACTTTTGTCTTTCATTACATCAAATTACCATAATTGGACAGAAATTCCACTAAATTAAGCATTGTTAGGAAATGTGTAAATTGGAGCTACTCAAATTAGTTGCTCTTTGAACTATGTGCTGTTGGTTCAGGATTAGATAAGGAGTTTGAAGGCAAACCTAAATCATTGCTTCCTTTTTTGAGAGATTCTCAGCATATTTTCTTAAAATTAGCTGAAATAAACAATGTGTTTAGTCGCAAAGTGATTTGCATTTTTGCACAAACTCCCTATCTCCTTGAGAATTATAACAAATATTTCATGAAACATCATTGATCTTTACTTTGTTACACTGCTGTAAAGTACATTCAGAGTTGCCAGTTAAAGGTGTTAGTGTTGAGATGAAATGTCATGCATTTTTCTTCACTTCCATGCAAATGAACATAGTAATTTATTAAGACACAATGAAGAAAAAAAATTGACAATGAGTTCCAGATTTTAAAAATCACTTGCCATTCAATCCAAATTGTGAGTTTGATCGGTTACCGAACACTTTATAATGCACCCCCGGTAATTTTACAGAGATTACTTTTTTCTTACCAATTCTTGATTATTCTGTCTTGCAATGCAGAGAAAGCTAACTAATTTAAAATAAACTTCCGTTAATTTTGATTGTTATAAACTTAAAATTGACTAATTTCCATATACAGAGTTTAAAATGTTCACAATTTACATTAAATATATATTCTGTGTATACCTTGGAAAAATTATACTGAAAATTGAAATTAAAATGATGTTGTATATAGCTGCAAGAAGCCGCCTGTCCCATTTCATCTTACTATATAAGTTGTGTAGGTAATTTATAAAATCCCTGCTGCATAACAAATCTAATTTTTGTTGGAATGGGTAGTAATGTTTCTTCTTATTTCGAAATAAGAGTTGGTCTATGAGTGCCTCTGCAACTGTATTTTTCCTAAGTGGCTTCATGGTCTTGAACTGAGAAAGCTCAGAGCATTAAACATCAAAGTAATATATTTTGACATAATTAGACATCAAGGAAATGCAATTAAAATGACACTGAGATATCACTACACACTTACCAGAATGGCTAAAATAAAATATAATGACAAGCCCAAAAGAAAATATATACCATTTGATGATACACAATGGCAAGTTGTACCATAACTTAACCATCTCAGACTAGTGTAGTGTTAAATTTGTTTTTCTAAGCCATGTTTTGGGTCACTTACCACTTTTCAAGGATATAAAGTGCTATCATTTTACTTAAAACTGTGAAATTTGGTCAGATTTAAATTTCAATTTATGTTAAAACATTCTGTAAACTGTGTTAGACTTTGACATTTGTTCCCTCAGTTCAGTGAATAACACTATATCATATTCTGAAAAATACGCTAATTTTTATTTTGAAAAATATCCCTTTTTCCTCTATGAATTGGGCCATGGAGAAGGTGACACCGACTCGCTTCGCAAACTGCCTTGGTGAGAGACCCAGGCAGCTCCAGAGGTTTGGGACGGCCTGGGGTCCTCTTGGCCCACCCATGACTACTCCAGTCAAGTGTAGTGATCAGGCCTGGGTTGATGAGGAGTGGTTGCTATGACCTCAAAGCTTTGTGACATCACAGATGCTGGCTTCACTGAAGCAGCTGTCCCTCTCCCATGACCTTGGTGTCCTATGGCTTTAAGTAGGAAGCTCCGGGAAGGACAGAACAAGAGCCCTCTGAACCTGATCAAGAACTCAGGATGTCTTGTGGTTTAATGTCCAACTTCCCCTTTCTGGAGACATAGAGGAAGGAAAATGACATTCAGTATACCTTCCTTTAGGCCAACATATCCCCGGAGATGGCAAGGTGTCCTTTTCCACTACAATTTCTAGATATTTCAAGAAAAGGTGAGGCCTCGCAGGTATGAATAGCTCTCCGTGGGTTTTCTCGTCCTGTGGGTGAGAGCGTACTTTGTCAGCGTCTTTCGCCTATGCGTCTGTGATGACTAAGGTACGGAAAGTCCCTTTCCGAGGTAAAAGGTGATGGCATCGATATATGGTGCTGTCTGGGGCCTAGTCTCCTAGTGTTCTGAAACACACGGCTAAGGGATGAGGCCTCTGTCTACCTGGCTTTCCCTTAAATACCTTTGCAAAGACTTCGAGGGAGTGACCTTCTGCATCAGAGCTAACTCTCATTGAAGAGGCCTGGACCGAAACCGTTGTCATTATTAGTTAACTGTACTTGTTGTGGTAACGGGTATAGACATGTGGACCAAGTCTCTTTAGTCAGAAGGAAAGGGACGGCCTATACCGACGGCTTGCAAGGCCCATTCGAGCAGACTTTTGGAGTGAGCCGCAATGCCTTTGCAAGGACTAGTGGATCAGGAAGTTTGGGTCCATTTCGGCACCACAGTATTCCTCTGCCGTCGAAGTGAATGAACCCCTGGACCTTGCCTTGACATGAATGTCCCATGCCCTGCTGTTGGGAAATGGAAAAGGAAGGGAATACTGACGGGCAAGAAGTCAGAGAAGGAGACCCACCAGGAGTGACTCAGGACTCTGAGAATCCAGCTGAGGTTTACCAAAAAGAGAACTGCTTAATGGGTAGTCAGGAGTTGTGGAATATATTAAGAGGAGCACTGGACGTACATGCAACTAAAGCATCCCTGAATACTCTGTCAAAAACGGATGATGGATGATAGGCAGGCTTTCTCCACAGAACAGCAACAAGAACAACATAATTTCAGAGGAAAACATTATGGCCCTCTCTAAACCAAAGGCAGTCACAGGAGAAAAGGAAAGAATTATATTGTTTATTGTCTTTCCTTTATTGAAATGACATGGAATTGGTTTCCTAAAATGTCCTTTTTTGAATTGGGTCTTTATCCTTGTGAATTAGAGCTTACCCACCTCTTCCATCTCTGGATTTGATGAGAGGACATCACAATGCCTTCACTAAATACCTAGAGGAGTGGCTCAAGAAAATGTCTTGACCTGGCCTTCTGTGTGTTGGCTGGGGTTGGATTACTGCTTCAAATGGTTCCGTCACTACTAGAGCTGAGATTTTGTAGGATTACTGACCTAACTTGGATGTTCCTATGTGTCTGCGAATTTATCCTTTTCTCTCAGTTCTTGGATTTGCTAGCATAAATGTGTGGATGTGCCTCTTCGGTTTTTCTTTTTTCCTTTCTCCGAGTTGTCATGTGGTTTCATACTTGCAGCTGTGTGCTTGTCTCCCTGTTTTATCCCAGTAATGGCTTCTGTGGTTTGTTCGTGTTGTGAAAACTGAAGTGTGAGGTCTCCTGATTCATTTCCTATTGGTTTGTTTGTATTTCCTTAATTTTGATAATCACATGTATGATTTCAATTTTTCTGTTAACTTTGGAGTTCGGTTTTTCTTCATCTTGTTCCTTCAGTCGTCCTTATAGGGGGATTTCTTTTTCAGTGTTTTTAAATTTTGGAAATGCATGCTTTTAACCCTATATGGTTTCCCCATAAAATGTTTTGGCATCCTCCTCTAAGTTTCTTAGAATTCCTTCGTTCATGGCTCTTCTTTTCCTTTGGATTTTCTTTCTTGCATTCATTGCAGTTCGTGAATGTGTTGTGTTTTCCACTTTAGTGTCTGGCTGTATTTCCAATTTGAAAGTGATATCTTCCTGTTTTCATACCTTCGTGATCATAAGTGCACAGGATAGGTTTTGACTTCTCTTCCATGAATTACGACTGGATTTGGACTCGAGCTCATGACCTGCGATAGACAAAGTTAGGTCTGCTGCTGGGAAGAACATATCTTATTGTCCTCAGAGACGCAATCTTTCTCATCGATCCCCAAAGTTCAGGTGGTCTCGAGAGCCCATGTGGACGTCTGTTATTCCTTAGCACCTTCCCATCCAGATGATCTGTCCTGTGCTTAACGTAGATATCATAATTGCCAACAGTATTGGATAAAATTTACCATCTCCCTTCCTGTGTGTTCATACCTTCCAACGTTTAGATACACCCTTGTTCGTGGTGTATATGTTGGCAATTCTTCCAGGTTTCTGTTGTTTTGATGCTCCATCAAGACAAAACAACTTCCGCTTATCTTTTGTCTCTCGAAGGCATAAAATGACTCTCGCTGACTTATGCACAAACACTTTGGCTCTCTTCTCCTTGGGAATAGCATAACCTATGTCTTCCCTGTTTCTTCACTTGCAAGCTATGAGTATCTTTATAGTCGAAGGAAATCTCCTATGGTCAACAGAAGGACGAGCTAGTTTAATATTTGTTGTTTTCTTATGGATGTTTTCTACCTTTTTTTTTTTTTTATTTGGAATTTCAACCACTCTTACAAACTGTTTGTATTGACGGGAGACTTTAGTCCTGATACTGAATGTATTATTGATAGGTAATAGTTCACTTTCTCATTTCGGTTGGCTTCTGACTTGGATTCTATTTGCCTTTCACCTATATGGTATTTTCTTGGGGTTGCTTCATTGGTACGATTCCTCGCTTCCTTCCCATATTTTGCATGTGCATGTGTTAATGCTGTGTGGTGTGTGTGTGTTTCACATCACAATTATTATTAAAATACGAGAGAATGGAATTCGGTCTCTTGTGGGTAGCAATTCAATTTGACATGCCTTGAAATCTCACATTCCATCAGTTTCAGGAAATCTCCTGCAAGGAATGTCATCTCTTGTCCTCTTCAAGTAACACGTGTTCTCACAAAACTGCTTTCCAAAGAACAGCACCATTTGAATTTCTCATTAGAGTCATACTGTTTGTACCAATACCCTTTCTTTTTCGTATGATTCTTGAGTGTCATGAGTTAGTGAAATCGTCTGTCTGATGTCGTTCTGAGAATGATAGATGTGACAAAGCCCAATGCTCTCCGCAAGACTGCCATAAGAGACAAGTGGAAGAATTCCTTCTTGCTTATGTCTCAGTACGAATTGCGGTGACATGGAGGAGAGTGAGATGGTAGTAGTGTCTAATAACCTCATGCTTGTCTTCAGCTATGAAGGCAACAGGAAGATGAACACAACAACTGCATTGGGGTGGAAATTGACCTGAAGCCTACAAGATAAACTCCACAGCGAAAGAGAACGGAAGTTGCAGAGATGATGGGAGAAGGTTGGAGACATGGCTCAGGGGAGATTTGGTTGGTTCGTGGATCAGAGGGCTGGAGTCCATGAAGAGGACCAAGGCACAGGAGAGCAGGGCACACTGGGAACCCACAAGGAACCTGTTTCCCAGTGCCGTTGACTGTGAGACGCAGAGGGTCTGAAGGGCACAAGTACTTGACAACACAAGTGTTGAAGGCTGAAGTTTTCCTATCAGCAGGCTTGGCAGACATCAACTTGAAGGAACACCATCTTTTTCCTGCATATGACACCAACAAGCGACCAGGAGCAGACAGCCTGGAGACAATGATCAGAGAGAGACAATACTAAGTGACGCAGTGGGAAGATGGTGAGTAGTGGGAGTGATTCCGTGAAAGGCAGTGTTCGTGGAGATGTCTCAATGTGGACATAATAAATTTTGGGCTCTCGCAACAGCAGCATCAAGACAAAGCTACTGGCCAAGACAGGTATGTGAGGACATAGGCTGCCTAGCCAGCCAACTTGAAATCCCGACAGTGGAATACTTGGAAAACTGCCTTCCTCAGTCCAAGATGCTTAGTCCAAGGACAATGACTCTCCCATAGGGGACGAGAAGAAAGCTTTGACCACATGTTCTCTTCTGAACACAGCATTCTGCAGGCCTGCGTTCTGCTGAGTTGCTCGAATTTCTCCTTTCACAGGCACACCAGAGCCCACCAAGGTAAACCTCTGCATATTCAACCCGGACCCTAAAAACAACAAACGGCCGGAAAGGAGAGCTACAGCAAATGACTGGCCTCCAGGACAGGGTCAGCCACAACACAAACAGCAGTGGCATGCATGCCACATACACACTCACAAACACACACACACGCACGCACTCAACAAACCTTAAGGGCCAGCCCTGGGTACTCCGGATCTCTTCCTCCTAAATAAATTACCCTCAGGTTAGAAAGCAGAATGAGTTTAACGAATACAGAGAGGTGACAGAGACTTAGATCCAATGCAAAGATGAAAAAATCAATTGATGCCCAGGTAAAGGAAGAAGGAATGATTATGGCTAGGCAATCAGAGTGAACCCTCTACATAGAAAACGCCCGATGCGGGATTGAAAGCAGGGGCCTGGATACTCGCTGTACGTCAGAAAACATAGGAGATATCAGAGAGTCTCGAACCACAGAGATAAAACTGATAAAGATAAAAGCACCTAAAGAACTCCTGAAGAGAAGATTGGTAGGAGACTGTACACTGCAGCTCCATGCAGGATCCCATGATCTTACCTCCAGAGGCTTTTCCAAAAATTCCAATGCTGTTTCAGTTCTCATCATTTGAATTCGGGTGGCCCTCCAAAGATAGGGTCCTTATTCAAAAGAGCGAGACTGATACAAAGTGAAGGTCAAGCAAACGTTAATTTTGCACAAAGCATCGAGAATCATATTGACCGGTCAGGGCCTTCTCTTGCAAAGAGGCAACCCCTCCCAGCCTCAGAGACTAACATTTATAGCGGTAGTTTAGCCAGGCTATACAGACGTGGCCAATGAGATAACAATACAGAAAAAACTGCACAGTCGTGCTAAGTCTGCTACACCACAAAAACAAAAATGCTAGGTAACACATGGGTGGACAATTGGATCTCAATTTACCCTAGTAGATATATGCGTGCCCCTCTAATGGGATGTCTTCACCTGGCCTGATTCACCCTTGTATCTAGGCTTTGAGAGTAAGCTCCTCTGGGAGGAGTAGGGTCAATTTTGTTTACAGCATGGGTTCAATATAAGTTTACTGCAGAAACACAAAATGACTCCCTCTGGCCTAGCGGACCTTATAATGAGTAGCTGTAGCATCCCTAGAAATAGAGCCAAAATGACTTCCAAATCTTCAAAACTGACGATTTACCAAAAGCAGATTCTACATCCTAGAACCTTAGGTCCAGAATGGACTCATGTACTTGGAGTCCACAGGAGCAAGCATGGAGCATGTTGGAAAAGACCCATAGCCCAAGTGAAGCCATCTGAAAGACTTCCGTGCCCGTTTCAGGAACACAACTTGTATCTTCAAAAGGACGCATTGAAGAGGATTCAAATGTCAAAGAACCTGGAGCATTCCCACAGGGTCGTGCAGATACCCTCTGGAGGAGTACATGTAGATGTGACAGCACAAGCCTGCCTTCACCCTCTCATGAACATCCCCCAAATAGTTTCATGGGATAAGCAAACAATGCCTCTTGTGGAAGATGGGCGTGTTCTAATGGAGGCAGCAGAAGATGAACAGTGGGACAACAAAGGGCCATTAGAGAGCCACAGACAGCGTATGCTACAGGTTGGTGAGGATATTCAGGAAGACAAGGAACTGGAGAATGAACATTGGAGCTCTGAGCGAAGGTCTAGCATTTGAGGATGGTGGGAGGTTCTCTGAACCTGGCTGCCTTCCATAGAGATCTAGGTCCAAATTAAAGAAAACATCCCCTGGCCACAGTCAATCCTTGTACCCCGGTTGTGTTTTTGTCTTTTTGTCAAACAATGCACATGCACATATTTGACAGAGAGACAGAGAGATCACAATCAGGGTGTAGAGCTGGAGAGGGAAAAGCTGACTTACCCCTGAGCAGGGAACCTGAGACCAGAGTCGATGCCAAGACCCTGGGATCATGAGTTGAGCTGAAGGCCGCCTCTGAACTGATAGACACAATCCATGACACAACCTTTGACTTCTGAATACGTCCTAGTTCTAGACGTGAAACACTGCTCTGTCATTGTTCACAAATGCAGGGGAAATGGATTTTGTCTTGGGCTGGTGTTGCTTGAGCTACCTGACCTGCTTTGAGAGCTGGTATAGTTTGTCCTCTTGAGGTAAGTGATTTGGCTATGTACAAACTACACTCCCACGCATATTTAGGTAAAGAGAATTCCTCCATTGAATGAAACTATGTCTTGTGGTTCCATGCTTCTGTGGATGGTGATGTGAGTCCTCCTTGCCTCTGAATCTGGATCTCTGTTTCTGCTCCCAGATGAGGGACAGTTTTAGCTCTGAATTCTCAAATCCATGTTCAGCCCTCTTTTTTTTTCTCTCACTCCTACTTCTCCTACAATAAGCACCTCTTTCTATTCCTTGGAGTCAATGACTTTCCTAAGCTCATTGTCATGTTTCATCATTCTTCCTTCTTTCTTTGGATTTGTTTCCTTATTTACCATTCCTTTTCTGCCAGGTCAAAAATTTGGTCCTTTGCTTCTGCCAGCTTTTTTGGACTTTTCCTTCAGTCTGCTACCAATCTTTTCTTTAGAAATTCTTTATTTATTTTATTTTATTTTATTTTACTTTATTTTATTTCTATCAGTTTAATCTATGTGTTTTGAGACTCCCTGATATCTTTCTGCTTTCAATCCTCCATTGGGCGTGTTATATGTGAGGTTTCACTCCGATTACCTGGCCATGATAATTTCTTGTCTTCTTCCTTGGCAACAATTGATTCTTCCATCTTTGTCTTGGATATAGGTCTCTGACTCTTTCTCAGTATTTGAAAAATCAATTCTGTTTTTTATCCTGATGGTAATTTCTTTAGAAATAAGATATCATGGAGTGCCCAAGGGCTGGCCCTTGAGGGAGTCTCAGGTATGTGTGTGTGGCATGCATGCCCTCTGCTGTTGTATCATAGCTGCCCCCTGTCCTTGAGACCAGTCATCTGCAGAGGCTCTCTTTGCCAGCCTTTTGGTGTGTTTGGGGTCTGGGCTGAATAGGCTGAGGTTTAGCTTGGTGGGATCTGGTGTGCCTGTGAAAGGAGAAATTCAACCTTCACAACAGAATGAATGCCTGTAGCATTCTGTGGTCAGGGGACAGCCTATGGACAGGGCTTTCTTCTAGTCCCCTATGGGAGAATCTGTTCTCTTAAAATGAAGCAAGTTGGACTGAGGAACACAGTACCCTATGTGTTCCATGGTTAGAATTTCGTGTTTGCAGGAGAGGCAATTAAAGCCCTCACCAACCTGTCTTTGGCCAGTAGCTCGGGCTTGATGCTGCCTGTGCGAGAGCCCCAAATTTCTTTTGCCCCCATCAAATCATCTCCAAGAACACTGCCTCTCACTAATGTACAGCCAGAACCCACCATCTTCCCACTGTGTCACCTGGTATTGTCTCTAATCGTGGTTTCCAGGCTGTCTTCACCTGGCTATTTGTTGGTGTTCTCTGACAGAGAAATACAGTGTTCTTTTGAGTTGATATGCCAAGGCTGCTGATCTAAAATCTCCAGGCCTCAAGGCCCTTTGTTGGCATAAACTAGTATGATTCAGACCCCCTGATGGTCAGAATCAATGGAATTGGAGAACGTACTCCTTGTGGGTTCCAAGTGTGCTCCGATCTCTTGTGGCTTTGCCCATTGCATTGTCTCACTGCCTTCTGAATTACCAACTTTCCACTTTTCCCCTAAACCATGTCTCCAATCTTCTCCCATAGTGATTGCAACTTATTCTCTCTTTTGCTATGGAGTTTGCTTTGTGGGCTCCAGTTCATTTCTGCCATGTTGAAGTTGATGTGGTAATCTTCCTGTTGTGTTCCTGGATAAAGACAAGTCTGGAGTTACCAGACACTACTACCATCTCACTGTCCTGAAAAAGCCCCACAGAATCTTACCCAGCCATAAGCAAGAATGAATTCTTTCCACTTGCCTCATGTGGCAGAATTGTGGAGAGCATTAGCCTACGTCACATCTATCAGTCCCAGAAAGACAAATAACATACAATTTCACTCTCTCATGACTGTCAAGAGACATATGAAAAAGCAAGGGAAAAATGGACAAATAATACGACACTACCCAGGCACACAAAATGTGGTGTTTGTTGAGGTCAGTTTTGAGAAAATATGTGTTTATCAAAGAGGACAAAAGATGACATTCTTTGTAGGAAATGTGGCTGAAAGAGAGGGAATGTGAGTTTTCAAGGCATGTCAAATGGAACTGCTATCCATTAAATACCGACTTCCTATCTCCATCAATTTAATTATAATTGTTATTTGAAACACACTCAGCACACACACACACACACACACACACACACACACACAGATAAGACACACAAAAGATGGGGAGGAAGTGAAGAATAGCACTAATGAAGCAAACCCAAAAGAAAAGAACTGAGAGAAAAGGATAAATTCCAAGACACATATTCACTCCAAAGATTAGGTCAGGAAACCTACAAAATCTCAGCTCTGTAGTAGTGACTAAAGCGTTTGAAGCAGTAATCAAACCCCTGTCAACACACAGATGGCGAGGTGCAAATCATTTCCTGTTCAACTCTTCTAGACATTTAGAGAAGGCAATGCCATTTTCTTCTCATCAATTCCACAAATGGAGGAGGTGGATGAACTCCACTTTACTAGTATAAAGACCCAATTCAAATAATGACATTTTAGGAAATAAATTATATTCCATTTCAATAATTAAACATAATAAAAATATAATTCTTTCCTTTTCTCTGTCTGTCTTCACCTGCATTTGAAAGGGCCAGCTTGTTTTTGTATTATTTTGTACTGTTGAGGAAGCCAGCCTGTCATCCATCATCCATTTTTGACAGAGTATTCACTGATGCTTCAGTTCCATATATGACCTAGTACTCCGCCTAAGATATGCCAGAACTCTTCAACACCCATTAGCCCGTTCCCTCATTCCCTGCATGTCTCTTTTTTCCTTGACTCTCAGCTTGATTCCTCAGAGTTCTGAGTTACTCCTGGTTTGTCTCCTTCTCTGACTTATCCCCTTCAGTTTTTCCTTCTTTCTACTAAGGGCCGTGGTATTCGTCCTAGGGCACATATGAGAGAAGCCATATGATATTTCCCTATGTCTCCTTGCCCATTTCATTTCACAAACCCAGTCCTGTGGCATTCATGCCAGTGCAAGAATCAAGAGTTCATCCTCCCTAATTGCTGAGGAATACTCTGTTGCAAATATGGACCACACCTTCTTTATCCACTAGTCTTTGCAAGGACATAGCAGCTCAATCCTCAGTTCTGTTCAAGTGAGCCTTGCAGACCATCGATATAAGCCATTAATTTTCCTTTGATTAAAGAGACTTGGTCAACAGGGTTATACCCATTAACACAGTAGGTAGAGATAAATAATGGTAACAAGGAGTGCTGTCCATTGCTCCTCCTTAAGGATTAGCTATAATGTATAATGTCACTCTCTCATGCAAAGGATGACAAACCTCAGAGAGACGGGATGATATACCAGAGGACTTGTTGTTTCTGATATCTCTAGATATTTCAGAGGAAATAGGAAAACTTTGCCATCTCTGGAGAAAGGTTGGCCTAAAAGATCATTTTCCTGGGCCACTCTTCTAGGTATTTAGTGAAGGCATTGTCATGTCCTCTCATCAAATCCAGAGATGGAAGAGGCGGGTAAGCTCTAATTCACAAGGATAAAGACCCAATTCAAAGAAGGACATTTTAGGAAACCCACCCATGTCATTTCAATAAGGAAAGATAATAAACAATATAATTCTTTCCTTTTCTCCCTGTGACTTCCTTTGGTTTTGAGAGGGCCACATTGTTTTCCTATGAATTGATGTTGTTGTTGCTATCTGTTGAGAAAGCCTGCCTATCATCCATCATCCATTTTTGACAGAGTATTCACGGATGCTTTAGTTGCATGGACGTCCTAGTGCTCCTCCTAATATATGCCACAGCTCCTGACCACCCATTTATCAGTTCTCTTTTCGATAGCCCTCAGCTGGATTCTCAGAGTCCTGAGTCACTCCTGGTGGGTCTCCTTCTCTGACTTCTTGCCCTTTATTATTCCCTTCCTTAAGTGGGCCAAGGTATTCCTCCCGAGGCACATATTGTGGGTAGCCATATGATATTTCCCTTTGTTTGCTTGCCTTTTCCATTTCCCAACAGCAGGGCATGGGACATTCATGTCAAGGCAAGGTCCAGGGGTTCATTCACTCGACGGCAGAGGAATACTGTGGTGCCGAAATGGACCCAAACTTCCTGATCCACTAGTCCTTGCAAGGGCATTGCGGCTCACTCCAAAGTTCTGCTCGAATGGGCCTTGCAAGCCTTCGGTATAGGCCGTCCCTTTCCTTCTGACTAAAGAGTCTTGGTCCACATGTTTATACCCGTTACCACAACAAGTACAGTTAACTAATAATAACAACGGGTTCGGTCCAGGCCTCTTCATTGAGAGTTAGCTCAGATGCAGAATATCACTCTCCTCAAAGACTTTGCAAAGGTATTTAAGGGAAAGCCAGGTAGACAGAGGCCTCATCCCTTAGCCGCGTGTTTCAGAACACTAGGAGACGAGGCCACAGACAGCACCATATAGCGATGCCCTCACCTTTTACCTCGGAAAGGGACTTTCCGTATCTTAGTCATCACTGACCCATAGGCAAAAGACGCTGACAAAGTACGCTCTCACCCACAGGACGACAAACCCCACGGAGAGCTGCTTATACCCGCGAGGCCTCACCTTTTCTTGAGATATCTAGAAATTGTAGTGTAAAAGGACACCTTGCCGTCTCTGGGGATATGTTGGCCTAAAGGAAGGTATACTGAATGTCATTTTCCTTCCTCTATGTCTCCAGAAAGGGGAAGTTGGACATTAACCCACAAGACATCCTGAGTTCTTGATCAGGTTCAGAGGGCTCTTGTTCTGTCCTTCCCGGGGCTTCCTACTTAAAGCCATAGGACACCAAGGTCATGGGAGAGGGACAGCTGCTTCAGTGAAGCCAGCATCTGTGATGTCACAAAGCCTTGAGGTCATAGCAACCACTCCTCATCAACCCAGGCCTGATCACTACACTTGACTGGAGTAGTCATGGGTGGGCCAAGAGGACCCCAAGCCATCCCAAACCGCTGGAGCCGCCTGGGTCTCTCACCAAGGCAGTTTGCGAAGCGAGTCGGTGTCACCTTCTCCATGGCCCAATTCATAGTATTTGGTCATGAGTGTCAGCACCAGCCCTCTGGACCTCGGAGAAAGGCAAGGATCCCTCATTCCATCTTAGCCACGACAGGCCAAGAAACTAACAGACCACAAGCAAAGCCTCAGGGGAGGAAATCCGAGCCCTGCGTAAGGGTGAGACCCCCCACCAAATCATGGAGCATCTCAACAGGAAAAGGTCCACCCAAGGGAAGCTCAAAGTGAACCCCCGCAACCGTGCCAAAGACATGTCTGGAATCTTCCACAGCAAGCACACGAGTACCTCGATGATCTCCAGAAACGGTGCCAACAAGGCCTCCCAATCTTCCAGAACACCATTCATCCAAGGCAGACTCTACACCCTAAAACCTTAGGTCCAGGACGGACTCATGTTCTTGGAGTCCACAGAAGCCAACGGAGAGCATGTTGGAAGAGACCCAAGCCCAAGTGAAGCCATCTGAAAGACTTCCGTGCCCATTTCAGGAAGACAACTTGTATGTGCAAAAGGACGCATTGAAGAAGATTCGAATGTGGAAGAACCTTGAGCACTCCCTCATGGTGGATCAGCTACCCTCTGTGGAACTGCATGGAGATGTGGCAGCACAAGCCTGCCTTCACCCTCTCATGACCATCCCCCAAATGGTTACATGCGATAAGCAAACAGTGCCTCTTGAGGAAGATGGGCATGTTCCAATGGAGCCCCGAGAGGATGCACAATGTGTTAACAAGGGGTCAGTACAGCACGACAGACAGCGGATGCTGCAGGTTGGTGAGGAGATCCAGGAAGGCAAAGAACAGGAGAATGAACAAGGAAGCTCCAAGCGAAGGTCGGGCATTTTAGGATGGTGGGAGGTTCTCTATACCTGGCTGCCCTCCATAGGAACCTAGGTCCAAATTCAATAAAACATCCTTTGGCCCCAGTCAATTATTGTGCACTGTTTTTGTCTTTGTTATCTTATCGAACGTGCACATGCACGTTTGGACAGAGAGGCAGAGAGATCCCAATCAGGGGGTGGAGCTGGAGAGGGAGAAGCTTACTTGCCCCTGAGCAGAGAACCTGAGAACAGAGTCAATGCCAAGGCCCTGGAATCATGAGTTGATCTGAAGGCCGCGTCTGAACTGATGGACACAACCCGGGACCCAACAATTGACTTCTGAATACCTCCTTGTTCTAGACAGAACCGCTGCTCTGTCATTGTTCAGAAATGCAGGGGATAAGGATTTTGGCTTGGCTGCTGTTGCTTGAGCTATCCGGCCTGCTTCGAGAGCTGGTATAGCTTTTCCTCTTGAAGTCAGTGACTGGGCTATGGACAAACTATTCTCCGATGCCTATTTGCCTAAAGACAATACCTCCATGCCTAGATTTTCCGGGGGTAATGGCACTATGTCTTTAGGTGCTCCGCTTCTGTGGAAGGTGTTGGGAGTTCTCTGTGCCTCTGATTCTGGACCACTTTCTCTGCTCCCAGATGAGGGTCCTTTCCAGCCCCGAGTTCTCTAATCTAGGATCAGCCCTCTTTTCTTTCTCTCACTCTTACTTCACCTACAAGAGGCACCTCTTTCATTTCCTTAGAGATTCCCTAAGCTCACTATCATGTTCCATCATTCTGCCTTCTCTCTTAGAATTTGCATCCTTATTTTCTAGGCTTGTTCTTCTCGGTTCCTAATTGGATCCTCCACTTCTACCATGTTCCCGAACTTTGCATCCAGTCTCCTGCCAATCTTCTCTTCAGGAGTTCTTTAGGTGTTTTTATCTTTATCAGTTTTATCTCTGTGTTTCGAGACTCTCTGATATCTCCTATGTTTTCTGATGTACAGCGAGTATCCAGGCCACCGCTTTCTATCCCGCATCGGGCGTGCTCTATGTAGAGGTTTCACTCTGACTGCCTAGTCGTAATCACTCCTTCTTCCTTTACCTGGGAATCAATTGATTCTTCCATCTTTGCATTGGATCTAAGTCTCTGTCACCTCTCTGTATTCATTAAACTCATTCTGTTTTCTAACCTGAGGGTAATTTATTTAGGAGGAAGTGATCCGTGAGTGACCCAAGGCTCGCCCTTAAGGTTTGTTGAGTGCATGCGTGTGTGTGTGTTTGTGAGAGTGTATGTGGCATGCATGCCACTGCTGTTTGTGTTGTGGCTGACCCTGTCCTGGAGGCCAGTCATTTGCAGTAGCTCTCCTTTCCGGCCGTTTGTTGTTTTTAGGGTCCGGGCTGAATATGCTGAGGTTTACCTTGGTGGGCTCTGGTGTGCCTGTGAAAGGAGAAACTCTACCAACTCAACAGAACGCAGGCCTGCAGAATGCTGTGTTCAGAAGAGAACATGTGGTCAAAGCTTTCTTCTCGTCCCATATGGGAGAGTCTGTTCTCCTTGGACTAAGCATCTTGGACTGAGGAAGGCAATCCTCCAAGTGTTCCACTGTTGGTATTTTGTGTTGGCTGGCTAGGGAGTCTCTGTCCTCACATACCTGTCTTGGCCAAGCTCTGTCTTGATGCTGCTGTTGTGAGAGCCAAAATTTATTATGTCCACATTGAGTCATCTCCACGAACACTGCCTTTCACGGAATCACTCCCACGACTCATCATCTTCCCACTGCGTCTCTTGGTATTGTCTCTCTCTGATCATTGTCTCCAGGCTGTCTGCTCCTGGTCGCTTGTTGGTGTCATATGCAGGAAAAAGATGGTGTTCTTTCAAGTTGATGTCTGCCAAGCCTGCTGATAGGAAAACTTCAGCCCTCAACACTTGTGTTGTCAAGTACTCGTGCCCTTCAGACCCTCTGCGTCTCACAGTCAACGGCACTGGGAAACAGGTTCCTTGTGTGATCCCAGGGTGCCCTGCTCTCCTGTGCTTTGGTCCTCTTCATGGACTCCAGCCCTCTGATCCACGAACCAACCAAATCTCCCCTGAGCCATGTCTCCAACCTTCTCCCATCATCTCTGCAACTTCCGTTCTCTTTCGCTGTGGAGTTTACCTTGTAGGCTTCAGGTCAATTTCCACCCCACTGCAGTTGTTGTGGTCATCTTTTTGTTGCCTTCATGGTTGAAGAAGCCTGAGGTTATTAGACACTACTACCATCTCACTGTCTTCATGTCACCACAATTTGTACTGTGACATAAGCAAGAAGGAATTCTTCCACATGTCTCTTATGGCAGTCTTGCGGAGAGCATTGGACTTTGTCACATCTATCATTCTCAGAAAGACAATAAACAGACGATTTCACTAACTCATGACAGTCAAGAAACATACGAAAAAGAAAGGGTATTGGGACAAACATTATGAATCTAATGAGGAATTCAAATGGTGCTGTTTGTTGGAAGGCCGTTTTGTGAGAACACGGGATTCTTGAAGAGGACAAGAGATGACATTCCTTTAAGGAGATTTCCTGAAACTAATGGAATGTGAGATTTCAAGGCATGTCAAATTGAATTGCTACCCACAAGAGACCGAATTCCATTCTCTCGTATTTTAATAATAATTGTGATGTGAAACACACACACACCACACAGCATTAACACATGCACATGCAAACACACAAAGATAAGACATGCAAAATATGGGAAGGAAGCGAGGAATCGTACCAATGAAGCAACCCCAAGAAAATACCATATAGGTGAAAGGCAAATAGAATCCAAGTCAGAAGCCAACCGAAATGAGAAAGTGAACTATTACCTATCAATAATACATTCAGTACTCAGGACTAAAGTCTCCCGTCAATACAAACAGTTTGTAACAGTGGTTGAAATTCCAAATAAAAAAAAAAAATAGAAACATCCATAAGAAAACAGCAAATATTAAACAGGCTCGTCCTTCTGTTGCCCATAGGAGATTTCCTTCGACTATAAAGATACTCACAGCTTGCAAGTGAAGAAACAGGGAAGACGTAGGTTATGCTATTCCCAAGGAGAAGAGAGCCAAAGTGTTTGTGCCTAAGTCAGCGAGAGTCATTTTATGCCTTCGAGAGAAAAAAGCTAAGCGGAAGGTGTTTTGTCTTGATGGAGCATCAAAACATCAGAAACCTGGAAGAATTGCCAACATATCCACCATGAAAAAAGGTGTATCTAAACGTTGGAAGCCTATGAACACACAGGAATGGAGATGGCGACGTTTATCCAATACTGTTGGCAACTATGATATCCAGGTTAAGCACAGGACAGATTATCTGGATGGGAAGGTGCTAAGGAATAACAGACGTCCACATGGGCATTCGAGACCACCTGAACTTTGGGGGTCCATGAGTAAGATTGCGTCTCTGAGGACAATAAGATATGTTCTTCCCAGCAGCAGACCTAACTTTGTCTATCGCAGGTCATGAGCTCGAGTCCAAATCCAGTCGTAATTCATGGAAGAGAAGTCAAAACCTATCCTGTGCACTTATGATCACGAAGGTATGAAAACAGGAAGATATCACTTTAAAATTGGAAATAAAGCCAGACACTAAAAGTGGAAAACACAACACACTCACAAACTACAATGAATGCAAGAAAGAAAATCCAAAGGAAAAGAAGAAAGAGCCACGAACGAAGGAATTCTAAGAAACTTAGAGGAGGATGCCAAAACATTTTATGGGGAAACAATATAGGGTTAAATGTGTGCATTTCCAAAATTTAAAACCACCGAAAAAGAAAGCCACCTAAAAGGACGACTGAAGGAACAAGATGAAGAAAAACCGAACTCCAAAGTTAACAGAAAAATTGAAATCAGACATGTGATTATCAAAATTAAGGAAATACAAACAAACCAATAGGAAAAAAATCAGGAGATCTCACACTTGAGTTTTGACAACACGAACAAACCGCAGAAGCCATTACTGGGATAAAACAGGGAGACAAGCACACAGTTGCAAGTATGAAACCACATCACAACTGGTAGCAAGGAAAAAAGAATAACCGAAAAGGCATAGCCACACATTTATGCTAGCAAATCCAAGAACTGAGAGAAAAGGATAAATTCCCAGACACATAGAAAATTCCAAGATTAGGTCAGGAAACCTACAAAATCTCAGCTCTCTAGTTTAGACGGAAGCCTTTGAAGCAGTAATCCAACCCCTGCCAACACACAGAAGGCCAGGTCAAGTCATTTGCTTGGGCCACTCTTCTATGTATTTAGTGAAGGCATTGTCATGTCCTCTCATCAAATCCAGAGATGGAAGAGGTGGGTAAACTCTAATTTACATGGATAAAGACCCAATTCAAAGAAGGACATTTTAGGAAACCCACCCATGTCATTTCAATAAGGAAAGATAATAAACAATATAATTCTTTCCTTTTCTCCCTGTGACTTCCTTTGGTTTTGAGAGGGCCACATTGTTTTCCTATGAATTGATGTTGTTCTTGTTGCTGTTCTGTTGAGAAAGCCTGCCTATCATCCATCATCCATTTTTGACAGAGTATTCATGGATGCTTTAGTTGCATGGACGTCCTAGTGCTCCTCCTAATATATGCCACAACTCCTGACCACCCATTAATCAGTTCTCTTTTCGGTAGCCCTCAGCTGGATTCTCAGAGTCCTGAGTCACTCCTGGTGGGTCTCCTTCTCTGACTTCTTGCCCTTCATTATTCCCTTCCTTTACTAGGGCCAAAGTATTCCTCCCGAGGCACATATTGTGGGAAGCCATATGATATTTCCCTTTGTCTGCTTGCCTTTTCCATTTCCCAACAGCAGGGCATGGGACATTCATGTCAAGGCAAGGTCCAGGGGTTCATTCACTTCGATGGCAGAGGAATACTGAGGTGCCGAAATGGACCCAAACTTCCTGATCCACTAGTCCTTGCAAGGGCATTGCGGCTCACTCTAAAGGTCTGCTCGAATGGGCCTTGCAAGCCGTCTATATACGCCGTCCCTTTCCTTCTGACTAAAGAGTCTTGGTCCACATGTCTATACCCGTTACCACAACAAGTACAGTTAACTAATAATGACAACGGGTTCAGTAGACCTCTCTGAGAGTTAGCTCTGATGCAGAAGGTCACTCTCCTCAAAGACTTTCAAAGGTATTTAAGGGAAAGCCAGGTAGACAGAGGCCTCATCCCTTAGCCGCGTGTTTCAGAACACTAGGAGACGAGGACACAGACGGCACCATATATCGATGCCCTCACCTTTTACCTCGGAAAGGGACTTTCCGTACCTTAGTCATCACTGACCCATAAGCAAAAGACGCTGACAAAGTACGCTCTCACCCACAGGACGAAAAACCCCACGGAGAGCTGCTCATACCTGCGACCTCACCTTTTCTTGAGATATCTAGAAATTGTAGTGTAAAAGGACACCTTGCCGTCTCCGGGGATATGTTGGCCTAAAGGAAGGTATACTGAATGTCATTTTCCTTCCTCTATGTCTCCAGAAAGGGGAAGTTTGACATTAAACCACAAGACATCCTGAGTTCTTGATCAGGTTCAGAGGGCTCTTGTTTTGTCCTTCCTGGGGCTTCCTACTTAAAGCCATAGGACACCAAGGTCATGGGAGAGGGACAGCTGCTTCAGTGAAGCCAGCATCTGTGATGTCACAAAGCTTTGAGGTCATAGCAACCACTCCTCATCAACCCAGGCCTGATCACTACACTTGACTGGAGTAGTCATGGGTGGGCCAAGAGGACCCCAGGCCGTCCCAAACTGCTGGAGCCGCCTGGGTCTCTCACCAAGGCAGTTTGCGAAGCGAGTCGGTGTCACCTTCTCCATGGCCCAATTCATAGTATTTGGTCGTGAGTGTCAGCACCAGCCCTCTGGACCTCGGAGAAAGGCAAGATGCCGCATTCCATCTTAGCAACGACAAGCCAAGAAACTAACAGACCGCAAGCAATGCCTCAGGGGAGGAAATCTGAGCCCTGCGTAAGGGTGAGACCCTCCCACCAAATCATGGAGCATCTCAACAGGAAAAGGTCCACCCAAGGGAAGCTCAAAGTGAACCCCCACAACCGTGCCAAAGACATGTCTGGAGTCTTCCACAGAAAGCACAGGAGTACCTAAATGGTCTCCAGAAACGGTGCCAACAAGGCCTCCCAATCTTCCAAAAAGACCATGCATCCAAGGCAGAGTCTACACCCTAGAACCTTAGGTCCAGGACGGACTCATGTTCTTGGAGTCCACAGAAGCCAACGGAGAGCATGTTGGAAGAGACCCATAGCCCAATGAAGCCATCTGAGAGACTTCCGTGCCCATTTCAGGAAGACAACTTGTATGTGCAAAAGGACGCATTGAAGAGGATTCGAATGTGGAAGAACCTTGAGCACTCCCTCATGGTGGATCAGCTACCCTCTGTGGAACTGCATGGAGATGTGGCAGCACAAGCCTGCCTTCACCCTCTCATGACCATCCCCCAAATGGTTACATGTGATAAGCAAACAGTGCCTCTTGAGGAAGATGGGCATGTTCCAATGGAGCCCCGAGAGGATGCACAATGTGTTAACAAGGGGTCAGTACAGCACGACAGACAGTGGATGCTGCAGGTTGGTGAGGAGATCCAGGAAGGCAAAGAACAGGAGAATGAACAAGGAAGCTCCAAGCGAAGGTCGGGCATTTTAGGATGGTGGGAGGTTCTCTATACCTGGCTGCCCTCCATAGGAACCTAGGTCCAAATTCAATAAAACATCCTTTGGCCCCAGTCAATTATTGTGCACTGTTTTTGTCTTTGTTATCATATCGAACATGCACATGCACGTTTGGATAGAGAGGCAGAGAGATCCCAATCAGGGGGTGGAGCTGGAGAGGGAGAAGCTTACTTGCCCCTGAGCAGAGAACCTGAGAACAGAGTCAATGCCAAAGCCCTGGAATCATGAGTTGATCTGAAGGCCACGTCTGAACTGATGGACACAACCCGGGACCCAACAATTGACTTCTGAATACCTCCTGGTTCTAGACAGAACTGCTGCTCTGTCATTGTTCAGAAATGCAGGGGATAAGGATTTTGGCTTGGCTGCTGTTGCTTGAGCTATCCGGCCTGCTTCGAGAGCTGGTATAGCTTTTCCTCTTGAAGTCAGTGACTGGGCTATGGACAAACTATTCTCCGATGCCTATTTGCCTAAAGAGAATACCTCCATGCCTAGATTTTCCAGGGGTAATGGCACTATGTCTTTAGGTGCTCCGCTTCTGTGGAAGGTGTTGGGAGTCCTCTGTGCCTCTGATTCTGGACCACTTTCTCTGCTCCCAGATGAGGGTCCTTTTCAGCCCCGAGTTCTCCAATCTAGGATAAGCCCTCTTTTCTTTCTCTCACTCTTACTTCACCTACAAGAGGCACCTCTTTCATTAACTTGGTGATTCCCTAAGCTCACTATCATGTTCCATCAAAGAATACATTCAAATGGCCAACAGACACATGAAAAAATGCTCCACATCTCTCGGCATCAGGGAAATACAAATCAAAACCAGAATGAGATACCACCTCACACCGTTCAGAATGGCTAAAATGAACAAGTCAGTCAATGACAGATGCTGGCGAGGATGTGGAGAAAGGGCAACCCTCCTACACTGTATGTGGGAATGCAAGCTGGTGCAACCACTCTGGAAAACAGCGTGGACGTGCCTCAAAAAGCTGAAAATAGAACTACCCTATGACCCAGTGCTTGTAGTACTGGGTATATACCCTACAGATACAAACGTGGCATTCTGAAGGGGCACATGCACCCAAATGTTTATAGCAGCAATGTCCACAATAGTTAAACTATGGAAAGAAAATAAATGTCCTTCAACAGATGAATCAATAAATAAGATGTGGTATATATGTTCAATGGAATACTATGCAGCCATCAAAAAAAATGAAATCCTGCTATTTGTGATGACGTGGATGGAACTAGAGGGTATTATGCTTGGCGAAATAAATCAATCTGAGAAAGACAACTATCATATGATCTCCCTGATATGATGAAGTGGAGATGCAACATAGGCAGTTTCGGGCGTATGAAAAAAAAAAAAATAAAAAAAGATGGTATTAGGAGGGAGACAAACCATAAAAGACTGAATCTCACAAAACAGACTGAGGGTTGCTGGGGGGAGGTGTGTTGGGAGAGGATGGTGGGGGTATGGACATTGGAGAGGGCAGGTGCTATGGTGAGTGATGGTGAGTGCTGTGAATCACAGACCTGTACCCCTAGGGATAAAAACACATTATATAAAAAATTTTAAAAAATAATTTAAAAAACCCATTAAAGAAAAAACACAGATTGCAAGCCCAGAGCTAATCTCATATTCAATCAAAACTTTTGAAAGTTTTCCCCTTAAAGATCAGAAGAAAGACAAGTGTGTCCATTTTCACTACTCTCATTTGACACAGTAGTGGATGTCCTAGCCAGAGAAACAAGGAACACAAAGAAACAAGAGACTCCAAAAAAAAAAAAAAAAAAAGGAAGAAGTAAAATTTTCTTTTTTTGGATAACATGAACTTACATGTTAAAAAATCCTAAAAAATTCACAAAAAATTTGAATAAACAAATTTAGTAAAATTACCAAATACAAGATCAATATATAAAAGAAAAGAATTTTGTTTTGTTTCTTTTTTTTTTTATGGACTGCTTCCCAGTTTGTCATGTCATCCTTGTTCAGTGATCACGCTAATCTTCTCTGCATCATTCCAATTTTAGTATATGTGCTGCCAAAGTAAGCACAAGACAGGAGCATTTTAACATTCTAATGATGAACTATCTGAAAAAATAAAGAAAACAATCTAATTCACAATAGTATCAAAAATAATAAAATACTTAGGAATAGATTTAACTAAGAAGATGAAAGATCTGTACTCCATAAACTATGACATTGATAAAGAAATTGAAGGTGACAGAAATGGAAAGATAGCTCATATTTATGAATGGTAAGAATTAACATTGTTAAAATGTCCATACTACCGTAAACCATCTGTAAATCCAATTCCTGTCAAAAATCCAATGTTAGGGGCGCCTGGGTGGCTCAGTGGGTTAAGCCGCTGCCTTCAGCTCTGGCCATGATCCCAGGGTCCTGGGATCAAGCCACGCATCAGGCTCTCTGCTCAGCAGGAAGCCTGCTTCCTCTTCTCTCTCTGCCTGCCTCTCTGCCTGCTTGTCATCTCTCTCTGTCAAATAAATAAATTAAAAATCTTAAAAAAAATCCAATATTATTGTTTTACAGAAGTAAGTAAAGAATCCTAAAGTTTATATGAGACCATGAAAGACAACAAATAATCAAAGCAGTTCTGAGAAAGAATGAAGAAGGGAGATTACACTTCTTGATTTGAAACTATACTACAAAGCCCTCATGCTCAAAACAATAAAGTATACTGGCATAAAAACAGACCAATAAACAAGTAGAACAGAATTGAGAGTCCAGAAATAAATCCTTTCATACAGTCACCTAATATTTGACAGGGGCCAACATATGTAATGGGGAAAGATAGTCTGTTCAATAAATGATATTTAAAACTGAATAGTCACATAAACAGTATGAAAAGGGAACCTTATATCACTCATAAGTCTGAACTTGAAATAGATTAAAGACTTAAAGGTGATGCATGAAACTAAATTTCCTAAAGGAAAACATAGGAAAAATTCTCCTTGACATTGGTCTTGCCAATAGTTTTTTGGATACCAGACCAAAAACACAAGCAAAAAAAGCAAAAATAAATAAATGGTATTACATCAAACTAACGTTTCTGCATTGCCAAAAAAAGGGAGAGAGAATGAAAACACAATCCACAGAATGTAAGAAAATACTTACGAATCTTATATCTGAAAAGAGGTTAATAACCAACAGATACAAATAGAAAAAAATATATGATTAAAAAAATAGCAAAAGGATCTCAATAGACTTTTTTTTCAAAAAAGTTATATAAATGACCAACAGGAGCATTAAAAAGTGCTCAACGTAAAAATCTCAGGGCAAAGTCCTTATGTTGTTGTTGTTGTTGTTTACCTCTGAAAAACACAGCAAGATATTAGAATATATACTACCAAAAAATTGAAACTAACCAATTTTGGTAAATATTGGGGAAAACGGGGAACTTATGCACTGTAATAGGGATATAAATTTGTATGGAAAACAGTATGGAGATTATTCATATTATTAAAAGTAAAATTACCATATGATTCAGTAATCCCACTTCTAGGTATCTATCTAAAGAAAACGAAGTTCACTGTTCAAAGACATATCTGCACTCTTATGTTTATTATAAAATTATTAACTCTAAGCAAGAGATGGAAATAACTTCAGTATCCATTAATGGATGAATGAGTAAAATAAGTATGGTAAATATATACTACGGAATACTACTTAACCATGAAAAATTAAGAAATACTGCCATTTACAACAGCATGGATGGATCTTGAAGGTATTATTCTAAGTGAAATATTTCAAAGATTTTATATATTTTTTTAATTTATGTATTATGATATCCCTTACATACAGAATCTGAGGAAAAGGAAAACTAATGGAAACTTAGAGTTGAGTTGACAAGGGGTGAATCTGGGGTGGAGTAAGGTGGTCCAAGGGTGCAAACTTGCAACTATAATATGAAAAAGTTCTGGGGATCTAATGTACAGCATGATGATCATAGTTAATAAGATATACATACTTTTTTTTATTGTGCTTCCCTTTATTAAACTTTGCATATATCACATTCTTACAAGTTGAAAGTTTATAGCAATCTTGTATAAAAGAGGTCTGCTGCCACCATTTTTCTAACAACATTTGTTCATTTTGTGTCTCTTTGTCACATGTTGGTAATTCTTGCAATATATCAAGTTTTTTCATTATTATTGTATTTGTTATGGTGATCTGTGATCAGTAATTATGACCCACTGAAAACTCAGAACTAGTGTACTTAAGGTATATACATTGTTTTTCTTTAAAAACATAATGCTTTTGAACAGTGCAGTATAGTTTTTATTTTTTATATGCACTGGGAAACATAATTTTTTATATGCACTGGGAAACCAAAAAATATAATAATTTGACTTAGTTTATTGAGATAATCACTTTATTGAGGCAGTCTGGAACAAAACCCACAAGACCTCTGAAGTTTATCTCTACTATACTATATACATAAAAGTTGCTAAGAGAGTAGATCTTAAAATTCCTTATGATAAATGCATAAAAAACAGTGGCAACTATACGAGATAGTAGATGTATTAACATTTTTATGTAGATTATATTGCAATAAAGATGTATACCAATTTATCAAATTGTACAAAATTTACACAATGTTAAAGGTTTGCAATGTTATAAGAAATCATTTCTTAAATTTACAAATATGTCGATTTTTTTCAATAAACCTGGAAAAAACTTTTTGTAGAATTAATCTATTTTTCAAAAAAGGAATTAAGGCAGTAAAAACTGCAACTAACTCTGAAATAATAGAATATAAAATCCATTTTCATTATATACACTGTGACAAAAAGTATTACTTAGTTTACAATGGAGGAGTACTTATGAAACATGAAGGATGGTCTATAAATAAGGCTGAAAGAGCTCAGTTTTAAGGTTTAAATTTAAAATCTTCTTTTGAAATACTAAACTGACCACCCAGTGTTCCAAACATCAATGTCTTAACTGCATGAATTTATTTCATACAACTCTATAATCTAGTTTCATAAGAAAACAGCATGCAAATTTTGAATAAGACAGACTTGCTTAAGTTTCATGTTCAACAGTAAAGGATACCTCCCTAAAAACAAATAGAAGACAAATCAGCATATTTATTATGATAATTATTATTCATAAAGATATTCATATTGAATTAGGGAATATATATCCTCAGAGGGGGTAAAGTAAAATGAAATTTATTTTGGTAAATGTGTCTATGAATAGTCAATACAATGCCTCAATATAAATGAATATTACCATTTTGAACAATTTAATTACTATTACTAGAATTATTATAAGTATAAAAATAGCTATCATTTTAGCATGGAATATGAGACTCTCATGCTCCATGCTTCATCACATACACACAACAACGCAGCATAATAAGTATTATCATCACCATTTCATGGGTGAAAAAACTGAGGCTAACACATTTAGATAACTGGTTTATGATTACATGGGTAGCAAAAATGCATCACACTAATTTAGGCTTTATGATTTCAGAATTGTACTCTTACCATTGCACATTCTATTACTCTGTAAATACTTGGCCTGTTTTCATTTGGTTCTCTAATTTTATTCATGTGGTGATGGCTTAAAGCTTCATTTAAAGGAAGCTTAAAAATTTCATTTAACCAAAAGCTCCCAAGAATTAAAAATGTCATTGATCTAATGTAGACATGGATATCATTAGTTAATGGGTAACTATATATTTTCCACTCTAGTGAGATAAAAGAGTATTTTTCTCAGTTTTAGTCTCTCAGTGTTAAAAAGGACTTTGTTAAAATAGAAATATTTAGACAAAGGTGATCAAAAGTCTGGATCAGGTCACCTTAAGGTAAATATTAGGAAACTGAGGAATCAAATGGAGATTTGAACACTGAGCTATGATATAATGAATGGTTTCAAGTATTTAGTAGAGTATAGAAAAGCCCTTTAAAGCCTGGTCTTAGCCTAGCATTGCAGCTTCTGGGATATCTATCTATCATCTATCTATCTAGATATAATGTGAAAACTTTTTTAACTTAAAGATTTTGAGAAATAGAACATAATCAGCACCATAGAAGATCTGTTTCTGATAACAACCTAGCCCCTCCTCCCAGTTTGTTAATATTCTCTCTTATTTAATGTAACATTGTGCAAATAGACCACTACTGATCTGCTGTTATGAATGAAATAGCTATAATCATCTGTTTGCATATCCTGGTGAAAATATTCATTTAGTTCCATGTTGTATTTCTAGGAATGGACCAAATTTTTATTTTTATTTTTAAGTTTTCTAAATATTGTCCAACTTACCTCAAATGTTTTTATTATGGGCACTTTCATTCTTTCACATTCTTGCAAGGCAATTTTACTGTTGCCCAATATGGTAAGTGTGTAATAGTATGTCATTTTAGGTTTTAATTTATTATTAATTTAATTTAATTTAATTCCAGATTCATAATAAAGATAAACAGTTTTTATATATGAGTGGCCATTTGGATTACCCTTTCTGTAAAGTGCATGCTCAAATCTTTTGATATCTTAACATTGTGTCATACTGACTTCTTTAATAGTAGATTTTCTGAATGAACTTTAAGCTGTGTAGTTCTTCTCTATTTTATTTTGAACTTGATTTCATTTCAAAATCTTTATATTTATTTTCATAATCTGCTTTTATTTTTCTTTGTCTATTATCTATCTATCTATCTATTTATTTGCAAGCAAGAGAGAGCGAGCAAGTGAGAGTGCAGGGAGGGATAGAAAAAGAAGGGAAAAGAATCTTAAGCAGACTCCAGGCTCAGCACAGAGCCCAACTCTGGGCTCTATTTCACAACCCTGACATCATGACCTGAGCCAAATGAAAGAGATAAAATAAAATTAAGGTGTTAAAAAAAAAAGGAAAAAGAATTGGAGGTTTAATTAAGTGAGCCACCCAGGCACCCCTGTGGTACCTTAAATTAGCTGTCATATTTTTAAAGTTCTAGAGTATCCATTTGTTCATTTATAAAACCTTTCTCAATATCATTTTTAGTGTCAGTTTTTGGTTCAATTTGCTTCCCCTCTCATTTCTTTGAGCAGAGTAATCAAGCCATTTTACAATCTTTATTGATCATTTTAACATCATACTTAATCCCATTTTGTCTATCAAATCTTCTTAATGGTTTTTCTTTGTGTGCTTTGTTACATTTTGCTATGTTCAAGACATTATATTTGAAACTCTTATTGAGTAGGGATAATTAAGAGCTATAATAATGGTATGGTCCTCCTTGGCAGGATTTTCTCTTATATCTGAGACTCTACAAGACAATCATACTCCAAATTCAGTGATTGACTTTCTCAGTTTACACAGAAGGCAAGGTAGGCTATAGTCTTATTTCTGCTTCTCCTTGTGCTTTGGGGATCTCAAGTTAAATTTGGGTTATACCAAAGTCCTCAAATTTGATTGCTGCTGGATTTTGAATTTTGTTCCTCTAGTATCAAGAGTCTATGAACAACAGAGCTCAGTGTGTTTTAGCAGTTTTAAATGCTCTCATAGCTAAAATGGCTTCAGGGCATATATCTCTAGGCTCTCATTGTATTTCGTATTTTGGCCCAGTAATCCCTCACTTATTTTTATAATCATTCTGATATTTTTAACTTTAAAAGCTATTTTGTCTGGATTTTTAGTTGTCTTAAGTAGGAGTTTTTAGATCACCATTACTAGAAGCAACAACAAATATACATGAAAATATCTGCAGTAGTTTATCACATCTTTATGGCTTTGAACTTCCATAAGCTGAGGCATCCTTCTCTAATCACTTAGGCAAACTCCAATTTACCCTTTAAAACAACCCAAGAATTGCTTCATTTAAGAACATGTTCAGGGATGACTCTTCCCCACTGTTCTTACCAACATTCCCACACACTCTTTGCTACCCAAAGGTTGTTTATGAACTTTCGTTAGGTATATCAGTGTGACCAGAATTTTGCTCTATTGTATTTTTGTCCTTTAGAGCTTTAATTAAATATGAATTCCATAGAAAGTCTGTCCCTTTTCTTTCAAACCTGGGTTAGTTATTTCTTCTCATTCTTTGTCAGAAGTTACTTTATTAGAGAAACTTATAGCTCTATTGTGACTTTGGAGCCTTTACAGTTTTTCGACTGGAAAAATCACCCATCCCTGAGATTTTTACGCAGCTTCCTAGCTGATATTATTCAGAAATCTGTTCAAAACAGACTTTTTCAGGGAGGCCCTTTTGGACCACTCAGTTTAAAAACCTCTTCTCAATCACTGCTCTTTTAAAAATGTGCTTATTTAGTTCAAATATGCATCTCTATTAAAGAAAAATCAGTACGTTTTTTTTTTTTAAAGTTGGCTTACCTATTATCTATCTCTCCCATTAAAATGATTCCTCTGGGCTGGGGTTTTGTTGTGCTCATCTTAGGCCAGGCACTCAATAAATTGTCTCTGAATGATTGAATTGTTTGACTCCCTTGCTAGATTCTCAACTTCATGAGGCCAAGGATTGTTCTATTCAGTCCTTCTTTATCCTCAATGTCTGTTATATTGCAGTCACTTACATGACTAATGGGAAAAATCACAGAAAGAAAGAGTTAAAACTACAGAAAAACCCTGTAGGTTCAATAACACAAAGCTTTCTAAAATTATTTAGCCCAGGAATTGAATACTGGCTGCACTTTTGATTTTTTTTAAATGGTATTGAATTTAATTTAAATGGAAATACCGGAATGGTAGAATAATAAAAAAATTATAAAAGCAACTTGCTCCTTAAAGTAAGAATTATATAGGGCATCTCTTCTAGAAGCAAAATTTTCAAATGTCAAACATCTGAAAGCATAGAAGGAGAAGTAAGAGTGTGAATTGTACTTCAATGCTCTTTTCTTTATATTCAGCAAACAGCTTCATTCACACACCTTTCCAATTTTTTCAACTCTTTTGACAAAGCCTTCAGAGGAGTTACTGCTGATGACAACCATCACAGCCTAACAGGAGAAATTTTATAAAGAAAAATAATAGCATGTTTTTCCCAAATTGTTAAGGATATGGTGAAGCTCTGTCGGATTCAAAGGAGGAATGTGCAATTCCATGCTATATATAATAATAACTTGTTTTAATAGTGGCTTTGCAATTTTTCAGATATATCCATTTACTGAAACCACTATCAAATAAACAAAAACAAACAAATGAACAGGGGTTCGAGACAGAAATTATCTAATCTATTCAAAGCAACCTAATCTTGAGTGATGTCTTAGGCGCTCTTCTAGGGACTGGTGACACGGTGAACAAAATAGGTAAAAATCTCACTTTCATGGAGCCTCTCTGGTATTTAGGGGAAAATCTTTCCTTATCAACATGAAAATACTTTTTATGGATGTTGCTTAGAATTTCAGTTTTTTTTTTTTCTTGACAGTATCTCAGGTGATCATCTTTGAGGTGGTTCTCCTGAAAATACCTTTGGGGGGTACTGACTCGACTTTCTGAGTCAGACACTTTCCTAAAGACAGGGGTCAAAGGAAAAGTGACAACTGTCACTCTTGCAGTAAGAACAGGGATCACAATGCTTGAAACAGATATGCTGCTCAGCTGTCAGAAAGTCCACAAGGCTCCAAATGTGTGTGGCCAACTAACGGAACCTGTAACTCAGAGGTTATCATCCTGAGAGCAATGGGAAATCCCTCTAGTTAAGGACTCTCCTTGACGGAAGCTTGACAATGGCCTTGATTTACTTACTATGATGTTTAGGTAATTATACACATTAAGAAAAGTGCACAAGGCACTTACATTTCCATGATACCATCAAAGATATTGTTGTTTTATTAAAATGTTACATCTAGAGTTGTAACGTATAGAGTAGTTAAGTCAATCACTATGAGGTACAGGTGAGACTATTGTAACAGCCATACTTCCATAAAAAAGAAAATTTTTTTGTGGTTTCTGATCTAGGAATCAGCCAGTGAATAATTCTATATCAGTGTCCAGTTACCGGGCTAAACATGTAATCTATTTATATTTCTGAGGGTAAGCTGAATTGTGATCACTGAGCCAGCTGTATTCTAGTAACTACTCATTTACCCAACATAACAGATATAAGAAGGTAAAAGGCTTCTAAGGAGACTGGTTACTTATATTTTGAACCACATTTTGGCAGGTATAACTTGCAACTTGTGCTTAGTGGTAAGATTTCTGATATTTACTTTCTCCTTCCTTTGGCAAGTCAAGTTAGTTAAAAAGTAATTAGAGTAGAGTCCATTGTTTTTCTTAAATGCTTACAGAGATATAGAACTCTCAAGTTTCTTTACTAGACAGGATTAGATCACATTAGTGATAAAGATCAGAATGATTTACATTGCTAAAACGAGAACTTCCTGTCAGTTTGGAGAAAGCTCATTTTTATAACCAACATATTGGCTGGGCTAGAGATTAATGAGTGCTATGGGTGGGGTGATGAATGTGATATATTCAATGACCTGTGGAATTTGTTCTGTAATTTCCCCACTCCTCTGGTCAGCAGAGCGTCTTCTTCAGTACCCAGCACTGCCCATAACTGCATTCAGAAAATCACTCTCCAAAAATGGTTATTTGTTTTGCCTTTTTTATAATTTTTTAAAACATTTGATTTATTTACATGTCAGAGAGAGGGAATGAGAGCACAAGCAGGGGGAGCAGGAGAGGGAAGGGGAGAAGCAAGCTTCCTGCTTGGTGGGATTGCACAAGGGCTGAAGAAGACAGAATGGGAAGGGGACAAGGAGAATAGTGGGTTTCAGATTCTTGGGAACAGAGCCCACATCTATTTCTATGTTTATCTCACTGCTATAAACCCAGGTCACAGCAGAGTGCCTGCAGCAGAGTCATGGAAGTGCTCCAGAACTGATAACTATTGCTATTTATACTACTAACATTCCTCCACAAAGGGCCAAGTGTCATAGCTTCTCCCAGTTCCCCACACTGAACGCAATGAAGAATCAAACTATCGGGTGAAGGATGGCGAGGGGCATTTAACAGGACCCAGATCACAGGAGCCATATTGTATTGCAGGACCAGGGGTCTTACCAGTGACTAGGTATTCACTCCTCTTGAGAGGCTAGCTCCTTGGATCTCCCTCTTCAATCCTCTGAACCCATGTCTGGCATCAGAAACAAAAGTAAACATAACGTATCGCCCTTGTTTATTTTTTACTATTATTTGTTACAGAGGAAGAGAGAGATCACAAGCAAGGGGAGCTGCAGGCAGAGGGAAGGCAGGCCCCCCACTAGAGCCTGGTTTGGGATCCAATCCCAGGATCCTGGGATCATGACCTGAACCATGGGTAGATGCTTAACTGAGTAAGCTACCCAGGCGTCCCTTATTGTCCTTCTTTAAAATTTAATGTATTCTCTCTCCCTCTCTCTTTGTCCCCACTCTGTCACTCATACTCACACAATCACAGAGTCACAGACAATAGCAAGGCATTTCCCATTCTAATTCGCTAAGGCACTATGAGCTTAAGCTCAACAGAATCACTTTGCCAGCTGCTGCTCTACCGTGCCCTGATCCCTTCTCTATCCCCAAGCTCGATCTGTAACTCAAGTGTCATGGTGGTGGCTCTTTCTGCCCTCCCTCCACAAGGCTGTCATCAGCACACTCTTCCCCGTGGCTCCACTCCCCAGCACTGGCTGCCTTTGGTCTATGGGTATGCCCTCTCCTAGAGCTTTTCCACTCTCCCTGAGGGGAAGACAACCCTTACTTCTCCCCGGTGGCTGTCACGTGTCCGCTATATATTGTGACGATCAGCCCGATTAAGAGATTGGGAACTAAAAGACCGGCTTCTGCTTATGGATCAAACTAACTCTGGGGCTTGGGACACATGACAGCAGCACATGGTGGTAGAACTGAGATGGTTAGGGAGTTAATCTGCATTTTCACATCTGGTCAGCAGCAGAACAAAGAAGACACCCCAGATCTCCTATCTCCCAGAACAGTACTCTTCAAGTAACTTACAGCACCATCCTTCTCCAGCTTTGGAAGTGGCACTTTTCCAACCCCAAAGTCTTGATTCTAGGCAGCACTCCGAGAGATACTCCCTCCAGAATCACCCCTGGCTGGAAGTAGTGGTCGGCCAAGGCCTCCCAAATATCTTCCCTTCAGAGTTGCGCTTGCATCAAACTCAAAACTGTGGCACATACAGGACTTTCCTGTCGGCTTCTAGCTCTAATGACCTATTGGACTTCAGAGGTGCTCTTTTATACCCACTTACCTTATAACATCAACGTGTGACTCCTCTAGAATTCTCTCCATGGCTTTTCTCCTGTACTAATTGTTATGGACTGAATTGTGTCCCCACAAAAGTCATATGAAGAATTCCTAATCTCCAGTGTGACTGCATCTGGAGATAGGGCCTACCTAGAAGGAGGTACTGAAGGCTTGGTGAGGTCACAGGAGTCCTAATCTGCTAGGACTGGTGTCCTCATAAGGGTGAAACACATGAAAGCACTCCCCCTACCTCCCCTCTGGGGGCCCACAGAGAAGAGGTCATCTGAGGGCACAGTTGAAAAGGTAGTGATCTATAGAACAACAAGAAAAAGCTCACTGGAGACCAACCTTGCTGGCACCTTGATCTGGAACTTCTGGCCTCCAGATCTGTGCGAAAATACATTTCTGACATTAAAGCTCTCCAGCCTGTGTTTGTCTGTCCCCGATGGCTTGGCTCCAAAGCCTCAGAGATTGGGGACAGTGAGGAACACCATAGGACTCACCCTGCCACCCTGAAAGGAACCATGCCATTTGGAACTCCAGAAAGGATTCAGAGGAACTGAAATCTGCATTCCTACCTCTGGACAGCCCCATATTCAGCAGGCCACTGGATGCAAACCTGGAGCTTGACACTCAACCTGAACAAATCCCTCGACTGCCCCCTCCCCCAGAAAGATGGACAGAGTGCTGGCAGATCGGGCCTGCCATGTGGTGGTCCCTAACCATAACCTTTGGTTTGCTTTTCAAGATTCTGACCCCAAAGGCCTTGCAGTAGGTGCCCTACAATTTGGGGACACATGGGCAATCCCAGAGGACTCAGCCTGCTGCCCAGAAGGAAACTGTGCCATTTGGAACTCCGGAAAGGATTCAGAGGAGCAGAAATCTGCATGCCTAGCTGAGGACACACCCACACAGAGCTGACTCCTGGACACAAAGCCAGAGCCAGACACTCACCCTCACCTCCACTGTCAACTCAGCCACCCAGACAGCTCTCCATGGGGTCTTCAGATCAGCCCTGCCATGTCCCTGGTTCCTAACACTAACCCTTGGATGGGTTCTGTAATGATCTCCTCATTTCAGGTTATGTGGTGGTTCTGCAGGACATTGTCCTGGTGTGGGATCAAACACACTGAAGCATCCCGTGTGAAGTGGCAAACGTGGTAAAGAAATGACGGCTGGGGAATCTGAGTGTGGAGACAGCACGTATTTGTGCTGCTATAACAAGCTGACTGCACTTTGAAATCACCACAGAGGAAATGAATCTTCCAAATATCCATGTTAGCACGATCACACGGAAGCACAGAGAACATCAGACTTTGGGATGGAGGCCAAGCCCTCCCAAATCCAGGTCACCCAACATGGAGAGGACACATGTTAGCAAGAGACTCGTGGGAGAATTAAATCATGGGCCCCTGTATCTCAGGTGCAGTAGAAGCAGTGGATTTGGAATTTCAGTTTTTCCACAACGTTCCACCGCAAGCTGGTTAGAACTGTGCAAAAGCAGGAAGGGAAGCCCCAGTAAAGTAGACTGGGGATGCCAGAAGGGGAGGCTGGAAGGGGGCGCCTGGTGCTCAGTGCCCATTACAGACCCCACATTGCAATCCCCCACAGGAGAGACTCACCAATTCCAGGCCTCACACGGGAAGCTGGAGGTTCATCTCCTGACTTTTTGTAGGAGCTTTGCAGCTCAGCTGGTGAGAATTCTCCATCACCCTGCCTTTCTCCAAGGGACTTTCCTTCAAGCACCCTTCCCAACTTCTTCCTCCTCCATGAAATAATGTTCCTCTCCTTTGTTTCTCGCACTTGCCTGTGATGGGACCTTAGCTTGCTCAGCCCAGACTGCCATTCTCTGCTCTTCCCAATTAAACCCATGCTGCTGGTCAAATAACTGGCAGATTGAGTTTAAGGACAATTGAACTAATAAATTCAAAAACTTGCAAGGAACAAAATCAATATGCACAAATTAGTGGCACTCCTAGGTGCTCGGAAGTAACCATCAAAAAGAGACTGCTGAGAACGATCTCATTTACACCTGCATCCAAGACAGCAAGATACCCAGGAGGCCCCTGAACCAAGAAGGTGACAGACCTGTCATCTGACAGCCCTGCAACAATGACGACAGACAGGGATGGGTACACACGGAGATGGGGAGGCACTGTGCTCAGGGTAGAACCCACACTGGGAAAATACCTACTCTCCCCAAAACCGTCTACAGAGTCCTCACTCTGGCTCCTGAATTTCCGGACTCGGCACAAGCCTGGAGTGGGTGTGGACACGGGAAGGACCCCGCAGGGCTGAGGTGGGGAGAGCACAAGCACCGAAGAAGGCAGACGCTCCCTGACTGCAGACCATCTGAGGAGCCCCAGGAACGGAATCCGAGAGCACACAAACACAGATGAGGAACTAGGAGCACCCGAGCCCAGAAAGGGGGGACCCCACAGCCCCGCGCACAGCACAGCAGGAGGCCACGTCTCCTCACACAAAACGACGGAAGCCCCAGTGTCTACACAGGGCGCCCTTCCTCTGTGGGGTCCTGAGACCACGAACCCCTTGACAGTCCACTCAGGCGGCTTCTCCTCAGCTCCTCCAGCATCTGGTCCTTAGGAGGTTGGACTGCTGCCAGTGTGGGCGCGTCCTCCACAACAGGTCCGGTCAGTGTGGATGCAGAGCCACACCCTCCTCAGCTTGTCCTGTCAGGGTGGGAGGCGCCCCACATTCTCCAGAAGTCTCCACAGTGGGTCCTGAAGAGGCGGGGCTCTGGTCCCAGCTGTGGCTGTGCAGCCTGGGCTCAGGGCGGGAGCTGGGGTCTGGCGCCCTCTGCAGGCGGTGCAAGGCAGTGCAGGACTGTGGAAGCTCACCCTTCAGTGGAAGGTCCTGCTCCCTCCCCGGGTCCAGCTGATGCCATTTCATTCTGGAAATTCAAGCTGCATGGAGCCCAATACCCCCCAACTTCCCCCCAAATAGCTAAGGAACAATGAATTGGAAACAATGTGGAATTACAACAGTCCTTGACCCAAACAGTGGCACTGAACATGGCCCTGATGCAGACCCACACTCTGACCTCAACTTGGTCTCAAGCCTGGACCCTACCCTAATCCAAGACCCTAACCCTAGCCCCCAACCCAAACAATGTTCACAAGAATCAAAAGGTAGAAACTGCAAATATCCGTCAATGGCAAGTGCATAAGCAAAGTGTGGTGAAGCATTTGAATTTGGGTACAGGTTCAGGTTTTAGTCAGAGTTCTAGATCAGGCTTTGGGTTTAGTGTTAGGGTGAGGGTTTAGAGTGAAGGACAAGGGAACAGAGTTATAGTTTAGGGCTTTAAGTTTATGATTTAGGCTTTAAGACTCAGGGCTTATGGGATAAAGTTCAAGGTCAAATTTGGGGTTTGACTTCATGCTGAGATTTGGGTTCAGGTTTCATGACTTGGAGGTCTGGTTTAGGGTTTGGGTTTGTGGTTCAGGGCTTGGATCCAGGGCTCAGGTACAGGCTTTGGGTTCCATTCCAGGTTTGGGATTCAGGGTTCTAGTTTGGGCTTTAAGGTCAGCTTAGGTTTCAGCGTTGGTAGGGTTTAAGGTTAGGTTTAGGGATGACACATTTTCTTCAGTTGTCATCATGGACAAAACAATTCTATCTGAAGTTTCTAAGTCAGAAATGTATTTCATCTGGGGGCGCCTGGGTGGCTCCGTGTGTTAAGCCTCTGCCTTGGGCTCAGGTCATGATCTCAGGGTCCTGGGATCGAGCCCTTCATCAGGCTCTCTGCTTGACGGGGAGCCTGCTTCCCCATCTTTCTCTCTGCCTGCCTCTCTGCCTACTTGTGATCTCTGTCTGTCAAATAAATAGAATTAGTAAAAGCTATTATATGATCTTTTACAAACCATTTCCTATCTTTGCATTCTCATGTGCCAAGACAGACAGGGGTTATTTAAAACCCTGAAGAGAGTGCTCTTGCTTTTAAATTGCCTGTAACCTTCGTGTAATAGATTTATGATTGATAATAGATTTAGTTAAAATATAACTATTTAAAATATTTACTCTCAGTAAACGATTTCAACCTATGCTCATTTAAGTAACTTGGTGCATAATCCCTTTTCTATTAAACCATAGTGCAAGGACCAATGCCGCGTTCCCGAGAGAACCCCAAGCTATTTTTCTAGAATGGCTGTATGCTATATATGGCGTCCTGTTTTCACTCCCTTTGTGGAGCACCTACCCTGGAGGTCATGTAATAACCAATGACCAAAAAAACAAACCAAAAACCCAAACATCCAGGTCGAAGTGCCATCCCTGCCTGGAGTGGAGGAGACTGCTCAGACAGATCCCAGGCAGGCATCTCAGCCCAGGCCTGTGCTGGGGAAGCTGGTTCCTGGCTTTGGGCGCAAACTGGAAGCCAGCAAACTGACCCAAGAGTGCAGCCGGCGTTTAGGACTGATGATCTTTTGGCAGCCAGGCTGCGCGTGGACACCCACTCAGGGAGCCAGGCTAGGCGGCTGCCCAGCGCAGGCGCTGGCAATGCAGCAGCATGCCAGGGCTTAGCCCCGCACCCCAGCATGGGCTCCGGCCTCAGAAGTGAGGGGGTGGGGCCAGCGTAGAGAAGGGTCTTTGCTAATTTCCAAAGCTGGAAGTGAGCTCTCAGAGGACTCAGGAGGGAGGGGGGCGGGGGCGGGGGCGGGTCGGGGGCGGCCGGGAGAAGGGGCTTTGCTAATTGCCCAGGCGGGAAGGAGGGGCGCGCAGCGCCAGGGTGCTGTGCTGCAGCCCATTCGGGACTGCAGGACCCACCATACTCGCTGCCCCTGCACGCTCATGCTCCAGCCTAGCCTGTGAGGCCGTGGTGACCTGTTCCCGTTCCCGCCGCCTGCTGCCCCTCCCCGCCCAATGGCTTCTCTGGAGGACCCTCTGCTCACAGGTAAAGTGACACCACGACGCACCCTCACCTGAAGCAGAAAACGCGGTCCAGGAGCTGGGCGTGGGATGTTCGGGCCCCAGCCTCCCGCCAACCCCAGGGCACCAGGACCACCCCAGACGCTGTGCCACACCCTGTCCGCAGGGGGTCAGGCCGGGACAGCGCCACAGGAGGTACCCCCCCCCGCCAGAGGGCAGGCTAGCCCCCATAGTTCGGCACCCCCACGTGCTTTTCAGAGCCTCCTGCCATTCCCAGGGCACCCAGAACCCAGAGAGTGAGGCCTTGGGTGCTTTCTAGTGACAGATTCAAGGCAATTTTTCGACTTTGGGACTCAGAGTTAACATAGTTTTCATTTGTGATTATTATTTTTTGTGGGTGCCATAGCTTTTCTTTTGACCTATGGTTGTTTTCACTCCCGGTTCTGAAGAAGCCCCTAAATCCTAACCCTGTTGAGGACTCTGAAAGCTCTCAGAGCAGCAGTGCTGGGGGACAGTGTGGACACATGGTTTGGTTTCTCCTCTGGCCTGCTTCTGTGGCAGCCCCGCTCTGTCCTCCTCAGACTTCAGAGCAATATCTGAACAAGTGGAGAAGCGACCAGGGGGTCAGGAAGGTGGCCACCGAAGAGTGACTTCTCTGGAGGGTGGCTGAGCTAGCAAGTGAGCATGTTAGTCCAGCTCTGCCTGCATTCAGTATGGAGCTGAACAGGGGCCAGGGAAGGGGAGGAGGAGCAGAGAGCAGGGACAAAGGGACCAAAGAGGAGATTCAGATGAAGGGAAGTAATGGGGAGGAAAGAGAAGAAACTCTAGAAGACAGGTATATAGAAAGGAAAAGGGATGAAGTGGGCATTGGGAAAGAGCACCACCAGGGAAGGAGAGAGGGGAAGGAAAGAGGGAGGAAGAGAGGAAAGGGGAAAGGGAGAAGGGAGGAGTCAGCATGCCAGGGCTCCCCCTGCATCTGAAGAAGAGGTGGCTGCTCCAGCTTGTCAAACAGGGTGCTCACTCTTTGGTCCCAGTTTCTGCTCCCAGTGCTACTGGGCTTTTCAAGGAAGACAGGCTGTCCCTTGGGACCTACTGGAGCCCACTGGAGCCCACAGGAGGGTGGGAGAATTAAGATGCCACCGGGTCCTGTCCTGAGCTGCTCCCAGCCACCAGCCTCACCACATGGTGCAAGAGGGACCCCAGAACAAAGGAAGGATACAGGCCAGCATGTCTGCTGGTGGCCCTGGGCACTTAGCTCATCGCAGTGAACCACACGGCCTCCTCAACCCACGCTTTCAAAGCCTCCTTCTTCGTTTCTGGCTTTCATGTCTGTAGGAACATGAGCCAGATCTAACTCATCTACGACAGACAATTCTGACTCACCCCGTGTCAGATTTTTATGAGTGGCTGTGATAGAGTAAGATAGCAATGCTCCAACAAACGGACTGTTTCCTCCCACTTGACCTCAACAGTCTTATACATTTTCTTAGCGAAAACATCTTGTCTCCTTCCATTAAGCTCATAACGTGGTCTAGTAGTATACATGCGCCTTCGGTAGATGTGAAGCGATACAGAGGTCCTTTTTTTTTTTTTAATTTTACAAGGTAAAGTCAGTGAACATATCCAACTTGATGAATACGTCTCTAAAATGTCAATCCAGGCAAAGCTTTTTCTGCCTACAGTTTGGAGCCTACGTGGTGACATTTTTAAAATGCTTTCAGTCCCTCAGTGAGGCTCTTAGAAGCTAGCCAGGGCTTACTACGTGCCAGGCACTGTGTCAGGTGTTGGAGCTAAAGGGAAAGAGAGCTTGGAAGCTGGCTGGGGAGGGACATCCATGACACAAGCACAGCTAGAAACGGAGGCCAGTGCTAGAAAAGAGAGAGCAGGCTGCATGGAGAGTGTGTACCATGGGGCTTGTGAGCTCACGAATAAGTGGGAGTAACTGGAGTGGGGAGATGGGGGAGAGAAGAGGGTCTTCCCATCAATGGGAATCACCTGTGCTTGGAGGCAGGTGCCATGAGAGGTCTCCACAGGAAGAAGGAGGCCGTGTGGTTGAAGGGCAGAGAGATGGGGCAGAACAGGCATCAGTCAGTTGGAGGGGTATGAATAGACTGATGGGAGGATTATGGGTGCCTTTGGAGGACTGAGAATTTGTTAGAAGATCAGTGCAGATTTCTATGGAGACAAATGCCAGGAACTGATAGGTCTTTGAAAGGTCACTCTGGCTGCCTTTTGGCAAAGGGGTTGGTAAAAGGCACTTGCAGGTGTGAACACACCAGGTGGGAGGTGAGTGCAGGAAATCGGGTGAGGGAGCATGGGAACTTGGTCCCGGGGTATATAAGGGAGAATAGCCTTTAAGGAGTTCCACAAATTGGCACCAGCTGTGGCTTCATTACAGAGCTGGAAGGGGGAGGTGGGTGTGTCCTGGAGGTTACAGAAATTACATGAGAAAGGGAAGTCTTTTTAGATCTCTTTTTCAACTAGAGGAACTCTCACCTTATTGATAGAATTCCAGAGTGGGAACCAATGATATGAGGACATCTTTGAAATGTCTGAATATGTTCTTCGACATCTTTGCAAGTGACGAGGAGACCTTGACCTTAGGAGGCCTTGGCCCTCTTTGTAGCCAGAAAGATTTCACCTACAGATTTGGGTTCTCCCTTTTAAAGTCAAGGAGTCAGTCCTTCCAAAGGACACCTCCTATCATTTTACCCTCTCATCATACCTCACGTGCTGGCATCTCCAAGACCCTCTGTTCCAGGTTGAGAGTATCCACTTTGGCCGGGCTGGTCTTGCCAAGAACACCACCACAGGAAATCTAGAGCCTGTAGTGCTATTAATAACATCATCTAAGACTGTGTTTGCTGCCCTCTTGGCCTCTTCCCACCATGACTCACTGAAGCTTTTTACACATTGTATCCATTATGCTATAGTTCCCAAAGCTCATCTTCTCTAGTGCCATTAGTTTTTAGGGGACCAGGCAAACCTTAAACTTGTCCCCCTTAATTGGATCCCTGTGCCCCCACAATCTCTTTGAATGCCTTTCACCATGATCCTTGAATGAGATCTGAGACCACTGCTGGTACCTAACACTTCTTGGCACCTTGTCTGCTAGGTTCTTGGAAGAGGAGGCGGCTATGGAGGTGAGTGGGAATGGGAGTGGGAGGATTTCTCCCTTCACTTCCCTTTTTGTGTTTTCAAATAATGGGTTTTGAGGGGGAGGGAAAGGTTAACCAGACCATTTATTTTCCATCTCCCATCGATAAAATGTCACACAGGAGAGAGGTGGCAGAAACGCACTTTCAGGTTAATTTTTTTACAAGGAAGATTGACTTATAAACCTACTTTGTTATTCCCTTTCATTCAATTTCCCTGTACCTCCTTTTCTATGAAGTGTAACGGTAACCCATTATTATTTTTATTGTTGGCACGTGCTTTGTGAACCATAAAGTGTACGCTATAAATGGGAGCGCTTTTCTTTTTTTTTTTTTTGTAGTTTACGAAAAACTAATATTTTTTAAATTAATTTTTTATTTATTTTCAGCATAACAGTATTCATTCTTTTTGCACCACACCCAGTGCTCCATGCAAGCAGTGCCCTCTATGATACCCAACACCTGGTACCCCAACCTCCAAATCCCCCGCCCCTTCAAAACCCTCAGATTGTTTTTCAGAGTCCATAGTCTCTCATGATTCAGCTCCCCTTCCAATTTCCCCCACCTCCCTTCTCATCTCTAACTCCCCATGTCCATGAAAAACTAATTTAAAAACATTCATCCACCAGAGTACCCAAAGGGCTCCCATATAAACTATCTGTCGTTACATTATGTCCCGATGTGGAGCTCGATCCCAGGATCCTGAGATCATGACCTGAACTGAAGGCAGAGGCTTTAACACACTGAGCCACCAGCCCCAATGTATTCTCTTCAGTACCAGAATTTGTAACCAATTGACAGATGAAAAAGGAGGCAGTCAAGTGAAAATCAATAGGTCTTAGACCTGCAAGAAATTTGAATTAGATGAATTCAGCTACTCAGGCACTGTTTCACATTTTCAGAAATCTGCAGAAAAGGGGTTTACCTTTTTACAGCATGTAAAAGAGAAGACTATAACACATACTATGTGTAAGCATGTAAATATCAAAAAATATCCCATTAGTTGCTAAGACACACAGGGCCTATATTTTCTCTCAAATTCATGAATATGTAGGAGCAATAAGTGAGAAGTGAATGTATACTTTTCACTTCGAAGTCTTTTAGAAATCTAAAATATGACTTTCTATGGTTTGTGTTTCCATATTCCTTTATTGCCAGTTTGAACAAATCCACATGCTTTGATTCAAAGGTAATTAATTCCTCTTATTTGGAAACATGATTTTATTTTTATTCTCTCACCCTTAGCAGGTGGTTTCATTTTAGCACACTTCAGAGTTATAATTTCATGCTTATTAAAAACATTTATTATGATCTACATAGATGAATGAAACTTTTATTTTATTAAATTATTTGACAAAAAATCTGTTATTTTTAAAAATGTATTTCCTTTAGGGTTATTTTAGAGCGTTCAGAGAGGATCTAGGAGTGTGGTATTATGTAGTTTTTAAGTAGGTATGAAATGGTTATTTATAGGATTGTTTCTTTAAGGCTTATGTATATTGTCCATTATATGCTATAAAATATTTTGAAAGTAAATTTAAGGTATGTTTTACATAGTTTATTTTTTGGAAATAAATATTGAAATGACTTGTGAAATTCAGTATATTCTCAACATTAATTTATTTTGAAATTTACCAGTTGTCTACTGAACTATTATATGGCAGATATTACTTCAGACTACACTGGTAAATGAAATACTTGGCTTTGTAGAACTTTTATTTTAATGGGTGAGACAATTCAAAGCTATAAACCTTAATAAAAATTGCATAGTGCATTCCAAAAGGATGAGTACAATGGGGAAAAAGAAAAACTCGATCAGGGTGAGAAAAATCAAGGTTGCTAGGCAGGGGATGGGGAGTTAAAATTTTTAATAGGAAGATCAGGGTAGTTACAATGAAGCTGACAATTGAACAAATGTATGGAAAGGTGATGAATTTGCCCAGAACTATCAGCAATAAGGTCACTCCAGACAAAGGAATTGGCTATCTTGAAGGCCATAAGGTTGGATCATGCCTGGCATATCTGAGGAATAGCAAGGAGGCCACTGTGAGTGACTGAAGAGTAGCAGGGAAAGAGGTCACAGAGGTTAAATGAGTGGCTAGATCATGTAAAGCTTAGAAGTCATTGTAAAACTCGGGCTTTTATATTTGGAAACTTACTGTGTGATAGAATTTCTGCTAATAACTGAGAGTTCAATTGTCCATAAAATTTCAAGGACTCTTATTCTAGTAAGACAGAATGAAGAGAAAGAGTTCATATTTTCACATGGTGTAACAAATGCTCAGAGATGCAAGTGTAGGAAGCTATAGGATCACAGAAGAAGGCACTAAAATCACACCAATATATTTGATGACTGTGACTATATATAAATTTGTATTTTCTAGATTTTTTATAGTCATGGAATGACACTGTATATACTATTGATTGCCTGGCTTTTCTTTTCTCAGCATCATTACTTTGAGAATCTCCAATAGTAAATAGTTCATTTTGATGTTGAATAGTAATCTCTTTAATGAATAGATCATAATTTTTCTTTGCTCTATGGATGGACATTGATGAACATTTCCACTGTTTTCAATTCTTAAAAATAAAGCTGCTATGAAATTCATATACAAGTCCCTGTATGAACATAGGGCTTGTTTCTCTTGGTTAAATGCCTAGAAGTAAAATGGCTATTTTTGTAACTGCAACATATTTTGCATTTAAAAAAATTTTCAAACTATTTTCCAAAGTGGTTGTATCATGATATATGCCAACAACAGTTTAGATTTTTTGTTGCTTCTCAATCTAGCTCAGACCAAGTACAATTAGCCTTTATAATTTTAGCCATTCTAATAGATATGTAAGCATGTCTCATTATGATTTTAATTTGTATTTCTTTAATGTCTAAATGTTGAGAAATTTGTCATGTGCCTATAAGCCATCCATATACTTTTGGTGACATGTCTCTTCCATTATTTCCTTCACATGTAAAATTGGATACTCTGTTTGGTTATTAGTAAGGTTTTTAATTTTTATTCATATTTAAATAATCAGAGTAGATGTCCATTATCAGATATGTAATTTGGAAATCCCTTGTCCATCTTTACAGTTTCTCAATGGAGCTTTGATAGCTGTGTCTTTCAAGAAATATGCTACTTCTTTTTTTTTTTAATATTTTATTTATTTATTTGTCAGAGAGAGAGAGTGAGCGAGTAAGAGCGAGCACAGGCAGACAGAGTGGAAGGCAGAGGCAGAGGGAGAAGCAGGCTCCCTGCAGAGCAAGGAGCCCGATGTGGGACTCAATCCCAGGACGCTGGGATCACGACCCGAGCCGAAGGCAGCTGCTTAACCAACTGAGCCACCCAAGCGTCCCGAAATATGCTACTTCTTTCCTGGTACACGGAGGTATGACTAGAACATTATCAATGTTGACCTTTGCAAAGAAAATCATGGCTTAAGATATATGTAGTCTGCAGTTGTTGGGAGTGTTCACCATCCTTGCCTCTAACTCATCTCTCACTGCCCACACATTCAGATATAGGGGAATATTGATTGACAAAATATTAATTGCCAAATAACACTAGTTAGAGAATAAGAAAAATGCAGGCACCTGATTATATAATATTACATAAATAAAATATGTTTTTATAAGTGCTATTGGAAGTAAATTCCTCAATACTTTAATCACACAGAATGATGGAATCCTAGATTTTTTTTTCTTGTATTTACTAAGAAAATGATCATGCCTCAAGTATATTAAAATGGAATAGGGAAAATTAAAAATTGTTTTAAGATGATTTGCGTGTGTTGTGCGTATGTGAGAGAGAAAGTCAGAGAGAAAGATAAAGAAAAAGAGAAAGGGAAAGACAGAGAGGTGGCTGCAGTGAATTGATGAGTTGGAGGATAGATTTTAAAGTTTTGTCTTTTGCTTTCTACATTTCCTTTTCCTTAGGTTCAAGAGAACAATCAGTAATATCTCAGAAGCCTGCTGGTAACATCAGCAGAAAGAATTAGAGGTTCCCAGAAAATTAAGATGACATATAGTTTTCCTGACATAAGAAAATCATTTTTTGTCCCCAGCTATTTTCAATGATCTATACCCCACCTGTGTACTTGCCCAAGCACACTTCTTCCAAAACTTCCTGGGAGGTTCTTAAAAAGAAATGCATAAACCTCACTCCTTAAGGATTTTGAGGGAACAAGGCAATGGGAAAACTAACAGTCACCACCAGACCAGGAAATAGCCTAAGCTATTGAGACAATAAATCAGTGGTAAAACTCCTAGTGCTATTTCAAAAGCAATCAATGCCTTGCATTCCTTGTCCCAGAAAATGAGCCCAAGACCCCATCTAGTTTCTATCTGCTCTTGAAGCCAGCAGAGTCCCTTTCCCTTGTCCAACAGTTACCTCTGCTTTATTCTAACGTTGAAGTTTGCCCTCGGTGGAATACAAGCTTCATTCAGGTGAACATGCAATACATATTGCACAAATACATATGTGGATGTGCATGCATCCACAACCTTATGACCAACCATACACGGAATAATAAAACTCTCCCTTCTGAGTATTCATCTTAAATACTAAATAAAAATCTCTCTCCTGTTCAAACAGTCAAGGCTTTGGAACTTATTCCCTGTGATCTCCTTGTATGTTGTAAACAAAGATTCCTTTGTTTGACAACTCCACCTGTTTCTGTGATTCACCAAAGACTGTCCTCAGTTAGTTCAGTTGCTGTAATGGCTTTCACTACTCTGATTCTACCTCTGCAAGTCTCCAAATTTAACTATTTTTTCTCCCAATTCTGCATGTTCTTGGCTTTAAACTGCAACTCTGAAGAGAAGATTTGCTTGTTTAAAAAAAAAAAATCAAGAAAAGGTAGTAGTAGTTAACATTGTTACTTTGAACTTCCTGCCCTAAGGGGCTCTCCTGTTCTTTCTCTTTGACTTCCTGGACTAAAACGACAGAAATTTGGCAATACATCACTCCCCAATCCAGATTACTGCCAGAACAGTTTATACTCTTAGAAAAATATTAATCTAAAAGATCACATAATTAAATACTTAAGCATGTAGTGTAATATAGTGGTTTACAAGAAATATATTTTGGTCATCTGAATATTTGGTTTTCAACTATGGCTACTGACTCACAGCTCCTAAAACTCTTGGGATTTCCTGTGATAAGGGTGAGAGAGGTGTGTTTTGTTCTGTTAATGAAGTGACCTTCAGACCTCACTCAAGGCAAGGGCTGTTTGCCTGAAGGACCAACCACTTGGTGAAAGCCTTCACAACTTTTTGCCTCCCCTTCCTCCCAATACAGGATTATCTGGGGAGGGAAGAGGATCTGGAGATTAGATCAGCAAATGACAATGATTTAGTCAGTCATGACTATGTCATGAAGCCTCCACAGAAAAGCTGAAAGGACTGGGTTCAGAAAGCTTTTAGTTTGTTAAATGTATGAAAAGGCAGGAAGAGTGGCAGTCTTACAGAAGGTAATAGAAGCTCTGTGCCCATTCTCCATACCTTGCCCTGTGCACTTCTTTATCTATCTATTGATTTAAATCTTCTATTATATCTTTTAATAAGCTGGCAAACATAAAGTAAGTATTTTTCTGAGTTTTGTGAGTCCCTGTAGCAAATTAAAAGAACGTAAGAAGTAGGCCACTGGGACCTCCAACCTGTAGTTGCTCAGTCACAAGCACAGGTAATAACCTGGGGCCTACAGTGAGACTGGCATCTGAGGTGGGGTTGGAGATAGTCTTGGAGGACTGATTCATTAACTGATGAAATCTTACGCTATGTTCAGGTAGATAGTGTCAGAATTTAGTTGAATTCTTGGAGATCCTGCTGTTGTCTGAAAATTATTTGGCATTGTTGGTATGATGTCCTAAAACCTAAAAAGATATAGCTACCTCAAAATAAGAATACGGTTGACAGCTTATATATAATAAGTGAGTATTTCAGGGATTTGAAATATACCCAATAAATAATGTAAGGAAATAAGGAAAGATTTTGAAATAAAAACAAGAATAAGAACCTAGTGGTACTAATAGATTAAATATATGTAATCTAGTTGAATTAAGAATACAATGGATAGAATACGTAATGGATTCAATAGAGATAAGAAGTCACTTAAGGATATAGTCATCTGGATACCAGCAAAGCATTAAAATTATCAATATAAAAGAGGTGTAAGATGTAGGTGATGTGTGTGGAACAAAAGCTAGAGAAGAAATTAGATTTCCTTACTACTCATAGCCTGTTGACAAGTCCTTGAAGCTCCTCTGGGGACTCAGCTGCTTCCATGTGGACAGATCCACTCAGGGCAAAAAGCATTCTTAGTCCACCCCCCAGGATACTGAAAATCTACTTTCACGTGTAACTAAAAGCTTTCTGAACCCAGTCCTTTCAGCTTTTCTGTGGAGGCTTCATGACATAGTCATGACTGACTAAATCATTGTCATTTGCTGATCTAATCTCCAGATCCTCTTCCCTCCCCAGATAATCCTGTATTGGGAGGAAGGGGAGGCACGTTGGGCAAAAAGTTGTGAAGGCTTTCACCAAGTGGTTGGTCCTTCAGGCAAACAGCCCTTGCCTTGAGTGAGGTCTGAAGGTCACTTCATTAACAGAACAAAACACACCTCTCTCACCCTTATCACAGGAAATCCCAAGAGTTTTAGGAGCTGTGAGTCAGTAGCCATGGTTGAAAACCAAATATTCAGATGACCAAAATATATTTCTTGTAAACCACTATATTACACTACATGCTTAAGTATTTAATTATGTGATCTTTTAAACTAATATTTTTCTAAGAGTATAAACTGTTCTGGCAGTAATCTGGATTGGGGAGTGATGTATTGCCAAATTTCTGTCGTTTTAGTCCAGGAAGTCAAAGAGAAAGAACAGGAGAGCCCCTTAGGGCAGGAAGTTCAAAGTAACAATGTTGACTACTACTCCCTTTTCTTGATTTTTTTTTTAAACAAGCAAATCTTCTCTTCAGAGTTGCAGTTTAAAGCCAAGAACATGCGGAATTGGGAGAAAAAATAGTTAAATTTGGAGACTTGCAGAGGTAGAATCAGAGTAGTGAAAGCCATTACAGCAACTGACCTAACTGAGGACAGTCTTTGGTGAATCACAGAAACAGGTGGAGTTGTCAAACAAAGGAATCTTTGTTTACAACATACAAGGAGATCACAGGGAATAAGTTCCAAAGCCTTGACTGTTTGAACAGGAGAGAGATTTTTATTTAGTATTTAAGATGAATACTCAGAAGGGAGAGTTTTATTATCCTGTGTATGGTTGGTCATAAGGTTGTGGATGCATGCACATCCACATATGTATTTGTGCAATATGTATTGCATGTTCACCTGAATGAAGCTTGTATTCCACCGAGGGCAGAAACGTCAACGTTAGAATAAAGCAGAGGTAACTGTTGGACAAGGGAAAGGGACTCTGCAGGCTTCAAGAGCAGATAGAAACTAGATGGGGTCTTGGGCTCATTTTCTGGGAAAAGGAATGCAAGGCCTTGATTGCTTTTGAAATAGCACTAGGAGTTTTACCACTGATTTATTGTCTCAATAGCTTAGGCTATTTCCTGGTCTGGTGGTGACTGTTAGTTTTCCCATTGCCTTGTTCCCTCAAAATCCTTAAGGAGTGAGGTTTTTGCATTTCTTTTTAAGAACCTCCCAGGAAGTTTTGGAAGAAGTGTGCTTGGGCAAGTACACAGGTGGGGTATAGATCATTGAAAATAGCTGGGGACAAAAAATGACTTTTCTTATGTCAGGAAAACTATATGTCATCTTAATTTTCTGGGAACCTCTAATTCTTTCTGCTGATGTTACCAGCAGGCTTCTGAGATATTACTGATTGTTCTCTTGAACCTAAGAAAAAAGAAATGTAGAAAGCAAAAGACAAAACTTTAAAATCTATCCTCCAACTCATCAATTCACTGCAGCCACCTCTCTGTCTTTCCCTTTCTCTTTTTCTTTATCTTTCTCTCTCACTTTCTCTCTCACATACGCACAACACACACAAATCATCTTAAAACAATTTTTAATTTTCCCTATTCCATTTTAATATACTTGAGGCATGATCATTTTCTTAGTAAATACAAGAAAAAAAAATCTAGGATTCCATCATTCTGTGTGATTAAAGTATAGAGGAATTTACTTCTAATAGCACTTATAAAAACATATTTTATTTATGTAATATTATATAATCAGGTGCCTGCATTTTTCTTATTCTCTAACTAGTGTTATTTGGCAATTAATATTTTGTCAATCAATATTCCCCTATACCTGAATGTGTGGGCAGTGAGAGATGAGTTAGAGGCAAGGATGGTGAACACTCCCAACAACTGCAGACTACATATATCTTAAGCCATGATTTTCTTTGCAAAGGTTAACATTGATAATGTTGTAGTCATACCTCCGTGTACCAGGAAAGAAGTAGCATATTTCTTGAAAGACACAGCTATCAAAGCTCCATTGAGAAACTGTAAAGATGGACAAGCGATTTCCAAATTACATATCTGATAATGGACATCTACTCTGATTATTTAAAAATGAATAAAAATAAAAAACCTTACTAATAACCAAACAGAGTATCCAATTTTACATGTGAAGGAAATAATGGAAGAGACATGTCACCAAAAGTATATGGATGGCTTATAGGCACATGACAAATTTCTCAACATTTAGACATTAAAGAAATACAAATTAAAATCATAATGAGACATGCTTACATATCTATTAGAATGGCTAAAATTATAAAGGCTAATTGTACTTGGTCTGAGCTAGATTGAGAAGCAACAAAAAATCTAAACTGTTGTTGGCATATATCATGATACAACCACTTTGGAAAATAGTTTGAAAATTTTTTTAAATGCAAAATATGTTGCAGTTACAAAATAGCCATTTTACTTCTAGGCATTTAACCAAGAGAAACAAGCCCTATGTTCATACAGGGACTTGTATATGAATTTCATAGCAGCTTTATTTTTAAGAATTGAAAACAGTGGAAATGTTCATCAATGTCCATCCATAGAGCAAAGAAAAATTATGATCTATTCATTAAAGAGATTACTATTCAACATCAAAATGAACTATTTACTATTGGAGATTCTCAAAGTAATGATGCTGAGAAAAGAAAAGCCAGGCAATCAATAGTATATACAGTGTCATTCCATGACTATAAAAAATCTAGAAAATACAAATTTATATATAGTCACAGTCATCAAATATATTGGTGTGATTTTAGTGCCTTCTTCTGTGATCCTATAGCTTCCTACAGTTGTATCTCTGAGCATTTGTTACACCATGTGAAAATATGAACTCTTTCTCTTCATTCTGTCTTACTAGAATAAGAGTCCTTGAAATTTTATGGACAATTGAACTCTCAGTTATTAGCAGAAATTCTATCACACAGTAAGTTTCCAAATATAAAAGCCCGAGTTTTACAATGACTTCTAAGCTTTACATGATCTAGCCACTCATTTAACCTCTGTGACCTCTTTCCCTGCTACTCTTCAGTCACTCACAGTGGCCTCCTTGCTATTCCTCAGATATGCCAGGCATGATCCAACCTTATGGCCTTCAAGATAGCCAATTCCTTTGTCTGGAGTGACCTTATTGCTGATAGTTCTGGGCAAATTCATCACCTTTCCATACATTTGTTCAATTGTCAGCTTCATTGTAACTACCCTGATCTTCCTATTAAAAATTT